>NW_027437180.1:27310625-27980000 GCF_033239565.1 Halichoeres trimaculatus
CCAAACACCTCTTTCTACATTTATCGTAATTTATTTGTCACCTGGGTTTGTTTGTATAGTTCATCGGGCGACATTCACCCCTTTCACCCCCTCTCTCTGTCTCCCTCTCTTTCTATCTCTCTTTCTTTCTCTTCCTGGATTTTGGAGACCATTTGGGGTTTTGCCCTATCGACCAAACACCTCTTTTTGACTGCACTAAAGGAAGACGGAGGGATCTCATTGTGTCTAAAAAAAAAAGAAAGAAAAAAAAAAGCCTCAAGATGCCATTTTTAGTTTGTCGCTGACCAGTTGGTGCAAAAAAGGATCAACGTTTTAATTTGCGTTTCATTTTAGACTGACTTTTATTTTGAATGCTTTTTTGTATCTTGAACCCTTGTTTCAACTTCTCTGTGTATATTTTAGTGATTTTTTTATTTTAAATATTGTTTTTTTATATAGTGCGTATATATAAAAATAAGCTTTGGACACAGGAAAGCCATTTTTCTTGTTGAAGCATCTTGCAGAAAATTGAAACTTAAGGCTTCTTTTGATAACTATTTGTAACAAATAGTGACCTCGAGTCTTGCTCAGATGTAAAATAATGCTCAGTATGTGTACTTTTTAAAACTGTCAGGATATGTCAATTTTCTTGGTATTTTTGCAGGCAACATTAGGACAAAGGCGAGAGTGATAGCTCAGAGGCCTATATTTTATTGTTCTGAAACATGACAAATGAAGCAGATATATATATTTACCCCAGCACTTGGCAGTCTTTCTTTTATTGCAATGGACCTTTTTGTCTTTTCTCTCTGGTAGCTGATAGTGTGGTCTTTAGCCATGTTGTTTATTCCATGCAAGCATCTCTGTAACATTTTGATTTAATGCTCTATTTTAGTATTACTTGATGAATTCCTTTTTTTTTTAACTATCATGTTTCGGGTCACTGTCATCTTGGTTTAGCATTTTGCTTCCCAAGTGGTCATATTTGAACTGTTTCAACATGTTTTGTTCTGTTTTTTGTAAGAAAAATAAAAAGGCACCATTGGCTCATTTGATTACTTGTGTTATGGACAGAGCAGAGCAGGGAGTGCCAGATTTACAGGCTGTGTCATTATTTAAAAACAAAAAAGAGAAGGACACTTTTGACAGGAAAAAAACAGTGTTATTAAGAAAGTCATTTTTTGAGTAAAACTTTGAAAAATAATAACAAAATAAAAGGCCTTGATGATCTAAGTATACAAACCCTTTAAATTTGTCAGGAAGCTGATTTAAAATGTGGGCTCTTATTTTTTCCCTCTCCTTGAATTAATATAAAACACCTTTTAGACGAACAGCGTAAAAAAAATACATGGAAGGTAACAATTGGATTGTTTGAGGCACAGACAGCATATTTGATGAAAGAGTGAAGATCAAAGGAAATTCTATTTATAGCACTATCTCTGACATGCCGCTGCAGCCACAGCTTATTTTAGGTATAATATCGCCACCTAGTGGCCCTCATCGGTACTGGATATCTTTGAACAAAAAAAAAAAAAGTCGGTGAGGATAAATGCTGCCTGTTAGGGAAAAGTTTGTGACATTATCCTCATTAAACAAATCAGTAATCTCAGCAAGGGGCTGGCGATTTAGAAAGTAGAACAAAAGGTTGAGTAGAACTCTAAACATGTTTTTCTCTGTGATAATTTTTCCTCCTGGGTGTTTACATTTTTATGTACCTGCTGAAGAACAAGTTTTTCTCTTTCAAACTGGATTCAAAAGAGGTCAAAGAAGGCTAACTGACATTTTTCTTATGTCATAACACACTATTGCCTGTAACTACTTACTCAAACCTTTTGTTTTTTAAATGACTTTGGTCCTCACAGAAAGGGAACTAAAGAAGAAACAATAATGTCATGAAAAGTTCCTGTGTTTCTGTGAGGGATTTATGAGCTGTACTCCCACCCTGAGAGGTATTCACTTGATCTGGCTCAATATTAATCCCACTTTCTATATATGAACAACTCCATTCATACACACACTAGCAAAGAGGGGGCTGTATATTGCATTGAAAGTATAACAGATATTTGTCAAAGACTCCTAATTGGAGTTATTTTTCTCCACCTCCACTAGTACAATCAGTCAGTTATGATAGAGCTGTTCTATTAGCAAGTGGACCAAATGAAGCCAATAATGTCAAGCAATTATACTGATCTACAGGTAGGTGTAGGTGGTTGGGTTCACCATTTTCAATGTAGCCCCCATTGACAACAGCAAAAGTAAAATAATTCTAAAAACAAATGGCTGACATCAGGGACACTACGTCTCTGTAATACACAGTCTACAGTTTAAACAACTCGTTTGATGAAGATGGACACATGGTGTTTAAAAATGTTTAATAACATTCGATTTGTTCAAGTACAAACTCTGAAACATATTCCAGTGAATGTTCATAAAGAACAGAAGTCGACCTTTGTTGTAGAAGGCACTGACAAGTTTTTCATTTCCCTTTCAGGAGATTCTTTGCTCAAAGGCTCATTTTCTAAAGTTCTCATAGTGCTGCAGTGACGTCTTTTCCCCCCACTTAGAAATCAATCACTTTTTGCCGTAGAATCCTTCTCCTGTCTTTTTGCCAAGTTTACCCTCTGCTACCAGCTTGTTGAGCATCTCGCTCTCAGCAAAGAGCGGGTTGCTGGGATCCATGTCCCTCCAGCCTTGAATGAAAAAGAGCAACTTAGTTTATACAATGAATGTGAATGAGTTACATCAGTGGATGCCAAAGTTTTAGAGTGAGATCATATTATCAATGTTTCATCCCATACAGTGTTGCTCACCATCAATGATGAATTTTATGGTGTCTAGTCCTACGTAATCAGAGAGCTCAAAGGGTCCCATAGGATAACCTGCACCAAGTTTCATGGCAATATCAATATCCTCTTTAGATCCATGGCCTGAGGAAGAAAACCAGAAACTCAATATGAGTCAGCAAAACAGCAAAACACTTTTGCATTCTCCAACAAACACTTGAATCTAAAATATTTAGTTATGGACTTTACTAATTTTACTGTATTAAAGCCTGGAATCTAATAATCTCATCTGGGCTTTTTACCATTTGACAGACAGCAGCAGTCCATAAAACAGATGTATAAGAGAGGGTTCACAGCAGGGCACTTAAGCTTTCCGTATTTTTAATATGAGATAAAGTGAAACCACACAAACCTCAAACCAATACAAAACTGTGCAATGTATCACACCGTGTATTAAATATATGCCCATGTGTAGTTGTGAAAGGAAAAATGTGTCAATAAAGTCAGTGACACAAGTGGCACAGCTAGGTGTACTCACCTCTTTCATGCAACCGGATAGCCTCTAAGAAATACGGAACGAGTAGGCGATTAACGATAAATCCTGGCGTGTCCTAAGAAAATATAGAAGTTAAAAGCTGCAGTTAAATCTGTTCTCGTTATTTTAAGACACTTACTACAGAGTTAGGGTCCTACCTTGCAGGACACAGGTGTTTTTCCTAGTGCTTTGCTGAAGTTCAGGAGGGAATCAAAAGTCTCCTGGCTTGTTGCTGGGGTTCCAATGACCTGGAAAGTTGTAAATTTTCACATGTACTACTTTTATACAGGTGTGCTCATTTTCCAGTGATACAAACACAAAATGATCCTATAAAGGTCTACATCCCATCAGGCTGAGAAAGTTCATATTTTACTCCTCTGTCAGCTTTTTAGACTCAACACATCATTTATTTTAGATCATAACTGATAAAAAGACTGAAGACAAGTCTCTGAAGTTGACCTCTTTTAATACAAAAGCAGTGTTTTGAGGGGAATTCGTAGACTTGAGGGCCATTTATTTTTTCAGCAAGAACTGGAGGTGTGTATGTCTGTTTTCTGTCAAACAGACTGCAAAGCTAACATCTCATTCTGTGTCCATCCCTTGTACCACTCACCTCTACCAGCTTCATCATTGGTACTGGGTTGAAAAAGTGAAGGCCTCCAAATTTGTCCTGCCTGTTCGTAGCACTGGCAATGTCACGGATAGGCAGGGAGGATGTGTTACTGGCAAAGAGGGTGTGTCTGAAAAGCAAAGTGGAAACAGTCAGGGCTCCAAATCCACCATATGCCCACAGGCCAGAACTTGAAATGAATGAGGTAAACGACTCATATTCCTTTAGTGTTATTAATCAGAAAACCTGCTCTTAATGATGACACTCACTGCACCATGGCACCAAAAGCAAAGCGCTGTAGCTTCTGTTTGGTGGAAACTCTGTGCAGCTCAGACAGTGAACAGTACTTACGCTGGTGCTGCCTTGTCAAGCCGACCAAACAGATCCTGTTTTATTTTCAGATTTTCCACAATAGCTTCCAACACAAGATCAGTTCCCTGAGCTGCTGATTCAGTGTCCGTAGAGGTCGACACATTCTGTAGAACTTTCTGAATGAACTCCTCACCCGCCTGGAACAAAAGAGAGCATTACGTTGTCATATTTCTATATCTTGATTTTTATTTCTGTGGTTTTCAGATCTATTTTAACTCACCTCTGGTTTATCAGCAAACTTCTTCTTCACTACTCTTTTGAGGCTTCCTTCTATGCCTTTAACTGCCTTTTTAAGGATGTCATCGTTGGTGTCCACCAGCGTAACTGTGTGGCCAGTTGAAGCAGCAACCTGTTAAAAAGTAACCAGCTTGAGATAAGAACACACACTTAATTGTGAGCATGTACGTGAAGACAAATAAGGTCAACCTTTCAGTTATAACCATAAACTTCAAGTTTATTCATAACCAGAGCTGTCTTGATTAAAACAATACTGTTCAAAATGCGAGTGCTGCAACTAACAACATTTTTGAAGTGAATTAGTTACATTCACTGTTATCCAGCCATCCAATCAGTAGTAGAAAAACATGCTGATGTATTCTATGGAAAGGGAAGTAAAAGGACAACTCAGAACCTGCCAGTGAAGTGAACTCATGATCACACTTATTAGCAACCTAAGAGTAACCAATTTACCTGATAAACAAACCTTATGTTTTGGACTATGGAAAGAAGCATAAGAGAGTTGACACAAGCTCAACGCAGGGGGTATCTGTCCAGCTGGAAAATTAGACCAGGAACCTTCTTTCTGTGAGGCAACAGGGCCAACTACTACACTACTACAAAGCCCCCCATTATTAGACAACACAAAAACTTTAAAAGTTTGAAAAGGAAGTCACAAAGTAAAGCCTTTTTAATTCAATTTGTTTTCTAATTTATTTTAAATAAAAGTGGTGTGGCCAAGATAACTTAATTTCGTAATCAATTGACAATGGTGTCTGTTATAACATATGTGTTCGAAAAAGTCAGGTAGCCTATACCCTGATCTTTTAAGTAATGCATTCAGTGTTAGATATTTATGGACATTGTACTTGATTAAAAAAAAAAAAAAAACTATATTTAAAATCCAGGCTAACTGTGTTTATCTGGGAGAGAGCTGAAATAAATCCTATCAGCGCACTTGAGACCAAAAATGACGGGTGACACCTTGTGGTCATATCTCTATCACCAGACGGACACATCCTGGGGTCATCTCAGTTGAATTCTCCTTGAACCTTTGTTACACCACAGTAACAACTGCGATTAATGACTGACCACAGTAACAACTTATTAACAAAGTATCTGCTTCTTCAGGAAAAACTGTTAAAGTGGACAGTCTTATGTTGGCAAACCAACATTAAAGACACAACATGGAATGCAATGAATGTGCTAACTGGGGTTTCTCCTCCTTCCTGCTTGTTATGCATGGCGGTGATTGTGATGCCTCTTACACAAAGCTATACATAGACTTCCCGAAATATCAAGAGAAACGTCAGAATAGCAGATTTCCCGGATTTCGTAGTCTGTTAACGTTTATAACGTTATAATACACTATGTCTTGATGTCAGTGTGTTGCCTATAGCGCATGCACAGAGAAGGCTACGATTCACTGAATGCCATAATTAGCTACAAAGAAGCTAACAGCTAGTTATGGTTTAGCTGCACAATTTGGCTTACCTGTGCGATTCCTGCGCCCATCTGCCCGCCTCCGATGATCGTTACATGCTTAATGACGACATTTCTGACAGCTGAAGAGGAGAAGCCTCTGCAGATCTGTTGACTGAAGAAGGCCATCGTGTACAGACCTGCGTCTGTCGAGACTTCAGGACAAACAGCTCCCGGGACAGATGCAGAGTTAAGAAGGTCGAGTGTCACGTGACTGCGTGTCAGATGAACTTTAACACACATAGATTCAGACCGTACTTTTCACCCTAGTAATGCCGATAACAACCATGTTTAAAGTCTTAAAGTAAATTTTACAGAAAGCACTTCTTGACGATCATCCTACTCTATCTAAAATCACAGTGTAAAAGCATTTCCGCCTTTTTATTGTGCAAGTGCCGTTTTTAAAAGCTTAGCAATATAGAGAGGCAGGGGTTTGTCTTGGACCTTAAATGAGATAAAAATAATTTTAAAATCAGTTTTAAAAACAACAATATAGGCCCCAATTTTCATCTGTCATCTCATCTGTCAGGTAAGTCTGACTTGACTGACAGCCCTGTATCTGTCAAAGAAGAAAAAGCCCACCTATTTACCATATTCGAACTCAAAGTTATGTTGACTTCAGCATTTATAGTCTGTCAAAAAACTCCCTGTCAGAAACAGATGGGTGATGTCACAGACTCTACATTACTGTATTTTACGGTCTGTAGTCACACCGCATAACTGGGATTGATGGGGGACAAGTATCTGCTTCCTCTGAGTTGAAAAAAAGAAAGAAAGAAAAAAAGAGTTGTCAAAGTGGAGAGTGTACCTTAAAATAAATATAGTTAACTTTTACCACCAATTCTTAAGAAACACAAGATTAAAAGCCAGTATTCAGAATTTTAATGATTTGATTCTATATATTTTTGTACTATAGATGGCAGTATGCATCTGTAAGTGGTTTGTGATCTGTCTTTAAAATCCAAAGAAGAAGGTACATTTAAATTTTATTGCACTATTTATTATCTATGTGTATTTTACAGCCTTTCTTGTCTTTGTGGACACAAGGTTGTGTATTTAAGTTTGTTGTAGAATGTTTAATGACAATATAAATGTGTTTTATTCTTTCTCTATTCTGTTGTTTTGTAATGAATTTGAGATGGAGTGTGTGCGCTCATCTCCTGCTTACAGCTGAATGATTACAGTAACATCTACTAAGGAAGAAAAAACTACATATCAAATGCGAATGAATAGTAGTTTGGTCTGAAAATAGATTTACACTGTAAACATAATGGTTAGTCTGACGAAAGTATTGTAACAAAGGTGCAGTAATTTCATCCTAAAACACACATACACACACAAAAAAAGTTAAAAATCAAAAATACATTAAACAGTGATATCTGGCATGGTGATAGCAGATGTTAAAAAAAAAATCATTCAACAACATAATACTGACCTTGCGTTTCAAAAATCTAAACACAGGATTCATTAGCAAAAGTTTGATGACAGGTAGTTGTTGTTACTTGATTATCAAGTTGCTAAGAAAATGCAGTCTGCTGGTGTCAGCTTCTTACATGATAATTACAAACCTTAATATTCCTGTGCGACAGAAATTTGTACGAATTCTGCTAATCCCTGAAAAAAAATCTTTCTTTAAGGCTTGAAGTCTTTTGGACAGCAATCTTGCCCAAACAATCATGAAAATTCACAACACTGTAATATAATATTCAGCCAAAAAAACATGTGCATCTTGATAACAGCATAAATTATTTCCAGGAGATTTGAACATCTTTGGAGAATTGCACAAGCACTCAGTTTACAGTTAGAGTCAAGTGTCCCATTGTTTCATCTGCGTGGATTCACACACACAGTGAATGAGCAGGGTGCCAGTGTCAGACCAAAACGTCCCCTCAGAGAAGGAGGCTGCGTTCCCTCCGGGAGTCTGAATTTGAAGGTCTGCAATAAGCTGGTCACTGTTAGAAACAGCTCCATCTTTGCCAGCTGTTCACCCATGCACACTCTGCGACCTGAACAAAACAGTGAATGACTGATTAGAGATTCCTTGATTCACAGATTAATGTTTGCTAATTACTTTGAGTCTGGAAGGAACGACATACCAATCCCAAATGGTATAAAGAACTCTTTCCTCATCAGCTTTCCCTCATCATCCAAGAAACGTGCTGGGTTGAAAGTGTCTGGGTCGTCCCACACAGTGGGGTCTCTGTGAACAGACCACAGGTTGGGGAGAACAACTGTTCCTTTTGGAATAGTGTAGCCTCTGAACTCTGAAAAAAGAGGGTGAATAACCGTGTTACGAGGCATTACCACAGCAGATCATTTGGTGGTAAAATTTAATCAAATTCAGTTCTTTTTTTTTTTAGTATTATCCATTAGATGAAACAATTGTAAGAGTTATTGAGTCACGTTGAAGTTTATGTGTACCTGTTGTCTCTGAGGCCATGTGAGGAATACCAAGAGGAACCACAACAGTCAGTCTTTGCACCTCCATGATGGTGGCTTCAGTAAAAGGCAAACTTCCCTTATCAGTCATAGACAGTGCCCGATGTGTGCCCACCACCTCATCAATCTCAGCCTGGACTTTGTCTGGAAGTAAAGGAGCATCAAAAGGACTGTTATTTAAGTTTTCACTCAAAAAAAAAGGTACAAAAAAGTGTGACCATGTGAATTCAATTAAGCTATAGTGGGTTTTTACACAAGCTATCTTTAAAGTAAAAAAAAGGTTGATTTGACTCCAGTGAGGTTGTGCAACAGCTGAAGAAAGTAGTATAAAGAATAATAAAACCATTTGTTTTGCTGTCTAGATTAAAAAAAAAAGTGTTGGAGTCATGGGGAGTCATATAACATTTTCAATTCCCTTTCTCTTCACCAGTTTTTTAAAAAAAGGAACATAAATTATGTAACATTTTATGCAACATACTTTATCCCCTTAAGTATCTATTAAGTTTTACATTTCTACAAACTAACACCTGAATAAAAATAATTTATTGGGAGGTTGTGTTAAAATTTGTATACCATTTAATTAAATAATGGGGCACCAGTTTGACTCAGCAGGTGGAGCTGGCCCTCATTTGCTATGTCTTTGTCAACTTGGCCGTAGGATATGCCCCGGTCCCAAATGTTTTGTCTTCTTCTCACATTTTCTGTCTCCCTCAAGATGTCTTATTACAATAGGGGCAAAAGTCCATTCAGAAAGTGATTTTTTTTTAATTATTTGAGTTGCAAATAACATGTCACATGTAAGCTGTTAAAATACCCTAGGCAACGGATTTTGTTAAGTTGGCCAATAGAACAATATAATAGTTTTACATCATAGTGACTATACCAAATAAAATAATTGAATATCAGAAATAATTACGACATCTGGAGAAGATAGGATAAGTGTTCTGTTGCTATTTTACCTTGAATATCAGGATGTATTACCAAATACAGCAGAACCCACAACACTGAGTTAGCTGTGGTGTCAGTGCCAGCAATGAAAAGATCTCCTATTATATAAAATAGATAATCTTCAGTGAAGCTGCTGTCCACATTTCCAGCTGCATGCTGGGCTGACAACTCCTTCAAGTACATGTCTGTCAGATCCCTGGGGTTTTCAGGATCTAGTGTTTCCCTGTGTCTTGCTATGAACCTCTTTAAAAACAGTGTAATATCTCTTTCCACTTGTCGTAGTTCTTTGAAGACTCCAAAAGGTAAATAGTAAAACAAAGGGAAGACATTGATTAGGACTGCAGGACTGTTCACACAGATCTCCAGCCCTCGGTCCATCAGGTCCAGCATGCTGCGGAACTCGCGGTCTTCGTGATGGAAGCGCTGACCCAGGATTAGAGAGCAGATGACATTTGACACAGCATGAGTGATCAGTGGAGCCAGGTCTACACCAGCCCCACCAGACTCTTCATTCAGTCGTAGCAGCTCTGTTTTGACAGAGTCCAGGCCCTGCAGGATGCAAGGCTCTAGGCTCAACTTCCCCAGACCAAAGTTTCTGAGAGTGGTGTGACAGAACTTGCGCTGTGTCCTCCACACTGGCCCGTAAGGTGCAAAGACTATCCCTGAATTGACAAGAAAGATGTAATATGAAACACTGGTTAGTGCTATTCGGGTCAGGGTTGACATAGACCTATTAATCCACCTCTGCTCTATCCCAAGGACAAAAAAAAGTAGAATCACTGCATCTGAACAAAACCATAACTCATTCGTGTGCCTGTCTGTGCCATGCATTACGTTTACTCTCTATAGATACGAGCTGAAATGGCTGTTAAATGCTAACAGTTGCTTACCTTTGCGTTTAGTCATGATAGAGATAGCAGGGATATCAGGTCTGTCAGAGAACACCTCGGGGTGGTTTGACAAAGCATCTCTGATCACTTCATAGCCGTTCAGCACAACAACCAGCTGACTCCCGACAAACAGGCTGTAGACATTACCATAAAGCCTGGTTAGTTCCGTCAAAACACCCACGGCGCTTTTGTCGGTGCTAGGTGATTGTTGTCCAAACCTCCTCTGGATAAAAGACGGAATAAGAAAGCCTCCGAAATTTCCCACCAACGGCCACGGCTTCGGACCTGGGGGAATACTTGAAAGGCATTGCTTCTGATAAAAATGAACAACATAACAGACTATCAAGAATACTGTGACAGCTACAATGTTTACATGAGACAGTAGAAAGCTGACAGGGGATGGCAGTGACACCATGGTGTCAAAGTAAATGAAACAAAGTCAGTGGAAAGGCGTCTCTATCCCATTTTCAGAGTTAAACGAAACCTAACACAATTAGTTTCACATCCTCAGCACAGGAGTTCCGTTAACGCGCAGCTGATCTCGACAACACACGTCCTTCCTGTTGATGATTCGGCTGAAGTCAACGTGGTGCCGTTACTGGAATCCTATTGGCTGACTGCTGTGACTCTCTGTGATTGGTGCTTCGGTCTTTTCCGTCTTTCCCTTTCGTTCTTAAAGATACAAGCAACTTTTTGTCTGATAAGACTTGACTCCTTGAGCATGACATAACAAGAGGGAGATAACCATTTCTGGTGACACCAAAAGGGTGGCACCGGTCCCTTTGAAATCTGAGTAGCCAAGATGGGTGAGAAGTGTTTCACACTCAACTTTTTGGCCATTTTGAGTGCGCCTGCTAATCAATGCGCACAACACTTATTTCTAAATTGTCAGTGTGAACGCACCTATGCACTCAAAATAGCAGGTAAAATTATGGAGGTTCACAAAGTTTGAGGCCTTTTAAGGACAGGGGCCATATTGCAAATGTTGAAATCGACCTAACTTTGTGCTAGGTTGAGACAAAGAGGTGGGCCTCTTGTCTTGTTTAATAAGTTTAATTTCTCGAAAAATAAAGAATTTTAAACAATGAAAAATAAATAAAAATACACCTCAAAGAGAAGTAAAGTTTTTGGACTCAATTTTTTTTTCTTTATAAACGGGTCTATACATGCTTATTTTTTCTGTCAAAATTCATTCTTTTGGTTTGATGTGCAAGAGGTTTCCTGTGTTTCTGAAGTCAACCAGAGCTCAATCTGAAAGAACTGCAGTTCTTAGCACTTCCACAAAAGCTTCATAATTTTATAGACCTTTTAGACCTGGGTATGCCACTTGTTGGACACGTAAATCCTCCTACCACCACCTCTGCCTATGCCAGAGACCCAGTTGGGTCACCTCAGACAAAAAAGCTTGTCCTCATTGGTTAAGGTAAGTCTTCACATCCAATAAGACGTGGAGGACAAATATTAATTTTATAAAAAATCTTCCGATTGTATGCTATTTGTGTTGCATGCTAATTTCTCAACAAGATCCTTTCTAGATACTTCAACTGTTATTTGATAGGGAGCCCGGTTCAGTTAAAATTTTTAAACTATACATCTGTTATTATGAATATTTTTCTTGATGTACATGTTTTCTTGAATTAGTCACAACACAATTATCTAGGCACTAAAAACTGATTGAAATTCAGTCCTACAGTTGATGGAATCTGAATGAAGTGCATTTTATCATAAAAAGTAGATCTATATTTTAACACCACATAAACACCTGTATTTGGTTATTTCACCTGGATATTACACTGAATAAGAAAGTAAACACACTAGCATCAATGAGAAAATTCTGATATAATTTCACACTTTTATGGGCTATGATTTACAGTAAAAACTCAAAAGCTACCAAAATTAATACAGTTTTTGGTTGTTAAAAAAAAAATCTCATATAGAAAAGAAATACAAAGCTGGTAATGACAGTTTCAGGACAAATACTGACATCAAACACACTAAGGCACCGTGTGACTTGAGCATATTAAAATCATAATGAGGTAAACCCCGTCAACACACACAAAACATTTAACGGCAGGAAATATAAAATCAAGTTTTGCAAATAAAATGAACATACAATACATTTGCCACCACTAGGAGCTGATACAAATAACAGTTGATGAAAAAAAGATGACTTTGCAGGACTTCTATCATATAAATAAATTACACAAACAAAGAACAAACACAGAAAATACAATTACCTTTCTTAACATGTCTTCAGAAACATTTCTTTCAGAGTAATCATATTGGTACCATGATGTCCCTGCCCGTTCCGTAAGACTGAATAAAGTAAAACCACTTCTGTGGACTATCAGGCAACACTGCTGGGGCTTCAGGGTCTTGTCACTCTTCTCGTGTGCTCTGTACCATGGAGTACTTCTTGCAGGGGTTCTTGAGGCATGCAGGAGGCCAGGTGATGGGCCAGCTGTATGAGCATGGCACAGATGTTTGGACATTCCTTTCTAGGAAGTTGAAAAATGGGTTCCACCAGGTGTTGGTGAGGTAGTTGTTGGGCGAGCACTTTAGAGTCTGTTAGGAAAGAAAAAAATGAGATGTTAAAGACTAAGAAAAACCACAGTAGTCAGATAATTCTCATTTATCATTGCTGCTTGAGAAAAACATAGTTAAAAGTGTTAAAGATTATGAATAAAAATACATTAATCAATGGCTTTTCTTTTCAAAAGTGTTAAAGATTATGAATAAAAATACATTAATCAATGGCTTTTCTTTTCAAAAGTCGGTGCAGCCCTCCATGATTAGAACAAACAAATGACGTAAAGTAATGTGAGGAAATGAATGCAATATCAATTTTTAGCCAGTAGAGGGAGACAGCTCTGTAATAGAAAGAGTAATACTGACTGCTTTAGGGAAAAATCTAACAGTGTAAAAGAAATGTAATTATTGTATTGTATTCATCACATATGCATGATCTCTTCAACTTGGGTTGAACATTGTAACTGGATAAACTTAAAGTGTTTTTTTTTTCTTGAATGAAAAAAAAAAAAGATTTTATGAGAGGGCTCTATGCAGACTTTAAATCTTCAAACACACAGCAGCCACTCAGTGTAAAGCTCAGTGTCCAGACCTGTAAGTTGGCCATGGTGTGATACCACCAGAACAGACGGGAGGTGATGAAATAAGCCACAACTACATCCACACTGTAGTGCTCATGTGCCACCAAAATACACACAACACCCACGGCACTCAGCAACCAGCACATCAGATGATACCACCAGAAAGACCGTGGTGAGTCTGCAAAGAAAAGGAAACACTACATCAGGTATGTATCGTTTGCTAGACTCCAGAAAGTCAACCAGTTCATACATCATTAATAAGAAATTTGCACAAAAGATTCTACGGTGTCAACAAACTAGTTATTTGAGTACTCACATTCCTTAATAAACAGATAGGTGAGAGTGAGCATCACAGTGTGTCCACTGTAGAGGAAGTCTCCACACAAGAGATGAGAGTTTGTGATGGACAGACCTCCTCCTGAGACCAGACGCAGGATTCGCTGGATTTTAGCCTGGGAGTCTCCATGGAGCTAATTGGAAAACAGGAAGTGGGCACAGAGAGAGAGATGAACACATCAACACAGGATCAGCAGCATCAGCAGCAACATTAGAACAGCTGCTTAGGATTATTATCAGTTATCATGTGAATGTTGAGTATTGTGTCTAGCAGGTTGGGAAAAAGTCCCCAAAAACCTCTCAGGACCAAATATACATCTTCAAATACATCTGTTTTGCATGAAAAATACGAATAAGATTCTATTTGTGCCTGATTAATGCAGAAACACTATGATGGTAACAGACAACTCCAATTCTGCAAAAAATGGGATGCTGTGTAAAATGTGCAGTAAAGGAAGAGTTCAAACCCTATAGGCAAGTAAGTAAAAACAGTACAGACAGAAGTCTTATGTCTTCAAGAAGACATAAAATGTTGACACTTCATTTTTTGTTGTTTTATGAAAAAAGGGAACAGTTTTCAAGTGAGGCTTAGTCTCCTTTTTGCCTGTCATAGGACTTCAACAGCTCAACAGCGTGGAGTCTCTTTTGTCAAGATTGTTTGCATTGGAAAATGTACACAGACATCATACACAACACATGTATCTTGTGATTTTGTGTTTGTTGCTCCAACTACTTTAATGTAAATGACTAAAGATAACATATAGCCAAAGGTTTTCATACACTTTTCAAAGCATTTCAAACCCATGATAACAGAAAAACTCCACTGCTGCCCGACCTCTCATCCTTTGCGCTACACAACCCAGCAGACAACTGCCCTGGAGCACATGTTGTTGATCAAACACTGATGCACCTCAATATTGTTGGTGTCCTGAGGCAGCTAAAGTCAAAATGGCTTTTTGTAGCTGCTCTCTTGCATGGTTGTGCAAAATGAGTCCCTGAGGGTGAGTGAGAGTACATGGCTGAGTGACGACAGCTGATGCCGCCTCTGATGTTTTCATGCCACTCACCTTAGGAGCACAAGCCATGTGCATACCAGGTACAGGCAGGGTGGTGATGTACATTGTGACGCAGCGGTACAAGTAGAGGGTTCCAATGAGGAAGAAGAATCGCCTGCTTGCTATTGACCTGCAAAGAGAAAATGGTAACAATGATAGGTTAATATTTGTTTTTGAGGTGTCATAAAAATGCAGCTCTACTTAAAAAATGGCAGAATGAGAATAAAATCTCTGGAAATCTGAACACTATTTTGAAAAGTGTAATGAGTCATGTGCTATTAAAAACTGATGGATCCTATTTAGTAATCTAAATTGATCATTGATTTAGCCCCATAACAACAAAAGAAATCTGTCATCTAACAAGGTTAAGAACTGTAATGATCATTTTGCTCAAATTACCATGCTCATCCTGTCGTCAGATGTTTATTTCTGTCTCTTTTATTCTGACAGTAAAAATAGCAAAATGTAAAGGATTTCATGATAGAAATTTAATCTGAGTCAAGTTAACACATG
Source organism: Halichoeres trimaculatus (assembly GCF_033239565.1). NCBI lineage: Eukaryota > Metazoa > Chordata > Actinopteri > Labriformes > Labridae > Halichoeres > Halichoeres trimaculatus. The sequence goes on from NW_027437180.1 coordinate 27,325,894, forward strand.
TCAGACTTTTTGTGTTAACTCTGTCTGGTTTTAATTTCAGTTTCATGGGGAAAAGACTGCACTCTGAACCATTTATGTAACATGAGTAAAGCTCTCTAGACTAAAACATTGCTCAGTTCCGGAGGAACAGGATGAGGTATCTCCAGGTTGCAGAACAAAACCACGAGTCATGAAACTAATGTAAACAGGAAAAACTTTAACCTTTACAACATTTTCTTTAGCCACATTTTTCAGGGTTATGTAATGAAAAACTTCAAGTGATACTACACGAATAGACAAGTCTGATGTAATGCTGAATTCTACTCTGAATTAAAAAAAATATTGTTCTTGAAGCTGAAAGAAGAATGTCTATTGTAATACCAGTCTTACTTGTATCTGAAGAAGAACAACTGTATGAGCCAAATTGCCAGCAGCACCATGCCGTTGATCTCTGTCACAGTAAAAGCCCAGTTGACTCTGTCAACGTAGTCAAAGAACTTATCAGGAAGAGGTGGGCTGCTCTCCTTGGGTGGGACCCTCTCGTGGACTACGGTGATGACAACTGTTGTCAGGACTAAGTTAAAACCAGCGTAAAAGAAGGCAACCATTGTTTTCCACCACTCCATCGGCAGACGATTGATTTTGGAATCTGGCACAGAGATCTTCACGTAGTCATTGTGTCTCCCTAGACCTTTACGAAAGCCCCTCTTTGACTCCTCTCCACCAGGGGTGTGGACAGGACAGGTTTTACCGCCACTGGGCGCAGCACTGCCCTCCATTCCTGAGCTCAAATTTTCACTGGTAGAGTCTCTTGCGATCACAAGCTCCTGCGATGCCATTGGTGCCTGCACGTTCCATCCACAGACACCACTCCTCTGGGTTAGGATGTTTTAACTGCCATGTGAGAAAAACACAATTTAGAAACTGAGACACATTCAGAATTTGCAAAGAAAATGATTGAAAGTTGTAATTAAAGTTGTATTAAAAGTGATGAATCAATATAACAAAAACTGGAGGAGATTAACTATCCATTAGTTCTGTTTCCACCTTTCCTGACCTTGAGATGAGAACAATGAAGGACATTGTGTTTCAGCAAAAAGTGCTGGAATCCACCTACTTCATGGTCCAAAATCTATTTCTAGCAGTCAGTTACCCTAAACATGGATCATGTATTGGTTAATGTTGTGTTTTATTTTACTTTCTCTGGACATTCACCAGAACCACCATGTCAGTCTTCTGTTTGGACTTTTGTCTAGGCTTTTATTTTGGGCCTTCCCAAGTATTTCCACCGCCACGCAGATCTTGTCCTTAACAAGCTGCTGCCATGGCCACAGCAGATTTTTATAGACTAACGGAAACTTCCACTTCTAAAAGTTTCAAGGACTTAAAAGAAACCCAACAAAACTGAGGCAAACGTATCAAAACCAAAAAGTCTTGACCTCACAAGGACGTTCGCAAGACATCCCATTTTGTGACTTCTGGGGAGTTTGATCACACGATACTTCCTTGCAAGCAGAATTTGCTCAGTTTTCATACAGTCCAATAATGTTTGAGTTTCCTGCCAACTGCAGAAAAAAAATCATGTGATAGAAATTAATTAGAACCTACTAAACCTGCCCAGAGCCAAGTTTGTTTCTTATATCAACAAATAAATGTGAAAAAAATACAATCTGAAATAAGTTACTCTTGAGAATTTATTTCAAGCATAAAAATAGTCCCATTTAATATGAAATAGTCAATAGATTGTAAGAGGCAAATGTAAATGACTATGATAGCCAAAGGACAACAAAAGAAATCAAAGTTGAAAGTGAGCAAGTGCAATGCCTGTTGCTGAGCTTTTTCTACTTAATGGCTTGTGAGAGCTCTACATCAACGACCATTTTCATTCTTTCATGTCTAAAAGGCTTCTAACAGCTCCATTAATGGATCCGAGGATACTGCCATCAACCCTGAAATGCATCACAATAAATGTCATCTGGGATACATACAGAATGGTATGTTTACTTCCATGAAGGAAAAAAAAACTGGCATTAGTACAGAGGATGGGATAGAAATAGAGTATGACTGGATACCAGAGAGCTGCTGAAAGGATCAGTTTTCTCAGAATCAATTGTTGGGAAAATATTATTACATTGGAGAGAGGCTTGTGTTGAAGGAGGATGCCCTGTGAGTAACCCAGAGCAGCATTGGCCTCTGTTTTGCGACTGATGGATGGCCAGCTGACTTTAAGGGAGTTCAAGGGGACATAAGGTAGATCAAAACCAAACAGATAGAGGATAATATCAAAAATAGTCCGACAAAGACTAAGAGGCAATGCTTTGCCATTCGTGCAAGTAATGAGATCAGGCTGCAGCTCTGTGGTTAGTTTATGCAACAAGTTGTGTTTTGGTTGTAGCAAAGAGCTAAGTTCGTGTGTGTGTGTGTGTGTGTGTGTGTGTGTGTGTGTGTGTGTGTGTGTGTGTGTGTGTGTGTGTGTGTGTGTGTGTGTGTGTGTGTGTGTGTGTGTGTGTGTGTGTGTGTGGGTAAGTTACACACAGTCAGCGGTAACATTGAAATCTTCATTAATTCAGCACAAGTCAGTCAGAGATGACAGTTCACCTGCACACTAAATAAACTACTTGCATGAACAGAATTATTTTTTATGTAAATGTTTAAAATGTCATGATTAACTCTGTTTGCTGGAACACTTAAGCTGTCATAAAAGTATCAAGGTAATGCTGATACCTTGCTTTTTAAGTCTGAGTAAAAGTTGTTAGCTACACATTCGTATTTAGACAGTTTTGGTATCGCTTTAGTTACTATGACTTTGGTTAGCAGTTAGCTCTTGGCTAGCCATAGCATTTACTTTAAGTAGACAGTCGTGAAAAGCTTTATCTTAACTATTTCAAGTGGTCATCCATAACTTTTAGCTTACTAATTCAACCATGTCTACAATACAATACTTTATGCTAATCTAGGCTTTATCAAGTTAGCTGCTTTAAGCTAACAGATGTAACTAGAACCACAACTTTTCTTTAACTATTTCCAGTTATTAACATTTGACTATCATTATTATCTATCAACCATCTCTTTCCTCCACTATTTTTATAAGCCATTTTAGCATTGTTTTTAGCAAGCTATTGGATCCTTAAACCTTTCCAAGCAATTTTATGCACTAGCAATATGTAGTACTACACTCTACCAATAAAATCTATAAATAAAAGTTTTTTTTACTGAATAAAAGGTTGGTTAATTTTCAGTGACTCATCCTATATGTTCTTGATTGGGTTAAGATTGTGGTCGAATTTGAGCCTCACTTCTAACTTATTTTTCTTGTATTATCAAATGAGATCATCAGGATTAATACATGAAGTTGCACTGAAGTCTTCTTTGCACTTTCTGGATCCATCATGACAGATTGATCCTTAGAGGCTTGTTTGTTTATATATGGCCTGTTCAGTATCTATTAGCATCAATGTCCATCTATCCAGTTCTGTGATGAACACATGCAAGTTCAGTACCAGTGACAGTTTTATCCTGAGTCCTATAACTTCTTGGAAATCTTGGCTGAAAATAAAAACAGATGCAAAGAGAGTGTGATGGGGCTGAAAGCTTCCAAAATGCTAATAAGTACATTGTGAGTTATGATATTTTTGTGAACCAAAATTCCACAAGTGAGAAATGGAACTTTCACTTTCTGCTATGCCGAATTTAATTTAGGAAAGATTGTGGTCATTACTAACAGGAACCAAGTTACGTGTTGCCTAGAAATGAGAAGACAAACAGTCTTTAAGGCTGGAAACACTTTGTATAAATTCAGAAGCTCTTATTCACACAGCTTTATGAGGAAGACTGATTCCGATATAGTAAGAGTTGCTCCAACCATTTGGACAAATGACTGAGCTGTTGTTTCTGTGGGGTAAGACTTTGGATGCTCTGATTTTTGGCTTATAAAGTGCATGAATATTGTATGCACTGACTTACCTGTCCAAAATAGTTTGTAGCCTCCAATAAATCTTTATGTCCCATAGTCAATTTGCTTGTGATAGATTAGTGACATACAAAGGACATTAGAGTCATTTGCTTTTCAGTGCTCTCTGTAAGACTGCATTATGTTTACTGTACATGGGAGGTCAGCATTGTGTCTCCATTAGACTGGTTTTCCATTGGTCCCCTCCTTCATAGTGTACACTACACTGTTTTCCCACCAACCAGAGGACCCAGCACTCCAGAGGGATGGGTGGTGATGGAAAACTGGCAGAAAAAAAAGTATTCCACATGGTCACAGTCTGTAATGGATAACTTGGCTGCCTCCGCTTGCACAAGCTATTTCAAGAGAAGCCACACGGCTGCCTTGAAGGCTGTATTTTACTTCAGTCCTACCAAGGCTTTGACTCCATTTTAGGGCCTCTGTAATAACATACTGTTATTGCTGTCCACTCATTTTCTTTTTCACATCATGTGGATTGTTTTCATCAAAGGGGAAACCTAAAATAAGACACATCAGAGGCCGCCCTGCCCTCTTCCAGCTACAGAGAGGAGCTGATGACTACACAGGTCGTAAGATGTACTTGCTGTAAATCAAGCCTGAAAGCTGCATGTAAATCAGTACAATACAGACAATGCTATTTTTGTTCCCTATATGTTTTTTCATTAATGTCAGTAATGGATGCTCACTCAAAAAATTTACTTGGAAGAATGTGATGCATCTTATACAAATCTGTAAAGCACTCTGGTCGTACTCCTGGCCTCTGTTTGAGACTCAATTAAAAAAATAAATAAATAAATAAAATAGAATTAAAAAAAGCTCTTCAATAGCTTTGTGATAAAAGAGGGTAGGCTATTTATTTATTCTTTGATAAATATCAACAAGTATTGGACTGTAAGGAAGTCAAGTTGTTTATCTCTGTGAGGAGTTTTAAGCAGGTCATGAAACAGACTGAAATGAATAACAATTTTTACATTTATGAGCTTTAAAATAAAATGAAACCATTGAGATAAGAATAAATTATTTTGTCAGTGTTGCTAAAACTAACTCCAACCAAAAAAAACTTGCTGTAATTTTACTTAGGCAATTATAACATGTAATCTCTCAAACACAAACCTCGACTTTCACTGAAGTTTAGCAAGTATGTATGTCCAAAAAGTATCTTAAGTATTCATATTAATAGAACTTTTGTGGATAAGATTTTTCATATGTATCGTAAACTTCTTTATGCTGATGTGTTAAATCTAAAACAAAAATTAAAAATCTAAAGTGAACCTTTTTTATAAAAACTTCTCTAAAAAAATCCCCATAAACAAATTCTGCACAATTTTTGCTTTGAAAATGTTTGGATCACTTGTATCAAGTAATTTATGAATGTAAGTTGTAGTTATGAAGTAGAGCTTGGGTTAGACAGTAGAGATATTACAAAATTTCAAGAAGAGCAGTAGAGCAGTAAGGCTTAGTTTTGTTGTGCCAGTATGGGTAATGATAATAAAAGTGATGAAGGAAATTTAGCTTATATAAGTTTTTACTGTAACAAGTAAAGCTGGACATAAAACCAATGTAGTAAATTCATTTGCTATATATTAACAATAATGTGTATGACATGGAGTTAATGTCTGAAACCACAATGATGTTCATTTCCTTTGCTGGATCAGATGACTGCCATAATAACACCAGCTCCTTGTGCAAAGCTGGTCCTCAAACACACAAGTACATATCATTTGTTGGTGTAAATAAATTTTGTTGTCTCTCTGGAACAGCATCCAGTTTATGGTGTACAAGCCAACACAGCCGCACTGAACACAAAGCCAGCCCAACTTTTCAGGGCACTAAAACCACATGCAGGGTGGATACTAAGAAGTAATTTCAGGTTGGTGAGCTGGGTGTCTCCCACGCATCTCATATATTACAGGGTGGCAGTTCTTCACATGTGTGGAACTGCCGGTTTTGAAGTTTACTTTTGGGGTGTAGTACAGTGGACCCACACACTGTTAACCACCATGTTCCACATGAGGCTACTTACTGGGTGGGGCAACAGGTCATCCCATGTACTGTAATTAAGCCCTTTCATTTTCTGTCAGAGCTACAACAGCTGATAACTGGAAACTGAATTATTACAATGAAATGAACGCAAGGCACAGCTGTGCCACAAGCCTGCAGCATGTACAATCTGTATATATAGACAATATGCGTTGAGTTGCTATTTATATTCTCTGAACTACTATGCCTATCAATTTGCCTATTATCCTGAGAAAGTGTTGTGTACATCATCACACATCATCGTCCAATAAACGTTCGTATTACGTCTACTGATCCATTAAAATGAACTTTTTTGCATGAATTGTGTGAGTATATTGGCACAGCTTACAATTAAACCTTCACTTAGGTTACCACAGGTTCCTATTACTGTAACAAGGCTCATAAAAAGTGAGTGTCGTCAGAGGTTGATTTCAAAAACACTGTAGCCACATCACATCATAAAAGATCATATTGATGCCTTAGGGAGTGACATAAGCACCTTCAACCCTGTGGGCATCAACATTCACATGTTGCACAGATAATAGCATCCTACCTGCTTTCCTCAGGCGTCCTGGCGCCTCTTCCTGTACTTGTAGCTCCTGGATCCCTGATGATCCGTGCTGTTTGGTTGCTGCTCCGCTCTGACTGAACTGTTACGTTTCACCACACCACACTATTTGAGGGAGCGCTCCTCCCATTGGCCCACCGCATGTTCTCGGATCCATCCTGCCTCTGGTTCCTGCCTCCTGCCGAGCATCCTCTCTAATCCACAGTAACTGTCCTGTAATCAGCACGAGCTTCGCCCTCTTCAAAATAGGTGTCCTGAAATATATTTTCTAACAACTAAGGTGGGGTATCAGGGTATTTTAACTATATTGTACTTGATTTATAATTGAGGTAAAAAAGAAATATTTTTGACTTAAAAAAAAAAAATCAAATTATCGGAATATTTCAAGAATTTCAGAATCATTCCCCATCTGTTAAAGAATTCCCATATATCTGGACACTCAGGTTTAAAAAAAGCATCTTGATTTCATCAGTAACTAATTCTTTTTAGAGACGACTGCACCTTTCTAAAGAATTCAATATTAACGAGTCTTGGTTATAGATCTATTGAGTCACATGCTGTACAATCAAGTATAGCCACTTTTAGCCACACGTCTACAGCCGACGGAGGAAGTACGTCACTCCGTCCCCGGTTACGTGGCTAATGTGGAAGCTCTTCTCAGTTGTAGTGCGAGTGCCAGCAAGGCTTCCCGGCTTCGGTCTCCTCCACTGACCGGAGATACCTGCATCACCTAAATAAACATAACGGTCTGTCATCAACGAACCTTTTTTCGTCTCGTTGTATCTAAAGAGGTAAAGCTACAGGTTTAACTAGCCGTCGACCGCTTCTAGCCATGGATACATATGGAAGCTCTCACAAGAAGCAGAAGCTAAGCAACGCTCCTGCGAACTGGGTGAGTTTTCTTGCCGGGTTGTGTTTATTCATGCCTATTCAACTTAAGGAACTAACACCTTTTGGGAGCCAAATGCTAACCGCCCAGACAGCCAGTTGATTAGCACACTATACCGCTACAATAATGGTGCAACTTTCAATGTACTGTAATGAATTGGATGCTAGCTGGGCGATTGCTAATGAATTAGTAACGTAGTTTATGGTTGATAGCTTCATGCCCTACCTATATTGCCTCACCTAAGTAATGTCCTCTATAACATTTTGTACTCCACCCTTATCACCCTTTGTCTTCCAGTCTTTACTTGGAATACTCAAATTCATACTTTGTGATGTTCAAACAGGCTAAACCTATAACCATAGACAGACCAAACAAATGAATGACTGAATAGTAACTGATCACTTCAGGTCATTTATTTAATTCTAAGAAATTTATTTTATTCTTATTTGATTTTTTTTCTATCATCAAAACACTGATTCCTGAATGTTGGGGCTTTATCTCGGCTAAATTTGATGACGCATGTTTTAGGGTTTTAAAAAGCTGGTCGGATGAAAAAAAAACAAGATTCATCCTATGTTTTTTTTTTTTTAGTTAAGAGACTATTCTGATGTAAAAATGCAACTGTTATAGGAATAAAATGATTGAGGGATACACTAAGTTCAGTTTGTCTTTAAAACTTCTTTAACGGCCTCTGTTCTTATTCCCTCAGAGATTGAATGTTGTGTGTAAACTTGAGGGATTATTTTGTTAATGCTGTCCTCCTATACTGAAGTAAATCTACTTTAAGACAAAAAAAAAAACAAACAAACAAACAAAAAAAACCTTTACAATTTGACTGCAGGACAGCTTATTTGACATGTAATCTGTTTTTCATTTTAGGGAATGCAACGTGCCACGAATGTTACCTATCAAGCCCATCATGTCAGTCGAAACAAGCGAGGGCAGGTAGTTGGCACAAGAGGAGGGTTCAGAGGCTGCACTGTTTGGCTAACAGGTAAGTCTTGAAATATCACATACTCTTATAATTATATGACCTCTCCATCCCTCTCCTTCCTGTCATGGCTTTATGATAACACTCTTCTGTTCCAGGTTTGTCTGGTGCAGGGAAGACTACAGTGAGCATGGCTCTGGAGGAGTACTTGGTGTGTCATGGTATCCCTTGCTACACCCTGGATGGGGACAACATTCGTCAAGGACTGAACAAAAACCTGGGCTTCAGCCCAGAAGACAGGGAAGAGAACATTAGGCGTATTGCCGAGGTGGCCCGGCTTTTTGCTGACGCTGGGCTGGTCTGCATTGCAAGCTTCATCTCTCCCTATAGCAGGGTGAGTGACACTCCTTAGAAAGCAATGTAAGCTCATTGTTAAGACGAATGGAATAATTGGACCAGTAATTACTGGTGCTAAAGGGTGGCCTGTCACATAAGAACAAAGAACACATTCTTTATTAAAAAAAACCCTTCCCTATGTCCTATTTTTATCATGTGAACCTCTCCACTAGGATCGCCTGAATGCTAGGAAGATCCATGAAGCCACCGGGCTACCCTTTTTTGAGGTGTTTGTGGACGCTCCACTTGATGTCTGTGAGCAGAGGGATGTGAAGGGGCTGTACAAGAAAGCCAGAGCAGGAGAGATAAGAGGTGGAGTATAGTCTCACACTATTGATATCCAGTTTAGACTTGGTATGGCATCAAATGAAACCTGCCATTTAGCACTACATAACTTTGTGCTGATATTTTTTGGAAAATTCTACATGATGGTTTGTTGCCCAGTGCAAATGACAGAGCAAGTCTGCCATTTTACCCTGTGGCACAGCAGACACTGTACAGTAGCAGTGTGTCTTCTGTTGTCAGATAACAGATGGTTAAACTGACACACATTAAAAGTGATGCATCATTGTTACAGGACATGTTTCTGATCATATTATTTTATAGCTGGCCCTTTCATTCTCAAGTTTCCTAAGTTTAGCGCAACATCTGTAGAGAAAATTGACTAATGAATTTATCATTTTTTTTGCCTGTGACTTAAAATAATTATGACACAGATTTTAGACTTAATGCTGTCACTGTTTTGTGGTCAAAATCTATTTCCTGTTTGGGGCAGTTTAAGACCCACTCATAAATATTTTTTTTCCTGATTCTAAAAGGGGAATTATTTAAAAATTTTGATGTGTGGCTAATGATTGTAGAGTATTTCAGGATTAAAAAAGCAGATTGTAAGAAATAGCCTCTGTGTGCAGTCTCAAACACTAAGCCCAACTTCCCTCCTCCTCAAAAAAGGCTTTTGATGGCAGCGAGGATTAACCTTTTCCCCAGCTGTTCAGTATCTAACTTTTTTTAATGCTGGGCTTTCTTTTTTAATCAGGGTTCACTGGAATAGACTCAGAGTATGAGAAGCCTGAGGCACCAGAGCTGGTTCTGAAGACAGATTTCTGCAGTGTGAATGAGTGCATTCAGCAGGTCATTGACCTGCTTCAAGAGAGGGTAAGAGGAATAAATGCCCATTTTTAAGATGTTGAAATTGTGTATTCTGTGTAACTGAAGACTCTGCTGTTTTACATTTATCCATTCCTCCTTTGTATCATGTATATGCAACCACTGCAGAGACTCTGTTTACCACTAGAGGGCAGTAATGTCTCATTAATGTATGAATATTGACTTCAGTGAACAATATCTGCAATGTACCCATGTTTATTTAGCAAAACCATTAAATAAATGTTGGCATACTAAATGGTTTGTTTTATCAATAGCAAACAACGTTGTATTTTAATTCTTCAGGATATAGTTCCTGTTGATGCATCTTATGAGGTGAAAGAGCTGTATGTTCAGGAGAACAAACTGGACCTTGCTAAGGCTGATGCTGAAACTCTGCCTGCAGTGCAGATTGGAAAGGTACTCCTGGTTGTCTTTCTTAACTCTCATGGACCATGATAAATAAATAATCTCTATCAGCAGTTGTTCTTTTAAAATTAAATGTAGACAATTTAATTCTCTTGATATTGCTACACTGACTTCCTTTTAGTTAATTTTTGTATTGAAAGGCTATAACACTGCAGTAAAGCTTGATCATGCCTTCTTCTTCGTATTGATCCTGCAAACATGTAATGTTGGTGGCCAAGTGTGTGAATTGCCACTGTGACACTTATAATGAGGGTGAAATGTGACAGGGGTTTTCGCATGGTGCCTTGTACTTACAGTATGAAAAGGATTGCAGTGCACATGTTGTCAGATGTTTATTTGTCAATATGTTGTTTTCCCTAATGTGACTATGATATCATCTTCAGGTGGACATGCAGTGGGTGCAGGTGCTGGCTGAAGGCTGGGCCACTCCTCTTAATGGCTTTATGAGAGAAAAAGAGTATTTGCAGTGCCTTCATTTTGACTGTCTCTTTGATGGTAAGATATTCACAATTCATCTCGCTGCTATACATGAGATTGGACACTAGATGGAGATGAGAACTCACAATTCCTTCTCTAAATATACCTCAGCCTCAGCTATGTCTTCCTCGAACACTTTTACTCCATTCTGCAAAAAATGAGCCTCCTCATAGAGTGTACTGTTGAATTGGATCAACAAGTAGTCTGCATGTTTCTATGCGAACCACAGTTCATGTTTTGAACTGTATGACTCATTGCTTAGAGGCTTACTTGGGGCTTACTTGCTGACACTGTTATGGTGCTAATAATGCAGCAGTTATGTACAGCCTGGCTTTTTAGCAAAACAACACAAGAGTGAAGTTTGTTGAGATGCTGGGTTTTCAGGATCATGGTATTTTATATCATGTAGACCATTTTCACACTCATCTTCTAATTGAGTTTATGCTTGTTTTAATGGAAACAGTCTGTTAGTGTAATTACAGCAGCTATTCATGTATTTAATAACTTGACATAAAACAGTGTTTTTGCTTACAAATCCAATTCTTACAGTTTGAAAAAATGTGACATGGTTTAAAGATGTCTCCCGAAACAGATGAAATATTGAGCTGTCTGGAAAGACAAAAGTGTCTATTGATGTGAAAAGTTTTGATTCCACTCCACTGTTCCCGTTAGCCCAGAGGCAGAATGACACCGAAGAAGAGGTTCCTGTATTGATTGACATCACACACTACCATTTGTTCATTTTCACTTCCTTCCACAGATTTGACAGCAAAATAATGAAAGTTTTGATCCAAACACCAAAGCTGGTCAAGAAGCAGAAAGCTGTCATCTTACCTTACAATTATCTTGCTCCAATAAACACAGGCTAAATTGCAAGGTATTTTCTCTGCTCTTGTTAAACCCAAAGTCATCCTGTGTGTATATATGTATTTGTCAAGGTGTAGGGCTTGCAGCTGCTTCTAATTAAACAGAGGGGACGAGAAGAGGGTCCATGAGTAGGAGGAAACAGAATCACTGTCCTGTCCTGTTTCCCCTGTATTTGAGCTGATTTGATGTGAAAAGCGTGCCTGTCCAAATGTTTTCATTAACCTGGATGGCAAAAGAAACCCTGCAGCAGAGTGCTGCCACTACACATCTAAGACTGTACCACAAGACTAGAAGAGGTCCAGTCTAAGAGGAGATATTTTTTAGATAAAAATAATAATAATACATTTCATTAATGGGCCTCTTTCAAAGCACTCAAGGTAGAGTTATTTTCTTTTTAGACAGAACGATAATATGAAAATTTGATCGATAAAATCCTGTTGTTTTTGACTGGTGGCCAGTGAAGCTTTTGAAGGACAGAAGTGATGTAATGTGATTATTGGATGAGGTATCAATTATGATGCAAGTGGCAGAGTTCAGTTAAGGTAAATGGATAGCTCTACAATGGAGACCAGAGAGAAGGGAATGACTAGTACACATTAGGTGTATCTGTAACAAGGGTGTGAACAAGGATGGCGGCAAATGAGGGAAACATCAGTTTTATCGCTGTTTAGTTAAAAAAAAAATATAAGCACACCAGGATTTTATTTGTGTAGACAACCAAGAAAGGAAATAAGAGAGAGGAGGTAGGTTTGGTTGTCAGGTACATTCCAACCTCGAAAAGCGTCCTCCCCTCTCCCTCTAGTTGGTTTGATCCAAAGATGCTTGATATTTTCTCTGACTGCAGGTAACACAGACTCACACAGGTAGCTGTGTGATATTTGCTACGGCAAAGTTAACTTTAGCATCAGCTTTTAAAAAGTGGCTCAACATGATTGTACTCATTACTTGCGTATCTACCCGCTATTGCAGCTCCTGTCTAGTGCCTGGCTGAGCAAGTCAGGTTGGATACATAGTGACACACCTCATTTCACTGTCAGTAACAGCATTATAACATTTGAAATAGTGAATGAATGAACAATAGCTGTACTGGTGAGCATAATAAAAGAGACAAAAGAGAAGAACAACAGAAAAAAAGAACAAATGAAAACCTTAGAATAAATAATAATAATAATGGAAAAAAAACAACCAAGAAAAGACAAAACAACAGCAACAACAAAAAGAACCCCGAAAACAATTGAAACAATATCAACATGTTTGAAAAGGAGTAGGAAGAAGCATCAGGTTATTTAAACCTACCCCTTCTCCTCTCTAAAACTAGGTAATGATAAAATCACATTAATCTATATTCTAATCACAAACTCCAAAACATACTATTGTCTTGTCGTCTGCTGAAACTACAAAATAGACAAGTAATATACATAGCCTCAGCACCAGGAGGGGTAAGGGTTCCTTAACATAGTACCTTTTGATTTTACCTGAATCAGTACCAGATGATCATTCATATTTGTGCTGTTCCTCAATGTTCCTGATGACCAGGACCATGGCTTCCTGTGGTATCCTGTTTAGTCTTATAAATACTTTACAGTTTGATGTCTATGTGTGTTGAATTTTTCCCTGTTTTTTCATGAAGCGTGCTTTTCTGGCAGTGCCAGTGTTCGGTTTGGCCAGATGGTTATTGATGAATAAGTTCAATCCTTTAGTTTCCATCCTTGTTTCACCGGTGCGTTTTTAAGTTTCCATTGACAAATCACATGATAATGGCTCGTTTGTCACTGTCACCTCTCCGGGGCAGAGGGTTGCATACCTCAATGTTGTTATCCAATACAATCCCTTTGGATTGTAGGAAGGCAGTCACCTGATGTTCTGCAGAGCTGACTTCCTGCTCACTTGGACCGGTCACAATCACATCATTAATCCTGGTGTACTGCTCCAATTCTGCCACTCTGCCCTCCAGGTACACCAGTCAATGGCCTTTCTCTGAATTCTGGATCCGGAGGGCCTACACCTCCTCTAACAGGTCCAGGATGGTCTTCTGCTGTAGCTTCACCACTGAACTCTCCTCAGACAAGAAGTCCAGAGACTTCTTGATGTCATTTCCCTCCTCAGCTGTGACAACCTTTTAAAGAGCCATACTGCTAAGCTTGGCTTGGTGGCCTGGTGGCTAGCTGGTGCTGGGGTAAGGGCCCCGGCCTGGTGGTGGATGGCTGGTGCTGGGGCTAGAGCCCAGCGTATTCGTGGTTAGTTGGTGCAGGGGCTAGGGCCTGGCCTGGTGGTAACTAGTTGGTGCTGGGGTAAGGGCCCCGGCCTGGTGGTGGATGGCTGGTGCTGGGGCAAGGCCCGGCCTGGTAATGGTTAGCTGGTGCTGGGGCAAGGGCCTGGCCTGGTGATAACTAGTTGGTGCTGGACCTAAGGCCAGGCCTGGTGGTGGATGGCTGGTGCTGGGGTAAGGGCCCCGGCCTGGTGGTGGATGGCTGGTGCTGGGGCAAGGGCCTGGCCTGGTGGTAACTAGTTGGTGCTGGACCTAAGGCCAGGCCTGGTGGTATCTAGCCGGTGCTGGGGCTAGGGCCCCGGCCTGGTGGTGGATGGCTGGTGCTGGGGTAAGGGCCCGGCCTATTGGTGGTTAGCTGGTGCTGGGGCAAGGCCCGGCCTGGTCGTATCTAGCTGGTGCTGGAGCTACGGCCAGGCCTGGTGGTATCTAGCCGGTGCTGGGGCTGGGGCCCCGGCCTGGTGGTGGATGGTTGGTGCTGGGTTAAGGGCCCGGCCTTTTGGTGGTTAGCTGGTGCTGGGGCAAGGCCCGGCCTGGTGGTATCTAGCTGGTGCTGGAGCTTCGGCCTGTCCTGATTGTCTGGCCCCCACCACTTATACCACAGACTTTACTTCTTGTGTCAAATTACAAATCTGGTAGATGTAAAAGCACTTTAGAAACACTGTAACGAGACATAAGCTCATCAGGTTTGGGGGAACAGTTTTTCTTAAAAAAGTCGTATTCTTTTTTCATTTTCCTAGGCGGTGTCATCAACATGTCGGTCCCTGTGGTGCTACCAGTATCCACTGCAGATAAAGAACGTTTGGATGGTGTAACAGCCATGGCTCTGGTCTATGAGGGCAGACGAGTAGCCATCCTCCGCAACCCTGAGTTTTATGAACACCGCAAAGAAGAGCGTTGTGCTCGCCAGTGGGGCACTACCTGCAAGGACCACCCCTACATCAAGGTGAGAAACTAAGACGACACATTTGAGGTCATAGAGTTTCTTGAGCCCAAGTCTTGACAATAGATGCTAGAAAAAAATCAGAAGCCTGGCCTTGGTTAAAGCTCAGAACAGCATTGCAGAGCTGCAGACGGTCAGTCTCAATGTGCTATGTGATAAACACCCTGCATGTGAATGCAAACAGCCTCCCTGGATTCAGCGCTGATAGAACACAGACCCATGCTGGCCTTTTCACATTGCTTATGGAAAGAGTGAATAGGTAAAGGAGCACAGATATTTCTCACACTCTGTCAGGGCGCCTGGGGCAATCACATGATCGCTTTGGTTCAGCCTCATTTTGCAGGTGTTATATTTGGATGCTGCTAAGTAGATTCCACCAAAATGCGCTTGAAAATGCATTTCTCAGCTTCACAGGCACAGAATTCTCTGCCAGCTTTCACCTTTTCCTGCAAACAACTCTTCTCCTAACAGACTCAAGATTGTTTCCATCTGTCTCCTATAGACTGCTGCAAGGCTCAGGTAGACTCAGTGCTGAAATAACGTCCTGAAATGATCCAGGATACCCTGTGGAAAGTGCCATCAGTCTGTTGCTGGAAAACAACAGAACTGTCTGGGGTTGGAGACAAAGTTATTTGTTTTGACTGCGTCTTTATAAATCAAACTGTCTTGACCAGGAGTGCAAAGTTCAAAAGATCTACTTGCTATTCAGTTACTTTACTTCCTGGGCCTATTATTCCATCAAAGCTGTCTTAATCAGTTTTTGCTGTTGAAATAGTTTTTTAAAAATCAGCCAAAATCATCTTTTGTCTCACTTTGGTTCATCTTTTATCCATCTTGGTAACATTTTTGTATGCTGCCTGTTGAGCTAATTGGTACTGGGACTCTTCTTTTTCCCTAGCTGACAACACCTTCACTTTACTTTTAGCACATGCTGACTACTCTTCTATTTCCACAACTGTCATTCTTGATCCACTCTACAGACGTGTGTGTTCAGCTTGCTGTGATTAAAGTGTCACTCATTAAAGAGGGTGTGTGTGTATATTTTAAGGTGTGCTTAGCTCCCAGAGCTGGAGCCAGTCTGTCAACACACCTCTGTGCTGCTTGCTACAACCCTTTCCTCCTCTCCCTTTTTTTTAACAAAAACGACCCTCTCCACATTACATCTAGTTAATCCACTTTTTCCTGTTTACCTGTCCATCAGTCAGACAGGAACCCCCTTCATCGGAAACTATGGTGTAGTGGCTGTTTATTTGGCTAGGGCCCTTTTCACGTGTGAGCTCCTGGGGCACTTATGGCTGTAAAACAGAGCACATGTGTATATGGAGGCCAGCTCCTTTGATAGATCCACGTAGACTTTACATTTTCCTTTAACTTCTGTAAGAAAATAAACGACCTCTTGTCTATGCTGTTGATCTGTCTAGAGAGTTAAGACTGTTCTGCGTCTTTCATGGCTCTTCTCAAGCCAGCAGCGGACAGGTTGGATTAATTCAAGTGTGGAAAACAAATCACAACACGATCTTGAAACTGCTTCTGCCGAGCCAAGTTGTTATTGATCACATCACGTACACACCTCTACTGCTGACATTTGTCTGATTTTTATATGTAGTGTGCCAGATCAAACTGAAATCTGTATGTCTTTAAAGTATGGATATCAAAGACTGTATTTCTATTTTTTAAATGATAAATTACATGACAAAAAAATCAGTGACATCTTTGTTATCAACTTCCAAATATGCTTTACACAAAGCCTACAGACTTCAGGTTGCATTTGTAGACTTTGTTTTGAGAGGTCTCAGCCTTTATGCTAGTGTTGTGCTTCTACTTCTATTACTGTGCCTGTAGAGAATTGTCACTTTGTATCACATTAACATCACACAGGCCACAGTTTTCAGTAATTTTAGCTACACACTCATAAATGCCACAAGAGGCAGGCCAAAGATATCATCTGAAACAATAAGAGCCTCCACCTAGACCCTGAGCCTTTCAGTGACATAGCTGAGTGGAAAATATTTCTCCAATGTGGTCATAAGCTCATCTCTGGGTTATAATAGTGTGGAATATAATCTGATTGTGTCTCCGATGTCTTGTGGAAATTCAGGAAGTGGCCTAGTGCAGATGAGTGGGCATGCTGGAGCTTTGTTGACTGTTTTAAGACACTCTGATTTAATGCTGGTGTGTCCCTGTTGCAACTGTGTAATAACTCAGGACTTTTATTAGACTTCATTCTGGACTGGTGAAGTTTTTGTATACCTTGGTGTCTTGCGTCTGGATTATGTTTGAGTTGTGCCTCCTGTCATTGTGACTTTTCTTTCAGATGGTGATGGAAAGTGGAGACTGGCTGGTTGGGGGAGATCTACAGGTTCTGGACAAAATCTGTTGGAATGATGGACTCGATGAGTACCGACTGACACCCACCGAACTGAAACAGAAGTTCAAAGAAATGAATGCAGGTACTGAACAGATCTTGTTCTGTTGGTCCCAGCCTCAGAAATGAGGAGATTTGCATCACAGACTTGTAGAGAGACTGTAGTGTCACAATATTTATGAACTGTTACCCATTTTTCCTTAAAAATGAGAGGAAACACTGTGTAGTCCGCTCACCTTAATGCTTTTGTTCTGTGTTTAGTCTCTGTGCAAAAAGTGAGGGAAACAGAGTAGGAGAGTCATGGGAGAGAAGGCTCTGGTGTGATTCACTCCTTAACTGTATGTGGTTTCGGTGGTCGGGCACTTAGCTGCTTGATTATCCTTGGGTACATTGCGGCCTTTTTGTTTGTTTAATTCAGATCTGTTCAGATGTGTTTGGTCGCAGTTTAACAAATCCTTCTCATCCTCTCTTTTCTTCTTTATTTAGACGCTGTATTCGCCTTCCAGCTTCGCAACCCAGTCCACAATGGCCATGCTCTTCTGATGCAGGACACCCACAAGCGTCTCATTGAGCGAGGATACCGCAGGCCTGTTCTGCTCCTCCACCCTCTGGGAGGCTGGACTAAGGATGACGATGTCCCGTTGCTCTGTCGAATGAAACAGCATGCTGCTGTCCTGGAGGAGGGCGTCCTGAATCCAGAGACTACCATCGTGGCCATCTTTCCTTCACCCATGATGTACGCTGGGCCAACTGAGGTAAACATTATCAAGAATGTTATAATTGCAGCTAAATGCTTGAGGTTTTTCTAGAAAAAAAAAGAGAACTTTTTTTTTTCACAACTGACATGGAGCAGAAAATGTTACAGCACTGAGTTATGACAACAGACACTGAGGGGACGGCTGTCATTTGTTAACTGCAAATTTTGCAGAGTGAAAAATGGCAGGAAATGGGATTTACAGTCGTCTTGAGGCGCTCTGTTTAGTGTTTACCTGCCACACATCCCCTCAGTGTGGCTCAGCTTGGCTGTGTAGCTGTGAGTCATACCATGATGTAGCATTGGGCACAATTAAAGGCAGATTGGCTGGTGGATGCCAGGCACTAAAGTTATTCAGGTTTTAGTTCTGAATGGGAGAAAGAAAGACACTGCTCCAGTCTTGGTATTATTAATCTGATCTTGTTAAAAAAATGCACAAGGTCAGCTCTTTGTTTACCACTAAGCAAAATATCAAAACTTACGTTTTATAATAAAATTCATTTCCAAAATCTTTACTAGATAGAATCATCTCATGTTATATTTTTCAAAATAGCCCTTTATCTATTGCTCTTCTCTCATTCTTTCTCATGCCCAGGTTCAGTGGCATTGCCGGGCTCGAATGGTGGCTGGAGCCAACTTCTACATAGTGGGTCGTGACCCTGCAGGCATGCCCCACCCTGACACAAAAAAGGACCTGTACGACCCTACTCACGGTGCCAAAGTGCTCACCATGGCTCCTGGCCTCATCACGCTGGAGATCGTTCCCTTTAAGGTCGCTGCTTACAACAAGACCAAGCGAGCCATGGATTTTTATGATGCTAAAAAGTGAGCACTTGTTTTCATTATTTCACCTCGTTTAAGCCTGTGTTCTGTTTAATTTGCTAAATTTGAACTCAGTCTGGATCAAAGAACAGGAAACTCAGTCAAGTGTAAAACGGCAGTGCTCAATCACACAAAATTAGAAAGCATATTAGCAGATTTAGTCAAGAGTAATCCCTCTCATTTAGTACAATTAAAACCAGCAACCTAAACAGAATTTACTTTCTTTAAATATATTACTCATTAGGCTGGCCTTGGTTGAAAAACCTCTAATCTATTTCCCTTCTCCTTTTTCTTCTATTGACAAAAAAATTGTATGCCAAGAATAACAGGCATCGTTTTTCTTTCCTATACAGTTAAAAGGTTTCCTGGATTAGTATGAGCTTTGTTGTGGTTCAAACATTACAGAGACCTGTCATTAATTAAAGTCTGTATATGTATACTGCACATGATGACTTAGAAAAATCATGCAGCCTTAGTGCCTCTCATCCGGTATTGATGCAGGTTATGCAACTCTAGCCATGTTCAGCCAGGAATGAATACGGCTAGACTGATCAAAAGATTAGTTTTGTTTTCCATGATACATATTTATGGCATTGAGTCCAAACCAAAAGGTCTATCAAGAACATCTAATACTTGCCATCCAATACTTTGGCTAAAAATAGGTACACTAATTATGTTTCTTATTCAGTATGACTTACAGTTTTGTTCAGCTTTCCACAACAAAAGAAAAAACAGTCTCCAACTCTTAAGTCAAACAGATCAATTTAGATAAATGACAAATTTTTCTACATTTAGTTAATAGCTATAATTTTTATTTTGTGAATTTAAAGCTTGTATTTGCAGCTAAGCAAATCTGTAATCAGTCAGAGTTGGATGTATGTATTTGGAATAAGATAAATAAAGATTATAAGTCATAGTAAAAAAATTCATGACTTATAATACTAATTTTAAACATGTTGTAAGCTTCTGGTAGAGGCAGACTGTTTTTCAAATGTGTTTCCTTGTGATTTAAAGGGAAGTTATCATTGTCTGGGTGAGGTGATAACTGGCAATCCTCACAGTTAAGGTTTGGATTTATGACCTTTGTTTCGCTGATGCTCACTGACAGCTCCTTGCCAAATACCAGGATGAATGAATTTGCTTGTTCTTATCACCAGCAACTCCCCTCAGTCTTTCTCTAAAGTGCTACATCTCTTATGACAACAAGCTGTTTCTAATGTGACACTAAATAAAAACAGTCTCAGAAGAATTTGCCCACAGCTCTACTTCCTCGTGGCATATGCTCAGCTTGGTCCCCCTCTCAGTTTTGTATTGTTTCAGTAATGTGGAGTGCTCCATCATTTAAAAGCAATTAGAAACTGTATCTGATAAACAGTGGGACTTTGACTCTCTGTGAATGTTAGCACCGTAGAGAGAATTGTAAATGTCTACTAACAAGATGTCTGAAGCAGTCCTGATTGTCCCTGACAGTAATAGACGGCTCTAGTGAAGATGTAATGAACTGGTGCCAGTGCTCCACTCAACACCCGTCCAAAATGAAGACCGTCCTTGGCGTCTTGCTTCAAACAGAGGGTTCTTAATTTCTGAAGAGGAGAGCTTTATGTTGTGTGAGAATCTGTCAGTCACAGAGAGGATGAGGAGAACAGCAGAGTGTTTGAAAGTCGTGAAAAATGTTTGGACGAGAGAAATCCACAAACTGATTTTTATTTAGCTGTTCTCTGACACTGTTTGAGTTTCTGATCATTGTTTGATTTGAAGCGTGTCACAGCCAAATTCCTTCACGCAGACGGACGATTGGATTGTTGATACTGATGTTTGGTACGTGAAAGAGGGAGAACAGTTGTTTTTTATTAACTTGCATTAAGTAAACACAAGAGCGACTACTGAAAAATATTATCCCCAAGCCACTGGTTTGGATATGTGTGTGTTGCATTAGAAGTTGATCAGTGGCCATGTCAGATATTTGTAAAAAGTTAACACTTTTTTGAAAACTTAATCTACTTCTGAAACAGGAAAATGTGCTGTAATCTTTGCTTAGAAGTGGGGTTTGATTCTAGTCGTTTAGTCGATCCTCCATCAAACTTCCTTTCCTCTGTACGTCAGTCAACAATTGTTTGTGACACCCTCTCTGCCATTTATATTTCCATGTTATACTGCAAAATCTTTACTGAAACTCTGTGAGGAGGATTACAAAACTTTTAGGCTTTGGCAAGTAAAACTGATGGCAATAAAAGTGATTATGTGGCTTTACAGCGATGTGTAGCAAAGACCCATAAAATATCCCAAACACAGGATTATAAATTTTACATCTACAGCACAGCGAATTTGAAGAATTTATAAACATTTCAAGTCCAGCTTAACTAGCCGCAAGTTCCAACTACCACTGCGATAGCGTGCTGGTGTTTTGTGGACTGTCACACTATCTGTGTTCCCACAGTGATTTGTGAGGTATTACAAATAATGCAGTTGCCAGAACCGATCAGCTTGTCAAATGTAGAGTGTAGAGATACAAATATTTTGATATGAAAACGGTTATCATCAGATGCCTCATAAAAAGAGGGAACTGATCAGATGGGAGATGTTGTAAGAGCTCTCTGGTTCTCCTCTAACTGCCTGCTGCTACGCCTCATCACACTTGATTCCAAAGCAGCAGGCAGTTATTGTTGGCTCTTATTTCCGATAATTTTGATATGCATCTTTCCATTGATTGAAATATGTCTGTAACTCATAACTTTTCTCTTTGTTTCTGCAGCCCTCAGGACTATGATTTCATCTCCGGCACACGTATGCGCAAGATGGCTCGTGAGGGGGAGAATCCTCCTGATGGCTTCATGGCACCCAAGGCTTGGGCTGTGCTGAAGGAATATTACCAATCACTGGAGAAAGCCTAGAGGCTGAGTGTCAGATACTACAAAAAAAAAAAAGAACAAAAACATGGAGACATGTTGGTTTTGGTGATAGTTGAAAAGGTGAATGTGGGGACCATTTATCTATCATGGAAACTATGTTACAGCTTGTGTCGGTGTCACTTTTACGGTTTACAGTTAGTCACAAAACTGCTACTTTTAGACCCATCTTTTTTGTGTTTTAATGTGATGTATTTAATTTGACTACGCTTACTGTAAGAACAGGGGAGGTCCGAGGTTATTGAACAAACAATTATGTATAAAAAAGAGGTTTGTGATTCTCACATATATTAATACTGTATACTTTTATGAATGGTTATAAAAAAGAAAGTTTGTAAAAAAGGATCCCGGCTCAATGGAAAGTACTGTTGACCAGTGCTCCAAGAAGGCCAGATTGAATGTTCAATATGCGTGATGTCCAAGTTAAAAAAGCCCCTGCACCTGCTGGAGTTGATTTAACTCACCGCTGAAACACAAACAAGCTGCCTTTGTACCCTTGCATTTGCAAGTGGCAGTGGTAATTGCTCAAAATTTGGTGTACACAAGTATTTGACGTAGAAAACTTGAGTGCCTTGGTCTTTAGAAAGTGGATTCACATGATGTCTTGTCTGAATTAGAACACAGACCTGCTTCTCGTCCCTCTAGTCTTATTGTTAAACCAAAACGGTCCAATAGTTAAAGTTACAGTCTGCAAAATTTAAAAGAGTAGCATTACATGAGATTTTACTTGGATGTGCGTCCCTAACCTTCTAGGAAAGCTTTTTAACCTTTTTATTTTCTGTCGTTTTAGTCTATTTATTCGGTCCTAATATTGCGATATTTACTCTTTTTTTTAAAAACCGTGTTGTGAAGGTAGTTTTGAAGCTTTAAGGTTTTCGTCTCAACGGTCTTGATATTTTGTTTATGTTTCATCATTTGTATTTTTCCCTCAGGGGTTGCTAATATTTTCCATGTGGTAATTCATTTTTAAGAGAGGGTCTGTATAATCAGAAGGTTGATGGTTACCATCAAGGGATCATATTTGTAATTTTCCTTGTCCAATAAAACAATTTTTAGCAAAAGACCAATTTGTTTACTTATCCTTTCTGAAATCTATGGTTTGTTACACCCAGTGCCTGATATGTGCTTTCCCTTTTATTTTGCCGCACACCAAAGAGTTTTAAATACATTACATATTCTCAAACATTTCATCCTAATTTTAAGTGACAGTGCTGAATTTATGTATCTTTGAAACTAACTATGTCATTAAGCTGCCTTTGATAACTTAATGACTCTAGATCTCTTCATGTCTCTGTGACTGACCCGCTGCCATCTACACAAACAGCTCACCCTCCAAATTTAATTTCCACGATTTCATCGACCCTGCCTGTTGGAACTTTTGTGACCTCGCAGTTGGTCAATCAGCTGTATATTGAATGAGACAGACCCTCTAGTGACCCTAATCAGACTCAGACACACTCGCACGCTGTATACAACGAGCTGCAGCTGGCTCCCAGATGCTGTGCTGCGGTGAAAGTGGAAAACACAGGGTTAACAGAGAAACAGAAGAGTGGCTCTGTTAGAAATACCCAGGATACTTCATCTAATCTAACATCAAGATGTAATGAAGAGAACTGCCAACAACAATTTTTTCTACCTTTCGCCAGATCTTGTTCAATCTCAAACCGTAATCAAGCTGGGTATTTGGTGCGACTTCAAAGAGAAGCTCTTTTTCATACAGAAAAGGATGAAATGAGTTTATGATTTCTGTTCTCTTAAATGTCTGGAGGAGATCAATGCTCTCTGGTTACAGCAGGTGTCTGTTTCTGCGTGCACCCTTAACCTCTTGATGTTATCTTACTTGCATAGTGTGTTTTAGTTCTGGTTATTTTACAGCCAGTTGCACCATAATCAGATCTCTGCTTTGAGACTGATGTTACAGTGTGGCACTCTGCCAGAAGCAAAGGTTGAGGGTGCCAGAAGTATTTGTAGTGTTATGACTACTGTGTACATGACCTATGGTTTCATCCACCTGTAAGCACAGCCCCCCGTCCTGTTTAGCTCAAACAGCCTCTGCGTGGATTGAGAAAGCCAGATTTATCCCCGCAAAGAAAAAACACATCAGGGTCATTGTAGACTGATTGCCTTTATCTGTTTTTTTCTGGCTAGGGTTTGCTAGAAAGTCTTCCAGTCAGTGCACAGCAGATCACCAAACCAGCAGTGTAAAATTTGTATTTCTCCCTGCATCAATAAATTAGAAAGCATAATACTTCTTTTAAGTTCTTTTTTCAGCTTACAGAATGTGCTGACAAAGAGTTTTGGATATATTGGAGACAATTAAGCCTGATAGCATTTTTCTTTATAGAAAATGACATTTCAAGGAAATTCTCAAAACTCATAAAATTATGTTTGACAATCAAAAGAGAAAACTTAAAAGTGTCTCCGTTAAAAGGGTCTTTGCACTGTATACAGATGTCACTAGCCTTTGCTCCACAAATCTACTTTTTTACATTCAAGCTACGACACACATGTGATGACATCATCAAGGTCTCGTCCCATACCACCAAAAGGTTTAGAGCTAGAACGGACTCCACTTGCTTTTATCTCCAATTTCCTTCCATCTGGTTTGAGTTGAATTCAAAGACATTCATGATAAAAACAGGCTTTACTTTGCAAAACGCAATACAGCCGTACAGCACAGGGTTAAAACTCAAGGAAAATTGCATTTCTCAGTGACGGCTGAGAGGTGTGCACAGGGTAGGGTCAGTGCTCATCAGCTGTAATGGTTTTGTGTGATCATCTAAACCTTTGTGATGACAGTGGAAAATGCTGTGTCACATGCTATTTCACAAGCTCTGGTAGAAGCCTATATGGATTTTTAGGAGGTTCTGACATATGGTTAACATACTGCACTGTCACGCTTTGAAGAGGCAGCTCGATCCTGAAATACACTGATTATTTAGAAAGGACATACAGCCCCAGTCTCAATATGGAGGGAGTGAAGATGTTTAAAATAGTGGGCTGTCAGGGTTAATGGTATATTCCAATGTGGATAAAGAGAAATTAACACAAATATTTCTCTTTGCACTGAATGCAATTTTGTCTCTGTCAGCACTCTGCAGTGAGGCTGCAGCCTCTCCCTGCTTGCAAGTGCTGATGTGATTAAAAATAATGATACCACTGTGTTATAGAATGGCATATTTCACTATTAAAAGAAGGTGCAGTCAAAAAGTATTGTGCTCTTTGTGTCAAACAAAACAAAAATATCAACAAAGCACTGTGAGAAGACACACTGTGGAAGACATAGGTT
Organism: Halichoeres trimaculatus; assembly: GCF_033239565.1. NCBI lineage: Eukaryota > Metazoa > Chordata > Actinopteri > Labriformes > Labridae > Halichoeres > Halichoeres trimaculatus. Next base: position 27,350,907 of record NW_027437180.1, read on the forward strand.
TGAGGAACATCCTCAGGTTGGCCTGTCCTATCAAAATACTGAACTTGTATGAATCAGAGAAAGCAACCCAATTGGAACTCCTGAGGAGTACAAATACTTTCCCATTAACCAAGATCATTGGGCATCACTGAGTTATCAGAATAATCTTAAATACTTGCACACAAAGTTTACACTGTTTTCTACCTTTAAGTGACAGTTTTAGATCACAACAGTGTAGCAATGGAACATTTGTTTGAATAATGAATCTAAAAGTCAGGATATTTAAGACCACTTCATTGCATTGACAGCCTCAATAATAATAAAAAAAGTAACTTGAGCTGTAATAGATTCATATCACACCCTATCTGCACTTACTTTAAACTTTTTGCTCAAATATTTCTGAAACAACATAACTTGATCAATATGAGAATCAGCATTTACCAACTATAGCCATATTGTAAGGACTTCTTGTGTTGCATAGCTTAGTTTTTCAAATGGTTTTGTAATTGTTAAATTGGGCTCATTGAATGTATAAAGGTCAAGATTTATTCACAGCTGCTTGATAAAGTTGTTGGCTTATGTTGAAATGACCAGGCATTCCCAGGATTCACAGAGGCACAGTCATTCCTATGTATGACCAACACTTCCTCTTTGATGTGTTTATATGGTACATAACACTTTCTGGGGTATAGCCACAAATCATTAGTCATGTCACCATCACATGTTGTACTTCTTCCTCCCACACGCCTTTGATTTTGGATTCAGGAGACATTTATTACTGCTATATTACCATGCATGATAAATCCTTCAGCTTTGTGATTCTCTTGTCATCGCACCAGGCCAGACTGAGGCTAGACAGCCTCACGAACATAACCTCAGGAGCCAGAGGCTTAATATGAAGAGCCCATACAGAGGAAGAAAAATCATGCATCAAATGATGGTTTGTGAACACATCAAAGGAAAGAATTTGTTTTGCAGCCTTGAAGGACTCTCGGATAGAAGAATTCCAGACTCTTATACAACAGATCCACTGTCAAACCTAAAAGGTGGACCGTGGAGCCACAGCGTTGCATGACAGTCCTGAGTTAGTGTCCCATCTACAGGATGCAAGAGTTGAGAAAAAGGAAACAGTATATATGAGCCTGTCACCAACAGAGAGAACACAGAGTTATGCACAAAACCAACAGATATAAATTATAGCAGGTTTGAAAAGACACCACTAAAGATGATGTATTAATTTTTTCTAACAAGTGTTGAAAAAATAGATGGAAAAAAAAACAGGCCAAGGGGGCTCTTATAGCCTGTGGAGCCAGAAATGACCTATTTAAACAATCTGTATAGGAGATGCTGGATATAACAGATGCATCTTAGATGTTTTTGTACACTGGAGTCATAATAATGAAGAACAGGGGCATCTAAAACTGATCCTTGCAGAATTTTTATCTGCAACAAGAAAGGGGGGTTCCTACCAAACCATATGTGTGACACATAAATGTTCTATTCTAAAAGTATAGGTAATGAAACAGCACAATGATAAACTTTGGAATTGAAAATGAAATTAGGAAAAAAAAATCTTATATAAAAAAATGATAGTCTCAACAGCAGATGAGTTAAAGGTCATTTATTATATGAACAATGGTAGGAGGATGGTTGAATGAATGTTTCTGTGGAATTAGTGGAAAGTACAAATTAGAATGTTTACAGGCTGAGCAAGTGTGGGTCTTGCTCACTCAGAAGATCTTATTCATTTTACACCATCACTTATAAAAATCCATGTCTGAGAACATTTGTCATAATTCATGAATGGGAAAGCCTGAATAGAGGAATTTCTAAAAAAATATTTGCTTAGTTGCTGTCTAGCAGAGCAAGAGATGCTGACTCTGAACTTTTAGCTTTATGTGCAATTTTATCTGTTAAGGATGCTGATAATGACACTAAAATGCTACATCCACAAGGAAATTGATGAGACAGTGAGAGAGATGACTTATGGAATTAGTTCTAACCCTAACCCTAACTTCAGGTCAGCTTCATTGACCAAAAATAAGGCGACTGTAAGCTAACAGCTGTATTATTTCTGGAATAAACCCAAACTGTTTTTCTGTCAGCAAAAAGACAGGTTATTAATACCTGAGCAATTTAGCTCATGTCAATGTGTGTTTGATAACAAGTTAGTATGCATCCAGATTTCAACTATTTCAAAATTAGGTTAAAAAGTCACTACTGGGATTTTGTATGTTGACCTCTGTGCAGTGGCGTGGCGTGGAGATTTTTTTTGAGGAAGCCAAGTGAGACAAAGCCTGTTATCTGTATTTTTTTAGGGAGTGGGGTACATAAAAGGCTACTTTGCCGTTTGTATCGCTATTTCATGTAACGGACCTGTTAGAGTGCCCAGAGAGCGCTCGTTTTACTTACTTTGAACACCGACACACGTCCTTTCGCTCTCCCACCCTCACTCACTCATTCACACACGTACATTGTCCTCTTGACTTAGCTTAAACATCGTATTAATTAATTCAACCGCCCACTTAAACACACAACCGGCCGCTTCATGCACACTGCTAATGTGCTAACCTCCCTGATTTCATTCAGTGGCTCGAGGATGACGATACTGTGATTTGATTGGTTTGAGGCCAAAGACAGGGTGGCTTCCCTTGGCACAGTCTTGGCAATCACAGATGAGCAGTGTCAAGACCACGGCCTCATCTGATTGGTTAATCATTCTTGTTTTTTTCCACCAAGGGATGCCAACTCTGCTTGGCTTCCTTGCGGACAACAGCGTGCAGTATCGTATTTTCACCACGCATTCGCCACAGAACATGTACGAGGGCGCTGTTTTACACATCGTAAAATGCTCAATAACTAGAGGAGAGGAATAAGGAAGAGATGACGGTGACAAAACACAGAAGAAGTATTGAAACTGTTAAAAAGGAATATTTTCATTAAATCACAGCTACAGTCTAAAAAAGAGAGGAAGCATGGCTTCCCTTGGCCTCCGGGAGAAAGCGCCACTGCCTCTGTGTAGACTTCAAAAAGTTAGTAGGCTAAGATGCCTGATGATGTAGGTGAAACAACGAGGATTGAGAACACAGAGCTGTACAGTAGTTTTTTGAGCAAGCTTTCACGCTCTTATATGCGGATAATGACTGTTTTCTGACCAACGGAGAAAACTATTCCAGACTTTAGCTGGTATCACACACGCGCATAGCCTGTCTACGTCATCGTGAAGCGTCTGTTTACATGAAACGCGCATCATCAGATCTTATCAGTCAGCACAATGAGGACACTGCTACAACTTCAGGTACTTTTTGACTTATGGTAAGTCTTTTTGGTCCGACATAGCCCTCTAACACTCCTGCTTTGTTTAAAATAATTGTCAAGAGGTGTGCTCGCACCGATCATACGTCATGGATCACACGCGCTGTCTACGTGCTTGTGCTCGTACATGAAGTAAACTGTGCTGAAGCCCACGTCTCTGAAGCTTGCCAAAGCAGAGAGGTGAATTGTACTTGAACATGGTACTGTTGCGGCCACCTCGGCCATTTGAAACGTACTTTAGGGCTGCAGCGCTTTAGCACGGTACGGTTTGCTAGTTAGACCGTGCCCTGAGTTGCTACATTAGCTAGCTGCCGCCATGCTGGGAGGGACGCGGGACTATGTGCGGATTTTGTGGACAAGTATATCCCAGAGTCTCTTTCCTTGGTTGCCAAATTGTGTGCTCCTGATAGACAAAACAAACTAAACTACCCCCTGACTGGTTTAAACATGTGAAACTGTCCTCATGGGCAGGAAAACACTTGCTAAAGTGCCCTTGAAAACACATGAACTTGTTGCCCTCTTAAAAGGCAAGAACCCGCTGTATGTGCCTTTTTTTGTTTGTTGCCCTTGCCCTTCAAAAAGTCTGTGCACACCACTTCTTAGACAGTTGTTTTAATGGTAGCATCTCTTTTACCATTGGGTAGTATTTGATTCAAATGGAGTTCCATGCTGTAGTCAGTGTCACATGAAGTGTTAAATTAATGATGTAATAGTGACAGAGTTGCACTTCATTTGGGTAAATGGCTGTTATAATGGTTTGAATCCCAACCTTTCATGATTATTGTTCTCTTTTAACTGTACCAGACTGGATTGATCACTTTAAACATACTAAACCTGCTGTAGTAGTAGTTTAACTCTATAACTTGGATAATCCTTGTGGAAAAGCAATGATTGCCACTTAAATGTGTGATGTGTAATAATACACCGAGAATTCAGCTAGTAGGCTTACAGAGCACTCCTAGTTTATTTTTGAGAAATTGATAGGCAATAACCAAAAACTAAACAAACCAAAAAACGTTATTGTCGAAAGCAGAAGTTGATGTTTTGCATCCACTTATTCAGACATTCAGTGCTGATTAAACCGTGTACAAGGGCAACAGAATTGTTAAAATGAAACAAGTTAGGTTCTAGTAATGCGAAAAAAGCAAAAAGCCATTTTGCTTCTCACATTTTAGTCATGTTCTGACAGTTCTCATGTCAATTAGTGTCAACCTTTTATTGGCATGCAATTTCAAACGAGTATTCAGTTAAAAAAACAGTCACATTTTCTTCCCAAAAGTTTACATGCTGTAGATGTGCAGTGTGTGTTGAGGTCTTTGAAGCCCACAAAGACAGGCTACATTAAATTATGCCTAAATTAATCCAATCTTTAGATCAGAGTCACTGTGTAAGGGACATTTTATGAATTAAAGTATAAAGACATTTCAATCTGTGACTCATATTTTTATTATAAGCAGTTCATGGCTCTGTCTCTTGACTGTGTCACTGGCTGTCATCCCTGTTCCTCTGTTTTCTGTCGTTTTGGCGTAGTGTTTATTCCTTAACAAACACAGAATCAGACTTGATTGGATCAAATATTGGAGTAATTTTGTTTTGCTTTAGGAGGTTTTTGCATAAATTTTAAATTGACTGAACCTGTTTCAGACCATTCAGCAGGATTTCCCTTTTATTCAGCTAGCCATGTCAGTTTCTATACAAGGCTTCAAAGGTTTTTTCAGCCTGGGTTGTTATGGTTCAGAAAAGTTGGTATGTTTTTGCTCTGAGACAACCTTTTTCTTTTGGTTATTTCAAAATAACTGTGTCCACAGGTTCCACTCAGTGGAAAGTGTTGCGTACACTACTCGTAGCTCACTCAACAGATCACTCTTCAGGCTTTGAAATTACTGATTGCAGCAGCAGTACTTCAGGTTCACTGTGAGTGACTTTGAGCCTGGGAGTGTTACCCTTAACACTGCCAGAGGCAGCAAAGCCAAATCTGAGTTCTGACTGATGTCCAGCCTCTGTGAAACCAGCACAGGAGAAAGGCGATTGGCCTTGTGGGAAATGCAGTGCCCCTGTGATGGCTCAAAGTTAATAAAGTTTTGAAAGACATTAGGGCAGCTAGAGTTAAATATGGCTTTCAGGTTTCATCACATGTATGACTGGAGCTTATTCCTGTGTGAAATGAGTCTCTATGCAAATAACAATTACACACCCTCCAACCCTGGGAGTGGACAGATCAGATTTGGTTGCAGGAGTGTGTTGTGGCCCTTTCTACAGTTAACATGTTGCAAAGGAGACATGAGGGGATCAGGGAGCTGTTGTGCAGATGAATCACATGCACAGTTATTCAAACATATTCACTGAAGCTGAATTGATCAATGCATGGCAGCACCTGGGACCAGTTTGTGGTGCATATTTCTCCAAAAGGCTGCAAAGAGGGTTAAACCTCCTGCCAAGCAAGATTCACTAAGTACGAGAGTTGTGATTACTTGCAGCTTGTCTGGACAAATTAAATAATTGAGTTTGAAGGCTTGAGGCTGATGCAAAAACAAATAAACAAACTGTTGTGATTTATTGAACTATCTTGGCAGCATTTTATTAGCTTGCAGTTTATGAACGAGCGCTAAATGAATAAGTATTGACGTGAATGACAGAATCATCAGGGTACTGATGTGGGAGTCACTCACAGTCTTCACACTCACACTCTCTGCTGTCTGCTTGTTGCTGTGGCTGCTGTTAGCAGGGGCTTTGCTCTTCCCAGGCTCCACCTGTGTTCATTTTTCTTGGTTGCATAAACCTACAACTGTGTTTATTTCTCGACTTTCATGCTCCCAGTGTGTTTTTACCAATGTTGTTGTAATCCATGTTTTTATTATGTATTGTCACCAAAGGGAGCTTACCCACAAGACAAACAAATTGAGTCTCCATTTTGGGAAAATATTTGTCACTCCAACCAATTTGTGATTTGATTTTTTTTCTCTTTTGTCTGAGTGAAACCCTGTCCTCCCCAAATTGATTGATCATCATTTGTTTTTACGCTCAGATTTAATGAAACCTAAAGCAGAACTATTCACAATGTATGTTTTTATGCATTGCTTACCTGTCCTAAAGATGGGCTTATTTGAAAGCTAGTAATCAACATGTTATGGTTTGGTTAGCTAGTTGTGCCTCTTGAAATTCAGAACTTTGAGTCACTGTTTTTTAAACAATATATCAATTCTTAGATTGAACCAAAGAATTCAATGTCTGAAGGCTTAAAATCAAGTGGTGATACAGTCAGTGGTGTCAGGTCAGTAGGAGAGCTCGGGTGCTACTCCACAATTCTCCATGAAGGGAAAGGCAGACCATTACTCAAAGAAGATTTTTCAGAATCATTTTGAAAATGTACAAACATTGTTTGAAGATCACAAAAATACTGTGTAGTTAGAGAGTAAAAGAGTAAGAGCAATTAGATTAGATTTTATTATCTCCCCCCAGAAGAAAGATACACCAGTCTCCCCAAATCTTTGTTTCAAAACAAGACTAATTTATCAGTTTAATAACTGCAGAAGACTAGTGAAAAATTTGAGTTTATCTGGTAATGTATGTAAGGCATGCCAGCTGACTGCATAACGGAACTCTAGATGAATAAAGTCACAGGCTCAAACACCACTGCTTCTTAAAGACTTTTTAATGAGTGGGAGTAGAAAAAGCACAGGTGGAACTAATGACATCAGTCGTTCTGTCCTTTTTACACTTGTGACAGTGAGCCAATATGTACAACACCAGGACTCTAATAGGAACAGCCATTCATTTTATTGAGAGCATTTGTTTTTTATGTAAAAAAAGAAACTTGTTGCTCATATCTGACCTTCCAAACTCGACATACTGAAGCTCAAAGACAGACTTAAATGTCCAAACTCAGATCCGTTCAACAGTTTCTTCTCGTATTTCAAGTACCAATACACTGTAAGACAGGTGGTTTGTACTCCCCAGTTTCTATTTGAACTTGACCCCTATCATATTCTGCAAATCATAAATCATACACTGCAGTTCACAGTGAGTTCAGCAGGTCGGCTCATACATGAAAACATAATGAGCACCTGTGATTGACTTCCAGCCGCCTTCTGCAGAAATAAAAAAAAAGAAAATGGTGTTGTGGTTTCAGCCTCTCCCTGGCACCGCTGGCTCCGGCAGTCTCAAGTTCCCCTGTGTCATCTGATGTACTGCTATCTGATGCCATGACTGTATTTGTCTTGGACATTGTTCCAGCTTTGATCATAAATTGCAGTAATTACTCAGGGCCTTATCCTTCCCCTCTGGAAACAATGCATGGAACAAGAGAAGCGGAGGTGCTCATACACACACAAGAACCAACACAGAGGCCTACAGTGTGTGGTTAGAGGTTAAATAGCCTGATTAATTCAGCCTTTATGTTTTTTTTTTTTACCCACGGCAACTCTACTACCAGTGAGCAGCCATTTAGCAGCAGATGTGCTAATGAAACGGGATGTTCTGTAATCCACCCAGATCTCTCTGTGTCTGCTTCCCTTTCCCTTTATCGTGACGTCTCTGAACACAAACAAATAAATGAGCAGAACCTGAGACTTGACTACAGGGAACTGTCTGTTATGGACTCTGGAAAACAGCAGCAAATAAAGCAAACAACAGGCTGTGTGACTCATTTTGGTCCCTGAGTAGTACAGGGGCCACAGACTTAACCATCCATCTACCAAATGTAATTCAGAGAAGATTATGTCCCTTGCAGCTCCCCCCTGAACAGGAAACAAACATGTTTGAATTCCACATGCTGCATGCAAACCCTGATAAAAATTGTAATTAAAATTCCAGTCATACTACTCTGTGACTTCCTGGAAAATCATGAACCTCTGTATCTGGGAATTAAACACCAGGTCACGGTAAACCCTCAGTGTGGTTACCCAAAAGTATGATGATAGAGACCCCAGAAATTCTCCATTTATTACCATGAAACCTATAATGATGTTAGAAATGATGTTAGCTGTGACTGTTCTAATTGAGTGAGAACGCTTTTTGGACAAACCAGATTCTAAAGAAGTTTGGACCTTGAGTAAAATGTTGAAAAAAACAGATTCTCATGGTAACGAAACAACAAATTTAAACTTAATGTTTAACTTGGCATTGTACAAAATTGAAATGCTCCAAATGAGCATTTATTTTTTGCTAAACAATCAAATTTTCGGTTTCTACTTTGGATATGCTGTCTTTGTACAGCTTTCAATTAAAGATAGCTTTTAAATAATTTGCAAAGTATCAATTTTGGCTAACACCTTACACAACAACTAAGCCTTTTTTGGTATTTGGGTGGTACCTGCAACTAAGCCATGAATATGTAATGGTGACAGATACGTATGTGTATAGTATACATATGGTATACATGCATGCATCTGTAAAGTTTGAACTGCTTTAGATGACAGAGGTCATTGGTCTTGGTCTGATGACAGTGCTGCCCCCGCAACTCAGATCTGCATAAGAGATGGAAGGTGGATGGATGACATAATTGACAACTCTTTCAAATTGAATGTCTTTTTGTAAGACTTAAATACTCATATTCTGTCAAGATTTCCAATTCTTAAACCAAGACGTTTTTGGAGCCAACCTCCAAAAGAATAGTCTTTTTGGACTCAATAAGAGCCAGACTCACCTAACAGAAAACATGTCTTATATCTATTATGTGCCAAAAATAAGGCCTTGATAACTCGAGGGCTTGATAAGTCAAACATCTTCTTATAGAATGTAAAAATTGTAATTGTATTTTTTTTAAATAACATTCATTGTACAGAAGTGTGTTTTCCTTAGTTGACATTTTTGCCTTTAACTTAACTTGAGCTCTGCTTTCTTATATTTTTTGTTTTTTGTTTTTGTTTCCTAAACCTGATTCAATCACCTAAAAATAATCTGATTTGAAATGAAACGATAAATCATTACTGTGATTAAAGCAGCATCCCAACAGCTCAGTATAATCCACAGACATTATACATGACAGGATTTGGTTACTAACCCTTAATTTTCGCATGACAAATTAACCCCACACTCACAAAATTGCTGAAGCAGAAGTAGCCTCAGAAGGATCCACGTTGGTAGCAGCTATCTTCATTGTTTATAAAAATGCCTCAAAAACCACTAAATTGCCGTTATTCCAAACTGAGATTGGTCTGAAGTGCAGCAAACGGACTGATGGCATCTGTCTAAGCAAATAAAATACAAGCAGACTCATCTGTTTTCTGGTTCTGTGTGCTTGTGTGAAAAATAACCCAGAACAACGGAACATATTGCATTTTCATGGCAACTTAGCAAAGTCAGTCTCCTTAACAGGACCATGTGTCACTAAAAGCATCCAATCAGCTTATTGGCCCCTGATGTGACGTTATTTAGTTAACTTGTTTGATTGATCTGAACTTGATGACACTTGTAAAAAGGACTCAGCTTAAGAAAATGACTACTCCATACTGAAGGCTCATTCCCATCTACATCTCATCCAACCTCTGCAAAGCCGCACGCTGAGACATATACTGATCTAATGTTAGAAGCATGACTGGGATTTGACCATTGTTTCCGGGATTTGAGCCAAAAGTTCAGAGTGGTAATCCAGGGTAGGTTGCACTTCAAGGAATTTAAAACCAAATTCCATCCTCATTAGTTTGAGATAACAGCTGAATAGGGATTTGGACAACTGGAGTCTCTAATAAAGTTAACAAGAACTTTGAACCAAATATAAAACTACTACTGACAGAGTTAATCCTTGCCAGCACCTCTGTAAGAACTTATTCTGACAGAAAACAAGACTTCATGTGTGTTCAGAATGAGCCCCAGCCTCGCAGCGAATTGTGCAACACTTCTCTGTTCTTTGTTGATTTCCACAACATTTCTTATTGGAAAACATCTTCAGTATACAGGGAGGGAAACATGCACCCACCAACAGTATCAAATGTGTCTCCCGAGGGAGGTCATTACTCTGTGATGTGGTGTGCTGAGATGCCAACGTGCAATGATCCACCTCAAGACGGTTTGTTCCCTGTCTTATGCAAGTGAACTCTGCTGTTCAACATAAATACTCCTGACATTTCCAGGGCCCAGGATTCAGCCATGTTCACACAGATCAATTCTGCCTCTGCCTGTTACCACACAAATACCAAAGAGAAAAATCATATCCTCATTTCAACAATGAGGCCAGAGAAGAGTTTTGTTTAAAACTTTGAATTTCCTTATCACGCAAAGCCCTGCATCTATGTCAAAACATCCTGATGATACAACAGCAGGAACTAGATTTAATATTTCTCTCCATTTAAGTCATGGAATATTACAACACTCATACCAAAATGTGAATGTGTGAATAATTCGGAGATCTGCAACGGAACCAAAAATAAATTGTTTCGCAGAATTAGTGGAAAGCAGCTTGCAGTGTTCATGTTTATTGACATGTATTGGTGCTTAGAATAGACTAGTATAATAGAAAAAAAACATACACATTATCAGCTTTGTTAGTTTGTATGGACGTCATTCTAGCAACAAGTTGCCATGTTTACATGTCCACCAAAAACTAAGCAATAGTGTTCATTTTTGGGGAATCATAAGCCGCCTGATACATTATATCCAACACTTGTTTGTGTTCCTGAAACACATATTGTAAACAAAGGTGAATTTGCATGCTTAATCTGTTCAAAACTCTGGAACTCTTTGCCAGATGATCTTAGGTTGGCAAATTCTGTGCCCTCTTCTTTCTTTTATCATAATGTTGAACTGGTTACTGACATTTTATTTTATTCTTTTTGTTTTAACTTATTGTTAACTGTTTTGTCTGTATTTTTCCTTTTTAACATTTGTCTGCACTGCAACTTGTAACACTGGTTTTGAAAGGTGCATCAACAAAAATATGAATACAGTTAACAAAGATTATTATCAAAAGTTACTCCCCATTTGCTTTGTGATGGGCCTGCAGTTGGTCAGTGCCTTTTTCAACAAAAAGATGCCAGTAAGGGAATCGCTAATAAAGACAAAGGACATGGCAGTCTGTTGAGAATTCTCGGTGGGATTATCATTCATATATTTTCACTTGATAAAATAGCATTTCAGAAATCATATAGTCCAAGAAATAATAATAACTCTATTTCAGACCCAGGAAGATCCAAATCAGAACTGTGTATAGGGTTAACCAAACAGCAATTAGGTTGTTCCCTGACTCAGATGTCCCTCACACAGATTTAGACATAGGTTACATAGAACTGCAGAGCAGGTAGGTACCCCAATACTTACAAACATGATTAGCACTGGAGCATTTCTATTACTGACCATCTAAACAATAGCCATATCATGAAACACGTGTATCTGAAAAGTCTTAGCTTCCACTGTGAGAGACGGGGGATGACATTCACCAAATTCAGACCAAACCAGGAATCAACCCTGTGACTAGTACAGTACAGTACTGAGTGTAGCCTCAGTAACTATATGCCTGTTCTACTCAGCCAAAGCAGCGCCTTTTCAAGTTGCCTGGCTAAACTGCTCATTTATTTCCTTTTTTAATGTGGTCTCTTTCAATTAAACACATTTGAATTAGTTTCTCAAGGTGATGTTAGTTCTCAGGCATGTCATTTTGTTGATTTTTTTCCCATAAAGCTGAACTTTTCTCAGTGCTGCGTGGTTGGTATCCTGCCCGGGGCTTAGTTTGAGCTTCAGTCATCAGTTGTGTCACAGCCTAAACCTCAACATTATAATATTATCCTGTGTTAGCCCGGGGAAAAGGACCTCCAGTAGACAAACACCCTGTCTGTGGTGCTCCTGCACTCAAAGCACAGCAGTAATATCATATGGTGTAAACATTAAAAAAAAGTTCAAAGTTCCTGAATGATTCCCAGGATCATGGTTTGTTCCTCCCCATGACAACTTTTTTTCAAACACAGCTTTTATCTTAAGTGAATTGTTTTCACCACAATACCATTTGGTCTACTTTTCTGTTCAGTCTTGTCTCAGATTCAACTTGAAACTAGTGTTCAGGTGAAGTTGCATGATATTGTATGGGGGACAAAACGGTGGCTGAAGGGGCTGAGGCGTTTGAAGTAGATAAAACTAACTGCCAGCTCAGTATGCTGAGACTTGCTGAACACTCTGGGAAAAAAAAAAAACATGGAAAAACTTAAGCAAGTTTTTCCTTCATCACATAACATTGATACATATTTAATTATGTTATTTCAATTTGTAAAGTAAGATTCAGTTATTGTTACATATTATTTACTTTGTTATCTATTGTTCATTTTTCTGAACAAAAAGTATAATGGATCACAGTGTTTGAGTAGCTCCTTTAAAAAAAAAAAAGTCAATAAACAGAAAATTAAAATACAGTCTCAGAGGCCATGTGTGGAGGCTGTGTCAAATTGTGATGAACTGTGATGACATTCAGTGAGCAACAGTAACAACATACCAATGAAGAAATGACATTTATCCAGTGTTGCTGCTGACAAGTAAAATCCCAATTCTGCCACATGTCAGCTTTTTATAAATGAAGAATAATAGTTTTCTTTGAAACTGAATGACAGTACATCTTTAAGCCTACCCACAAAGCTTTAGAAGTACAAGGTTCACAGCATGTTTTCTTCCCACTTGTATAAACTTCCAAATGGGTTTAAAACATGAGTTATGAGGATGTGGCATGACAACACAAAGGTAATATTTTACACAAAGACAGGGCTGGCATTTCTTTGAAACCAAGCTTCTTTGTGTTGTTCAACATTTTTTCTTATGGTCTATTTTATTCTTTGACTTAACCGTCTTTGACTGGCAAAGGCAAAAGTATGCTTCTGAAAAATTCATGATTTTCATTATGGATGAAGATCTAGAAACTGCAGTCTCTTAATTCCACCAGAATCATACAGCCAATTAAATTTTATTTTATTTTTGAAAGTTACTGATGGGCTTGAGCTTTAGATTTAGATTTAAATGCACAAACAGACACCTTTTGAATTTCTGAGAAAGCGGCATGCAGACAGCGAACAGTCGGCTGATCTCGTACACTTCCCTGCACAGAAGACGTTTTCAACGAGTGGTACAGGACCACAGCAGACTGAAGACTCCAAACATTGGCCCTTTTGAACTGTTGCAGTCTGGGAAGCAATGCCGCAGACGTAAGGCGAGATCAGGCCTGAGCCCTGAAAAGATTTTACCACTTGAGTTTTTCATGGTATAACCATTATGTAAACAGGAAATTGGAAAACTTTTATTCTATGTTGTAAAACCAATCTGAGACTGGAGTTGATCCTTTGTTATCTTTTAATCAAGTGGCATCTTTCAGTTACAAGAGGGATCGTTTTTAAAATTTACAAGGCCATATTTTCCTGCCTAGTCAAAACAAAGAACGCTAAGCTGTAGATTTTATTTCACATAGAACTTTCCCTCTTTGGTTTGTTTATTCTTTGAAACAAAGTCAAAGTAGATTTTTTTTTTAACTACCAGTGACCTCAATTCCACTTTTGTGCGTCCACAGATTGACCATAAATAAAGTTCTTATTCCCTTCTCTCAGGTTTGAGTCCATATCTACCCCTCTGCAGGGCGAGCAAGTAGCAACACACGCACCGTCCATGCATCATATCCTCCCCCAATAACTCCCTGGGGAAGAGATGGGTCAACTTGCTTCTCAGAAATTCCCAAGATCCTTTTAGTGTTTTGTCATAAACACCATGACAAATGTGGTTGTGCACCACAAAAAGGGGCCAGCTGAGATTTTACCAGATATTGCTGAGGACAACAGTTTGTTCACAACATAATCCCTAAAAAGAAAATGTCTTTGACAGGGCTGTGTTGATCTGGCTGAAAACCATTTCTGTTTCATTTGGTCAGACTTTGTGCTTTTCAGACTTTTTTTCTCATATTTTTGAGGCATTTAGAGTAAATCCGTTTTCTTTTCAAGTAGCAGACCTCCATGAAGTCTAACATCTGCTATGTAAATATGTCTGCCCCACGTGGCTCTGCTTCACATCACTCCCCATGTTGTGGCGTCATCCCATGCAGTCACAGAAGCTGTCTTTTATGACTTTAACTAACCTTCAGTACTGCACCATCATCTGTGCTCTGCTGGCATATTTCCACGTTTGGAAAGGTCAACCATCAGGTCTTGTACACTTTATTGCTCTTCTACGTGAGAGAGCCTGAGTGCCTGGCATCTATTAACGGCACATATTGGATTCACACATGTAGTCACACACGTTTGTGTAGTCATAGTTGTCATAGCTTCCCAGCTTGCACGTGGATCTTATTTATCAAGCTGGAGCCAACGGCCTCTTTCATCTTTTATCTCTGGTTTAATTCTCTCCTCGGGCCTTTTTGTAAGTGACACATTGTTTGAAACCAGTGGCGTTCCTGGAGGCAACAAGAGCTTTGGCTTTGACTTTCACAAGTGAAAACAGAAACCTCTCAACACACGTTCAGATACAGAGGCTGCAAGGGACCAAACAGAACCTCCCCGTATCTTGCAACACAAGCTTATTCTCTTAAAATTCTTGTGATTCTGACTCAGAGCCCTGTAAAAGTTGTACTCCCTCAACTTCCACTCCTTTTATCTCTTCAACTTTAACTTTTAAATTTAATGGATATTTAGTCCTTTTAAGTTTTATAAACCCTAAAATACTACATATGAGTTCAGACCATGTGAGCTCTTTTAGAATAAACGTACCACTCAACATAAATAATTGAAACACTTGTATCTAAAGCTGACCTGTTGCTATTTCAGTTACCTGCATGGGGATTAGCCTCTAGAGTGTTTAATAACTGCTAGCACATTCCTGTTTATCTGTACAAAGCTTTGTTATAATGGCTTAGTAAACATGGACAAATCCAGAGTTAAGAAAGATACTGAAAACTGAAAACTGGTTAAACTATGCTAAGTTACGACTTCTAAAACAGCAATGCAATATGAAAGTACTTAAAAGCCTAGCAAACAGCTTTATTCTCTTATTTGTGTATCTGCTCTCATCTCTCTAATGAGTTCAATCAAACTAGCGGACTAGACAAATGATATGGGAATCATGTCTTTGACCACAGACCTTGCAAACAGTCTGTTTAGTCTTCCATCACTTGCAGTTTGTGGTATGACTACTTTCTACTTTCTTATTACTTTCTCAGAGTTTATCTTTCAGCACACACTACAACTCACCAGCATATTCTTGTTCTCTACTTCAAGGAGGGAAAAATATCACTAGTGTGTCAAGGACAGCTCCCGCAGACCATGTTCATCAACTGCTGTCGCAAATGCTTTGAGTTGACGTAGGCATAACCTCATCAGCTGAGTCAGCTGATTAATCGGATACAGTTGTTGGATATTTGGTGAAATAAAATGAGTAACAGGTCCTTTTAAAGGTCCCATATTATGCACAAATGACTTTATTGAGTCTTTTAGTAAAATTTGTGGGTCTTTGGCTTTCCTCCCAGCCCACAAAATGTGATATTTAATGACAAAACCCGTTCTTAGTAGTGCTTGTGAATGTGAAATCCTGATCTAAAACAAGCTGTTTGGAATTGGGATTTGCCGTCAGCGATTCCCTTTTTTGACTAATCAGGAGCAAGTCTGACTTGATTGGTCCACCGGAGAAGATACCCCTGAACCCCCTTCCCGCCCACTCCTCTCCCCGCTGCTGGAGGGGAGGAGAATGCCAAAGTTGAAGAGCCATCACTGCTCTGTTTTTGGCTGTAAACAGCCACATATTTCCATGCACAAGCTTCCCATCTCGGAATAAGACAAGACTAAGTGCTAGAGTTAATTTATCAAGGAAATGTGCCAGCTACGCTCAGTAAAACTGTGCATGTGTGTGCAAGTCACTTCACAGCCGACTGCTTTTCCAACTTTGGACAGTACAACAGAGGGCTAGCAAATAGACTGGTCCTGAATCCAGGCACATTACCAACCATCCCCCAACAAACCTCGGACCCTGGAAATGTGAGTATTTTAAATGCTGTGTGCTATGGAGCAGATGTAAGAGCTTTTCCTCAGTGTCTGTCTCTGTCTCCGTGTTAGCTTCAGGATGCTAACTTAAGCTGCAGTTAGCCTGTTGGTTTAGCCTGTAAAGTTACGGTAAACGAGCTTCGCTGTTTTCTTAACATTGTGCACTCGGAGCTCGTGGCGCCGCTCTCAGTGACGCAAGAGAGCGGGGCAGTATCAGCGGTGGCTTATTTACATATGAAGGCCACGCCCATTAAATCAGACTGTTCTGAACAGAGGGGCTATGAGAGCCTGGAAACAATGCTGCTGTGCTTGATTTATTGCCTTTTTGGACCAAAACATGTTACTACCATTTCATAAAGACATCAATGATCCATATTAAACTGCAGAAAAGGGGCATCATATGGGACCTTTAATGTTCGTAATTGTAACATTTTACACAATTTGAAAATTAAAAGTACACACTACTAACTTTACATGAAAAGCAATGAAGTCATGAAACTCAGGCTCCAGCTGCAGTAATGTCAATTAACTGGATCCTTTATTGCACTTTATCCTGGAAAATAAAAAAAAGGATCTACTCACTGCACTCTCAGCTATTGTCTAGTTTCATTTGGTACTGAAAGCATTCTTTCATTTTCTAACAAACTATGACTGCTAAGAAATAGCTCCTGTGGTACTAATTTGTCCCATCATAGCCATTTAAAATGTGAAGGATTATGTTTAAAGACTTTGGGTTTTAAGAGAATGAAGCACTACATTTATGTACTGTCATAAACAGGAGGTTTCCATGGATGCCCAAAAAGCCTTTTGTCCGGATAAGTAAAAAACTGTGTTTCTGGTTAAATGGTTAAGTCAAATGTTAGTAATCCAAATGTAATCCACTGGCATTAAGTTTCCTCCATCATTTATTTGATGTTCCAAGTAAGCAGTACTTGATGTTATTTATTGGAGAGAGGATTTATGTGAACCAGAAAACACAGATGAGGAACTAAATCAAAGACAAAGACAACAAAACTGAGGAGGCTGTTGGTGTTTCTTTGGTCACTGCAAAGACTTTCACTCTGTGGAAACAGCAGTGAACAACAAATCCCCTCCAAAAACAGATGAAGATGAAATGCAATGAACTGTGTGGATCCCCTCAACTAAACATTTCTGTGGGACTCTTGAAAAAGCTGCTTCTATCATCCAGAGCTTGTAATTTTCATTGAGGCAGCAGTTAAACGGCGCTGTATGTGAACAGTGAATTGTGATGATAGCCTCTTTGTAGCTACTGGTTCTTTTTCATGTGTTTATGAAAATATTCATCTTGAGTACTCCTGTTACTTGTCTCTTGTTGCTTCTGAGGTAATAAGCCCAGTGTTTGGTAGGAAAGTGAGCTGAAGAAAAGGGTGCAAAATGCCATAGATGTGCTGTGAAGAGCAGCACTGCTCCATGCAGCACTGAGGAGCCTGGGACTTAGTATTGTAGGTGGAGATCATGCACCTTGCCACAGGGTCATAAAACATCATTTCTGGATGATGAGATCATGATGAGCCCTCAACAAATTACATGGGCGACTCAGAAAAAAAGAGCCGTGTCCTTTATTTTCAACCTGAAATATCTCGAGGTGCTTAGCATAAAGTCATTTTCTGTGGAAACATGAAAGGACGCCCTCCTTGAAAGATGCTCTTTCAAAAGTTGCCAGGTTTGAGTTATCACTGTTTGCATACAAATTGCTTCAGTTGAACTTAACTGTAGAAAAATTGGAAACATACCCCAGGAATGTGCTTCATTTTCTCCCTCCCTTTAAAGTTTTTTCTTCTAGTGGGATAAAGACAAAACAAGTTTCTCCAGGTCAAAGTTAACACCTAGAGACATCTGGTCCCATCACATCAAACCAATGAAAACACGAAGGACCAGGACGGATGACAGTAATAAAAAACACCCACACCTTTCTCTTCTCAGTTGCTCCGTGATGTATGCATGTCAGACATGCCGCTGTGGTCTAAAAGGCGTCCTAAGGTTGTCGAAGAGGTTAAGCCTGGTGCCTGTGAGATATTGCTGAAGCCAGAGAGGTGAAAGGTTGTGACAATTTGAGAGGCCCAGGGGTGGAGAAAAATTCCAGTAGGATTATTTTATTAGGAAGAATAGGTGTCCAGTGAGAACAGTCCTTCAGAGGAAGCACAATTTATAGCTATGCCACTGCACATGTGGCTGACTCACTGAAGCCCAAGGAGCACAGTTAGACTCCACAGTGACATGAGGATATATTGGCTTTCAACTGCTCAGTTTTGTAAGATTTTAAAGATCTTTTTCAAAAAAGTAGCTGGGAAAAATCTTGCAAAGTAACATATTCCTACTCAGAACACCCCTGTTTTGATAGCCAATATATTTTGTTTAATATTTTCATGGTTTCTTTTCATGCATTGTCTCTGTATTGAACTCTAATAGTTTAATAGCTGAGATGTTGGAATGGAGCTACACTGCTATGTCACAATAAATAACAGGAAACACAACCAATTCAACAAATCTGGCTATTAGCCATACTCATTACAGAAAAACAGTACATATGATTACATTTGGTACCCAAAATGTTTCCTAACAAAACATACAGGCCCTTCCACTATTTATCTTAATTTTAAGTTAAGGAATGAGCTTTCCCTTTGGGATGAATAAAGTATTTTTCATTTCATTTCATTCATTTAATTTCATTCATGTTCATTTCATTTCATTTCATATCCCATAGATTAAAACACAATCCAACCAGGGACATGCTGTCACCATTTAATGTAACCAGTTTAAGTATTTGTTGACAAGATGTGAAAACAGGGTTACAGTGTGAAACAGAACCATGATGATTCGTCTTTGGCTCAGTGCAGCACACAACAATCCTGAGTCTAGTTTGTTTTTTTGATCTGTAAAAAAAGAAACAATCTGTTTTGTGTGTTCAACCAGGGAAAATCACCTGCCATGCAAGTGTTTATACAGCTCACAAGGTTAAGTAGGATGGACAACTGAATGTCATCCACACAGCAATGTTGGGAGACATCCTGGAAGGTCTCTGAGAAGATACCCCCAGGAGGAACGGGTACAGAGCAAACAACAGAGGGCGCTTGTGTTCACAGGTTTCATGATCATCTGTGTGTAGTTCTCTTAACTTTTAATTGTTATGACTTTTCCCCCACATTCAATAATTTCTGCTCTATAGGCTAAAAGAGAGGTCTGTTAGAATATTTTTTTTTGGTTGAGTGTAAAGTTGTAACTAACTGTTAATTCTGTTTCACAAATGTGTATTGAATCATCCACATGTCCAGCTTTCCTCAGTGGAAACATTCTCATGACCAAAGCATGACGGGACTCAAGTGATTTTGGACTTGTACACATAAAACCTGCGTGTGAGTGTGTCCCTGAGAAAACAGGATGCGGTCAAAATAAATGTCCTGTTGTTGTTGACTGAATGCTGGCAGAAAGTTTGTCCTTCTGTAATGAAGAAGCCCAGATGTTCAGAGATGAGTGATCCCTTTATGATGGGAAGGCCACAGAGTTTAGCTGACGTCACAATATCTTCACACTTTTCCAAACCAGAAATATTCAAACTCTGACCAACACATCTCAGCACCCTGCGCTGAACACAAAACATTTGACGGTCAGATGTTTGTGGTCATGAAGTGAACTTTTGTATTGGGCAATACTGATTTAAAATGTGTCTTCAGCTGTAAAACTAATGTAAACCTTTATTCCTTCAGTTTAATCATTAAAAAGCACTGTGACTGGATTTTAATAAATCAAACAACTTTAGCTTATATCCCATCTTTCAAATGGAAAAAATGCAATAAAATAGTTAAAACAATGGCAAACATATCTAAAAATGAATGGTTTAAAGACTTATGCACACACAAAGCAATGACATACTGTACATGTATTTTAAAAGTTAAAAACAAGTCAGGGTATCAACAAATTAAAGTTTAAAGCAAATCGAAAGGATAAAGGTTCCAGAAAAAAACGTGGTTTAAAATTAAAATCAGAATCAAATGAAACACCTGGGTTTCTTGCTTTTTGGCTTGAGTTGAGATGAGTCTCAGTACATTTAATACAGAGGCCAGTTTCTTGCTCTGAGCCTTTGAACCTTTCATAAGTACTTCATTTGATCTGGATGAAAGGTGTTAAATTGTTGACTGATTGGTCCATGTGACAGACTGAGGACCTGAACCTTGCTTCAGCTCCCCAAGACCCAAAGGAAAAAAAAAAGGTAAAAATAACAGATGGATGGATGAGTGATTGCTATACTTTGTAAATAGCTGAGATATGGATTCTTGAGATACAGCGTCCTTGGGCCTGCTCTTTAAAAATTGAAAATGATAATTGAAGCACTGATCAAAACTTTTGACCTCTGACTACACTTTGCCAGCTAAGGTTAAAGACTACCATCTTGTTCCCTCGTAAGAAGTTAATTTGGGCTCCTCAGCCCCAGATTTGTAAAAAGCTAACTGATACAGAAGGCTCACTTATGCCTCATTTACATATGAAAATAAATGTGTACATTCCAACAACGACAGCACTGAAAAATCCCCTTTGATCACTAGTGATTCTTTCTCAGGATGTTCTGTTAGTTAGAGTTAACAGTTTGAGCATTAAAATACACAATATAAATAAGATGAAGCTTTAACATGTGGCTTTCATTACATTGAAGCACTAACCTCGGGTGATAAGATGCATTTTTATTTTGTTTTCAGGTACTTTTTAAAGTTAAACTGTCAAGTTAGATTTCCCAGAAAAGTTCTGAATTCTTAGTGTCTAATCTCAAAAACTCCCCTTTCTTCCACTCTCATCATTATGAAGCACTTTGTAACTGAACAAGCCATTTCTGGGACAGAGGACATTGCTCTCTATAATAGTGCCCTGAATAAGTGATGGTCAAATGTCCACTAAGATTGATTATGCCACTCAACAAGTGTTTTGAGTATGTTCCTAGATTTTTTTTACTGCCTGTAAGTTAACAAAACAACTGCTGTGTTTGACAGCAGGAGGGTCATATCCAAACATGTAAGGTATTCGTACATTCGAAAGTGGTCACCATAATAGCTTAACTATAGCACCAGCTAATTGCAGACATGTTGGTATGCTAGTTTTCAGTCCAACAACTCCACGTCAAGCTAATATTCCCACAGCAAGTGCAAAAAGAAAAATAAATTGCATGGTAGGCTGTATAAACTGGTCAAAACCAATTATGGAATAATCACAATAATGGTGTCCATCATATAGATCTGTAGAGTATTAAAACACACAAGCTCTAGATTGCCCTGGACTTCTGGGTGCATGGAAAAAAAAGATCTAAGAGGGAATTACAGGGATAGAAACCTCCACTTGAAACCAACAAAAAAGGTCCACCTCTGTGACTTTTCTGTGCACCGACATCACAGGTTTGGGGACAATAGAGCATTGTGTGGTAGTCATTCAATCCAGTGCTACGCAGTAACACTGATAGCGAGTGATCACAGACAAATGATGTCACCACAGCTGCTAGAAAGAACAACAAAGAAGTACTTTTTTTTAGGATGGGCAGATCTGAAATAAGATTAAAGGCAGAAGGGAATTTTGAGTTGGGAGAGCCTGAAATAACTCCAAGTCAGACATTGATTACATGGCTTTAGTTATATAATAAATCAGAGCATTCAAACTGTTATTTTCAGGGTGTAGCTTGGATCAGGGTTCAAAAGTTTTAAATACATAGTGTTGAATTTGCTCAATAGATTTCTTGAGAATTTTTGGGAAATCTTTTCAACAGTGTTACAACACACTGAAGCCTGAATGGATACAATAGGGGATAAATGTATCAACACTGATTTATATTTTGTGTTTGTTAATCTGCATCCCATACTGATTTGTAATTTGCCTTCAGATTTAAAAGAAGGCAAAATTCCACTTGTGTGTCTAAAGGATTCATTTCTATTTACTTTTTATTTTACCTTTATTTTACCAGGAATAATCCCAGTGAGATGCAAGATCTCTTTTACAAGGGAGTCCTGGCCAAGATGGCAGCAAAATAAAGTTTCATACAGATAACAAGACAGATAATAGACAGAAATAAATCAACAATACAACAAGCTCATAAATTAGCTGCATTTGGCAGTAAAACAAGTGCACAGGCTAATCAGATGAGCCTTGATCCTGATTTTAAAACAGTTCAAGCTAATGTGGTTGTCCAGTTTCAGATGGCCCTGTAGCTCAGATCAAGATGAAGGAGCAAAAACACTAAAAGCTCTTTGACCAAAGACAATGAGTATAAGTCATCCAGGTCTTGGTTATGACAAAGTTACCTGAGTAAGTTGAGGGCCTTCAAAAAAGTCTTGGTTCTCAGTCACACAGCCCTAGTCTGATCACTGACATGCTAACATCCAGGTAGCTAGCAGAGAATATTTTCACGCTGTAGTTGACAGCCACTTACAGTCAGTTCGGATAGCCTGCTGATTTACAGCCTGCTTTTCTTTAACCTTCTACTTGTCCAGTTCTTCATACAATTATGCTTGGCATTGTGCCTTTAGACCTCAGGCTGCCTGTCATGAGTGGTCCGGCCTGATACTGGCCTGTTTTAATACCGTGCTCTCTGAATCCTTTAAGCCAGTTATGACTGGTAAAGGCCTTCCTCGCTGTTCAACAACAGACTTCTGAACATATTTCCCTTATTTTGCCCCTAAAAAGGTGTTGTCTTCATGGCTGGCTTGACTAATGGTTGTTTCAGCAAGCTGGTGAAACAGAACCACAGCTGCTCAGTGCCAGATTCCCAACTTAGTGCCAAAAATAAGGGGGACTAAAGTGACCCTGATTTGCAGTCAGGGTGCGGTTTCCAACTGACCCTGTGTACAACTGTTGCTGTTTCTTAGTTGGCAGCCAGGCTGACACCTTTTCTCACTTCTATACTGCCGATAGCTGCACCTTGTTTCCCAGTTGGCAGCAGCGATCAACACATGTTGGCAGAACTCCTGTGGCAGTGCTTCAGTAGCTTCCTGTTTCCTTGTTTCAGAGGCTCACCTGCCAGTGTTTTTCTCCAGTTGGACAACTCATGCCTTGTTACACAGCCCACAGGTACATGTAGCATCCAGCACACACACCTGGATTGTTTGGAGACACTCAGAAACAACCCCTTGGCATGGATCTTTGCGAGCATTTGTTTATTGTCAACATATGTGAACACAGCAATTGCACTCTGAAGCTGAATCAAACAAGCCTAGAAGAAATGTTCTTGACTGGCTTCCAATCAAATTCTGGCGCAATAAATTTGCAGTTAGAACCCAATCAAGTAAAACCGGAATAAACAGCTGTTTTTTCTCATCACACAGTCAGTGGTAAGCCCATAGTAGCAGTGATACAGGTGCTAGGCAGCGTTGATTACAGCTGATAGTTTCTTCACAGTGTCTTGAAATTGGCGATACGCTGTCAGTGATGACCCTGTCAAGTGGGGGATTTCAACCAAATGCTTCTCTCACACCCAGAAAAGGTTATTACCCCCCCCCCTGAAAAAAAAGAAAAAGAAAAACATCAAAATTTCATTCATTATTACTTAAATAACTCAGATTCTTCATTTTGTTAGCTACAGCCCTAACATGTCAGTCTTTCGCTTTTTCAGCAATACAGCACAATGTATTACTCTTGTTTAAAATTTGTTAACCTGCTGATACAGCTATATTTTACAGTTCCCACAAAACCTGAAAACACTGTCGCACTACATACATGGACAGGCCTGCCAGTTTGCAAAACCAAAAATTGTATGCTATTTCAATTACCACCGACATTTTGAAACAGCACTTTAGGATAAACTGCTGAGTGTATGCGTTAGCCAGGCATAGCATGTCAAATGTATGTGAACGACTAGGCTCACATACATTTGGCTGGGGCTGGCTTCAATTAAAACACCATTACTGTCAAAACTAATCAACACTCCTCATGGGGATCTCAGCAGGAATAATTAAGCATACATTTATCTTTGCTGTCCATGCAGTGCTGGGCTCAAAGTATGCTATTAAAATCCCACACATGGTATTATCTAATTTTCTGGTTAACCATATTGATTCAGTGGAATATTTGGAAAATCACAGTTTATCATGAGAACATGGTATTTATAGCCTATATTGGTCAGGCACATCATAAATCTCATTTGGAGAGTTGGCCACAAGCTGCCAGACTCTCCTCAGTGCACAAAGCTCTGCTGAACATGTACCTGGTGCCTGTTATTCATGGCTCATGCTAGTCTGAACCACAGGCTGAGTTTCTTTTTTTAATACGTCAACCTCAGTGTAGACAACTGTATTTATCCAACCTCCTCCTGAGTAATATTGCAGTGGCTTTGGTGCTGATAAAAAAATGAACAAAATCCGGTAGGTATGCACGCTACTGTACAAAATGATACCCATGCCTTTCCTGTGTGTCACTGGATTTGCCAATGACACATCAGAGTGGAATTTCAAATCTGCCTTTCTCTCATATCATTTATCTTTAGTGAAACTTAAGGAGGACAGGCAGCCCCATCCTTAAAGAGGACTTCAAATGATAAGAGCAGCAGTGACAGTGTGTCTCTGTGTGTCGACACATCCCACAGCCCAAGGCAATGAAGGCCTCGTTTGATTTAGAGACAGGAATGGCCTTCTGGGCCCTTGATTACCAAAACCCTGTGAGCTTTCATGTGGTCAGCATTCTGCAAAGGAAGGGTCACTGTTATCAATTAAATAATCTGAGTCAGTTAAAGGCAGAAACAGGGTGCATTCATGTTCCCAACGAAAGGCCTGACTCTTTGGTTATGGCCTAATCCATCTTCCTGGGAAATGAGACGATAGAACAATTATCTGCCAAGCAACATGTCCCCCCCTTTAAACAGGCGTGCCCACTGCACCCTCCAGTTCATCCTCCTGGAATGTGTGGTCAAAAAAAGTTATGAGAGCAGTGTTTGACTTTTGATTAAAGTGATGCTGTTAATGATCCAGATCAGAGTGGCAGGATGTGTACTGTATGTGGACAGATTATTGCAGGGACAATGGATCGTTTGATTTCAGGAGGGGTTATGCAGTGGCTTTCTTCTTCTGGATGAAAACTGCTTTAGTCATAAAGCAAACGTAAAAGCCATTCTACACTGTTATACTTGAAGTTAAGTCTAAAAACAAAACTTTTATTGACAGGTGAATATATGGCAAAGATAACCTGATCAGTATTTGTGATGCACTATTGACACTCATCTTGCTCAAGTAAACAAATATATGCTTTCAAGTACTTTCTTTCAGTGTCTTTTGTGTAATTCAAAACAAAAGGTCAGTAGTAATTAATCCTGTTAAAGGCACAAATGCTCATGCTAGTTATCTTTGGATCACTCCAGGGTCTGGTTTCTCTGTACACACCTGTGCTGGTCATTTCAAGTCAAGCCAAACACTTAATCTGATCCCAGCAGATAAATCTATCTTCATACTCAGGTTTATCATTATTTGATGGGTGTGTGACTGTTTATGGGCTACCTTACTTGCCGTAAATTTAATTCAGTCTCATCCGAGCAGCAGAGGTGCCACAGCATCTACAGACTGGTTTGAAAGGAGTGAGCTTGCCTCTTCAGAAGTTGACCACCATGTCCTTGATCTTCTCTGTGTGGAGCATGAGGTGATTACTCTGGCCCTAAACCACAAAATCCTGGGTCAGAAAAATTTCGGAATGAGACCAACAATGACAGAGTCATCAGAAAACTTCTGCTGGTGGCAGCTCTCTGTGTGGTATGTGAAGTCTGCAGTCTAGTGGGGGGCAGGAGTGGTGCCAGAACTGTTCCTTAGGGGGGCCTCCATGCTGCAGATAACTGTGTTGGACTGGCACCTCTGAGCCCACAAACTGCAGATGGTTGATGAGTTAGTCCAGAATCCAAGTTGTGATGAGCTGATCACAAGGGCAAGGGCGTCGGTGGCGCAGTTGGAGAATGCGCTTGGTCAGTGATCGGAAGGTTGCAGGTTCAAGCCCAGCTCTGGGCGACACATGGCGATGTGTCCTTGGGCAAGACACTTAACCCCTAGTTGCTCCCACTGCTGCGTCAGTGGTGTGTGAATGGGTATGAAAGGGTGTGATTGTGTTAGATATACTGATGGATAGCTGTCATAGTAAAGATTGGATCCATCAGTGTGTGTGAATGTGAGAGCGAATCGGTGTGGATGGGTAAGTGTGACCTGTGGTGTACAGCAGCTTTGAGTGGTCCATGACTAGAAAAGCGCTATATAAGCTCAAGTCCATTTACCATTTACCATCCACTCTTGAGTGATCCAATTGGTCCTTCAGAAGCAAAGGCTGGATAATGTGTAAAGACACTGGAGAGATCCACATATAAATAGTTCAAATAACAGGTATAGACCACAATGTGGTTAAATGCAAAAACAAGTAGTACTTTCACATAATGAAAATTATTTTATATAAGTGCTTACAACCAAGATTCAACAACCCGGTGGCAGAAGGAATGAAAATTTTAGAGTAGCAGTGTTGAGAAATAAGTCATATAGTTGTTGCTTTTCTTTTTGACCACCTGCGTCACAAAGAATCCTACAATGAAATGGACCAAGACAAAATTTCAACTTGCTCAATAATCCATTACTCATATTTTGAATTGAAAAACAGTCTAAATTTGGAAGATTTCAAATGGATCCATGTCCCTTTATTTATTCAGATCCAAATTATACTTAAGCTCCCGTGAGGAACTGTCTGCATATCTCTTTTATCTTGGCTTGGCTTGTCCCACTGTTACAAACGTCTAGTTTTCTTTCCTTTTTAATGGCCATATATATCACTAGCTTTAATATTTTCAGAGAAAACATTATTTTTTCACCATGTTGTAAAAAGACTTTTCCGACACCTACCCCCTTGCAGCAGTAGGCTTTAATATCAACATAGTAACTATTGATCTGATGGTTGTCTTTGCTTCATACGAAGGTCATACGAAGACCCCACTATTAATTTTGGTCTGTTTCTTAAAGGTGGGTACCTGCAAGATTTCCCTTAAAAAAACTGAATTTCATGGTCCAGAGGAATAATCCAGTGTAATTGTCTCCTACGAACCTCTATACATGTGTGTCAGTGTCTCTGCCTCGAACTCTCTCCTCAGCCTGCATGTTGATGTTTTAGTTGTTCCGGGATGTTTCTGGGCCGAGAGTAGACATGGCTACCTCAGTGTGCCCAGCATACAAGTGACCTGTTAACATGTGACATGTTAAGCTATCCTGAACGGCTGCTATAGTGGATGTAGCACTAAGTGAGGAAGACACAACCAAAGTGAAACGACACAACAACAAGAGAAAGCTTTTCACTAAACCAGGGTGGAGCTTGACTCAATTTTTATTCGCTTTCAGGAACTTGGACAGCAGTACAGCAATGAGCATTGGCTTTCTGCTAACCAGGTATGTGTCAAATACCCATGATTAACATGTCAAGTCAGGTGCATGGCTCTCGAGTCTCTCCACTTAGAAATGTGATGTTACAGGTGGTTGCTGGGCTAGGGAGTGTGTTCACATAGCTTTAGTCGAAGGCTGTGGGTGTGCGCTGCCGCTGGCACTGATCCAAGGAGGAGAAGCCCAGTTTGAATGTTTTGTTTATTATCAAGTCATGGAAATGTCTGCAGAACCTACCTTTAACTTGTTAAAACTTATTATAGGAGCATTAAAGTTACTACTCAGATTGTTTAAAATGTTAAGTCCTTTAAATCAAGATTAAATTCAAAAATTGATATAGAATTGCATAAAAATTGCAGGACCAGGTATTAAACTGTCTAGAATAATTCACTTTTTGTGGAAAACTGTATCCCCTCAAAAGTATTTTATATCCTCTGCTAAGAGTTTGTCTCTGAGAACAATCAAGGTTGATCCTTGAATCCTTTGATCTCAGTTTCTTAATTCCTGGCCTTGTGTCTGTTATGAAGCTGTCATTGTAAACATAGGAACAGGAAGTTTATTTTGGTTGATTTGGAAAGTGTTGAAATAAAACTTTCCAGATATGTTCTCATCTTTACAAGCACTAGTCTTATCAAGGATTTCGTAAGAAGGGGAAAAAAAACACATCATGTACGGAAACAAGTCTTAATGAAGAGAAATTTCCAGAAAATCCATCATCCATGTCATTCTGAAACATGTTGGTAATAAAATTAGGAACAGTCATCTGCATTTAAAATCAAAACAACTCCCAACAAATGTGTTTTTCTTGTGACGTCCAAACGCCCGATTTTCTGGAACAGGACCTGCTTCCTCTTGGCTCGACGCATTTATGGTTAGCCACCTGCCTCAAAAGCCGCGTCATCAGGCCGCCAGCTCACATCTGCAGGCCACAGAGGTACTGATCTACTGAAGAAGGGGAAGACAGACAGACTCTTGGATCATTTGTTTATCATCCAGCATGGGTGTAGTCCATATGCATGTTCTGTGTGAGTCACATCAAAGTCAGTGGGACAGCCTTTCACTGAGCTCCACCGCACCAACAGAGCGTGATTTACGGACATGTTGCTGGGTCTCAACTGTGGGGAACCCCATTCAGCACAGAACATAAACACCCACGTTTCTGAACAACCCCGAATCAAAGGCAGGCTCAGGGTGGGCTGACTGATGTGTTGTGCTGATGCGTGGCTGCGGGTGGTCAACCAGGAGGGTGAAACCGGACTGTGTGATCCATTAATAAGAACCAGCCTCTCTGTGCCACAGTGAAACTGCTTCACACTGTCTTCAGTTACAGGAAAAGATCAACCCACAATCACTTTAACCCCAAGAATTTTAATCTGTAATTGGGACTTCAAACAGCTTGTAAAATGTTGTGTCTTCAGACTACTGCTTACATTCATCTCATTTAGTAAATACATGGTGTCATTGCCATCTGACACATGCATCGTCATACACAGCACAACCTCTGTCACATATCAAGAAATGAAAACCAAGAGCACAGAGAACCTGTAAACCTTTTGAAGTCAGATTTTCGTTGTCCCATGTGATTTGTTTTACCTGACGTGAAGAAGCATGAAAGGCCTCTGGGACTGAAATAAATCCTTTTTGCTTTGCCTTGCCTAAGGACTAGTCTGACTTGACTTAGAAAGCCATGTGCACAATACAAATAAGGAAAATGAAACACTAAAAGGAAGCACAAAAACGTTTAATAAAGTGGATATTTCTCCAGCTGGAAGTCGTTATCTGTGGACCAAAAGGATCACCAGAGAAATGCAAAAGACACAATTTGGGAAATGATCTTTAGGAGCATTATAAACCCACCTCACCATATTGTAAGACTGTTTAGAACTATGAAATCTAATTACAAGTCATTGCAAAGTAGTCTGTTAAGCCAGCAAATCTCTCAGGAAAAAAAAAGAGAAGCTCAGAGATTAGTCTCTATCGCAACAAGAGAGTCCTCACCCTCTTGTGGTTCGTTCTGTTGGGCTGTTTTATGATGTTTTTGAAGAGTCCATTGACGACACAATGATTTAGTTATAGACCTCACACAAAGACAATTTTGAAAAGCTTTAAATCATAATGTTTTTGATAAAAGTGAATATTTTCCATCATGTTGAAACTTTGACTTTTTATATTGATCCCATTCGCTGGTGCATTTCTAAATTGTGAAGTATTGTCACATTCTGATTTGGTTTTGCATGCTATTCTTTTTTTTTCCTCAGGATACCTCTTAATGTCCCAGTTTTTTTCACTGAATAATACTTCTTGCAAGTTAATGTATATATTACTGTGCTGGTTACTCATTGCTCCACAAGTGTTTATATGCAAAGACAGAGCCTTCTTATAACTTGCTCGGTAACGCTTTATATTAAGGTCCTACAATAAGCATTAATAAGACCTTTGTAAGTACTTATAAGATGCTTATTAACATTATTATTTGTTTATAAGACTAACTGCTTCATAAGTGTTTAATAAGGTAATTGTTATAGTTAATACAAGACAACTTAATCTATAAGGTATATAGAACCTAACCCTAACCCTCTTTGTTTTTTGTCCTCTGCTTTTGTCTCTCATGAGCCTTACCCCAGCCCTTCCCCTAGACCTAACCTGTGGGGCCTCACACCTAACCCTTACAAATGACCTTATTCGACACTTATTAGGCAGTTGTATAGTCTTATAAACAATTAATAATGTGAATAAGCATCTTATAAGTACTTACAAAGGTCCTATTGATGCTTATTACAGGACCTTAATATAAAGCGATACCACTTGCTTTCCAACTGTTAAGTTATAGATAGTAATACAACCATACTGCAACCCTGTCTACTGCACTGGATTACATCCAGTAGAGCATTATTAATAATAATTAATAATAAATTCAACTTAATTTTAGCTCTGGCTTGTGAAGGTGAATCTCCAACATACATCCAAAGTGTTTTTGTTGACAAAAAGTTAATCTCAGTATCAAAGTTGCAGGCTTCAAAACAAAACACAACAAGCTGGAAGATGCTAAAATACCCTACAGATAAAAAGGATGATAACAAGGCGATAGATAGTTCCTGCATTTTACACAAACAAAAGATTGATGAGAGAATCTTGTATCAAATCAGCCTTCTTACAAATAATTCTAGTAATCTTGCATGCTAATCAACAATCTAAAACCACTCTTAAGTTTGACCTCCTCTAACTGTATTTGTGCTACTAGTCACAATCCCTTGGCCACGTCAGCAAGAGACAGAGACTGTGGCGCCTGGCAGATGACCACCTGTGTCTCATGACTGTCTCTGTGAGCATTAACATAACTATTATTCCACTGAAGAGGACCTTTCCAGTTATGATTCACCTGCAAGTGAAGCCAAGGTTTTCCAGCCAGCATAGCAGGAATCTACCTGCCATGATACAACTTAAATCATCACTTGAAACGGATTGTACATTGTTCACACAATATGTGCTCAGATATTATTTCACAGATGGTTTGGATATTCTAACACATGAGCCTCTGCAAAGGTTGTGTTGTTGGGACAGTTGCTGGAGTTCTGCCTCGTGGAGGCTGTAGTGATAATAGCATGTAAGATCCATACAAAACAATAAACTGTTTTGTTGGCTGGGTGAGCCAAGAAAACAATCTCAGATCTTGGCCCAGGTGCTGTTCTCTGTATTTCTGTGAAGCCAAGCTGTGAAGAAATGGAGCCTGTTTCCTGTCTTTTTCTTCGGCTAATTAGTGACATCCTCTGAGCTCTTTTTAATCCAAAAGATTGAAAATACTTAACAAGCAGCTCAGCATTACTTTCACACAGAGTCGCTGCATGTAGAGCATTCACGGCAAACAGTTACATAAATTTCCCTCCAACAGGATACTTTATCACCGTAACTCGGCCTGTCACATCTCATCTGCTGTGTTTCCTCTGGATGTCTCCACACTTATCAGCGGCAGGGCATCAACATGCTGCTCTTTGTCCTCCAGGGTTTCAGCAATATGTCATTTTAAGTGACTCCTTTTTTTCTGCCTGCATGTTTTAGAATGATTAATGTGTTTGAAATGCCGTGGATACTCCAAACCAGGCCTGCTCTGGTCCTCTCTGGTCCAATTTGAGCCACTTCTCCGGGACTTTTCTGTTGTTTAGTGCTTTCAATGCTGCTGATTAAAGTCCAGCTGGAAAATTTATGGAATAAATCAAAATGTTTCCTATGATGCGTTGCTCTTTGTTTTGCTAAGTTATTTGAACATAATTTTTCATTTACCCCACAAAGTAAGTTACTGAAATGTCATCACATGCACTAGTTTATGATGTAGGGTGAAAAAAACAACCTTGATGTCCAGCTAGCAATAACTTAATCCATGAAAATGCCTGATCGTTTGAAAATGTGTTTCTGTGCAAAGCAACTGTCTGGTGGCTGTTTTTCAAAGTAAATTATTGTGCACTCAAGTGACAAAGGTGGCTAAAATAGTATCACCTCTGAGCATCTACAGTTACATCAAACAAGTCCAATACTTCCTCCCACTCCCCGGTTCAGTTGGTTGTCTATTGTCTCTGACAAAAGAACTTGACACTTTGAATTGGTGCCTGTGATGGATCGCTTTTGAGGTCAGAAGCCTTTACCGGTGTAGTGGTTTCATCCCTGCCCAGCTTAGTTTCCAGACTTCAACAGATACCTCCAGCTCGTGTGAAGATTATGAGGCGTATAGTCAGAGAGCAGATGTGGGAAAGATGGTTGATAGCATGAAGTTTGTGCATGATTTGAATGTATTTGTGCATCCTGTTTTTTTTGCATTCAAGATCAATTTTTGGACTGGAAAGAAAATATGATGTGTATTTCTGTCTTTAAGTTTTGTAAAATCTAGAAAAACTCTTATCATGGTAATATGAGGCAGTCGAAAGGCCATACACTCATAATTAGTTGTAGTTAAAAAAGAAAAGAAATAATGTCATCAAAATGCATTATCCCCAGGAAGAAGTTATGTCCATGTACTAAATATTTCTTTTTATCTCATTTTTTACCTGCCTGCTACTGAAAGAGTTCATTCTCCATACATTATCTATGGCCAACATGAATATTTCTTATCCTGATTAAGGCCCAAGAATCAAACAAAGGAGCCTCTATAATACTTCTATCACTAACTTAATCATGATGACATTCTTTGCATCATGAGGGATGCCTTTCCCACAGAGGAGAAACAATGGTTATCTGATAGTTTTTTCTTATTCTATGTTATTTCAGAATGTACAGGGGAATACTCATGATTGTTTATGTTTGATATTTGCAAGAAGAATTTTAACCTCTGAGAAAAAAAAAAAGTTTAAAAGCCTAAATAGTGAAGGAGACACATTTTTCATTTCTTCACATTCTGGTGACATTTCCCCCCAAACACTGAATCCGTCTTTGATGAAGGAAAATGTTCCATGTTACCTACAAACCCTCAGAGTAGACTAGTCCAGACTTTTTCCCACTTTCCTGCGCCCATCAGCCTCGCAGTAAAGAGGGTCGAGCGCCCAGTGAAAACACACAGTGTATAATTTTATAGCTTTCTCCCAACGGGACTGCTGGTGCCGGTGTCGAGACGACAATGCTCGAGCAGCAGTGGCGCACACAGATCAGTTTCAGTCTTTGTCAGTGGAGGATAGGGGCGGAGGAAGCTCACTCATTAGAATCCCATAAAAAGAAAGTATCCGAGATCATAAAACAGCCGGCTGCAGGACTGAAGCGCTCACTTCCATCCAGACAGTCAGAGTGGAAACCTCCTGTCAAGTTTCACTCTGCGCCTGAGAGCATCAGCATTTTAACAGACTCTCTTCTTCATTGTTTCCCCTTCACACTGGGCTCTCTGTGTTTTTTCAGATGACTGAGTCGATGGCAGTCATTCTTCTGAATATCTGATTTTCAGGAACAAAACCTTGGCTTCATCACTCCTCTGTCTCTGTTGTAGTTGGGCAAGCGTGGCGCATGGACACTGACAGGGCGCACACTTCTCACTGAGAAACGTCATTTTCGCAGCACGAAAGTTTTCCACCGGTTTAGATTTTTTTTTTCATTCTTGATATTTCAATATTTATTTCCCCCAAGGATGCTCCTCTTAACCTGGAATAAATGCTGTGTTGTGATGTGTCTCGTCGCCACACTGAAGACGGGGACATCCCAGGGATCAGACGCGCGACCAAAAGCGAACTCCATCAAACCAGCTCTGTCGGAGGAGGCACCTACACCCGCTTCAAACCGCTCTGCCACGGGTCACAGCGGGATCACCAAGAAATACAATATTCTCGCACAGGTAATTTTGATTTAACTAACTTAAATCACCTTTGAAGACAAAGAAATGCCTGACGCACAACATGAAACCAGGGTGTGAGTGAGAGGCTGTAACATTTTATTTAATAAGAGGTTAGAAATACATACATTCGATTTTTTTTCTTGTACCTTTAACTCAGACTCTTGCAGATTGTCTTCAAAAAAAAAAAAAGTATCTCGAGCTCTAAATTTCCAGAAAAAATATCCAGAAGCCTCGAAAAAAGTTCTCGTGAGTCGTTGTTGGAAATTGCAGGGATTGGACCCCTCATAAACCCTAATTGCCTCTCAGACCTGACGCCACCGCGGGGTTCAGCACACTTCCACATAAATCATTAATGCCAGCAGAAATGTGAGAAAAAGTTAACACTTGGGGTAATTTTCTGTCTGGGTCTTAGTGTCATTAAAGTGGTCCAGACGCTTGCTGGGATTATGAGATTCTAACTGTGGGGCCTCTGAGGGATACTCTTACCTACCACTTAATACCCACTCAAAGAGTTATCAATTCCTGCTGTTCACACAGAGTGCCACAGTTCTGTAGTTTGACTGCAAACAAGGGATCAAAATGTTAAAGATTTGGTAAGTGTTATTCTGCCAGAGAGGAAGAGTTGTGAACATTATGAGTGATTTTTACTCAGTGAGGAATCAGAGGTGAACATTTATTGTTGAGTTTGACAGTAAAGATCTCTTCAGAAAGATTTTTTTTTTTTTTCTTATAAAATGACGTGTTGGTTCATGTTTGCCTTTGGATAACAACTCAAAAATGATACTGAAGTCGATACTTAAGTCGTTAAGTAAGCTGACATTTTAGTAAAAAAACAGAAGTAAATCAAAACTGAAAAAGCCTTAAAGTGCTGTTGAAGTCACATCTATTTCTAGATTAGTTGTCTGATTTTCCTGTACTCCTCAAAGCATCTTTTTGAGCAGCAGATGGCACTGCCACATCTCAGTCCCTTCCACCACTGCAGCCAGAGTCTGTTCATCAGCTCCCTGAGACAGCTGATGACTCTGCTCCTGCCTGTTCAAACACTTTCCTTCCCCAATGGCTTCATCCTCTAGATTTAGTACTGGCTCGTCTTTGACCTGCTCAGCTCAGCTCAGCTCTCTGTTTTATCACTTGCAGCAGTGATAGTGTTGGATATCTGTGAGGCGCTGAGTGCTGAGAGCAGCTCTCTGACATCCAGCTCAGACAGGAGAAATTATGGAAAAGCCACTTTCTCTCCTCTGCAGAGTGTGTAGATCCAACCTCAGGCAACCCTGCCAGACCTCAATTTAAACGCCTGCTTACATCTCTGCCATTGCAATAATGTGGAGTGGTTTGGATGGGTGGACTTAGGGGAAACAATATGAGTGTGTGCAGACCGCCGTACCCTCAGAGACGTAAAACGTCAGGGTATATTGTGTGATGTGACCAAACAAAGATGGCTAATAGTATTGGCAAGTGGGGTACAAATGCGTGTGTGTCTGTGTTTTTGTGTGTGAGCTCTGGCTGCCAAGAGGTTTTCCAGAGTTGTAAAGTAGCAGCCACAGCTCAGCCTTGGCCAGATATGCGGCTTGACACTGGCAAACAAATTGCACTGACCTTCTGCATCTCATCAAACAGTGGCCATTTATGAGCAGAATAAATCAAAGATAATAAATCTCCCTCCATGAGGCTGGAAGGGCAAAGTGTGGCACATGTTGAGTTGAAGATTGATTACGGTGAAGTTACAGCAGCAGTTATTCAAACTTTGAGTTCTTAATCGAAACCTACAGTTCGACTGCCGTCTTGTCTGCATTCATGGGGTGAACTACTGCTGGTTAAGGCTTGGGTATAAGTGTGGAAAATGGGCATGCTTTGACTCAGATTTCTCCTCTGGCACCCGTGGGGAAACCTCAGTGTTGATATCCTACAAGTAGATTTATGAACAAGTTGTCATGCTGCTGAGTTTGTTTCTATTGGTGAGGGATAGCTTGCAGATTTTCACACCTCTGGAAGATTTCACAGTGGGTGTAGGATGTAAGAGAATATGAGCTCACCAGCTATGTGAGTGTGAAAATCTCCATAATTCACCACAATGACTTGTTTTAACTCAAATCTACAGTCCAAAAGTAGACTTTACAACCTTTCCTCATGGTGTGAGGCCAGTCTTCAGGGTCTGAACATCTGTCACAGGTAAAGAAAATTCTGTAAATTAGGAGACATTTCCTCTCAAAATTAAATTTGCTGGCTTGCGTTTGAATTTGGGAATTCATGCCAAAAGGAGTCCAGTTACTCTGTGGAGCAGGAAACAAGGCTGTAATTTGTTGCTTCATCCGTGAGATTAGAAACTCTGCCCAAAAGCTTTGCTTGTAGGAAGTATTTGACAGCTTAATGTGCTTTTATTTCCTGTTCTTGCATCTTTGGACCATAAGGGTTCAATCAACCATATACATAGGGCTAGGTTGTAGCTGCTCGTTGGTGTTAAACTGAGACAACCTGCTTTGTATCTTTACGATGTCTTGCAGTCATTTGATTGTCACCCTGACTAGTGTGAAATTGACAAAACCAAAGCGTTATCTGCCACTTTGGGTGGCTCTGTTGGCTCCTTGGAAGAGAATCAACAGAAATGGATAGCACAGGCAGGCGGTGATTCCACAGGGGAACCGACAGCCAGACTGGCATTCACGCGGCATGTGTCTGTAAAACTTAAGCAGCCGGTCAGTCAGCCCTAACTAGTTGCTTTATTTAATTCGAGACAGAGATTACGAGCGCTATAAAAGTAAAGCCATGGCCTTTCTCTCCCTTTCTCTTCCCCTTCTAACCGAAAATGGCTGTTTAGTGATCCTAATGAGCTGAGAAAGAGAGAGAAAGGCAATGAGAGGTGTGAGTGCTTGTTAGCACTCCGCTCAGTCTTTTTCCTCTGTCTCTTGTCCTGTGGCCTTTCCTGTCTGTGGGTCCCTTGGGTGCCCTGCACTGGAGCCGTTAGGGGCCTCTTGTGGAAACCTCCTTTCACTGTAATTGGACCTGTTAATGAGAGAGGAGACCCTTTGCACCTCTTGGTCCACAGGATTACGACTCCAACTCATGGAGCTTTTCCTCTTTTCTTTGAAAGTCTTTGAAAAGAGCAGTCATGTGTCTCTCTCTTTCTTTCCAAGCCATAAGATCAACTCACACTGTATACTTTACTTAAAAAGGGCCTAGTTTTCAGAGGCTCTCGGCTCTTGCGCTCAAAGGGTACGTGCTCATAAACACATGTGTTTTGAGTGATGGAAGACGCCAAGCTGCACTTGAAGACATGGCTTGTACAAGTCACTTGTGCACAGCCATCCCTATGTTATCTGATACCAGCTGTCTGTGCTTTCAGGGCATATGAAGTTTGTTTATTTAGTGACATCGTTTATTTGACTCTGTAAGGCCCCTGCCACTCATTAACACCATTCATGGTTTCAGGTTACGAGCCTGATCTCCAAAGGTCAAGTGCAATCGTGACACAAAGCTCAAAAAGTGTGCTGAAGAAGTCCTTTTCTGACGCGTTACTGTAGGCTCTTGATACATTTTTCCTGGACAAAAACAAAGGATCAGCAGTGTGTATTAAGTTTTTCTGTTGCCAAGGGGTGCTGTTTTTTTCTGTAAGCCAGGGGATGGTTCAAAGAAAGTAAAAATAACCCCAGGGAACTGATAAAAGTGGAAACATAAGGTTTAATGCCCTTTACCATCCTAGTAATTCTTTTGCTGTCTCTAAATCTTGAACCCTCAAACCAAACAGAAGAATACCTTGTGTTATTTTTATACATCCATGGAGTTATATCAGCACATTGGAATGACTCCTGAGGTAAATAAGGGACCCAAAGTCCGGGGGTGGAGGGTTCAAAGCCTTGTATATCCTTCAGTAAATCCCTTGGAGATTGTTGCTCCCGCACATTTAAGGTTCCTCTTCAAAGCCAATGCTCTTAACCAGCACGAGAGCAGCACGAGACAGAGCCGGGGGCTTCCCTTATGGCTCCCTGTCTGTCTCTTCCTTTATCGTCTCACCAGCATACAAAAAGAGGCTGCAGAGGACACACTCTTCAACCCACTTCCTGCACACTATCCAGGGCTGGGCTTTTATGTGTGAAGGCTGTCTAGGGAAAAATAAGGGAGCAACAGAAATAAAGATGTGAGATGAATGAGATGCCTACAAATAAAGCGGCATCTCTCAGATGCTGTGAAAGAGGCGTTTTAAAACATGACAAGATAAGCCGAGATTATCTGCTGAGATTTGAGGGTCAGGCTTGTATCATTGGGTTTCAAAGGGCTGTCTTACAGTTTGAACCATGATGGAAAAGGTGAGGCTTGCTGTGCTTCTTTTTCTTCTACCTGCCCCCCCTTGAGCACTTTGCGCTGTAATCAATCCCGGCCTGCTGTCCGGTGAGGCAGATCGGAATCAGAGCAGGTAGTATGAAGCACTCCTGCCATGATGGGACTCATTTGTCTTCATATTTAGATAACAGCACATTTTTCATCGGAGGGGAAAAAGTCCTGCAGCACTTTCTTTAAACTCTCCTCAGACCATATTTCCAACATATTTCCCTCCTCAGCTGTGATTATACCAATTGTCCATGGCGATGTAAATGTCTCTCTGAGTGAGCAGAAAACCCCAGATGAGGTTGAAATTTCATCTTGGGATGAGTAGTTTGCCAAAAGTCCTGATTGTCCCTCTCAGTAGAGCATAGTCCGTCAGCTGAGGACTGTAAGAAGTGATTAAAAGCTCTTGAAAATCTATTAAGTAAGATTCACTTTCTCGTTGAGTGTAAGAGGAGAAGATCATTACTGCTTTTATGTCTGCATGTCAAAAACAGAGCTGGAGCTGGGAGACGATTACTGTAACGTAGCCTGGCTTTTCTAAGGCTCATAACAAACCCTCCTTAGCCACTCTGATGCTTGCCTAATATATTATATTTGTCTTCTGGCAGTGTGAGGAGTTTTTAACTGAACTTGAAAATGTGCCACTCTCACACTGATGCCTCTCAATAACCCATGGATTAAAAAGGAGATTAGCAGCATTTTCAGTTAAATAAATAAATTAAAAAAAGTTTATAATTGTCTCTCACTCAGAAGTGTTGATGTTCAGAACTTTTTTGGTCGAGTTTTGCAGTGAGGAGGAATTTAGTAAGCAAAATGAAAATTCTTTACTTCATACCATTTTCTTAACTTAATGTTTTGTGTTCATGCCTGACACTGGAGCAGGATTGGCAAAATGACAAAAGAACAGAACAGCATTATTTAATAGCAATGAATCACAACTTACACAGATGGGACTTTATAACAGTAAATGTCAGGTAATTACAAATCAACACATCACATAATTTCTATTTATCCTGCAAACAACTGTTGAGTAAAAAAAGTATGTTTAGCAAAAGCCATTTCATTCATTTACTCCTACAAAAAAGAGAAAGAAATGCACTCCATCTTTACAGCAGTTGGTGATGGTGCTCATGAGAAACCCAGACGTCATCCTTGAAAAGACTCAGGATTTTGTCCCAGTGAGTCACCAGAATCAACCAGGGAATTATTATTAAAAAGAAATTAATTATAGTTGCTTGTGATTTTCCCCAAAAAGTAACAGAATTACTCTTTCATAAATGTAATGAGGTACTAGGTAGGGTAATTATTTGGCTAATTTTTTTTTTGGAAAACCTTTAAACATGTTAGAGATGTTTTAATCTTCATGCAGGTTTTCCTCTGGAACGTAATGCAGACTTTACATGTGTGTTCTATATTTTAACTAAACAAACGGCGCTGAACTCACCATTAGGGTTGGGTACTGAATTAGGTACTTTTATAGGTACCAACTGAATTCTGCCACAAGTACCGGGTACTGATTCTCATCAAATCAAAAGGTTCCATGTTGTGGTATGCATCCTTGTGACTGTGAGGGACTGAAAGAGTAGGCGATTATCCATGCTGGACAAAGACACAGCATTGCAAGGTTATTTATTGAAGAATTAATGTTAAATTAAAAAAAAAAACTTTATCATTTAACAAACTGATATTTTTTGCCACAGAAACACAAAAAAAGTACAGAAAACTGGTACCGTTGAGTATCTGTACTGACTGCCAGGTACCGGGCATCGGTACTGTATCATTTCAAATGTGAAAGGTACCCATCCCTACTCACCATTGGTGCATCTCGTTTTCTGGTGTGGCTGTTTCTGGTGTGATGGGGTTTCAACACCCACGGATCTACTTGAGCTCTGGCACTGATTGGCTTACTATGAAATTGCACTCTACCTTTAGCCAATCATCCTTACTGTGACCCCTCACCCCTCACCTAAGAAGGACAATCAGTAAATAAATAAATAAAAAAAAATTGCATATTTTATATGCCTAGCTGAACAAGCCAGGTCAGATGACAGCTGTTAGGTATCAGTGCATTATACTGCGCCACATTTCACTGTTGGTAATGGTGTTGAAACGTTTGAAATTGTAATTAATTAGATTACCTGTTAATGATGTTATTCAAACAATGGAATCAACATAACAATGCCTTAAAAAATGCGAATTGAGAATTGTAAAGAGGAGCAGGCTGACGTATACCAGCCCATGGCACCATCAATGGAGCTCATGTTTATCAGCTCCTTTTTACAGCAGACTTCAGTACAATCAAGGTGTGGTACAAAAACTAGTTAAGGTCTCCACAGCTAATCCCTATATATGTAATAACTAGAAGTAGAGGTGCCTTATTTGTTTTTCATTATGTTAAAGCTTATAGTTATTTATGATTCAGCAAAATTAAGGGATTGGTTTGTTTGACAGAAAGGGGTTGCTTTTCGCCAGGAGGCTTAAGAGTTTGATCTCAGCACTATCTTTTCTAGTCTCTTGATTGGTTGAAAATTAGTTGGAGTCAGAGTTTTCAATATCATGACTGCCATCTTTGGCATCTTTGGGCATCACTGCACCTCTTCAGAAGCCAGTGAGTGATCACAGAGACGGCATCTGTGTTCTATACAGGCAATGATTCACACCCAAACACTTTACAGTTCTTCTGTCATTCTTTTTAGCCAAATGCAATGGCTGAGTAACAGATAGATAAATGGCATTTCT
This sequence comes from Halichoeres trimaculatus, assembly GCF_033239565.1. NCBI lineage: Eukaryota > Metazoa > Chordata > Actinopteri > Labriformes > Labridae > Halichoeres > Halichoeres trimaculatus. The sequence continues at coordinate 27,391,865 of NW_027437180.1, forward strand.
AATTCAAGCATCTGACTATGAAAAAGGTCATATTGTTTGACTTTGCTGGTGCTGGCTGACATGTTAGGGCACCAGGTTGAAGTCATTATGCCAATCAAGGCTAATCGCTCTCCAGCACTACCATGTTAATAGCATGTGGAATGTTTTTCCTCTCACTATCTGCTACAAAGCCAAAGTATTAAGCTATTTTTTAATACTTGTAGTGATACTTAAAAGTGGTTCAGAGACTGTTACTCAGCTTGTTTAGCAGTAGTCTCCATAAAATGTAAGCTGCTCTTCTTGTGGTCATTTGGTGGTTTGCTCCTTTGAAAAATGCCTTTGAAAGTTTTGGGAGCACTTCTGAACACACCAGAAATTAAGGAATATTTAGGATCCATCAAACATGAAGCCTTTGTTATTTTCATCAACACATTAAGCATGTGCACTTTGAGACTTTGTCATGATGATTAATGAGTATTCAGTTAAATATTCCTGCTCATTTTTCTATGTGTATCATTATCTCCATGTGTTTCCTGCCTGAGAATGTCTGCATGGCATCAGTCCAACATGTCAAATCTTGTCCACGCTCTAAAAAACTAAAACATCAAGAAAAGTCTAAAGTGCTGAAATACTGATGCTGTTGGGAGTTGATTTTAACATGTGGCATACATTCAGATATGCCTCTTCTTGTGAGTGTAGCAGCCCCTGTCAGCTGACCTTTGTACCCCAGATAGAGTTTGCTGTTTATTATGGCTATAATGATTTTACTTTGTTTGAACCTCTTTCTTGTTCATGGTAATGTTTATTGTTCTGTGTTTGTCAGCGGTAAGCCACACCAAATCAGATCTGTCAGTGCAATGCCAGCTCAATGTGGTTGTGGTGCGGGTGGTGGTGTGCCAGCCAAACATGTTGTCCTAATGTCAGCCTTCACTGGACATAATTTACTCAGTCGACTTCATCTTCTGATTATTTTCCTATATATCTGGACAGGTGTTGTGTTAAGCAGTGTTGTAATACTGTCCTGACATGACACTGGATGAAAACAAGATAAAGATGGGAAGAATCTTGGAAAAACAGCGCACTGACCTTTTGTTGAGTCTGATCCGCCGGATGTGGACTTGTGATGGAGACCTGATGCTTTCTCGCAGCTGTTTGAAATCCCCCCCTTCTCTTGATGAGATCTGTGCACATTTGTGACATTACTTTGTCGGAGGAGCTCATTTGATTTTGAGAACCAATTTATGTAGAACTTCTTTGCTCTGGCTCCAAGTTTAACAGCAGCAGGGCTTGCATGTGTAAGGAATTATATCAAGACAGCGGTTCCAGTAAAACTTCCCATTACTGCACTCACTTGTTATGGAGAAAGTAAACTTGCCGTTAATTGTGCTTCTTGCTGCTGTGAACTGAGGATGTAAAGTTTGTTGAGGTGGTGGTTTTTCTTGAGTGGTCATTTTATCCACTTCTGGAAAGGACTTTAAGGTATGAGGTGTGCTTCAGGACAAAATGTCCCAACCTTAAGTGTAAGAACAAAATGCCTCAGCGAAAGCAAAACTGTCTTGTAATATCCCTTCAAGTCAGTCCAGTCAGATCCTCTACTTCAACAGAATATGTTTGTTTTTGAGTTTTGGCTTTGAAACTGAAACTTATACTGTGGCTCAGTTTTCTAATACCCGCGGAAATATAACACACTCCTCAGGCACATAAGTTCTTGCAACACAATGATCCCTGATGTTAATGCTGAGGGACAAATCATTTTATTCAAACTTATTCTTCATTTTTCTCACATTAAATCAATGATATCAGGCCATGCAACCAGTTCCAGCGTATTCCTAAAAGAGTCTCTGATTGCACACACCACCAAGACTTTGTAAGAAGAGATTGTTTTATTTTTATTTTTTATCCAAAAAAATGAACTTCAAATTTCGGAAACTCATCATTTAAATACATTTCCAGAGATCTTTAAAAACACAGTGAGTGACTTGCTGAGTTACCAAAATGATCTAATGATCTGTCTTCCTTAGGTTTTATTTTGGGTGAGCTAAAGTTTTGCTTTTTCTGCTCTGCAATGAAACAGGTACTTCATATCATGCAGTTATTCAAGGTCTCATTTTGATGAGTTTTGGTTATGTTGGTCTGCCCTCTCATTTTCTGGCTTGAAGAGATGCCCACTCTGAATACAACATGGGCTTTATTTGGCTTGTTAACTGCAGTGGTTCAAATTTTGTTGCTTCAGGTGCATGGTGTAGAGGCGGTTTGTTGGATAGAATTAAAAGGTAACAGTTATTGTGTGAGGTTTGAGGAAGAAGGTACTAAATTGTCATAGATTGAAGTATGATCCTGTGTGATAAATATAGAATTATGGTATAAAAAAATAATAAATGCTACAGTTGTTTTTATTCCATTGGAGGAGAAAGTATTCAGAAAAAATAAACCCTCAGATGCACAATGCAAGTAACACCTCTTGGGAACCGACTCTGTCCCTTTGTGCTTGACTCTTTTAAAATGTCTGACGAACATTTTACTCAGTGCAGCCTCGCAGGTTTTATCATATCAATTCAAAGTAGTGGATGTTTTCAGAAATAATAAATAAACTTCTCTCTTTAGCAGGTGTACCCATGCAGCAGTGACAAGGAATGCAGTTTAGGAAGCTACTGCCACAGTCCTCAGCAGGCTCCATCCCGCTGCCTCACCTGCCGCAGGAGGAAGAGGCGCTGCCATCGAGATGCCATGTGCTGTCCTGGAAACCGCTGCAGCAACTGTACGTGCAAACGTAACACTTCCACTTTTATTTTTACTGTGTGGATGGATTTAGAAACTTTAACTCTTACAGAGAAAAGTGATTGTCATGTTTTTTTTTAAAGTTATTTTGCAATTTGTGAAACTATTTTCAGTTTAATGTCCAAAAATCTGGAAAGACACTACCCAATTTTATATCAGCAAATACTGATCTCATCTCTGGACACCAGGTTGAGCATTTTCATCTGGTATGCAGGAATGACCTTGTGTTCTGTCAGATTTTTCCTTCATTTTCCCCTCTTCTGTTCCTGTTTGCAGATATTTGTGTCCCTATCTCCGAGAGTGTGCTCTCACCTCACATCACAGCTTTAGATGAGCATAACAAACTCTCCACCAAAGAGCACAACTGGAGGAAGGCTGGGAAAGCACATGCTAAACATACTCTTAAAGGTGAGATTTGACCCCTTAGGTTATGTATAAAACATGTTGACCGGATCACAAGAAACTGTCACATTTGCTCTTCTTTCACCATTTCTCCTGCCATCTTCTGCTCACTCTGCCCGTTGTTCACTCTTTGCAAGTCCCACTGAGTTTATGGGCAACACCAGTCCACAAACTATGTTGATAATTACCCCTCTTCTCATATGTCAGTGTCTGCGGACCCAAAATCACAGCGTGGGGAACCACAATGCCTGTGCTGTTTCTGCACCTACATAAAGCCGTACAAACACTCTCATTGACAGCACACATTACACCATACACAAGTGAAAACCACAGAATGCAGGTTTGGCACCATTATGGCTGGTGACTGTCGGAGCCCCCTGCTTAGCGTTCATGTCACCTGATTTAAAGTCAATGTAGAGGACTCTATATAAAGCAAAGAATTTAATGAGACACTTAAGTTACTGAACTGTAAATGCACTCTAGACAGCAGGCTGCAGAATGTAATGTGAAAATAGCAGCCATGCTTTTAGCTGCTTTAAATAAGTCCATTTGCTTTGATATGTGTTTGACTAACTCAATCTCCTTAAAAGTTAAGTATGCATTACAACGTCAGCATGCAGGTCACTGATGGGAGAGAAACAACAGAGGTGTTTCAGAGATGCATAAACAGCCCATCATGCTCACGTTTTTTTTTAAGAAGCGGCTTGAAATATATTAAAGCTTTCAGAGAAATAAACCTGCACGACTAAACTGTACTAATTATGTGTTCATGAGAGTTCTGCTAACTTCCTGCCAAAGACTATCAGTCTCAGACCAGCTGGGGGACTCAGTTAATACGCAGGATTGGTAAATTGTTAGTCTGATTTATGATGAACGCTCCATACATTTCTTTTGTCTCTAAGGGCTGCGTATAATGCAACGTGAATGGAAACATGGAGAATGGTTTGCATTAAGTAGAACGTATGGAAAACATAACAGCTTAATGAACTCTAATAATACATTTCCTTTGCTTTGTTTCACCGAAGAGCTATAACTCTGAAATGATCGATGGTTTATAATGTCATGAAGCTTTTAAAGAAAAATGTTCTTGATGATGTATTTTATTTCTGTGTTTTTAAAAGAAAGGCCCACTTGATGTACTGTTAGAGGATGTATTGTGGTTTGGTTCACCCTTGATCAGAGCTCTTTCTCTTCTTCACCTATTAGGGCATGAAGGAGACCCTTGCCTCCGCTCATCCGACTGCTCTGAGGGCTACTGCTGTGCTCGCCATTTCTGGTCCAAAATTTGCAAGCCAGTGCTGCGGCAGGGTGAGGTGTGCACCAAGCAGAGGAAGAAAGGCTCTCACGGCCTGGAAATCTTCCAGCGCTGCGACTGTGCCAAGGGCCTTTCCTGCAAGGTGTGGAAAGACGCCACCTCCTCGTCCAAGTCCAGGCTCCACATGTGCCAGAAGATCTGAAGCAGAGGCAGCTGCTGTCGGCGTCCAGGCCTCTGTCTCCATCTGCCAGGGAAAGTTTTTTTTTTTTTAAAGGATGGGTTGTGGCTGAATTGAAAGGAGTAAAAGACAGAGACTAACAAGAGACAGAACAGACTGCGTGGGTTCAAGCTCGCATTGCGGCAAGTGGCGAACAAACGGGATTGCTTTTAAGTGCCTGCTGTGCGTGGTCCATCCGCGCACCATCATACAAACATGTACCCCCCACACACAAGCACACACACGCACCTCAAGAGTTTGTGAAAGTCAGTGATCTTTTCCTTTCTCATGATTGTGACAAACTTTCACACTTTTCGTGACATTCAGGGAGCCTCAGAGTTAGTCCGTAGATGTTGTGATAGGTGTGAACCTTTTCAGGTGGAGATGAATGAAGTAGCACTCTTTCATCAAGCTTTGGCTGATGGTATCATGACTATTTACAAACAAGCCATATTTCTATTTACTGCACAGAGCATTCTTTACCAAATTCCACAGAAAAAATCAAATGTGTGGTTCTCTGCCTTTCATTACCAGAACTTTTTTTTGCCAAGCTGTTGTTGTCTGGTTTGTTAGATTTCAATATCTCACTCTTCTTATTGTTTGTCATAAGTCTCAAAGAATTTAGCTTTTGTCATGCCGGACATTTACAACCAGTAATTACATCCAGACCCATCACATACCAGCTATATTATACGAGGGACTAATTGCATATACAGTTTACTTAAGAGCTTGGCTTGTGTACTGCAGCAGCATCCTGAGAGTTCAAAATATTCTCTTAAACCAAAGAATGAAAGAACTTTTAGATCAGAGTGATGACTTTCATCTGGGACATTAGCTCCTCGGTTGATTTTTAGCCACAAGAAGAGAGATAAAGCACTGTGTTCCTTGTGGGAACCTCGTTTGATCTGTCAGATACAGCTGCAGCCTATTGTGATACAACTGTGTGGGTTCAGTTTGAGCTGAGGTGGTGCTCCACTCCATATTTCGTGGTTCTGATATCATGGTTTTGGTTGGAAGTATAGGTTGAAAGTGCAAGTTTTTTGTTTCTATTTACAACTCCAGCAGGAATGGAAAAGCAGGAAGATGAATGAGGGTTACTGAAGCACTCCATAAACCTCAAGTTTTCAAAGAGACGTCTACTTTGAATCATATTTTTTTCCTGTTAGAAACGACTGCATTCTCTCTTCTCATGAAACAATATGCAGTTTTACTTTGGGTGCAGCAGTTTTCCATTTACATTCAACTTCTTTAAACATAGTCAGTATAATAACACAGTTTCCTCTTTTTGCTTTAATGCCTTTAAAGCATTAAATACACACATTTTGTACCCATGCAAATCATCAATAAGCTTTTATATTGTAAATAGATTGGAAACAATGAAAATGTATTTAAGAGTCAATGTATATCATGTACATATAATAAAAATATGAATCTTAAACATTACCATTAAATGATTTAGGTGAGAAGAGTATGGAGTGGTAAAATTAAGAACATTGTAGTGAAAATGGTAAAAGCTGTGTGTAGACTGAAGGGTGTAGACATAGAGAGCTTTGGCTGCCATCTCAGACTTTGAAAGGGAAGAAAAGGAGAGACAAGCACATTACTTTCCAAAAACAGTTTGTGTAAATGGTGTGTAAATGGTGTCAAGATTTATATCCCTCTAAATATTTTTGTTTATACTTTGCATTGATTTATTTTGTTTATTTACTATGATGAATGAATAAAGAATGTATTTTGTATCAGCTGTTGTGCGGAATTGTTTAATCAGAGGTAAGACGAAAATGCTTTCACATTGTAACAATGTTTATTTATCTCAAGGTCAAAAAAACACCTACGTGGACACTTTGCATTGAAAAAACTGAAATTTCACCAATTGTTTCTGTCTTATTTAAGTGAAAATGTCTTTTTAGACTTAATGTGAGCCAAATTCACTTGATGACTGGTCAGAAAAGTATCTTATTTCAAGTTATTTAAAGACAAAAAAGAGGTCTGAATTGCTCATAACAAGTAAAAAAAAATCTGCCAGTGCGGTAAGAGAAATGTTCTCGTCAAGATAAGAACAATGTCTTTATACAAGTACATTTTTCTTATCCCACTGGAGCAATTCAGGTCTCAATTTGTCTTTTGTCCTTAAATAAGACACACCTCTGGACTTGTCAAGTGAATTTGGCTCATATTAAATCTAAAAAGACATTTTTGACTGAAAGTAAGACAAAAACACTTAAGATTTCATGTTTTGCAGAGTGGCCGTTAGGGCCTGTGTCTTCTGACAGTTTTTTGTGCTGACATTTATTTTCAAGGCAAAACCATTTAATTACAAATTTGCACCTCTAAAATCAGAAAAGGAGATAGAAAATATTATCAGTACTGCTGGCTTGTTTTAGAGCTCCAGGAATTACACCTTCTGCATGGATTTATCGTATGAATAGAAAATAATGACAAATTTTAACCACGCCAATTGTTTAAACCATTGCTGGTTACTTGAGGTACATGTCTAGGATCAACAGGGCTTTGTAAAGTAAATGTATTAGCTGGGTTATACGCTGCCATGTCGACTGGCCATATAATCCAAGCTGAAATGATCATAATTTAAAACGCATTTGGAGAAAGACCAGTGCGGTAAGGGTCACTAAAACCACCAAACCAACTGTGTCTGCCTTTGAGATCTTTTCACAAGTACAAATAAGACTTCATAAGAGTCATTAGAGGCTGATGCTTTGCAGATGTGATCTATAGACAATATGCTTTCAGATGGTCCTTTGGTAAAAAGTGCAGGAGAAGATACACCAAATCTGTACCAAGAGAAATCAAGGGATCTCAAAGAGATCTCTTCATGTCATCGCTGTCCTTCCTTTACAGATAATGAGCTTATTTCACTTCAAAAGGCCTTTTTTTTCTTCTTTTTTTTTTACTGAACTCACAATTTGAGGAACATTTTGTACAATTGCACTGGTTCATCTTTTTACTAATCCCCAGAGTGTGTCATTCTTTTTATATAATCTTTAACAGGAGGAGTACAATTTGCACAAACATCAAATGCAGCAGCTTCATTGTGGGGCTCCTATTGTTCTTCTCAGTGTGAACTTTTTGGCCACAGCAGTTCTTCTTTTCATATTGTAGTTTAACTTTTCATGCCCCTGCCGCAAATCACAGAAATCTCCAATAAAACAAAAGCTGTTGAAAACTGTCTTAGCAGAAATGTCATGCCCCCACTGGCAGGCTTTGTTTGGGGTTTTAGACATGCAGTTTGAACCAGATGTTGGGTTACGTGGCTCTTGAAACTGCTACAGTGGCATTATATATCTACTAGAATAGTATTCATACTTTACTAGCACTATGAAGTGAATTTAACAGCTGTAATATATGCATACATTTAAAATGCTGTAAAGCTGCCATGCCAAAATAAGCATTGCAACCATTGTGTAAAAACCCTTCATCTTTTGCGTTTGGTGCTGGTGTGGAGTCAATACACACCCTTGCTAAGATATTTTCAGTCAAATTTAAGAGTTTTTTTTCAGTTAAGTTGCTGAGCTGGATTTGTTTTCTCTTTGATCATCTATAATTATTAAATAATACATGTTCCATTCTCCTTCAGTCATTAGCTTATTTTACGGACTCTGTGGAAAAGTCGAGGAGTGACCTTTTATGTAAATATGTTCACCAGATGTTCAGTACTTCTGTTTCAGGAAAAAGGTGCAGACTCTTCAAGGTAAATGAGTCTCTTCTTCTTTTGCTTGCCTATTTATATCAAATTCATAATCACAGTTTAAAAAGGAATGAGCAGTGTAAGTTATGTCATCCAAAAGAAAATAAGAACCTTTTCTCGACTGTAAATCAGATTTGATCAAAATTTTATGACCATTTTTCCCCAATTAAAAGTGCTGAGAGGCTCAATAAATCATTTTCTCACATCACATAACTTTAAAAAGCAAGAAAACTTCAGTAATTATTCAGCCCCAAACTCTGCTTTGTACTTTACTAGGTTGTATTTTCAATCCAACAAGTGTCTATCCAGTCAGATATTTTCCTTGCATATGCCTTTGATTGAAAGTAATGACTCTGCCCTACCTTTGTTTGGATAAGGTTTCTGTTTACTAAAATATTGGATGCCTTTTTATCTCCACGGACACTGAAAAGGGTACATTCAGGGTGACCAAAGACTGAAGGTCTCCATGGAAAGAAGACGTAGATATAGACAAAAAGTACTGCTCTGCCGCTCCAGGCCACCCACAGGCTCTGGAGTCTCCACCAAGAACCTGCTAATGAGAGAGCGACTGTCACTGGCTCTGCACTTTCCAGCGTGTGTCAGCAGAAAATACAAATGAAGGAGTTTACACAGACAGGTTTGACTGCCCGTGAAGTTGCCAGCTAAATAAATATGTTAAATGATTCAGTGGAAGGCTTTGATTTCATGCCCACGTTGGCACCGTGAAAATCATAAAAGTAATTTGGGTTTGTATGGCTCATATCATTTGCTGTGGCAAAGAAGGAAAGTCTTGTCAAGCAAATAGACTTCATGACTTAATCACATAGACTTCTGTGTGTGGCATTACACTTACGCTTATGAAAGCTAATGAAATAGATGGTCATCTGTTTTATGATGTTTCTTTTACTCTTTTTCTTTTAACAAATATAGCTTTTACTTGTCATATGCTTTTATTAACCTGTAGGCCTGTATTATGGGAGAACGCAAATACTCAGCCTGAGAAAAGCCAGATGAATCCTGAGCCCTGAGGGAATTTTTTTTAAAACATATGGAGGAGGTTGACCACAGGAAATACATTGTTTGATGCCTGAAAACATTTTAGCCGTCTGTCATAGGGTCTGATGATCATTCTCAAATATTTCATCTGCTTGCACTGGATCAGCAGTTCAAGAATGTATTTGCACACAACTATTATCAAATCAAAGCAGAACTCAGAGCAGAACCCTTTCACACCACTACACTACATCTGACTGCATCAAAACAAACCACTGGTCTGTTTTTTTTTTTTTTTTTTTTTTTTTTTTAAATACATATATGTATATTTGTCAAAATGCAGAAATCATCTCTTCAGCTCTGAAACTGAACACTTTTCTTACTCTGACTATGTCTGGGTGCACGTCTGCAACATCAACAGCCAACATTAAAGGGGCTATGATGAATATCAGAAAAAGCTTGTGTTTTTTCTGGAATAAAGACTCTGTTTCCCATGGGCACTTGCACCCATTGTAGTGAGGACATGACTCTTACTGAGGCATCTGTTTGTTTTGAAGTAAATGAAGGGAGCGCTAATTTTCCTTTTAAAGGTCCCATATTATGCAAAAATCACTTTAAGTCTTTTAGGCAAATTTGTGGGTCTTTGGCTTTCCTCCCAGCCCACAAAATGTGATATTAAATGACAAAACCTGTACTTAGTAGTGCTTCTGAATGTAAAATCCTGATCAAAACGAGCTGTTTGGATTTTGGGAATTTAACGATGTCAGCGATTCCCTTTTTTGACCAATCAGGAGCAAGTCTGACCTGATTGGTCCACCAGAGCAGATACCTCTGAATCCCCTCCCCGCCCACTCCTCTCCCTGCTGCTGGAGGGGAAGAGAATGCCAAAGTTAGAGAGCTATCACTGCTCTGTTTCTGGCTGTAAACAGCCACATAGTTCCATGCACAAGCTTCCTATCTTGGAATAAGACAAGACTAAGTGGCTAGAGTTCATTTATCAAGGACATGTGCCAGCTGCACTCATTAAAACTGTGCATGTGTTTGCTAGTCACTTCACTGCCGACTGCTTTTCCAACTTTGGACAGTACAACAGAGGGAAATGAGTATTTTAAATGCTGTGTGCTGTGGAGCAGATGTACGAGCTTTTCCTCAGTGTCCCCCCTGTCTCTGTGTCAGCTTCAGGATGCTAACTTTAGCTGCATTTAGCCTGTTGTTTTAGCCTGTAATGTTATGGTAAACGAGCTTCGCTGTTTTTAAACATTGTGCACTCGGAGCTCGTGGTGCCGCTCTCAGTGATGCGGAAGAGCGGGGCGGTATCAGCAGTGGCTCATTTACATATAAAGGCCACACCCACTAAAACAGACCATTCTGAACAGAGGGGCTATGAGAGCCTGGAAACAATGCTGCTGTGCTTGATTTATTGGCTTTTTGGACCATAACATGTTACTACCATTTCATGAAGACATCAACGATCCATAATAAACTGCAGAAAAGGAGCAAAATATGGGACCTTTAAGCTGTGGATTACGACCATGCATAGATCCATAGATAAGACTTTTCAAGTCCTCACAGGGACTTTCTAGGATCCTAGTGAAGCTAAGTACCCATCACAAGCATTTGTGGCTTTTATGACAAGGATATGGATGGCCCCCACAGGACTCCCAATGGGACATGAACAAATTCTTCACATCCACAAAACATGAGAAAACTCATGTCCTCGAGTTATGCTCAAAAGGTAAAAAAAAAAAAAAAAGTGGTTAATGATTCAAATGCCAGAAATTTAATATATCTGTACTGTTTTGTACAGTACAGATACATTACTGTACTGTTTTCTGAGCGAGCCCCCAGGATTCTAAGGATGGTCCCATCCACACTTGGTGCCCTGATACTGAGGAGCTCCAGGACTGTTTTAGCAACTTCTGTAAAGGGTATGACTAAGGTTAGTTCTGTATCTTTTAACTCTCTGTTTGTCTCAGAAGACATGTTGTCAGGTTTTCATCTCGGCCAAACCCTCTTTCGTCCACCTAAGTCGTATGATGGTTTGCCCATCGTCTATAAGATAGTTCCACTTTGTGGCTTTTCTGAACTTCTGACAGCTCAAACCTCAGGCTTCCTAACCTACCCATACCTATCTGTTGCCTCAGCTGTCCTCCTGGGCTAACCAAGCCAGACTGAGATTCTTCATCAGTGCACCTTAGGATAAGCCTCAAGTTCCCATAGCCCTTTGCCTCCGCAGAAGCCTGTGTCTTTGAAACACTTAAGACCACAAGCCCTGTGATTGCTCTGCTGGGTAGCATTACATTTCCTGTATGGTATTGACACCTACACTGTTACAGCAGCTTTACATTCTCATCTGAAGTCTCCCCTCTTTTCTAATTTGCAATAAATACAGTTCAATAAACTGCTGCTCAACACAGATCAGTTTCGACTATATAATTCAAATTGATTTGTCCTGGATTCCTGCACACAACTTAACAAAATAGACGGAGAGCAACCAGAGACAGGTAATGCTAGCCTGCATCTGGGCGAAGTAGTGCTGAGAGATGCAGACACTTCAGCAAACAAGTCTGCAGTGCTCTTATCAGTGTATACAACCTCAGTGTAGAATCAATTCAGAAGTTTAAACCAGGATTAAGAGTCTTCATTCATGCTCCTTGCAGTCTCAATGAAGTAACACTTGTTCTCCTCGGAGAATTCCAGCACAGTAGGTTCAGTACAACTTTCATAGTTTGGTCCAGTGTTTTGCTTGGATGGAGGCCAACTATAACAGACTGGTACAGCTCCACCTTAAACATTAGTCTAGTTTACCTCCTCGCTTGAGAGGTTTCCACATTTTCAGAACCATTTTGGGTCAGTGACCCTGCTTTTGCCTTCTACCAGCTTTTGTTATATTTCACCCTCTTGCGTGTCCCTTTGGTGAGTGAACTCACAGTGTGGCAGCTTAGTGTGATTATTTGTTCTGTGGTCAGGGATAGGTCAACACCAGACACTTGCTGGTCAGCTCCTCTCATTGGTTTGGCTTCAGAGGGGAGCTCCAGTTCCAGTGAGGTGCTGCAGCTTTTACTTTGCTGACTCATGGCCTATAGTGTGAAAGCCTCCTAGACCATCTAACATGCCTTGGCCTCCCAGGATCAGAGTGAACTTGCAAATTACTCCATCAGTTTGAAGCTGTATTTATTTGAGGGTTAGCTATGAGATATTTAAAATACAACACTTTTATTGTTGCTGGTTTAACTTTGGAGTTCCCAACCTTTAGGCTAACGCTGAAAAGTATATGAGGGGATGTGTGATGAGCCATACCATGAGGAGGGCAAAAAGCCTAAATTCTACTATTGAACAACTTTGTTTTGTGGTCTTTTTTACATTTGATGTTTGACAAAGTAATGAATTGCCTTTTCTCTTAAGGCCCCAAACCATCTGAAAGCCATCTGAGAACTGTTGAAAACTGAGTAGCAAAAACAATGACAACACAGAGTCCTGAAATAAAACAAGAACTCTGGCTAGGCAATGCTATTTTTAAAATAAAAACAAAACAATATGACTTGCAACCAATTTTAAACTATGTCTCAGTCCTATATTGTTAGTATAATGCATCTCCTTTGGTTGTAAAACGAGAAAAACACTGGTGTTTTTACTCCACCTTAGTTCTTGAGTGAAAGAAATAGCAGTGCTACTCTATGTGAATCTATACTGTCTTATGGTGCTATGTTATCATACCAGAGAGTACATATGTACTGAGTGCTATTATAGATTAATATAAATAGCCAGAAGTGTATCACAGATATAGAAAAAATGTCTTAAGCCAGAGGCCTCAGTTCAGTGCTTGTCTTTTATATCTAAATCTGAAGCCTATTCTGATTGAAGCAATCATTACAATTGGCAATGTTTTGATTTTATCATCACACAAAGGTTCAAGGTTTAATATTTTCCATGACTTCTTTATAGCAGCATGTGGTCCAAGAACAGAACCATTTCAAAATCAGAGGTTATTCAAATAGATGAAATCTTTCTGCCAACACTCAATCCCTGGACCGCTGCCTGCTCAACCACTGCTTTGTGTCAGTTCTCAATATCTCTGCTCCACTGTTATTAAACAGTTGCATTAGTCCTGATGGAAAAACCACGGTGTGTAACAGAAGTCCAATAACCCTGAGTGGCACTGTTCTATTGAGAAATGTATCAACATGCCATAAAGGGGTAAAACTCAATGATAAGGTGTTGTCTTGTTTTTAGAGACCATATATTTCTCCTACCCATGCAGCACCTAATTTATAATACTGCCTTTACCCCCCCAATCACAGCTGTAGGTTTCTTTCTCTGCCTGTTATCCTGTTATACATCTTAATTTAATACTGCTAGTCAGAGAAGCTTTTGTTCCTTGTCTTTTTTAATGTTACGACACTGACGTTTGTTTGTTTGGTCAATGAGTCACTGGTAAAAGCACATGATGGTGCTGGGATGCTTTGACTGTGGGCAGGGTTACAAATTAAGTCATTTATATTAGATTTTTGTTCTTTTTTTAAGCACCCAATCCTTTAAATTCCAGCCAAAGTAAGTAAAAAAGATGATGACAGAAAGTGACAGGCATTTATTGCCTGGGATGACACTTAATTAAAAAAAGACTTTTAATTCCTCTCCTGTGAATGATAACAAGTCTGACATGTTTTGATACAGAGGGGTTCTGAATGTGTTTTTCTTTTCCCTCATTAAAACTCCAGTGTTAAATGATTGTGAAGTTACTTTTTTCCTGTTTTGAGTTACACTACCAATGTAAAGTCTGTTCCCCAAGCCTGCCCAACACCCCCCCTCCACCTTTTCCTTTCCTTTTCCCCTTTTTCTCTTCATTTCCAGGCCTTCCTTCCCTTCCCCTTCATTCCCTTCCGAAACAATTTGACGATTGTTTTTTTCAGTTTCCACATCACACTTGGTAAACTTTTGCACAAATTTGGAAACCAATATCATTGTGATATTAAAGTTTAACTCTAAAGTAATGCAAAATGGCTAACCTGAAGAGGGTCATGAATTCAGACACAAGGTAGCCTTAAAGGTCCCATATTTTGCTCCTTTTCTGCAGTTTGATATGGATCATGGATGTCTTCATGAAATGGTAGTAACATGTTTTGGTCCAAAAAGCCAATAAATCAAGCACAGCAGCATTGTTTCCAGGCTCTCATAGCCACTCTGTTCAGAACAGTCTGATTTAGTGGGCGTGGCCTTCATATGTAAATGAGCCACCGCTGATACTGCCCTGCTCTCCCCCTTCCCTGGGAACGGCACCACGAGCTCCGAGTGCACAATGTTTAGAAAACAGCGAAGCTGGTTTACTGTAACATTACAGGCTAAAACAACAGGCTAACCGCAGCTAATGTTAGCATCCTGAAGCTGACACAGAGACCAGGGGGACACTGAGGAAAAGCTCTTACATCTGCTCCACAGCACACAGCATTTAAAATACTCACATTTCCAGGGTCTGAGGTTTGTTGGCGGATGGTTGGTAATGTGCCTGGATTCAGGACCAGTCTATTCGCTAGTTCTCTGATGTACTGTGCAAAGTTGGAAAAGCAGTCATCCGTGAAGTAACTAACACACACATACACAGTTTTACTGAGTGTAGCTGGCACATTTCCTTGATTAATGAACTCTAGCCACTTAGACTTGTCTTCTTCTGAGATGGGAAACTTGTGCATGGAACTATGTGGCTGTTTACAGCCAAAAACAAAGCAGTGATGGCAGTGATGGCTGCTGGAGCAGCAGCTGGGAGGGGTGGTATCTGCTCCGGTGGACCAATCAGGTCAGACTTGCTCCTGATTGGTCAAAAAGGGGAATTGCCAAAATCCAAACAGCTCGTTTCAGGTCAGGATTTTACAATCACAAGCACTACTAAGTACAGGTTTTATCATTAGATATCACATTTTGTGGGTCGGGAGGAAAGCCAAAGACCCACAAATTTCACTAAAAGACTTAACAAAGTGATTTTGCATAATAAGGGACCTTTAACCTGAAGTGTGGGCTGGGTTGGTAGTTGGGTCTCAACAACACATGTAAGGACTGGTTTCTTCAGGCAATAAATTCTTCTGAAAAAGAACTCTTTATCATCAAGGCCGGAGCAGAGCCAGGCCCTGTTGATTAGGCCAAACTGGTACCAACTGGGACAAACTGGTGTGTCTGAATGAGGGGGCATAAAGAATACATGCACAGGGGTGCAGATAAAGCCTAAGGATTTAAGTTGCGTGCCCAATGAGGCAAGCTCTGGCTCGGGCTGCCTACGCTTGAGTCCAGTATGTGATGCCTTTGTATGATGTCACTTCCCACTCCTGCTCTGTTTCTTGCTTTATCTACTGTTCTACCCTTTCTGGTTATAGACATAAAAAGCCTGAAAAATGATAATAGTAATAACACCACCACCACCACCACCACCACCACCAACATGAGCCCCAACAAAAGCCCCAAAATAAAATAGATTAAAATAAAAAGAATACATGCATATGGATTACAGGGGGATCCACGCCTGAGGTCATACACAGAAGTTTAGTTGCAATCCAGTTTGATTTGAGCCAAAATAAACTATAAGTATACAACCTGAAATTGCCATGAAGCCATATAAAAGACTTTTGTCAGTATCCACTGAATTTTGTCTTCCCTCTAAGTTTATGACCACTGCTGTTTTATTGATTTGGTTTGCTTCGTTTTTGTAAACGACACATGTCCTCTTAATTCTCCACACAGTTCCCCTCGGCTTACAAAGTAAATTGGGAATTTGGTCTCACTCTTTTGAACATCTTTGAAGCTCTGCTGTTTGTCTCATGGTATTCTGACAAACCATTACATTAAAGTACTCATTGCCAGATCCATGGTTAAAAAATGCTGTGAAGTGACATTCAACTTCAAATGACCTATCTTTGATGTAGTATCAGTTATTTTTTATGAAGAAGCTTCAAAGTTACTTGATTTGGACAGCCTGTTGTTTCTGGGTTCAAGAGAACTGGGGTCATGTCAGGTACTAGACAACAACAAAAAAAAAATCACAATGCAAAGTTTTCCATCAGTGAAAAGTCGAGATGAAGCTCAACAAGGAATGCTGCTTGTCATGCCAAACCTTTAAAGTGTTCTTTCTGACCATACTGCATTTATATATAAAATGATGTAATAAAATCATGATCCTTTTCAAACTGATATGAGGTTTAGTTTCTTTGAACTCACCCTTTTCATCAACAGGGTAGGTTTTGTACGTGAACTGCTCCTGCAAATTTCAGATGGACATTAAGCAGGATATTGTGTGGACATAAAGCAGGACATCCAAAAAGATCCCTTAATGCAAAAGTTATGAATCAGACAGCACATGCTTAAACTATCTGTTTTCCAAGGCCTCACATCTGCATAACAGCCTGCATGTGACATCTGGGAGTAATGTCTGTATGTATTAATTTATACATAACCTCTAGCCTTTTTGTTTGTGAACCTGATTAAAACAAGAAACATTTGTTGCCAAAGTGCCTTGATTTTGTTTTTCAATTATTATTTTTAAAGGAGGTTTACATGAGGTGATTTACTCATTGTTCGGGTGCTGTATCACCAAGAGTTCCCAGTGCTGCCTCCAAACAGCATTTCCATAATTATAATAAACACATTTACACCTGCTAATGGCTAATTTCCAATCATTTTCAGGGTCATGACTCTTTTCTCTCTTTAAGTCTTGGAACATCTGTTTTGGCTTCCTGTGGCTCTGCCTCTGCCAGACTGCAGAGTGTTAAAATTTATGAGCAGCCCAGAGGGAACTAGTTGTTTGTTGGTACACACATTGATTTTCTCTTCAGGAAACAGTATGAGGAATCAAGCCAATTGAAAGAACGAGTTATTATAGGGGAAAGGCCACCCTGGCGACTGCAAACCAGAGCACTAAAAAGTTGTAAGACAAGAGAGAAAAAAATTAGGGCAGGTCAGTTTGATTTAGGTAGCACAAAATTAGTATCAACAAGTTTTTCTGCTTGATATCTGTTGTTAGTTAGTAATCATAGCTAGTTCTTGTGCCAAACATATGTTTAACTGTGACCAAATTAATTTCTGATATATTTAGCATCAAAGCACAAAGAGCATTTATAAGCCAACAAAATACTGACTAATAAACTTAAAAAAAAAAACAGTTCTAAAAAAATCTTAAAAACTTAATTCTTAAAAAGAAAAAAAGAATCATAAGGGCCTGTGCTTTTGACCCATTCACTATCATGTGACACTGATACAGCTTATCATTTTTGTTTTACAGAGCAGCCAACCTTTCTGGGATTTTAACAAAATCTAGTTTGTGATAAAGAACCTATAGAAAGTACTCAGGCTGGTCAGTTAAACTGAGAAGATGAACCAAAGCTGGTTTCATTGAGAGGACTGTTGGCTGCATTTATGTACAGCACATTAAGAACAAGCCGCAACCTCTAGCCGAGAAAAAGTGTTAAAAACTGCTGTTTCTCTTATTTACAGCTTGAGTTTACTAACTTGAGTCTATATGCTTGATTTCTCCAATGGCACTTGCTGTGTGGGCTGAGTTTTCAAAAAATTCAGTCAAAATCCAGTCAGTAAAAATTAAGTTTTTGTAGAAGTGCTAAAAGTTGCTGTTCATCGAGAATCGGCTTGAGGCTGGTTGCAGAATGACTGGAAGTCATGCACACACCCAGCCTCAAAAACTGACTTAAACAGCATTAAAGCATATTTAAAAAGCATATTTACAGCCTGGTTCAACATCAACTTGGGTTTAAAACATTGATTTCACTATTGGCACCCACTGTATGGTAAGTGATTATTTTAGCCCTGTAGCTGTTGATAAGGGAACTCACAGCCAGTGTCATATCAAATGAGGCTGTGTCTGCAGATTGGCTTCATTTCACGGTATCAGGAAGACGGGTGACGTCGCGGGGACTTGTCCATGTTTTATACAGTCTATAATCTGATATGATATGATTGGGGCACTGTAGGTGTTAATGAGGAAGCCTCACACAACCTCGACTGAAGTAAAGTTGACTTTGGCATTTTGCAATATGGCCACCACTGACGTTTGGCTTCAAAACTCCACTGCAGAGACAGATAAGTGATGTCACGGAAGCTACTTCCATGTATTATGGAGTCTTGGTTGGAAGATAGCCAAACATATCCACCAAAGGATGTATAAAAAAGTCAGTATGACAAATATATTTTAACGTCAGTCTATAGTGGAGCTATAAGCTAATGAGTCAATGAGTGGTTTAAAATGACTTGTAAATTACAGCCAGTTAGCCAAATGAGCTAACATTTTACTCGGGCTTGCTAGCACTTGCTTCTTACGCTCCCACCCCCTTTCCCTAAAAGAACACATCTAGGCTACTCTGATGACAAAAGTCATTGATGCTAACTCCCCTCAGCTGCACATCCTCTTGATTCTGCTTTATTGCTTAGTGGTCAATAAAATCAATGTTGCCATCACAGGTATTTGTGAACTAACTTTACCTTCCACTTATGTCAATAATGTCATCTTATGGTTTCTAGCCATGATTAAATTTGCTCTTGGATAGAGAGCATACAACATGGTGATGTCCAAAACTGGATAGGTTGCGTTTTTAGCCTAGTTACAGTGAACAAAAATTACAATGGCTCATAAAAAAACATGGTCAAACCTGCAGAGACCAAGCCTGCTGTTGGACATCTTAATCCTGCTCACAGGTATAGTAAGACATGTGCCACCCTGTGAGTGAACATTCAGTGCTTGAAATGGTTTCAGGGTCTAAAAACAAGTGCTGAGCCTTCTAGCACAGCATGTGAATGTGTTTAGCATGGAATGCAGGATATGCCATGTAAGATTCACAGCCCCACTTTGATCAGCGCTCACCCTGATTTACTGGGCCTGGATTGAAGATTTGTGTGTGGTTTTATTGGCAAGGGAAAGTCAAGGATGGCAGCATGTGAGTTCAAAGACTTGTCTCCTGTATATAGGTGAGGGCTATATTGACTTTATGGCCAGGTACGTCAGTAGAGGTTAGGTATTAGGTATGAAAATGTGTGCCTGTGTGAGGTGAAAGCTGTCTTTGTGTCTTGTACTCTTGCTCAGAAACAGTTTGTTGATGTTGACCCCTTTAAATCACTCTTTAGTGCCTGCGTGTGTTTCTTATCAATTGCTACAGTAAAAGTTGAAGGAATCACACTGTGAGGTCCAGTATGCTAGAGTGTGGCCTATCCTTCAGATCAGGGTTGTGGTTGGGTGGGGGTAAAAATATGTCTTTGTGATAAAATGTTTAAGACGCTGAACATTTTTAGCTTCCATGTTACATTCAGATGCAACCACAAAGGCATCTAAATATCTAAATCATCTAAAAAGGCATTTCAAGGAGGCTGAGTCTCTCAGAGGTGAGACAAAAAGGGTTCATGACTGTATGAGAGACTGTGTATGCAAATACCTCAGCTATTTCAGAATAATGTTCCTTGGTGTTGTGTTGACAATGTGTTGATTAAAAAATATCATTAAAGAGTAATAGAATTGGAATCTATGTCAGAGTCTCAGTGCAAAAGGGCCAAGGCCAAAAACAATACTGGATGGCTGTGATCAAATTTAAATCCCTCATTTTTGTCTTTATTTTGAAGCTTGGTTGGAAGAAAGTTACAGCTTCCCTCCAGTAGAGGGGGAACCGGCACCCCAAAATTGTAAATGAGTTGAATAAAGAAGAAAATAAAAAGAATATTGTCCCAGCCCAAATGCAAAACCACACATTGTATGTATGACAACTGCATGGCTCCATGAAAAAATCTGGGTGATGAACAATTGGCACATCATGAAACAAAAATCCAGACAAATGAACCCTTAAACTACTGAGCAACAGAATTATTCATCAGACAAGAATATTAAAAGATTCTATTTTGAAAACCTTAGAGATTTATCATCTAATTTCTCAAACATTTAAAAGAAGAGGTGATGCAACACTGAAGTTAAATTTTTTGTTTTCTGAAAAAGCTCATGTAATGGATTTTTACTATTTTAAATTGAAATATAGGGTGATCCCACTTTCTGTTTAATTGGGGTTGTACTTAATAATCTCTCTGTGCCAACCTATTTTCATGAATTCTTCTACATTTTGTGTCCTCAGATAAAAGGTTATAGATAAAAGCCAACTCCTTAAAATTTCTGAAATATCAATTTGTTTTGCACATGGTTAAAACACATTTTAAGCGATCATTTTTAATGGTACTGCTTGACTTTCTCTTGTTTCAGTAGAGAAGTTTGTAAACTCTTTGGAGTTAGTTTGAACTCAGATGCCTATAAATCTTTTTTAATTGGCAGTTCACAAAAAAGACACTTAATGGGTTTCTGCCAAAGTCATTAGTTGGAAACAGCTATGCCATGAGTCATTCTTTCACACGATGACCCTTTTTCTATTTTGTTTGACAATGAGTGTGATGAACAAATGCACCATGTGTTTGTTTTGCAATAGCCTCTTGAAAGTCATCAGTAATGAGGATTTATTTTGTCAGAGGGTGAGTTGTCATGTTGCTAAATCAAAAAGACAACAGAGGACTGGTTGGTGTTTGTGGTAGTACCTCTCCACATCTAAATGTTCATTCACTGAGTGACATTGAATATTTCAGAGTATCATGACAAACCACTGTTGGATTATACACTGAGGATCCGCTGAGAATAACTGTGACTTAAGCAAGTGTTGTTATTTCCCCTTTACCACCTTATTTCAATCAGAGTTTTGGTATTGTTTGCATGTTTGCTACACATTTACATTAAAAAGCTTCATCTTCATTTCCAGCCTCTATTGTTTCTAAGAGATAAAGCTCTTACACTCGCCACGATCACAGCAGGAGATCCATTTGTCAAACAGGCTAACCTGATACCAGGTGCCATTGTGCTCCTTTCAACAGCTCCAAACGGTGACACTGCCCCTCCTACTCCCAAAGGACGCGCTTTAACCCCCATCCCATCCCCACCTCACTGTCATCCCTCATCTCTAAAAGGAGGCTTTGTCACAATGTCTCACTTTGGCAGTTTAACTTGATAGTTACTATTGAGTGCTTGTGGGTGGCAAAGGGTACAATTTCCTTTGGCTAGATAATAAACTCCAACAATTACTGGAAGCTTCCCATGGTGGATCCATGAATCTTTTCTTTATTTTCCGTCCTTCTGTCCTTGAACTCTTGGTTCACTGTCCATCTGTCTATTATTCTAAACCTTGAGTGATCAATCTGGGTCCCTCCCTTTGCTCCATGGTTCAGATAATGGAATATTTGAAGCTACCTGCTATGATTTAGCTGTACAGTTGTGCAACAAGAGAAAGCAAACCAACTGTGAGCAATCGGGTCGATGATGCACATACGAAGTCTCAGAGTCATGAGATCTCATTCTTGCCATTTTTGAACATCATAAGGTACCGTGGCCTTTGTTAACATCTTCATCCCATATAACAATAAAAACTAAGCAGCCTGTTGACATGACTTTTCATTTCATGCTGTAACCCAGTCATGGTAGTTTCCTATTGTCATTTCTTTTACATGAGTTGAATTGAACAGCTCAAATGTTTCTAGATTTAACTTACAGCAGGCCAAGGCTGCACTTCACTGACTGAAGGTTACTGCATGGGTGGTTTGCATCCCAAAACGATTCTCGCTCTCTGTTCTTGGCTGGACCAGATATATTCCAAAAAAGCACAGCTTAATGCACCACAGGGAGATTCAAACCCACACTTGTGCTCGATCATGTATTACAGTGTAATGAAAGTATTAATAGCACTGGAACCTCCTGCCAACAATTATTCTTCCTTGAACTTGAGCAGCCACTCAGGTGTTTCAGCACACTCAGAGAATGTGGTTGGATTCAATTTAAATTTGGGCAGCACTGGTAATCAAGCTAAGAGGTTTCTTGTTAAATAACAGCAAGCTGTGGGTGTTTATAGGAGAGGAAATAGCAAAGCACGAACACAGTGCACCAAAAGGACAAGACCACACAACAATGTAACACAATTCATTTATGGATTCATTATGGAAGTCCTGATGCTCTCTGAGTGGATAAAGAGCTTCTTAAGGCTTGTAAAAAGTTGGAGATAGTCTAACTTAAGGGTTTTCAAAACTAAAAGACGTAAAATTGTGAAACAGTATCCTTATTGGATATAAGTCCACATTTAAAGTGTTTTTGAATGGAAAAAGTCTTTTGTACACCATATGGTGTTAAAAACCTGTGATAGCAGACCACATGTGTGATCCAAACTCAAGCTGTGTTGTGAAAGGAAACTTATGGCAGACAGCGTGAACCCGACACATGTTCAATTAAAGCCATGCACTTTGGAAGCATATATCTAAAGGCTTATTTTCACCATCACTATCACTAGCACATCCCTCCTGTCCTTTATCCATCCACCTGCAATCTTTCTGACACACACACACACACACACACACACACATACACACACACATGCAATCCCTTGAGGGCGATCCTTTACCAGGCTTCCCTCACTCTCTCTGAGCAGCGCGCTCAGCAGGGACCAGGCCATGAATGAACGACCTGGAAATCTCACTGTTTCACATGACAGGTGTGCGGAAGTGGAGCTGCGAGCTGGGGCCATTATACCTCCCAACATTCATTCACTAAAAAAAGAAAGAAGAAAAGAGTCGCACACACACACACACACACACACACACACACACACACACACACACACACACACACACACACACACACACACACACACTGGGTAGAGAGAGGAAAAGCGGAGGTATGGCCCCACCCAGCCCACTCTTCCCCCCACACCCACACCAGGGACTCCACTAACGTGACATCATGTCTCTGTCACAGAGCAGACTGCATTGTTGTCAGTGGCTGGCTCTCTAACTTTCTGCTCTACCTCTGTTCTTCCCTCCCTCCTCTCTTCCGCTCCCTCGTGCACTTTTCCCCTCCCTCCCTCTTTCCCCTTGTCCTCCTCACTTTTTGTTTTGTTTTCAGCAACAACAAAAGGACGCCAGAGTCAAGGCTGGAGCCATCATTCCTCCTCATGGCCATTTATAAGGCAGCTTCCCCCATCCATCTCACTAAAAAGACAAAACACATTTTCCAACCTTCAAATGTACATTAGATCTTTGGATGTACCCTCACCTTGATATGAACATATTTTCTTTAACAGCAGTGCTCATGTGCACACAGTCTGCTATCATTCCCTCCCTGTTTTCACACAGAAACTCACAACCACAGCACCGGCTGCACACCCGTCATTTATCAACAGCTCACTGGGAGGTTTTCTCACACACACACTAGGTGACATCGCGCTCGCTTCTTGATTAACTACTACCACCCATATTCATTTAACACAGCTGATATGAAAGGTCCTGTGTGGGCTTGTTCGCTTGTGGAAAACTGTACCTAGAGTGGTCAGGTTACTATTTTCATGTTGAATTACATAATGTTCCGTTGACTGGTTATATATCATGGTCACAATGGTTACAACAGCCAGAAAAAGTTCAACTATCAAAGGTATCACAGAGCGAAGATTGATGACAGAACATATTGCAGATACTTCCGTATCAAAGGCGTTATGCGTTTTATGATTTGGTCCATTATATCTATTCTTTTACTCTTTTATGCACCCAGTGTTTCTTCTTTTGTTCTCTATCTGTCTGAAGTCACAGCATCCATGCTGCAATGTATCATACGAGGTCATGGCACTTGTCAGACAAAGTGATTTATAACAATCTGAAACTCTTCTCCCAGCACGACTCTGCAAGTGTTTGAACACCAAACAATATGCAGTTTAGCTGCATGATATTCCTGAGTGGTTGCACAAAGGAAGTCTGCTGGGAACATTTTTGTATCATTTATGGTTTGACATGTTGCGTCAATCAGCTACAGTGCAATTCATAATGAATTTGAAAACATTAACCTTTAGCATAGAGCTCCACACTTTGTTTTTCACTACTGGAAACACTGAGAGACATTAAGTGGACTTGTTATGACTCTTGAATTCAAATGGGTCGTTCATTCTCTTTTGGAAATCCACCTTTTTGGTTCCACAATAAATAAAGGTCCATTTAGAGGTAATATTGACACTGTGGTACAGAACCAGAAATAACACAATTTGTTTATCCAGCGCAGCCGAGCAGGAGGTCTGTGTTCTGTAGTCCTTGGCAAGTAAACTGATCCTTTATCAGAAACTATAGCTTAAACAGTCATAGCAGATTAACAGTGTTTTTCCCTCAGATCATTTTATGGTATACACTTAAAGGAAATATGTGGTATCTATAAATGTTAATGGTACATCACGTTGAGACTCCATGGCGACTGAATCACAAAATCTATTAATGGATGTACAAGCAAAAGTGTTTATCTGCTGGGTCGTTAGGAAAACTCCTCATATGTGACATTCAAGAGCCTCACAGGCGTAATACTTTTCACTGTAAATAATTAATGAGACCTGAATCATTCATATAAAGTCCTCTTCCTATGTTTCTTTTGGACACAAGGTGCAGTTAAGTGCTTTTCATATGCACGGGTCGTTGCATATTATTAATGAGCTTTGGTGTTTCCCTCTAGTAACTCTAACCATGAAGAACCATGCATGATGATTGCTCTCTTTTCCATTGGCACAGCCTACCTGACACACTTGATTACCATTGATTAAGATGTTGTAAGATTATACCGTGCATATCTGTTTCACAGGCTCCTGATAAAGGCCTATAGTGGGAGTTTCAAGTCAGCCTTCAAATTGGATGAATTTATGTTTGGTACAGCTACAGCGCTGTAGTGTGCAAGAAATGTCTTGGCCTTTAATACTTTCTTAACACAGACTGTCAGCGCCTCTTCATTGTCATCTTTAGTACTCATCAGTAACCAATACCTGCCAGGGCTCGGTATTTTTCTAAAAACTTGATCACAAAAAATCTTTGAGATGCAGTTTGAAGATAAAATGAAGTTTAAGCTGTGGCACAATATAGCAACTGGAGGCCTACATATAGGCACAATTAGACTTGGAATGGCCAAACTTCATCCCCACACCCCCACCGGCCACCCCTCCAGGCACATCCCCAGGCCCTCAGACCATATGAAATCAAAGACACACAGAAATCAAAGTGGGTTTTAGTGTTTTTAGAAACTGGTCCCAAAAAACCTCAAGTAATGCCATACTTTACTAATTGTTTTTCCACAGTGCTCATCACATATGAGTTATTTCTATCAAAGTGTTGTTCTTCAGCACATTCGTGGTCTCAGTGTCACACATTACTTGATTGTGAACACAAACATCTGCATAAAACCCTCTGTAATCACACTCTTGTATGTTTTAGTTGAATCACTGCTTTGATTATATTTGGGCTCTCTTATTCTGCTTCCCAAAATGATATCACTCACTTTTCAAACATCTTTGGAGGAGGACAAAGGAGAAATAAATCTCAAACGACAGCCTGAAGATGTACGTGTCAGCCCCACCAAAGCTCTTTGACTCAAGATATTGATAGCTTGACTCTAGTTTCCAAATACATGTGTGATTCATAAGGGGATTTTTTGTTTGGACCTGGGTGTTTTTCAAGGAGCCTTTTTTTTTTAGCATAGAGGGGTGAGCCCAATCGGTGCCCTTCTGCTTCTTGATTCCTACTTTTGAATGTCCTAAGCAGAATAAAAAAACAGAGCCCAGATGTGAAATATTGCACAGCAAACCTGCTTTCTGATCAGAACTGGGATTCAAACATTTGTCAGAGGCAGTCTCACAGTCCACAGACTCCTCAGGTGAAATGCTCAGTGTTGACAGTTGTTGTAAGTGACCCCAAACTTTTCATAGTTTCTGTTTCAAGCCACGACCTCGTTGACCATCAACTGATACACTTGGCCAAAGGCTCCAGCCAAAAGAAGCCTTGTCTGTCCAGCTGTCTCCTCAGGCCATGGCCGACTCCTGAGAGCCTCTCTACTCACCCAACTCCAATTATTATATCAGGTCTCCTGGGTTTTGTTTTCAGGCTTTGAAGGATGTTTTCATGTGCTTGTTTGAGAAATTATGGGTGTCCGGTCTGCAAAGAGCAGAAAAAATTACCTGGGATAGAAAACAGAGCGACTACAATGGTTTCACAATGCTTTTGCTTCCCCTTTCTCTTACCAATACCTCATGGTGCAACCTGACTCCTCTTCTATTTTAGCTGTGTGTTTATCTAAGCGTCTCCAAGGGACGGACTGATGTGATTCTTTAGTGGACATCCTTTCAGTGTTCCCCTTTGAGAGAAAAAACAGGACTCCCATGCAATCCATTCTCACATGGTCCACAACAGGCCTGTACACAAACAGTAAACATTTTCACAGAGAAACATATAGATTTAACCTATAGTTCTACAGCATTTATCTAGGAGTGTTTCCGCTGTTGAAATTAACGATGTAAAAACAAACAAAAAAGTGAATTGTGATTTTTGATAAAGAACAGTGTGTGTTCATTTTTTGTGATCTATCATAAGACGATGTGTTCTTTTTTTTTTAACTTCTAAAAAATTCTCTTGGGATTCAGCACATTGGACAGCTCAGTTTTTAAGTCTTTGCTTTGGTGCCACAATCCTAAACATTTGTCCACACATGCACAGACCTTACATCATATGCAAATAATCCCCTTTAAAGATTCTTGTCTTATCTCATTTAAGATTAAAATCAGGACATTACATGTTTCCCTCCAGATCATAGCTAACAAATCAGCTGCTGTGTAATTGTTTTAAAAATACTTTTTCTGAGTGTGTTTAATCTACCTTTGTTGGAAGAAGTCAGTGATAGTCTGTTTATCAGAAGAAATAATTCACATGCTCAGTCATTATGTTGGAGAATGAGCCTGTATGGAGCTCCATTTATCTTGGTGACTTTTTTGTTTACTGCTGTAACATAATCTGAGGCCTCCTGAGAGATAAGATCAGTGGAAGAGACGGTTTTATCCTCCTACGTGACACTGAGCGTATCTCTCAATCAACTGCTGGACGATAAGGCAGATCTGACTGACAGGGTTTAAACTGCTGGAGTCAGGGCCTGAATTTTCTCATGGTAAACCCTAAATTACATGTTTGCACTTCAGACTGTGAGGTTGACTGAGGGATGGTGATAGCTTGGCATGCAACTTGTGGGTTTCACTGGGGAGAGATGAGATGACAACCCTGCAAGGAGCTCTGTGAGGCTGCTGCAACAAAGCTGTATAGAGCTCAATGCTAATACCAGTATGTTATGCTTTAAATAAAAGACAAACTACACACTTAAATTCTATCAAATGTTAATTATGTTTTTTGTCTTGGTTTAAAAATGGCTCATCATCAAGCTTGGCAAAGTCTGGTAACTTGCCATTTTCTTATCCACTGAGACTCTCTATAAAAAGCACAGCGATGATTACAGGTAACCACAGTTACTCAGTTCGCAGCAAACAAACTGATCAGAGGTTAAAAGCACTAAAACTCTTGTTTGTAGAAAGACGGTGCACTGAAACTAATGTATCTGTAACTAACCTGAAAGGCATAGTTTGTGTGTGGTATGCTCCATTTTCTCAGTTGAAGCAGGGACCTTGGATCTGCATTTTCTTTTGGTCTGTGCTGTACCAAACCAGAAGTACTGCACTGAAATGCTTCAGTAAAAATATATGTTTAAACCCTGAATTTCTGGTTGTCTACATGACTTGTGTCACTTGAGCCATCTCTGCTCAATACCATGGGCTTCTTAGTTGTGTTTCTTTGATTGGAGTTTATGCTACAAACAAACAAACAAACAAACAAACAAACAAACAAACAAACAAACAAACAAACAAACAAACAAACAAACAAACAATAAATAAATTCATAAATAAAAAAATAAAAAAATGAATGAATCTATCATGTGGTGGGATGTTATTTACCACTTTCAAGACTGTTCAAGATGGAGTTAATTTTATGTTGATTTTTTTCTTCATGTCAAGATTAAATAAATAAAAATAAAAAAAATAAATAAAAAATAAATAAATAAATAATACGAACAAAAATCTCTCATGTGGTGGGATGTCATTGACCACTTTCAGGACTGTCCAAGATGGAATTAATTTTATGTAGATTTTTTTTCATGTCAATATTAAAAAAAAGATAGATAGATAGATAGATAGATAGATAGATAGATAGATAGATAGATAGATAGATAGATAGATAGATAGATAGATAGATAGATAGATAGATAGATAAATAAATAAATAAAATAAAATCTATCAAGTAGGTTTTTTTTTTTTTTTTTTTTTTACCACTTTTTTGACTGTCCAAGATTCCTGTTTTACAGTTTTTCTATATTAAAAGTCTTATAATTTAAATTCATATGTTGTATTATCATCTGTCATATATGGTTTATTCATAAGGATCTCACTTCTTCCGATCCGTACACAAGAAGATCAAAGCCATTCTGACTTTAAATTGTAAATGTCAAACATGTCCAGTATTTGGGATCAGATACTTTGTTAAGAGGGGGAAACCCACACTAACAGGAATGACAATGATGGGCAGTTATGAAGAAAGCTACTGAGTGTTAGGACTCTTGTTGTAGGTGAATTGAGTGCTGTGATGGCCATATTTAATGTAGAATTATGATTTCAATGCACTTCATGCATTGTAAAGCATTAGAGTACTTTGACCTAACTGAAGAACGTGAACATCCACCTCATGGTGATCAGAGAAAAGTTAAGGAATCACAGAAAGCAGAAGGATTGTCACCTGGAAAACATAAATGCTTGTCTGAATTTTAATGGGAATCCATTACACAGTGGAAATACTTGAGCCAGAAAAGTGGCGGACAGGCTGACAGACTACACATTGCAGCCGTCCCACCTCGCTGGCATGGAGAGAGTCATGACACTGAACATACAACAGATGAAGCTGTCTATTTAAAAGGCCTAAAGACAGTAAGTGATGCGATTATTCCTAAAAAGAGAGTATTGCTTCATGAGTGAGCAAGAGGCCCGTCAGACACAGTCATAGCTTATGTGTTTTTCCACTGAGGGGTATCATCAGAGCCCACCATGCCCCTCTTGGCTGCTGAGTGGAGTTCGTAACCAGGACATGCATACGCAGAGGAGTGAGTCAGCAGCATGGCTCAGGTGTTTTTTGGGGTCTGGAGTTCAGCCCTTTGGTCTGACTATTAGGAGACACTGAAGTCATTCTGCTCAGTGTTTCCAGAGTCTGATGTTTTGTTACTAGAGTGATACGGTGCTTGGATAGTTTGGGGAAACTCATTTGCATTAGTAACAGCTGCTGGGCTGTATGAAGTGATATTTGAGGTGGAATCACCTGCTCCATGCCAAAACAGGTTAATGCTATGCTAATAAAAGACTTAATTTTTTTTTTTTTTTAACTTTTTACTTTTACATAACAATTCCAAGCCTTTCCCAGATTCAGGAAAATCTGCCTTGGCAAACATGCCAGCTTATT
This sequence comes from Halichoeres trimaculatus, assembly GCF_033239565.1. Taxonomy (NCBI): domain Eukaryota; kingdom Metazoa; phylum Chordata; class Actinopteri; order Labriformes; family Labridae; genus Halichoeres; species Halichoeres trimaculatus. Next base: position 27,421,580 of record NW_027437180.1, read on the forward strand.
CTGATGATCTTAAGGGTTGGTTTGGATTTGTCTGATTGCATGCATTGTTGATTCAGTGCCAGGATGTAAAAACCCTACATCAACAGTTCTTATCCTGTCTACTAACAAGGAGTTCCCCCAAAATGCTATGGATGAATAAAGCAAATTGACTAATATTAAAACAGGAACATTATATCCAGTGTGACTTCAAAAAGTACAAACTGTGGGCATCAATAATGCCTGTTCTTGTTGTTTATACTTAAACCAGCTGCTCCGCTGAATGCACAGCATGCTATTCAGACAAAGCTGGAGTACATGCTGCTTTTCACTAATATCACTATATCATTTGTCCGCCTATGGTAATTGACTATACGCTGGCTCCATCTGCTTTCATGTAAGCTGGATTTTGTCCTTAAAAAAAAAACCTGACAAAGCTTGCAAAGGTAAACTGATCTCATTCTCTAAATAATAATGCATTATAAGACAACAACCACAGCGAAACAAGAGCTCCTTGTCCAACTCTCTCTCTGTAAATCAAATTATTGTGTTCCCAAGCTTACCAGGTATAAAATTACCCTTACCTTACACTTCTGTCATTCAACATCATACCCAAACCCCATCACCCTAACTGGTGGCATACAAATAAGTTGTGGTATAATAAGTAGGCAATTTAACAGGAGAGAAGCCATAACCCACAACACCAACAGGTCTCAGCTTCCAGCCTTAATTAGTCAAAAAGAAGAATCTCATTCACATTTCTCTTCCATGTTTTCTTGGGTTTCATCTGAGGATGCAGGGGACAGTGGTGTCCTTGTTTGATTCTAATCACTGTCCTCACCTCAAAAGTTTCCCCGTGGGAACTCCCCTCCTCCCACTCCACAGGCCTGAAGACACACTCACACTGACTCATTAAGTGCAGAGGGAAATTAAGACAAGGCAGAGCTGTCTGAGAGTTTCTGCTGGAGACTCTCAGCTAATTGTCTTATCTTCAATAACAGGCAGAAGTGTCTCCACAGGCCTGCTGACTGCGATGAGGGATGAATGAGCTCACCGATGGGACCCTGAGCAGAGCTACAGCTTTGCTTCTCCAGACATTAGTCAAGGGTCAGTTTGTGTAGGATGTTTTATTTTTAGCCTAGAACTGATTTCAAAGCTGATCCACGATCTGCGTAAATCTAACTCATAAAACTGTTTTGAATAAAACTGTTTCTCAGTCTTCGAATAAGACAAATGAGGTTATGGGAGTGAAGGTTGCAACTCAAAACACATGTCCCAGCAGCCTTTTCCTTTCCCATTCTTTGGCAACAGGTCTCGTAATTAGCGCGGCTAACCACATCCTTATTTACTCTGCTCTGATAGATTTTTTTAAAACTCAAATTTCTGTTTTTAATATAGCCTTTCAACACTTGGGAAATTGATAAGAAATGAACTGCAAGATGTACCAGTACTGTATGGATCATAATCAAAACACTGGATCAGATAAGCACAAAGGCTTTCCTTTTGACGGATAATTATACAGTCATCTAATACTTCCTCTTGCTTTGCATCCTCTGAAACTTTCTGCCACAATGGGTGATTCTGCATGAGCATGACTTTCCTTCCACCACTTCAGGTTGGCTTGAATTTCAACAAAGGGAAAAAGGCAGTTCCTTAGTACTAAAGGTCACTTCAATCAAGCTCATTTAGCTCCACAATGAGTCACACAAATCCCGTTCTCTTCGTACACTGGGGATGGTAATTTAGTGGTGGGGCTCTGCCCTCCTGTGGTCAGCACAGCAACTCTCAAGGTGTCAGGAGTACAACAAATTATCCCCCAACTGTGGCTTCATTACTTATAAAGACAGAGAGTCTTTGGGTGTACAATATCATCTCTTGGTATCAAATTATTTAGTTTTTCAGCACAAGTGTCAACCATTTTCACAGAGGACGTGGATTTTCCCACTAGGAAAATAAGTTGTGTAATGTCGTTAACTACGACTTTGCTATATTGAGGTGCTGTTTCAGGGTGTTGGTATTGTGTAGAGAGCAATCTTTGTTGTGTAAAAGCTAAACCCCACTTCGAGTTTGACCTGTCAGACAACACAAATGGGACTCATGATGGTCTACAGCTGTTTCCTCTGAGAAAAAGTGTTTCATTTGTCTTTCTCTCCCGGGTATTAAGATATCCTTTGATTCCTGTGGGTGTCTCATTGCTGCGTGTGATAACAAAAAAGAGTCAGTGCAATTAAGTAACAAGTAAAGACATTGAGCAGGAGTTTGTTCACTAATGCTACCAGCTAAAATTACAATGGCTCTGAAGATTTTCTGTCAAAACACTCACTTAACCAAGAACATGTAAATTTCAGTGTGAGCATGGCTTTTAAATGTCCAGCAGTGCTCATAATATGGATAATAGATTTCCTGCAGCTGAAAGAGAAGCTGGGTAATTAGGTTTATTGTGAACACTGGTGAAGCATAAAACCACACACAGAGGAGCACGCAAGAGATTCACTTTCAACTGCAGCCAAGTATTTCCAAGGAGGGTTGTCTCTTTCTCCCCTTTTCACTCAATTGAGGATCATACTTTGGAAAAAAAAATCTTTCCTTATAAAATAACCACCTGCACAATAGAACAGCAGAGGTACACACACAGGTTTGATGATGCTCACCAGCAGGTTATGCAACACAGTAGGTAATACAGTTTTAATGCTGTAAAAGATCCACTAATCTGTGCCATTCTATACTAATATGAAAGCAGTAAATGTGTAATATGATCAAATTTGGGCACCGCCTGAGAAAATTATCACCTGGCTCTGCAGCTCTTTCAGCCTGGGAACCAGATGAATATGTGAGTTCATGTTTTATTTGCTCTGGCAGCTGCATCTGGTCCTGGGCTCATTCAGACAGATATCCAGCCCACCTGGTCAGGCCAATCACAACAGTTTGCTTTATATGGAGCAGGTTTAATATGATGAATGTAAAAAGATTGCTGTGGAGGCATTTTAGCAAACAGTAAAAATTGCTAGTTGCAAATGCCCCTTGAAACGCAATTATGTAACGAAGGGGACCCAAAGTAATGTGCATATGCAAAATGATCTGGAGAGATCTGGCTGGAACCTACTTGACTTTTCAACGTCAGCTTATAACTTTGGTTTTACCTCCTGAAAACTTTCAGCTAATGTCAGTCTCACCTTCTCATACTTTTTCAGATCAAAAAAGACTTAACAGGTGCAGTACAGATATAATAATGTGTGTATACATGTATTACATCAAGCACATTTCATGCCCACAGTGTTTTATCTGTATCAATCCAAACTGGAGTTTGAGAGTTACAGACATTAAAAAGTTTCCTAGACACATTGTGGCTTTTACAGCCTTAGGAAACGATTTGCTTGGTACCAAAAATCTATTGGATGGCACATGAATCTATTGGTTTCTGCTTTTATTACATCTCAGGTTCCATCAGAGATCCATTGGGCAGCAGGGGAAGATGCTGAGTGCCCAAGTCATGCAGAGCACAGTCATTTGTCTGTGGGCCACAGGTACTTGGCCTCCTCTGCACCTGAGACTGGTGTGGAAATAACTGACTAGTTTGGTTGGATGGACACCCAAACCTCTTCTAGTCTCGATCAGACACTGTATTTGTTGCCAAATAAGAGCATTTACGAATTTAAATTATTTAGCATGGGGTACAGGAAATGTACATATGTATATTCAAAATATGACTGCAGCCTTTACCTTGGCTAAAAGAATATTTCTGAGGGTTTGGAAAAAACATTACTTCATAACTCTGTCAAACTGGATCCCTTTTGTTCGTGCATCATCGCACATTATCTGCGCCAAGTAAGAATAAAATCTGGTCTGGCTCTCAGTTGTAAACTTTTTTAAACACAAACAGTCATGATGATAAATCAAATAATGATGACGTTGGACATCAAGGCCAATTCAAAAAGATAGGGATGATAAGTGACTGTGATAAACTGTAAAACCTCAAGACTTGCAGGGTCTTAGCCTGGTTTTACAAAAGCATTAAATAGCGCATAAGCTTTGTATAAACTCTCTGACAGAGTAACAGTAAACAGCTACTGTAAAGCAGTACTTTTAACTATAACTCTGTTTTCCTCTTCCTGCAAATACTAAAGACATGACACTACTGATGATCCACTAGTTCAAACCATCTTGCGTGCCGGGGGTTCATTGCTACATTTACAAACATGATGAAATGGATCAGCAGCTAATACATCATTAAAAAGAGAGGGGGATCGAGGAAAAAATTCAAAACAATAACACATCTATCAATTTGACAAGGCTGTACACATATCCAAACGGTCTTGAAGCAATCAGGGAACACATCACGTTTTGATTCACACCAAAAATGATCTTGGGATACTGCAATGCAAATCAAGCTTTCATCCAGTCTAACCATAACTTTGATGCCAAAGGTTTAGATTCTTCCATAAAGACCTGTCATAGTTTGACTTTAACGCCTTGACGCAAACTGACTATCTGGCCTCAGAAATAAGAAATTTATTTTTCATGGCCCCTGCTGTTTCACGATGTTCTGGCTGTTGGGGGACTTTGAATCAAATGTTTGAAGGAAAGTACTATCAAATGTTCCTGTTAGTCATAGTTACTAACACACCAAATCCTGTTTTCAGATGGATGAGTTAAGCTCCATCACATCAAAAGATTTGTTTGGGTTTTTCCAGAATTTCCTTTTTCTTCCTCCATATGTTCAGTCTTGTCAAGAAGTGTTGCATTTGTGTGTGTCCACCTCAATAAAATCCTTCAGGGAGAACTGTGTTTTCTCTGCCAAGGTCACATTTAGTGCAAAATAACACAGAGGATAAGAAAATGAGGTGGGAACAATAAAGCAGCAACACCTACAGGTATTCCTCGCTTCAATTTTTTGGCTCTGCAAACCAGGCATTATCAAGATATTTGGACCAACACTAGAGTTGCTCTTGGACATGAAAAGCAGACATTTTTGATTCAAGGCTTAACACAAAGCATATGCAAAATCCCAACCTGCATTTGTAAAATCATCAGCTCTCACATTACTACATCCCCTAGTTTAAGAGTACAAATTTTTGGTATTAGAAATAAGGAAAAAAAGAAGCAGCAGAAATAAATACACACTGGTTATGTCCTTGGAATCTTATAAAAATGACAGACAGTAGGTGAAAATGTTCTCCTACGTCTTAATCGTGAACTGCTTCAAATAATTCACAATGGCTGCAGCTGAAAATTCAATTAGGAAACATGCTGTCAGCAAATGTCTAACTAAAAATATCCTGGAATGAGCTATCTCCCAGGTGGCAATGCTCCTTGTGGTCCCATAAAACACAGAATAGAACAATGTGGCTTAAGTGTAAATGTGCTTCAGGTCGTTTTCTAGAACTTTCTCTTTGGTCTCAAGCAAAATGGGAGGTTTTCTTCTTCAAGACCTGTAAGTGGTTATATTTACCCCAGCTGTACTACATGTGCTCTTCAATGGAAAGTTTAAAGTTTAAGACATTCAAAAGAATGTGACAAGAAAACACTTTTTCGTTTAACATAGCAGACAATGTCCTCAGTGGTAATACTCGTGTCAGGGACATCGACTGTTAGATGTGCACAAGCTTTTTAAGGCATATTACTGATTCTGCAATATAAAATTGTCCAAGCTCTAGAAATAAAGTTTTTATGCTGGTGCCAAACCACATTCTTATTGACTTATTTCTCCTCAAATTGAGCTTCTGTAGTACTGTATGACTCTTTATGATAGCGCTAATGTTAGTTAGTTAGCAGTTTGCTGCCAACATTTCAAATATAAGCTTAGATTGACTGCTGTCCATTTGATAAATTATTTTGTTCCTGAGTTACTATTTGAAAATTTAACATAAAGATGAAAAAACAGAATATGAGGTTCTTGCTGAGTGTGTCATCTGAACATTGACAAAGTCTATCAAAGGTCTTACCATATGAGACCTGTAAGTGAAAAATGTTAGCTAATTAGCTGTTGAATTTTTTCTTACCTTGAGAGATGGAAAGACACCCCCAGACTTCACCGCCAAGTGGCCTTTCAGTAGACGATCAATCAGAAGGCAGCGTAGATTAGTTGTGTTTCCTGGTTTTGGATAACATATTCAAACTTTGCACACCACAGCTATGCAACATTTTAAACTGAGGCTGTAAAACTACGGTGAACACAAAAAACAGACAGTTTCAACACTAATTTATGACACTTAAACTGCCACAACATAACCAACCTCCATGTGACACATCTGACTTTTTAACACAACTGTCTTTTTACTCTTACCGTGGTCTAATCTTGACATAAAAGGTATAGGATTTAACGCTGTGCTTAACCAAGCCGCTGCTTGTTGTTTACTCATACATTAATGTTGTACTTAACACATTGTAAGTACGACGATTGTGACCAATTGTAGACATATCGTTTCACACTGTTTACAGCTCGCTTTCAATAATTCAATTTTCAAAGGAAATTCGTTTTTACACTCTTTAATTTGCTTATAAATGTGCAAGTACATGTACAAGTGTTGTATTGTAGATGCTGACACTTAACCTTTTCATAGATATCATTAACCAGGTGAAGACTGTGTAACCACCTAAATGTTGACGCTTAATTTGACAGTTGTGACTCTTTCAGACACTCTTAAAAGTTCTACATTTAAACAGTAAGCAGAGGCTCTGTGCAGTGGCTTTGACCCATGACAGATGTTTTTGTACGGAGGATGGACTCAATTACTGTTGATGTAACTTTAGAGGCTCTGGTGAGCAGCTCTCTGTTTCTTTTGTGTAGTTTGATACTTCCCTAGGTGGGTAGACCTTTTCTTTCAAGAGGACAATAAAACAAAGCACATGGCACTGCCATCACAGAGACAAGATTAAGATACGTACAGCCAAACAGAATACTGGAGAGAAGGCTGAACCATCTAAATACCCCCCCACAAAATGCTTGAGAGCCTGATCTATTTAAGTTAGGCCTTTAAGTATTACATCCCTGTTTGATCTCCTAATTAAAATGCCCCAGACTAGATGGAGTGGAAACCCTTCCAGTACAGACGGTCCTTTTAAATGATTTCTCCAAAACCAATTTACTATCAAGCTGACATACCTCAGGGAAATAAGAGCAGAAACACAATTGTATTGATTAACTTCAATTTAAAAAACAAGGCTGTGTATAATTTAGAGCTCAAGTAAGAATAAATTGTTGCAGAAAAATTTTTGGGACATAACTGGCAAGTTTCATTTCAAATCCCTTTATTGAACATCTTCAAAGCATTTTCTTCCATTCAGCGCCATCCTGTTTCTCAACAGCATCATGGTCATCACTGCAGATGATTGCCAAGTAAACACTGAGCTATTTAAAGAAGCTCTGTTATTTTACTTGATTCCACTGTTGCTCATAGTTTGGGCTTTGCACACTCCCTTGCCTGCAACTTCAAAAGCTGCTCCCTTGTAGGTTGCAACACACTGGTCGTCTGTGCGTAGGTCAGGCTGGACCTGCTCCCACACCTTCTTTTTGGGGTTCAGTTCTTTGTCAGGTTCACCTGGGGTAGAAAAGTCAGTTTGAAGCATTAGAAATTCATCCTGGTCTGTGCCAGTTCACCACGTATGCAAGTTTTACAGCATTTATGGATCCATATCTGGTCTTTTATTAACTTGAAAAATATGTCAGGTCCTTTCATAACCTACAGAAAGTTTAGTATGTTCATACTGTAAGACATTGAAGCATTACTTAAACTTTCCTTTCCTTCCTATAGATTTGTCTTATTAAGGCCCAAACAAATCATAATTAAATGACTCGCAGTTTTAAACATGATTTATCAGGCCAATTCTCGTTTTATTCCTCCCACTTGAGTTGTGAGAAGTTTCACTTACTTTTGTGTTCTATTAGAGCATTGGCTTTATGACACTGACATTTGTTCTGTGCTGTAATTTAAAACATCTCCGCTGAAATTCTCAGAATCAAAATGTGCATCCAGGGAAAACAATTAAATGAGGCTCTCATTTCATGATGCCTTTGTTTTTGATGTTACTTGGCATAAATGAAAAATCCTAGCTTGCACTGTCTGGCTTCTGTCCGGTGTCAACTTTTTCCTCTCAGTACAACCCTCCGAGGGAATGAGGACACAAATGTGTTTCATTTCCCAAAGCTGCCATTTCTGCCGTTTTACAACCCAAGAGTGGCAACAGTCTTTTTTGATCAGAAGCGTGAAGGAGGTTTTGATGAGCAACTTGCACACATTCTTAAGTTCAAGCAGAAGTACTGGTCCCAATTAGTTGAGGAAATGTGGGCAATTACAACCATGTACTCACACCAGCAGTGTATTGGCTGAAATTGAATCTGCACAGTGATACTTCAGGGAGAAAAAAAGGGGGAAACATGGAAAAACTTTTTTCACCTCTTATTTTCCATTTTATGTGACCAAAAAACACAGCCTCAGCTCTACTGTACACCACAACAAAAAATATCAAACAATCCCATCTTTGGTCTATCCTCTGTTTCTTCTGTTCTCATAAGAAATATTCTTTTCACAAGATGGTTTCATTCTTTTTAATGTAGCAACCATAAAAATAATTCTGGCCTAAGAGATCCCTCATGAATCAGGCAGCTTTCAGGAGTGTCTGGGACATGTGGACACCAGGGATGAAAAGCCACAGCTGATGCAGCTGGGATGTGGGTAATTGGACTGCAGTTCCACCTTCATCATAACCTCCCTTGTTCTTTTTCTCACGGGGAACTCCCCGCTTTGTTATTGTTCCTGAAGAATACAGGAATAACAAGATAAATCATGTTCTCAGCACCAATATTTAGTGTTGAACACTTTATCATACATTTAACTTATAGAGCTAAGACCTAAAATTACAACCACACTGGCTTGTGGATGGCTGTCACTGATTTTAGGACACATTTGGTATAGGTTCTGTGGTGAATCATTCACAGTTGGAAATTTAGTACAGTCAATATGATATAATCAACTAATGTAAAATATGTTTCTTATACTCTTTGTTTCCATACATCCACGTCAAATGAGCTTAGCAGACAGTTTGGACACTTAAAGGGGCTGTGAGGAGTTTCAATGTAATTTTGGAAAAAGTCTCCCTTCTAGATATATGCCTGACTGTAATCCACGCTTAAAAATAAGATTATCAGCACCAATATTACAAGTTACAGATTATTTTAAAATGCTAATTTTTAGCTTCCCGATCAAGTCAACCAGGACCGGATCGATTTACGACACATCTAGGTCTCTATGAGGTTTAGTAGTGAGAAGTGAGATCCGTGTTTTTTGCTCTTCTGAAAATGATTTCTGTAATTAATTTTGTAGTGATGGTGGACACTGGAGCTTAACTATCAGACAGAAAAAGGACAGAAGAGCAGAAGAAAGCTAAAGGAGAGAGTGATACAGCCTGAGCTGAAGGCTAGCACAGGGGCTAAACTGTGTGTGATAACGTTCATTCCAACCCACATGCAGAAGTTATTCAGTGGTCTGTTTAAACTTAAGAGTCTATCAATAAAATGAAGCATGAGGTTACATTAGCTCTGCTTGGTAGATGACTGGCAGGACATAGCTAACCAGAATTCACTGATGTTACACATTACAAACATGTCTCTGTTTCCTGAGACAGAGGCATGCTGTTAAATATAGGCAGGATTTTTTTTCCAGTGAATTTCATTAAGGTACAAACACACAGCAAGTGTCATGATGTCATTATTTGTTATGCCTGTAATGTTAAAGCCTCCTCCTAAAGATAGATGTCTTCTTGAGTGGCTGGATATTTGTACCTGGGAAGCCTTGGAAAGTCACTCTGTCCCCAGGAACGGATCCACTTGGAGGGTCCAGGATTTCCACCTTGTCAGGTGAGCTGGCACACATGACCATAGCCTGGGAAACCACTCCTCTCATCTTGGCTGGCTTCAGGTTACACATAAGGACTGCCATGCGGTTTTGCATCTGAATGAGTGACAGAAGATTTAATCCATATTTTTCCCATATACACAAGGCGAAAAGGAAGAAAAACATTTCACTTAAAGAGCGAAAACACCATAGGGGAAGACACAGAACGTCAGACTTTAGTTTCCTGCCAATTCCAATAAATCAATTTCAAAAGACTGAGTCCAGCGTTTTAGGTTTGTTTGCCCCATTTCAAACACCGGAGAGAGCAAACAGAAAAGTTGAGCCTTGAAACCTCTGTGGTTTACCAAAATTTAAAAAAGAAGACCAAAAGCAGTTTCTGCCAGAAGCAGAAGAGAAGAGCAATCCAGGATTTTATGAGATGATGTATACCAGACGTTTTTATACACATCCTTTAAGAAATTGCGACATAAATCCAGAATCCTTGTTACTTGGACAGGGATGAGATGGTAGTTTCATCTTTCATCCCCTGGCAGTTTTTGGCAACTCAGGGTTAGCATGTTAATGTTCTGTAACAGTATTTACATAGCAAACTGTCTGACCAGAGCAATATTTTACATGCAATGCAGACAGTTGTCTTAACAGTTATTTTCTGATTAGCTTGTCTCAGACTTAGATATCTGCATGGTGCTTATTATTTATCCAGGCATGACAGAAACTCAAGAATACTGCTATGAAACTCTTAATGCATTTCCCCTGATATTTCACTCCTGGTTGTTTGACACAATGGCTTCAAAACAACAGTTAACAACAGGTTATTATGAGTTTCTGCATTAAATGCCTCTGTGAATGATAGACTGACACAAAAGGAGGCTTTCCTAGCTGCAGCCAGAGAGCACTTCAGAACATGAAAAGCTGCTACTGCAACAGTGCAAACCCTTTTTAAGAGGCTGATGTAAAAAAAAACGACTTAACAAAAAGCAAAACAAAACAAAAATAAAATATTTTTTCTTAAGTTTTATAATTTCATCTTTTTTGTTTTTGGAAAACACCTGATAAAGTATTTGTTATACAATTACAACAACCAAATGGTTTCGTTTAAATAAAATAGAGTGTCAAATAATTAAATCCTGAGGTGTTAGTGCAGGGGCTCCTGGGTCAAAAACATTATGAACAAGTTAAATACAGACAATTATTGACAACCATAAGAAAACAGATAAAAAAAATACAATTTTCCTCTAATAAGATTAAATTCTGTACAAAAACTAGATTACCCTGAGAACAATTTATAAATAAATACTAGATTAACACAAATATATTTTCAGCATTATAGTTTATACTCAGGACCTTTAGTGCAGCGTTTACTCAACAAATCACTGTAAGTGGACTAATAAATCTAATATATGAGCTGTGAGCCTTTATATACTGACCTATACACATCTGCTTCTGAATTAAAATAAACTCTCTAATTAAGTCTCTTAACTGGGAAATGAAACGGAACTTTATAATGAAGTTAACTAATAAAGTGTCATTCTTTGGTAGACCCGCCTAAATAAAAAATTTGACTGCTTTGGCTGAGTGTCATACTGTCAACCACTAACAGTGTGTATGAGTCATACTGTACCTGGTCCAAAGGTATGTGCTTCACCAGCCCACTGACCACCGTTCTTGGAGAAGCCTCTCCCACATCGACCTGCTCCACATACAAACTGTCTGCATCAGGATGCTTCTCTGCTGTAATTATACGTCCAATACGCAGGTCCAGACGAGACACATCCACCTTGGCCTCTTCCTGGCTTGGAGCTGCCTGCTTCTTCTCTGCTTTCTCCCCTCCTGGAATTGAAAAAACACACGATTGATATTGAAATTTAATACCAGATCAGTATTCCTCTGCCCTAAATTTGTGCCATTAAATGAAAATCTGAAATAATACTTAAGTTGGGTGTTGGAAGTGAGGCTGAGTGTATCGTCAGCACAGATATTCAGACAGTAGCTGTTCATCGTGTGTTAACGGGCGGTTTGCTGAAAAGGGGCATCTGTGAGAGTTTTCATGCTTTTATGCTAAATGTGCATGACATTATGGGAAATGTTTGTTTAAAAGGCATCAAGATGTTTCAGCCAACTGGTATCTCTCCAAGGGAAATTATAAAAAACAAATCATACTTGAAACGATGCTGGGCATCTGTCTGGAATCTGATTTAATTTCCTCTCATAAATGAAAACAAAGCTCACAAATGACAGGCCCTGGGGTTGCAAGCAGGCCAGCAGCATGCTTTTCAAGTGAACCATGAGTAAATAGTGTTAAGAAAAAGACCATTCCTTTTCACTCCTTCCTAGAAATGTCGAAAACACCTTGACTAAATGACAATACCAGTGCCCACTTTTGGCTGTAGGTGCCTCATGATCGAGTGACATAGCAAAACAGCAGATGCTTCCTCCCAAGGGACAGAGTACCTTTCCCTGGCCTGGTTAGCTTACACACATTCACTCCAGTGATCAAATGATCACAGTCTTTAATCATTCCTCTGGGCCCACACAAGCTCCAAAGAATATGAATTCCAACCCTTGCCTTTGATATTCAACATGACTCCTGCGTGCTCGGCTGTGATGACAGCACAGCGACGTAATGCTACAGGACTACACATGGGTTTGCACAATAACAAGTGATGACTGTTGGCTGAGGTGAGAACACAGCTACTTTACAGCCTTTAATAGCAGGCAATAGAAGAAGCATCTCTCATTAACGTCCTAACATCTGGGTCTAAAAAAGTGCATTTGAACTGGTGAATTTGTCATGCTCTTTTTTTCCCTCTTTTTAAACAATAATCCCACCAACACATGGAGAGCTAATCATTCCCAATCAATGTCTGAAAGTTTTCCTGATCAGTCCACAAAGTTTTACTGAAACAAAACCAAAAAATTGTCTGATTAGCAGTAAATACATTGACAGGAAATTTCTTTGTTTCTTTTTTTCTTAGGTTGTTTATTCAGGCATTTTTTAAATAAGACAAATGAAGAAAGACATGAATAGTGGGAAATTACCAGTGGATGTTGACTTGCAGTAGGAGTTGAGCCACTGACTGACCAGTGCTTGATGACAGGGATTTTTCTTACATTATTTTTTAATTTATCACAAGTACAGGACCGATCATTGCACTTTAAAAGTGATGGGCAAGCCAACCAGCTTGCTTACACCAAATGAAAGATGAAATTAAATGAACACAAATCAGTCTTAGCTCTTATTCAGCCACATAAGATTTAGTACTGTATGGTAAAAATAAACAAAAAAAACAAATAATGCTTGGGTCTGTTGAATTTCAAGAACAGAGGGCTGTATTTGAGCATGTTGATAAAAAAAGTGATTTTAACATAAATGTATAATATGAGTATGCATTAACAAATAATGTTGTTTTATGAAGCCTAACTGTGCGATTACTTTTGTTTCCTGGCCATGAAAATAGAAAACATGACATATGTTCCCATATTATATACATACACAGGATTGTTTCCTTGACAGTTTTGTTATGTTTAAAAACTTAAAAGATATATCAAAAAAAACATACAGGGTGCTCCTGTCTTAACCCTCTGCTGTTACCTTTTTTCTCCTGCTTCTTCTTCTTACTATCATCTTTGGGAGGGGGGCTCTGGACGCCTGCAGCTGGGGTGGCAGAGGGTGAAGGTCCAGAGGGTTTGGGAGGAGTGGGCTTAGAGACACACTCTACCGTAGTGCCAGCTGATGGCATCGGCACCTCAAGCACTACAGGGCAGACACATGAGGCAGAGGGGTAAAGAAGAAATAAAACTGAGTGTAAGTATTTAAATATATCAGCTACTACAGCATAGACAACCAGATATTAACCACTGTTCATTAGATAACTGTTATAATGCAGTTTTCCCCCAGTTTTAGGTATGAATACACAAAAACACAGCAGCACAGCCGTGAAGAAAATCTGTTGAGCATTCAATAAATTATGTACGCTGTTTTTCAGTTGTTCTTTTTCACGCATGAGCTTCATTTGCACACCCAGGGGGAGGGCTGCTCTCCTGATGCAAACAGTTTAGAAGGGAAAATGACACAGTTGCCAAGAAGATGGAAATGAGGTAGTGGAGCCATAAAAGCAGGGAACAATGTCCTGCAATAGCTCTCCAGGAAAAAGTAACCCCTCATTTTAGGCGCCTGATGTTTGAATTCCAACAAAATCCAGTGTCTGTGTCTGACAAACATCGGTCTGCAGGCACACCACCGTCACCATAATGCTTTTAATTACCTTAATTCTATGGTTGGACCTGAGATCTGGATCTCACCGGTTTACCTTGGAATTATGGGCAATAAGCTCTTAAACTCTTGACATGCCCCTTGAGTTTACTCTTGAGGTTTTTAACATGTCACATGGTGCATGGTGCCTAAAGTGAGCTTCTACGGTTGCACAGTTCTGAGAAATTAAATTATTGTGATTCACAGTTTGTGTGTGTACCTTCAGGAATTCTAGGATCTTATCTAAAAGTTTCAATAACTGCTGCACTGATTGATAGTTATGGTACAATAGATGGGTGATGTTGGTTCCTCATGTTTCCTGAGGTCTTGAGCTTCTTGTAAAACTCTAGTTTGTTTTCTTTCGTGCAAAAGCTACCAACTGACTTAAGTGAAGCATTTAGTTGCTAACATGACCGTTTTTATTTACCAACAGGCAGTAAGCATTACAGAGCCAAGAAAGGAGGAGAGCAGATAAAAACTGACTTGTTCTGTTGTATGTCTCAATGCTTCCAAATGAGTTATGTTGTTAAATGTCTGCTGGATGTCGAAGCAGACAAACATTTAGCCATTAAACTTTAAGAGGTGATAAAATTTCGAGCAGTGCTGTATTCTTAATTCTGCTTTATGTTCTTTGACTTTAAACAATGCTTGTCTACACAAAACAATTCAAAAAGCTATCTATAAGTGCAAAAATTTTTTTTTTTTTGCACAGCACTACCAAAGTTATGCTCTAATGTTTGTTTCTCTCTTCTCATGAACAAATCACAAAAGCTCGCGGAGGTTCCTTTGAAAATTGTTCAGATTTATCTTTGTTTTGATTGAGCTATTTCGTGCCACCTTAAAGCCATTGAAAGAAACCCCCCAAAAATAAACATCACAATTAGATATGATGTGTGGAAAAACATCGTCTCTGGTGCATTGGAACACATTCTTTTAGCGTTCCAAAACCAACATATTGAGTTATTCTAAATAAAGTTAAATAGTTGATTTCTTCCAGCTCTGTCTCGATACAGCGTCGCTCTTGAAAACATTAAGTGTGTGTTAATGATCTGAGCTGTTTGTCCTTGGATGTCAGCCTATGTCAGACGTACAATAGATGACAGACATGTTGCTCTCATAGCTCTTATGGGGGTTCTTTGAGTTCTTATAATAAAAACAGATCTGGTTATAGCAGGCTGAGGCAAAAAACACTGGAGATGTTATCAGCGATTGAGCAAACCAAACAATGCTGTAATGAGCAACAACTGACATCAAATGCTCCTAAATAAGGCCCACATAGCTGTTTCTAAAACTAGATAGAAAAGGATAACAACATCAAGGGTTTTCTCAAGACAAACAAACATACATACGAATTTCAATGGAAGTCTTTGCTGAGAACAAAACTCAACATACCTCCCCTCCTCTTCTCTTTTTCCAGCAGCTGTTTTTTTAGCTCCTCAATGTCATTCTTCAACTTGGCATTCTCCACCATCAGTTTCTTTTCTTCTCTGACGCTAGCCTGGACCACTGCAGCGAAGCAAATTCCTGTTACCTTTCAGCACTGGAGTAAAATTTCACCAAGCCACAGGATATTCAAATATCTGCTTTTGAGCTAATACAAATTTACCACCAGCTAAAAATAAATACTGATCACTGGATTCAAAACATTTTTTTAGAGGCGAGAAAAAGAGTTTTAGAATTAATCCATCTTCCAAAATTGAAGAGTGGTTTTACAGAATGGTGGTCATCAAAGCTATAGGATATAAGAGGTAATTCACCATTTAACGCATCAAACAAACAACATAGAAAAACTATCTTTAACCTGTAATTTTTGTAAAATCCTTTAACATTGTCAGAAATCTGTGAATTCAGGTTTCATGAAATGTTCTTAAAATGTAATCATTCCTCTTACAAGACTGAATCATACACAGATAGTTATGAGTACCACTTAAAAAGTGATGATGAGTTCATTATAAAGAAAATCTAAAACAACTGAGCACAGAATTAATGCTTTTTTAAACAGCATTTCAGTCTATGTCGACAAATCTGGAAGCACATCTTTCTTATATTTGAAAGTGTCCTATAAAACTTAAAAAGCACATTAAGCTTTGTGTGTCGTACTGGCTTTCTCCTTCAGCAGCAGGACTTGTTGTTTCAGGTACTCGATGATCTGGTCAGCCTCAGCTGCTCGCTGCTCCAGCCTCAACAAAGGATTGTGGCCTGACATCTTGAACACAGATCGGGCTAAAAACCTAAAGGACACAAAACAAAAGATGTTCAGCACCACAAAATGCAACATATTCAGGCTGTGGAAAATATTCCCTCAAACACCAGGAATCTGCTGATCGCAAATTCCAAAATATTTGGGGTATTTATAGAAACAGTTTATTTATCTTTGTTGCATGCATTTAGCAATCACTTATAGTAATACTCAACACATCAACCTTATTATCCGGTACTTGAAGTTTACTAAATTGACAAACAAAACATTTCCACACAATCCATAAATGTTTGAGGGGTTATTCTGCAGGACAGCTTCAAAATGATTAAACACGGCTTTTCCAAGGGAACAAACAATTTGTACTTCTTAATTAGTGAATACTGTATTCCTGGAGTGAAACTAAACCACTTTGCAGGCCTTACTGAAATGCTTTAAGAAAGAATCATAATCTGACGTGTTTCATAATATGCAACCCCTGGGGCTCTAAACTATGTGCAAATTGGATTTTCACGACTTCTTTACACAGGCAGGTTGGCTTTAGTGACAAAATACAATCTTGGCGCATGAGTCATGTTTAGACACAATCACACGAAAATGTGTTACTTACATGGAAAAAATGACACAACAAATCAGCAAGCCTTGCAGTGTTTCAGTGTTTAGAAACCTCATAATGGCCTTGACACAATCCAGGGTACTTAGGGCCAAAAGTCTTGGGCAAATTCTTATCTGCCTTTTGTAGTATTAACTCATGAGAAGTCAAATAAGACAGATTAGGCAGATACTTTGTTCTTTAATCCATTATTAGCATGAACATTCAATGTGTTCAGCTTGGAGCTCGAGTTCAAAAAGGGCTGCACCTCTAAAGCCACTCAAAATAAGCCCAAAATTAGAATCCAGTCTGAGTTGGGGCTAATTTTGTGTTATCATGTTTAGCTGGTCAAATTACCTCTTGAGGAAAAGAGGAAAGAAGGATTTTTACAAGGCTCAGGCATGGAGAAGAAAACTTCTTACACATATTACAAGGAGGCGCTGGAAAACAACAGCTGGCTCGAGATGAAAACAAAATGTTGGGGGACAAGGAAATTAGAAACACAAAAGAGCTGGAGTTGATAAAATCAAGGATCAAAGCATTGTTTTTGGAGAAACTGAATTGATTTAAACAGGACCAGTGGTGGAGTAATAGCAAGAGCCACAAAAAGGCTGATCTCATTGGGATAAGCTCTTGAAATAGATCCTGGGGCCAGGGCAGTGCAAAGACACAAAGAAGCAGTTTCAGTTTTTTTTTATTCAGATGGAAAAGGCTAAATGTGTGAACATAGTGACGTGATTCACCAGCTTTCAGAAAGCTGTGTTCACCTGTCTTCACTGCGTGGAAATAAAACTAGTACAATGCTTGAAGAGGCGATAACTGATGCTAATGAAGGCATCGGACTGCTTTCAGTTTTATCAACAACCAAAATAGTCATGGCTGATCTGCTTGCTCATTCTGGTTTAAAAGGCCATTCAAACTTTATATCTAGATCCACTTTCAAATCAAAATATTAAAGATAACATTGCATGTCTATACACCGATGGTTTGAATAAAGTCTGTAATTCTGTTAAATTTAATCACCAGACTTCTCTGGTGTGGTGAGAGCCACCAGAATACAAGTGTTTCTTCTTTCCACGCTTCGTTTTCACAATAAAAATACATTCCAGGAGGGAAAATCCCTACCTGTCTGCCAATCAGACCATTGTAACTGAAAAAAAAGATAGCAGTATGCCAGCACCACCTGAAGGCACAAAAAGGATCTACACAGCTTTAGTTAAAAAAAAAGATCTGAAGTGTAGCCTCCAGTATCAGCTGGACTCAATATCAGAAATCAGGAATCACATTGGCTCTTCAATCCATCTTTGCATTATAAAACTTTTTTGCTATTTCTTTCTTGCAAACATGTCAGTGCTTTTAAATGGATCAAATTTTGTTGTCATGTCTGATTTTAAATATGTCTGGTAAGCATGCCTGATCCAAATAGAGCAGCATTTTCTCCCATGAGTGCTGAGCCCAAATTAACAATTATGGAAGTCACAAAAGAATAAATCTTAAATCTTCAGAGGTGACCTACTAATCCCTTTCTCTTCATTATCTTTTAGGCAAATTAAACCAATGATCTCTAACCTATATGATAAGTAATGTAACTACACTAAAGCATCTTATGTCACTTTAATGTGAAGGAACCAGCTCATGTAGCTTCAGTTATAACTCTCTAATCACAGAATATTTTTACATTAGCAAAGAAATAAACTGTAGTTTGACTGAAATCGAATTGATATAGAATTTCTGATGATAAAATCAATAAGAAATTAACTATTGAGGAAATAAGATAATTAAAACTCGCAAATTATCCAAATAATCAATGTCTAGTACGTGCAACAACTTACAAATGATTTGATTTTGGGATTTAAAAAATAAAATCTAATTTATGATTAAATATTTGATGATCAATCCAAAATACCATTTCTGTCACAGAGGAGAAAATGTCTGCAGCATATGTGCCACTTAGCAAGATATACAACACAGAGCAAATCAAAGTCAGTTAGTCAAACAATAATCGTAACACGCATTTTAAGCGCTTTGTGGGTTTTAAAAATAAAAGTAGCTGTATGATAACCTTCTCAGCAATGTGTGCTGGACATAAGTTAATGTTTTGAGTTTATAAGTCGGCTATTAGCCGGTCTGTCAAAAATAAAACTGGTTTCTTGAGCTGAAATCGAATCAACTTCACTCAAAGCTAACTACAAGCTCTCACAGTTACGCTGCTAACTATTATACTGTTCAGATTATCGTGAGTTTTTATTCGTCGTTTGAAGTCTTAAGATACATACCAAAAGGACTAGGAACTTACATGGACTCTGCTGCAACCCCAACACGTTTCAGGCAGGGGGGCTTGACAGCTGGCTAGCTCAATCAGCTAGCTAACAAACAGGCAGCGAGCAGGTAACCCCCGAGAAGCCGATTTAGGTCCCCGCGGCTAAATCTCTGTAGCATGTGGATGCGGCACAGTGTTTTAGATTTGCGTTGACCTATGCTTTGTAGATCGGATGCTTCCGCGCCATGCTAGGGGGCTACAGTTGGTGCCTGTGCGAATGTGTTTAGATGCAACATAAAATCTAGTGAATCAAGACAACAAATTGAATGAAATCACAATCATTAATCTCTTTACAAAATTTGGTGCTGACTGTATTTTATTTTATTTTTTCACTGTGTTGTCATTTGTAAGTGACTTTTGTCGCACAAAAATGACGTCTCCAGTCACGTTCACTCTCAGCTGTTCCCGTCACAGGGCAGAGACGGGAAGAGAATTCACATCAATTCATCAGCAATACTGACACCTTTCAGCAGAAAGAAACATGCACCCTCTCGACTAAACGTAAGTTTACACGTTTCTGGATGCGTTACACAATATTTTACACTTCTGGTTTCATTCTGTACCCGGTAAGGCTGCTAGATTACAAGTTAGCGGCATGCAATAGAAATAGTGCATTGCCATGCAGATATTTACGTGGTTATGCACCTCTAGTTGAGACATGGTATGCATATTGATTGAATCATATCAAAACTCTCTCCTCATCAGAGTCTAAAGTGCGTGGGAATATGAGGCCCCTCAGGGATGCTCAGCTGGGGGCCTTCACTTTCTTTGCCTCAGCTCTTCCTCATGATGTCTGTGGGAGCAATGGCCTTCCTCTTACCCCCAACTCTATCAAAATCCTGGGACGTTTTCAGATCCTGAAGACCATCACTCACCCCAGACTCTGCCAATACGTGGATATTTCAAGAGGAAAACATGGTATGGCGAATGCGTTTGCAAATGATGAGATTTATCTATATTATGACAATTTAAAGTCTTATTCATTGATATTTTTTCTTACCTTAAATTTATTGTACATTGTTATCTTTAATATAAGGATAGACATTCTATCTTCTGGATATGTTGGTTTCTGATTTGGTCAGCGATATTACAATATTAAAATGCTGCCTGGCATAAGAGATACATTATTTTTATCATCATCAACAACAACAACAACAATCCAGTGATGGAAAAAACGATGTATGCAACAATAATAAAAATGACTATTTTAGCAAATCATTGCTGGATAAAAGTTAAATGGTACTCTAAGTAAGACAAAGACACAAAAACAGTAATGTTGTATGTTTCTTCTTCTACTTCTTCTTTTTAAAAAAATAATAATTTATCATTGCGCTCCAACTGAGGGCTGCTTAGTTTTCAACTAACAACCAAGTTAAGGTACCATAATTGTAATTGTATAAGAAAATTGCATTGAAACAACTTCAGTA
The DNA here is from genome assembly GCF_033239565.1 of Halichoeres trimaculatus. NCBI lineage: Eukaryota > Metazoa > Chordata > Actinopteri > Labriformes > Labridae > Halichoeres > Halichoeres trimaculatus. The sequence continues at coordinate 27,442,195 of NW_027437180.1, forward strand.
TCGCTGTGAGCCAACACAGTATCCCCAGACACAACAGTCTATTACGTAACTACCAATCAGTAAAATTCATGCCTGTGTAACTGTGCTTTAGAGGTGTGTACCAATCTGGTTTGTTAAGGTCACAGTTTATAGAACAGTTGCTGTGTTAGTACATCTTTGATCATATTAAATAGATATCAAATATATTGTTACTCAGTTGTTCATAATTATTTCTCTTACTGTTTCCCCTCCCTGTTTACAGAGCGGCTGATTGTTGTTGCTGAACATTATGAAAGCAGTTTATATGATTTCCAAAAACAGGGGAAAACAGCCAGGTGAGGTTCTGATTATGGAGCTTTAATAATGTTGAAAAGTAGTCATGATATTGTACCTGGTAAATTCTCGTTTTGTACCTTTACTTCATTATGAATTTATTTAACATTATTGGCATGCAAAGAAATATTAAGTGCATTAACACCTCCCCCCAGTTGCTGGCTAATGTTGATTTCCTTTGTAATAGCAATGCATAATAATTTAATATCATTGCAGTGTTACACAATAAGATTTTCCCATTTTGTGTGTGAGACCCACATCTGACTTTGCCCTCAAAATGGTTTCACACACTGTCTTTACCTTAAATACTTCAGCCCAGAGAAGATTCTGCGCGTTGCCTATGAAATCCTTGAGGGTTTGGAATTTATGAACAAGCATGGCATGGTGCATAGAGCCCTCAGTGTACACAATGTGCTCATGGACTGCAAGGTAAGATTGAGCAGTTTAATGTCTCTATTCTTTTAATGGCCCAAGTTTCTCCAAAGACAGATAAATGATTTCCTACATTTACTGCTGTCAGTTAAAATGGATTGTTTTCTTCATAGGGAAATATCAAGCTGGCAAAGTTTGGCCTTTATCACATGACTGATCATGGAGCCGATGTGGATTTTCCCATTGGGTATGTCTTTTTGCTCCTCATTCATCACAGTAAAAGGTCCATTAGTGCCTTTCTGAATCTCTTCAGCTGGGGCGGCTGAGTTATGAGAGCTATCTGTTCAGGGTCAAAGGCCCTCTGTATCTGCTTGCTGTTAGTCAAACCAGAAGAAAGGCAATTGACCATAACATTGATGCATAATTGTTGATAATTTCCTGGAAACCAGGTTCTGAGGGCATCAAACTTGCTTCCTGGTTGAAGAACTGAGACAAATTGCTGAACTTTTATCCTAATCCTAAGGGCTTTGTGATCTACAAAGTATCTCTGAGTAATATCCTTTCGCAGATGAATAGAGGAATGATGGCACATGCCCATGTCTTTCTACAAAACATCTGGATAGACTATGTAATGAATATAACTGTCCAGCAGATATGCAGGTTGCTCTTCAGGACAACTACAAACAGAACACTGAAAGACAAGTTTGCAAGTCTGCTCATCATATTGTATGGAGTCATTGTGTAGTTTGATGATATCACCATCATGTATTCTACTGTCATTCTTAAGAAAAAAACATAGAAAAAATGAGACATTTCTGCAAAGAATAGTTCAGCCAGATCAGTTTTTTAAGTCTGCAACAAATGTTGCTCGGAGGCTGAAAATAACCGTATAATCTCTTCTTTGATCATGACCTCAGGTACCCGTCATATCTTGCTCCCGAGGTGATTGCTCAGGGCTCCTTTCACCCTAGTGACTCATCCCATAATGACTCTCCTCGGCCCTCAGGACCAAAGACTGATGTGTGGTCCCTTGGAGTTTTGCTCTTTGAGTTGTGCGCTGTAAGTCGTCTATTAAACTCTCATTTTCACTGTTTTCAATGCCTCATTATCTGAATTTCCTGTGATGGGATCATTTTCACCTTATAATCATGCTGGGATCATTCACAGGGAAGGCGACTGCTGCAGAACATTGAAATAAGTGAAAGGCTGAAATTTATTCTGACCTTGGGTAAGTGAAAAAAAGCTTATAATTACTTGGCGTAGTGAGCCATGTGTTCTTAAACACAACTAGTGTCTAACTGCCATGTTATTCTCAGGTTGCATGGATGACATTGTCACTGTCCTTGCCGAGGAACATGGTTGCCTGGATACTATTAAGGTAGACTCAAAGTCATGCACTGCATTTGTCCTGTTCTGGAAATGACTTTATATGTCAGCAATTTGAAAGGGTGATCTTGAATGGTAAAAAAATAGATAATACTTTTGGCATGACAGTAATGAATGTGTTATTTTGAAAGGTTTTCTGCAAGGATATTTTTTAATCAAAACAAAAACTTAGTTTATTTCAGTTTCTCCAGCAGCATTTACTCATAAAAAATGTATTCACCAGTGAAAAGTTCTCTGTTCTCTAAAGATATTTTATTTAAATGATAATCTACAGACTTTAAAAGTCAGTGTTAAAGCTATTTCTTTAAAATAGATCTAACACTGACTAACATTTTATTATCTATCCCCAGTAAAGATGGACAAATTCTTAGTCGTACAAAAATAACCACTAGAACCTCCATGAAAACACTTCTTCAGCAGTCTTGGTTCCATTTTAGAGACTATTGTGAAAACAGTCTTGAAGTGTTTGCATTGTTTCTAATACAGTTGATTTTTCTACAGGAGCTGCCACAGAATGTGCTGGAGTTGTTAAGGAAATGCCTGATCTTTCTTCCCTCCAAAAGGTAAATAGAGAGTCTGATGGGGATCATATTCTGCTGGAGCAGATAAGCCGTTCTGTTTAAAAACACATTGGTCACACAGCTATTAAAATACCAGCATGCCAAAAAATATATCAAAATAAACAGTTTGAACGTATTGCCTAACAGTGCAATAAAAAGGTTATGACTTTAAATAGCTTAATGTTAAATAGAATTCTAAATTTAATGAATATAATAAATTCTTCGCTCTAACAAAATAGCAGCCTGATGGTTCACTTTGTGCTCCGGCCATTCCTCTTAGATGACTTTTATGTCTTTGTGCTTGCCCTCCAGGCCGACCCCTGCAGAGCTGCTGGGAGACCCTGTTTTTAATGGAGTCTCTTGCCTCTATACGCCCTTCCAGAAGCCTGTTAGCCTGTTCTCCTCATCGCTGCGCTGTGCACATCTAGAGCTCCCTGAGGACATCAGTGACCTTTGCAAAGGTCTGACCCAACAATGCACAACTGTGCAGCTGGCCTTATACAGACACATACACAACCTGTGAAATCTTCTTTTTTAATAAGTGTTACAGTTTGCTAATAGTTTGCTTAATTGATGATCTAAAAGGGAAAGCTTGTCTTTGAAGTAGAGTTAGGTATTTTTCAAGTAAAAGCGAAAGACAGGTTAAATTTACATCATTGACCTCATTAGCTGATGAGGGTGCTCCTGTCTTAGGATCAGATATATGCCTGTATGGGTTAATGTCTGTTGGCTTAGTAAAGAAAAACTTCCAAACAGTACTTCTGTTTACAGAAATGATAGTTTTTGTGTCGCAGTTTGGTAGGTAGAGTTAGGTAGAGTTACTGTCGAGCCTCCGTTTCTCTACAGAAAAGTCAAACTTACTGGTGTCTAGTGTGAAACACACATTTAATACTGCACAGATATTTCACTGTGGCTTGACCACAAAAAGACTGTTTCTTTTGTGCCTTTTAATGTTGACAAACGTTCACTGACATCTCCCTTTTCTTGGGACTGGTCAATAAAACCACATATTAAACTTATGAATGTTTTATTTTCTTTTAGGTGACTTTGAGCTCTACCTGTCCTTCAACTTTAATACTTTTTCCATTTTGTTTTTCTCTGTAATTAGATGATGATGATGACTACCTGTCGGAGCGGTCCATCGATGAGGTGTACCATCTGTGGTGCCTGGCAGGGGGAGATCTAGAGAAGGAGCTGACCAACAAAGAAATCATTCAGTCCAAACCTCCAATCTGCACCCTGCCCAAGTACATCTTCAACACTCACACACTCTAACGAAAGCATTTGCCAGTTTCAACAATGCACAGCGTGGGTTAAGTATCCTTCTGTCTTTCTGTTTTTTTTCTTAGCTTTGTCCTTGAAGATGGTGAGTCGTTTGGACAAGGCAGGGATAGAAGTTTCCTGCTTGATGACACAACAGTAACACTGCCTCTATGCCAACTCAGAAATGTAAGACTACAAAAAGTGTGATCGGGACAGAACTGTGCAAATACATGCATAGACATGGTTTTAGAGCTTTAAATAAAATTTAACCTTCTGAAGTATTGCATGTGACTGCTATTGTCCTAATGAAACTTACTGGGACTAACAAAGGGAAGAAAAATAATCACAACATTTAGAACCATTTATAACATATAAAGTTTATCCCTGTAGTTTTTGTTGAGCAGAACATGCCTTTGCTTTTGGATTCATTGTGACTGACAAACACAGCAGTGATAAAATACACCTTTGCACTGGATTTGACCTCGATAGTAGGAAGAAGATAACATTTTTCAGCATCTCTCTTCCTCTTTCAGAGGCTGAAAGATGTAGCAGGAGAAGCCTATTACCCCCTACTGGAAGACGAGTAAGCAATTTCCATCCTGAACTCGCTGCTCTCATCTTCTCCTTCCTTGTCACTTTTTTTACATCACCCCATCATTTATTTTGGCCTCGGTAATGTCATCCAGCTTTTTACTTCTTCCTCCTTCAGACAGTCAAATCTCCCCCAGTCCAACAGCAGCAACGAGCTGTCGTCCACCGTCAAGCTGCCGCTCATCATCCGAGAGAGAGACACGGAGTACCAACTCATCCGCATCATCCTCTTTGACAGGCTGCTCAAGGTACGCGCTCCATACAAATTCAGACTGTTTCACACATGAGGAAATACTCAAAATAAGCACAGGGGATGCTACACATATTAGCATGTCTGTCCTAATTAGGCATAAGCTGTATCTCAATTCAGGCGCTGCTGCCTCTCGAAGGCTGTCCTGTTTTGAAAGCTCCTCCAAATGCAGCTGACAAATGTGTCCTACTTTGTCTGGGTGAGGAGGATACAGCGACAGCATGCTTCATGGCCCAACATTCTGTCTTTGCATGCCAATTCAGACAAAATAAAAATGCAATGTTAAATGACTGTATTTGGTTTAAACATGGTAGCAAGATGTACAAATGTCAGAGAAACAATCACATGAAGCTTTAAAATTATCCGAAAATATTGGTGATGGTTGTATGAACTACATGTGGCTTGTAGTGTTAAGAAATTAGCTTCATAGGCCAGTTTCTTACCTATTTTGAAGCATTGCCAGGGGTGGCAATGTATGGCGACTGCCTAGGGTCAGGAATGGTTGGTGAAATAAAGAGAGAATCTTATGCAGACCAGACTGTTTCAGTCCTTTGAAGGCTGCAGCCCCTGGATTGGACACAGCGATTGTGTCTTAAAATCTCAGAGCTTGTTGTTTTTTTCCGAACAATTTTACAACCTACACTTTTAAAATTAATTGCTTTAACAGGTTGCTGTGAAATTTGAGGTATGAAATGTTTTCTTTCCTGTCATGTTTTGTCTTCAGGCATATCCCTATAAGAAGAACTTTGTGTGGAAAGAGGCCAGAGTGGATATCCCCCCTCTAGTTCGTGGACTGGCTTGGGCAGCACTGCTGGGTATTGAGGTTAGAGATAAACTGTATTACTCTGTGGAATGAAACAATGCTTTAAAATTTTCAAACGCAGTTTAAACAGTATTTTCACCCCTTTTTTGTCCAAAACCACTAGAAATGCAATACAGTGCCGCATGCCTTAGGATTACACTGAACCTTTACACACAGTTTTGTGATTATGAACTTGTCCTTTTTTCTCAATTCAGGGAGACATTCAAGCCAAATACGAGAGCATCGACAAAGATACCCCCATACCGACTGACAGACAGGTACATTGCGTAACACTCCACAGTTGTAAAAAGTGTCCAATCTTTCCTGTAACTGTGCATCTTTCTTCTGTCGTGTGTCCTTCTTTGGGCTTGATTACAGATTGAGGTGGACATCCCTCGCTGCCACCAGTATGATGAGCTGCTGTCATCTCCTCAGGGCCATATCAAGTTCAGACGGGTGCTGAAAGCCTGGGTGGTCTCCCACCCTGAGCTGGTCTACTGGCAGGGTGGGACGCTCTTTTGTTGATTCCTTTGATATCTCAACAAATCTCTCTCTGACATGTAGTTTCCTTCTTTTTGTGTGTTCCCTCGCCTTACTTCCTCGTCAAGATTTCTAACTGCACTGTACATAGTTTTACACTAGATGTTGCTGTTGTTCCATCTTCAATGCCCCAGTTTCAACTATGCAAAAAATATTTTCATCACTTCAGGTTTGGATTCTCTTTGTGCTCCTTTCCTCTACTTGAATTTCAATAATGAAGGTAAGAGTGTCAAGGCTTACACCTCCTGCTGTCACTGCTGAGTGTTGTTTTTCTTTCTTTGCTTTGTTTTACCCTTTTTCACCTCCTTTCACACTTCTGTCATTCTCTTTGCAGCCCTGGCTTATGCCTGCATGTCTGCCTTCATCCCCAAATATTTGTACAACTTCTTCCTGAAAGACAACTCCCACGTCATTCAAGGTGAGATACACTAGAGCAAATATTTGTGTGTAAAGAAGTGAAGCTGCTGTGCTGTACAGTTCACACTTTTTGTTCCTTTTAAAATTAATATGAGGTATGAATTGTGTTTTTGAGCTACTGTAGCCAAATGCCACTTCAAATTAACAAGTAAGTATTACATGCGGTCAAAACAGGCAGAAATTATCATGAGCTGCCACAAAGCATCAGCTCTGTGTTGATTAAATTTTGGCTTCATGTCGTTCCTGAAGCTGTGAAAACTAATTCCACTGTTTGGTAATGGAGTTTGCAGCTGAGTCACATCATTTGGAGATAGGGAAACAAATGAAACTACAAAAGCCTGTGGAGAAAAGTCACAAGCAATTCCTGTGTGACTGATAAACAGCTACACAACATACCTCTTGAACTCAGTGTGAAATGTGTCTTCTTTCTTTCAACTGCTAAATGCCCTGGAGAAATAGCTAATGTTTATCTGCCTACTTGAAGGCTCCATAACTTACTGACACAATGTAAATTTGGGTTTTGGAGATTTGATGAGCAGACGTTTTGTCTTGTTTTCTCTTTTAAACATACATAAAACCTCTTTCTCTCTGTATTTTTTTCTATCAGGGTTATATGAAACAAAATCAGTCCATTAAGTGATTGCTATATGACTGTTATAATGACCCCAATCATCATGAATAATACTATGCCTCTTATAGTTCTACTGCTGACGTAAATTTGCAATAAAGGTCTCAGAGCTTTCTTGCACACAAGCTACCCAGTGGGTTATTTATAGGCTTTTTGCCCTTTTGCCTGTGTTTCAGAGTATTTAACCGTCTTCTCTCAGATGATTGCGTTTCATGACCCTGAGCTCAGCAACCACCTGAATGAGATCGGCTTCATTCCTGATGTAAGTTACGAGTTACTAAAGAGCACAAGTCTTCTGAAACACTGACGATAAATACAGAAGAAGTAGAGGACATTGGAGGAAAACATCACTGTCTTCTGTTAAAAATGTACCAAAGTGTGAAGTCAAAGATAATAAGAAAGAATTGTAGTTTGTGGCACGGCACCAAGGGTGAAGAAAATGACCGTCCATACATCACTTAATATTTCTTTCGTTGTCATTGACATTTTTTGTTTCACATCCTCCTTTTCAGAATTTGTGGTGAGGGTCAAGCTCTCCCTGTAGTCCAACGTTGATGATTTATACAGTGAAGAATGTCTGCTAGGCACACTTAATGATTGTCCTCTGCCAGGCTTACCTTATTTCTCTTACTCTGTGCCATCTCTTCCTGCCCTTCGCTTTCCTCTTTACAGCTCAGCTCAGACAGTGACAAGGTTAAAGTCTGCACCGTCTCTCACTGGGGTTTCAGTTAGCACGCTGATGAATGTGTGTCACCTGTGGACCGGCCTGTGGGACATTACCCAATGAAAAGTGGGGCTTTTATCACAGAGGAATCAGGGACTTAAGCCTCTTTCCCCCCTCCTCTCTCTCCTCCTCCTCCTGGTGTTTTTGATGGTGCAGCTTCTTTCCTAAAGTGGTGCAAGTGAAATACACAACTGTGCTTTTAGTTCCTCTATAACAGCATAAAATGTGCAGGAAAACTTAAAGTATGGAAAGTTGATATTTTTTAACACCATATCTTGAACAGATGTGTGGGTGAGATTCATTTTACATCTTGCTCATCTTTTATTCAGCCATGGCACGCTCTCATGAGGCCGTCTCGACACTAACTGTAACCAGCAATGACTTGCCTTTCAAGGGTGGCTTTGTGTGCCTGTACTTGTTGTTAGGCCAGGATAATATTGGAACAAGCGTTGTTGATACAGCTTTCATACTTGATGTCAATCCCAGTAATTAGACTTTTCAATCCATAAATCCTCCTTTTCTTCTGTGAACTTGGATGCAGACTCAGAATGCTTGTTTTATCTAAGCAATAAATCAACAGCCTCAAAAGGTGAAATGTTGCTGCAGCATGAAAAATGTTGATTTCCCATACATTCACATCAAAACAGGTCCAGTTTAGCAGAAAATATCACATCTTTAAAAAGCTTTCAGAAACCCTTAATAGACTATAAAAAACCACGCCCTACACCTCAGGGCTTCTGAAAGCCGAAGGCAGAGAACCTGCCAGTGGTTTAACTGAGGTCACTCTCAATTTAAGCATACCTCCACTTCTGGGTTTGCCATTTACACCACTAATCCAATCTGGCTGGATTTGCAGCTCCGCTGTCGAGCGGTCAAAATTGAGGCAGACACTCAGAGTGCAGTGGCTCCCTTTCCTGTCCACTCTTTGCTCTTAGGCTCAGAATATTTCTACTGAGCAGTCACCAGCTCAGCTGCAATTAGTCATCAATTAACTGCCTGAGATTGGCTCCAGATCTTCTGCACACTCTGCCTTAAACCCTACACTGCTAAATGACGTTAAACCATAGCCACCCTGACCAGCGATTAGCAGGTGTTATAACAGATGGTTAATGGTGGAATGACTGTGTGTTTGTATTTGGGGGAAAATACAGAGGTTTATTTCGATCTTCATAGATTTCCTTCATGGGAAAGTGTGAAATGGAAGGAGTGAAGTGAGTGAGAAAAGAGGGATGGATGCAAGCTTGGTATAATGACATTCATTGTTAGCTTTCTCCCCATTGCCTTACAACCAAAACCAGCAGTTTGCTTTTTATTGCCTTTTGTTTCTCAGGGGCCATTTGTGCTCCTGCTTATCTTAAAGACGGAAATCTCTCTTGGGCTCTCACTAATGTTTGACATACTGAATATCACATACAAATGAATGCTACATTATCACCATAAATGTGCTCATTTCTCAAATCTTTTTGTCTTTCTTCACAGCTCTATGCTATCCCCTGGTTCCTGACTATGTTTACACGTAAGTGGCTTCTCTTTTCTTTTTTACAATGTGGCACAGTGCATAGTTTAAACTTTCAGAGGGTATTTTGAGTCTGCTTCAATTAGAGTATCAATAAAAGAGAGGAAAGGTCAAAAGCTCTAGTATGGACAAGATCTGAAGATTTTTTTTTCTGCTGGTGACCTTTATGCCAGCTGCTAATTAATTCCTGTCCTAAAAGGAAAAGACTCCACCACTTAGACCTGCTCCACCTCAGATCTTTGCCACCACATCTTTATTAATCTTTATTTTGTATTTATTTGAATACATTTGTACTCCAGAGGTTTCCATTTAATCTTAGAGTCTGAGTCAGCGGATAAATTCCCTTCAGTGTAACTGACCATCCTTAAATATATAAACCCTAAACAAATCAAAACTTAATGTTTGGGGTCAAGTAAACTGACTGCATGTTTGAGGAGAATAATTTAACACATATGCTTATATAGTAGTTTGCTTTTTTTATTTTAGTTACTTAACTTTTCCCCCTCTTACACACTTTATTCCACCAAATACTTGAAGCAGTGTTAAACAGTTAACACAGAGATGACATATAGATAACATATGATTCTTTTGTAATAGTATACTGTCTTGTTAAACATTAAACTTTAAAAAGAAAACTGCTCTCTTTCAGAGAGTTAACATTAATTAATCATTTATCATCTAATAGGGATCTCTTACATGTTGCTGTATTGGCTACATGTATCAAATACTAAAAAAAATTACACTGACAAGGGTCTTGATGCATGTGCAGCTGCAAATATTTAAATGCTTAAAGGACTAGGACACCTGTAATATAGTTTTATAGTTAAAACACAGACCTCTTATAAGAGCTTTTCAAACCATCCGCTTTTTTTCAATGCATGTGCACTGAAGTAAAAACGCATTTTAACTTTATCTGACACAACATGAGATGTTTGAAGCATAACAAAACTTATAACATAGCATAATACAGTATAACACAACACAACATGACACAAAACAACACCTTAACATAACATGATGAGGTGTAATAGAATAGAATAGAGAATAGAATAGAAAATACTTTATTTATCCCCGAGGGGAAATTCAGGATAAATTATTTAGGATGAATAATGACATGATGTAACATAACAAGAAAAGAAAGGACGCAACACACTAAAAAGTTAATGTAACAGGGCAGAGCAGTCCCAACTTAAGACAAAAATAGAAAACACATGCCACAGAGATCCTTTTATACACTCTCATTTAACCATATTTTGACCCAAAAAAGAACAAACCAAGAGAACAGCACATGACATAACATGATACAACATAAGAAATGATGAGACATCATAAAACTTACATAACACACCAGCATAGAACATGACATGACATGAAAGACATGGCAGACATGATATATATGTATCATATGCAATGCAACACCACTTTACACATTACAGAACATGACATGATGTGGTATACCAGGTGAAAGGATGAGACGTCACAATGCAAAACACAATTTAAAAAAAATGTAACATGATACAACAGTGCATAACAACACAGTGTGGCTTTAACAGTGTAACAGAATTATATATCAAAGGACTGCATAGCATGACACAGCTTTTCCACAGAAAGTTACATATCATTTCATTGCAGGAACTTTTACAACATATATTAATCCAAAACTCTGTTTAGAAAACCAGAGAGGGAATTATATTTTGGTATTAAAAAAGTAAATGTCTTTTGTATGCAGAAATGTGTCTGTTCCCTTAAGTGCCGTGTCTCTTTGACTATACAGAGCCAAGCTCTAGACTTTAAAAGCTTATTAAAGTGGTCCTCATGGGCTGTCTTTGTCCAAGTAGTGACACACCAAAGCTGTCAATGCACATTGTGTAACTCTAACATCTATTTTCACTTAAGATGTTTTACTAAAATTGTACAAAATGTGTTTTTGGTGTGGAATAGTTTTTATAACATGGCTTTTCCCAGGAAGACTAATAACAAAATTTTACATTCAGCAGAAATCACACAAGTAACATATTATTTGGCAGATAATTATCCATCCGTGGAGCTCATGAGATTATGAACTGCTCTCTATTGTAGAATATGTTCAAATGCTCTCAGACCATCTCCCGGTCGAATCCCTGGCAAAAGCCTCACAGTATCTCTTTTCTTTGTGTGGCATTGTGAGATCACTTGCAAGTCCCCATTTAATTAGGGACTTTTTGAAGATTTTTTTTATGCTGTTAAATTAGATTGGACTGTTGTTAGCCTGAGTCTCAGACTGGAGTTCCTGCTTGTGTGATCATTTCAAGATATTATTTTGGATGATGTTGGGATGTTGCATGCCATACTTGATTTCAGTAAAGAGAAATGAGTTATGTTAGCAGCTGATGCACACTTTCTTTAAGGTTTTACTGGAACTAAACCAAGAGTATAGCTCAGAGGCTCTGTGCAAGTTTCCACTGTATGGATGTTACAGATTCAGCAGTAGTTGAATGTTTCTTTGCTTCAAAGTAAGACAAGAAATATGTTGATTCCTCTTGGCATCCTCTTATTTTTGGAGTCCTTTCACCTTCTCTGCTGTTATTGAGGTCCATTGAGTTTTTTTTGGCTGCTTCTCAGCATGCAGTTTGTCAGCTGATGGCAGCATTATGCTTTTATCTTTCCTCTGAGCACAGTTTGAGTTCTAAAATAGGCGCACATTAGCAGGGGTCCCAGATCACAGTTACAAATCAAAAGATATGCAGTTAACCTTTGTGTCTTCTAGGTACAGCCTGTTCAACTGTTTGACTAACTTCTGGCCTTCTTGATATAAATTAGAGAAGTTGAATTGAAACTTTGCTGGTCTGCAGGCTTTCATAAATTGTTGCAAAATTCATTTTCAAATTTGTCATTGGTATAAGGTAGTCTAGAGTAAATTACACACACACCTACACACACAGGTCACTACTGGTAGAGAGTGTGAGGTGTGACCTCTTTACCCCTGCTTCCCCCCTGAGGTGGTGAGTGAGTCCAGTATTCAAGAGAGGGGCCCCTCTGACTGCTAATGTCCCCAATCCAATATGAGACAAGGTTGGAGGGTCATCTGCTATTCACCCCCAGCCACAAACACACACACACACACACACACACACACACACACACACACACACACACACACACACACACACACACACACACACACACACACACACACACACACACACACACACACACACACACACACACACACTCTGGCACACACTATCTGTCACTCACACACACAACAGTCTGCTCAGCTGACTGCTAATGTAGCACGGTCCCTCCGAGGCTTTTTTCACACTCAGCCCACACACACGTCTACTGCCTTGCATTCCCCTTAACAAACCCTGAGATGATATAAACAGGTGGAGAGTTCTGCTTCTAATGCATAAAACTCAGCAAGGAGGAAACATTAAATTCCCAAATACTCAGAGTAATATGACTGTAATGATAACTGCAGTGGGACACATTACCAGGATGTGGTTTTGTTTGACTTTAAACAACCTATGCAGGTCTTTTTCACTAAAGCTCCTCAGCCCCCTTATGTTCCTCCTGTCATTTTTCCACAACAACACCCACCTAGAAACATTTTCCCAGCGGCCTCCCCCTCATCAAATATCCCTCCAGGCAACCTTTTCACTGCTCAGCTTTGCTTTGTGAGCTTCCCATTTTAAAACTGTAGAGCCATGTTAAGTAAATGCACTATGCAAATCAGACTCATTATGTACAAACTGATTCATCATTTCTCACTGTGAATGCTATTGTCCTGTTTAAAGGATTTTATGTTGCATTCCTTGAGGGATTCGTCTTCTCAGCTGCTCTGCTATCCATTCATTCTGTAAAATCTCACTCTTGTTATGTTTATTCTTGTACACGCTATGCAGATGTGTTTCCACTGCACAAGATCTTCCACCTGTGGGACACACTGCTGCTGGGTAACTCCTCCTTCCCCTTCTGTATCGGTGTGGCCATACTGCAGCAGCTCAGGGACCGACTCTTGGCAAATGGCTTCAATGAGTGCATCCTTCTCTTCTCTGACCTGCCAGGTAAGAGCATGGACTGGGTTTAGTGCATAGTTTGTCATTTACTTTCCATTTCCAAAGTACCTTTTGCACCACGAACAAGTAAAAACAAAAGAAATCTCGTGAATCTAACTGAAAGGTTGTGCATGTGTGTCAGCACCTGGCACAATGAGGAGGCTGTTGTTTGTTCCTCAGAGTACAGACATGCGCTGATATGTCTGAGTTAATGATATTCTCAAAGCAAGCAGCTCTGTACCCCTACTCTGACAAACTCCCACCTCAGTGTGCTCCAGACATGCCTCAGACTGCTCTGCATTTGTTGAACAATCACCTGCTTCACTCAGGGAGATGTATGTCAGAAACTCACAATCTCAATGATCCTCCAACATTCCCATGGCTCATCATCTTTATTCAGCGCTTTGAGTCCTTGTTTAGTCCCTGAAGATTGTTTATTCACTTGTCTTATCATTGGATTTAGTCGTAGCTGTTGGGTTTTTAGTGCTATCAGACATGAACCAGGGTGACTAAGTGGCATGTTTAAAATTCATCTAGCTCTGAGCTGCATGCGAGGGGTTACTCATGCAAGAAAATGAGAAACAAGGAGGCACAATAAATAAAGACAAGGATTGTTACAAGAATGTAAGGCTGCCTAAAGCAACTATCTGTTTTTCGAGTGTTAAAAGACAGAGAGATTTGTATTCAAAACTGCACTGACCGAGACAGACGGTGTTATTGTGGAACTAGCATTATCATTGTGAAATCCTGCATCACGTCATACATATGCTTTATCATATCTTGTCTTTTTCTTTTTTCCAGAGACCATACTTTTATCATGTCTTTTTCCCACACTTTCAAACAGACACAAATTGCAGATCTTGAGCCCCTTGTTACAACACCAAAGTGGCAAGCTACTGTTTTTTGCAGATGAAGGCATGAGAACAGGGGAAGTTGTGGCAGCATTTAAGTCCAGTCGTTAAACTCTTTTAGTTATTGGTCCCTGGAGTTCATGGTGTATTATGGGCCCTAATGAGACATAAATAGAGGTACAGGTTTCATGAACATGTATTATAAGTAGCTGTGTACTGTTTGTTTCTTGTACATGTTGAGCATTTTTCAGTCCTTTCACCGGTCTGTGGGATTCTTAATGTGGTATAATGCAATCATACAACATTTCCCAGCGACTTTGATATATATTTTTTGACTGTGTAAGATGCAAAAAACTGGCAGTGATGACAGCTTATCATATCTGTTAATACATGCCCTTTGTTCCACTCTTTTTCAGTGGCACAAGACAGTTCCTCCAGCAAAACATTAGTGACATAAAATCTAACAATGACATTCATAATTTATGTCTTTGGACTGTAACTCTTGCTGGGGGAAAAGAAGAAACATTTTCTTTAAAAAATTCCAAACCCACTCCCGTCGTTTTCTTTTTTTTTTACTTACTGAGAGGCAGAATGACGCTGTTGTTTTAATACAAGCACAGACAGGGACAATTTGTCCAAAAGGCTGCTGGAGCACTCTATAAACGAATGCCAGCAGCCTCTCCTTCAGCCTGAATTCAGTGTTGTCGTACTTCTCTGTGTTTAACTGCCCAAGTTCAACAGATTCATGTGATGAGGGGGAAAGGAAAGAGGAGAGCCAGTTCTCCTTATAAAGGTAAAATATGTTGGACTAGAGCAGCATTCAGCTTTTCTGGCAAGGTTTCCTGAGAGTAGCTTCCACTGCCAGCCAGTCTGTGTATATGAACGCCAGCCTCATTATTTCAGCACGTGCATACCTGGATATTACAATGCACTGTCTGGCACTTTCTTAAAACTGTGATAGGAAACATTCTGGGCTGTAGACTGACCTCAGATAGCACTTGCTTACTTTAGCTTCTTGCCATGTTTGGGTCCATACTTCTGGTAGTTTCATATAATTTGTTACAGACACAGATTGCTAAATCCAATTTAATATAAAACTGCTTTTACAATATTTATCTACCCGACTAAAGAGCAGTCTCATTGCTGTGGGCTTTTTGGCCGGGAACATGCAGGGAGGTTTTTTTTTGGCTTTAGGGACTCTTGATTCCAACTGTACAAGCTAAACCTTTGCATACAAGCTTTAGTTTAGTGAGTGTTTGAGCATGATTTTGCAAGGATTTTCAGCCTTACCTCCCCCTTTTAGCTAAATGCCAAACACTTACATGAGTTGCTTTAGGTTTTATAGACTTACGCGTGCAGGGCTAAGGGTTCAGCTTTAGCAAATGAAGGTAAACAAAGGCAAGATTTGTTAAATAGGTAAATTATCTCCTTTTTTATTGACCTTGCTTGTTAACCTCTGTCAAAAGTCAGGTTTAGGAGATTAATTTGTACCCTGCCTTTGTACACTTGTGTAGTCATAAGCCCACACTTACATACTCAGGCAATGTCCACACGTAGCCGGGTATTTGGGAAACCAAATATATTTTTATACATTAACGCCTGTCGCTCACACGAAACTGCAGCTTTACATCTCTAAAACTCAGGCAAAAGTGTACATTTTGGAAAACTACAGTTTCATGGTATCGTGTGGACGCCGGTAAACGGAGTTTCCGGTTCTTAAACATCACAGCTGAAACACAACTGGCTGGCACGGGGTTTACGTCTGGAAAACACTGCCCATTATGGGTTTGGCACGCTTGCACTCACCAGCGGATTGGCCCGCTGCATGTAGACATGGGGGGGATACTTGTTTTTGAAAATACCCGGCTGCGTGTGGACATGGCCTCATTGTGAGTTACAGTAGATACTCTGTGATTTGTTGTTTGCACCTGCTCCTCTCTGCTGTCATTCATGCAGAATTGATGTTCTCGTACGATTGAGGCTAACACACATTTATTTCAGTGCACACTCCTCATGCTCCACATGCCTGTCACTACAGGAGCTGCATGCATGCCGGATGCTAGAGGAAAACATACCCTGATGCTGGCTGGACACCTTAACAGAAGATAAATGGACTCAGTTTGGTGTCTTAGGCACCAAACAAGACAAATCAAAAAAAGAAAAAGCATACAATTTTAGAAAAATTAATAGAAAATGTGTTGATTCTTCTTCCATGTGTCTACTTACTTCCCACTTTGCTTTATTCATAAACATTTTCATTGATATTTAAGTTACTTTTGGACAGTGTGGTATTTAAGTCTGTCAATGAACTCATCCATGTTAAAGTGGTACAAGGCTCTGCATTCTACTTTTTCACTTTTGGTTCAGAAAAAGAGCTGAACTTTAAAAGACTCATAAGCAGGTTTGACATTTGGTTGTAAAGTTATAAAAAGTCTTCTCATTTTCAATTCCTGTCTGCAATTGTCAGGATAAAAGCTCACGGTCAAGAAAACGTTACAGGATAGAGGCTCTTAAATATTTTAGTCACATTCCTCTTTTCTCCCTCCTCCAAGGCTGTAAATGCGTCTGGTGACAATAATTCTCAGTGACAAGCCTATTACACAAAACACTGTGAAGTCTATAGTCACCAATATCCCAAGGAAAGAAAAAGGTCCAGATTTAAGGGAAGTGCTACAGACTGCAAGGTCAAGTTCGACCACTGGTTCCCCAAACTGGCTATAAGTCAAATGAGTCAATATCTACCGCAAAACATTTCTCAAGTCATCTCAGCTCTCTGAGATACCACACATAACGAAACAGATGCAGATTATTATTGACTTTGTTCACATCTGCGAATTTTATCAGAGTCCATAATAAAACTCAATGTGAAACAGGTACAACCTGTGCTGCAACATTTTGCCTTGGAGCAAGCAATACATCTCAGCCTGCAGTTTGCTGCCAATTAATCTCATTCTGTGATCCCCATTTGCTTAGTCCCGTAGCCTCGGGTAATCTATAACTTTCTCTTGTTTGGAGACTTCATTGATTCTCAAAGGTCCACCGAGACTCTCCGGCTGACAGGAGCTGTGTGTTTACTGATGATGCAGCGGCATTTGCCTTCACGGGACATTAGCATCTGTCTCAATGAGCAGAGCGCAGCACACAACTGGTGGGCTGATGTTGTAGATGTTAAGTTCTGAGAAGAACAACCATGAGCTGTCAAAGGTGCTCCAGGAAATGTTGCAGACAGGGTTAGAGGGAGAACAGAGACAGGAGAAGAAGTGAAACATTGATTTAATGTTTAGTCTCAGGAGTGCATGATGCATTGGTATAAAATTTTCATTACCTTTCAGGATTTGTTTGATTGTGGAGTATGAAATGTTTTAAAATGTGTCCTGGATATATAGATTTAGGCCATATAAGACTCATTTTTTAATCCTCTATTTCACTTTAGGAAACATACTTAAAGTTTAACCATGACTCAAACGATCTGACTTCTGAATTTGCAGTTGTTTTTCAGTTTCCTGCACTTGGTGTCTATAGCAAGCCAAACTCCTCATGTGATAATGATTGACACCAGATCATTTAAGACATTCACAACTGTAAAATTAAATTAATAACACCATCTCGTAATTTCACAGAGTGGTTCTGATGTGCAGTCAACACATTCAGGAGAGTGGGAGAAGGCTCCCTTTGCAACTTTACACAAGAAAAAAAAACAAACAGTGTTACTGAATGTGTGACAAATCACATGTGCAATTAAAAATATCTTTGACTTTTATGGATAAATGTTACACACAGATTTCCTGTTTAAACTTAAAGAATGGGTAGACTTGAGTACAAAGTTTAATCTTATCATTTTCATCTTATTCAGTGTCAGAGGTTTAAGACTGATTTTAGTTAAATTTAGTTTATTGTCAGTGTCTGGATGTATGGAAACTGTGACCCCAAGGAAGCTATTTAAAGCTTTTAACAGGGGGCCCAATTTCACCCAAAAAAGTAGAGACAAACAAGATGCAACAACTTTTTAAAAAGATTTAACCTATATTTAACCACGTTAACAACCCACTGAGTGCAGTGGGTTACAAGGGTGACCTTGCCTAAAGGGTAGCAGCACATCATAAAAAAACCCCACAAAAGAGTCATACAGTGTAAAAACAATAATTTAATAGACAGACAGACACAACAAACACATAACAGACCATTCCAGTGTTGTTACATCAGAATGACAGATGCATCGATACAATCAGTAAGTTATTCATATTTTGTCAAGAGTTGAAATGTTATTTTTTTGTTGGAGATAAAAATGTAGTGTTACATTTTTTACTTATTGTCGAGCTCATTCCACATCCGTGGCCCTCTCCATACGATGGTAATGTTTCAGCCTTCATTTTTTTTCCATTGATGTGCTTTTTATACCTGGTGGCATGGGTGTGCATGGGTAGGAAGAATCACAGTTTGTGGCTCAATCAGTGAACACTGGTAATTATACAGGCATTCTGAAGGTAACTGTATTCAGTTATAGTTGCAGGATATTGTAATGTTTGAAAAGTATTCTGGTGGAAGAATTGAACTCGGACTGTGTTACGGCATGTATGACCTCCTTTTGAAGAATCTCAAGATTGTTTTAGATGAGTTGGAAATGTGTTACACCCATAGACTGTATATAGAGTGGACAGCGTGGCTCCGCCATTTACCATTGTACAGTTTTGAAGCCAAAATACCCCTGTCACAGGCGTAGCCATTGGCAGCAGTTGTGCAGCAAGAGTCTGTGCGGTAAAGACTGTGAGGGATTCTGGGAGAATCTAAGTGGAATCCGGTGACAAAAATAACAACTTATTTTTTCTTTCGAGAGTCTAATCATTTCTTGACTCTACCTCCTGATATAGTTTACAATCCCAGAAAAAAATATACACAAGAACGGCAGCTGTCAATCATTGTTTAACGTGACGTAAAACCTTGATTTTAACCTCTTATAACTAATGAAAACAAAACTTTTCAGAAAAAAGAGGACTTGAATAAAAGGCAGACAAATTATATCTCCAAATCACTACAACAATTGGACGTGAGAAACATTTCTATGAGGTGTATTGATTTTTTTCAAGTTTAAGCACAGCTCACCTGGAATGACCAGAGAGCTGGATTTTTTAACCTACACTGCAGCCAGCCACCAGGGGGAGCAGTTTTCGTGGCGACCTCACTCCGAGCCAAGCAAGATGACATCCATTTTTTTTTTTACATTCTATGGTTACACCGTATAATGTTGTAGTAATGTAGATGAGGCGCAAGTTAAGTTTTGTATGGGATGAAAGATGCAGGGAGTGGAAGAAAATGTCTCACCTTAAAAAACAAATTTGAACATTTGAAATTAAGGTATTGATCAATGAGAATCCCCAGAAAATTTGTTGAGCTAACTCTTTGACTATTCTGTTCATTTATTTTTGGGAGAGATTTGCTTAGTGTTACTTATTTTTGGGAACAGAAGACAATCTAGTTTGTTTTGCTGAGTGTAAGGTGCTTTAACTTCAGCTCAGTCATGCATTTGAAACTGACAAATAGATGCACAAGGACGATAAGAAGGCATTGTACATGTAATAAATGTTAAAGTCATGTAGCTTGCATATGACTTCAAGCCATGGCTAATTATCAGCCCTTGTCCCAGGCTGGGCATTTAGTGAAACATATTATTACACTCTGTGAAAGTGATATAAAAACAAACAATTTAAGAGCTGTTAAAAGCCCGGGAGAAAAGACGTTTAATGAGTACCTAATGCTCTTAAATGCATATGAGTGTGTGATCAACGGTAATATTCATGGTGTGTTGACTTTAATACTGAGAGCTAGAGCATTATAATGCAACAAATTTTCTATTTTTAATTCAGTAAATATCCTCATTTTCATTATCGTCAGGTCAATCATCGTTTGCAGCACAATTTAATTCCACAACCATCTCCCCAGCTGCTCTTAACTAATCATGCCGTTCTATTATTTGTGGCGGCAAGTCACAGCACACAATCAACACCTATACATAATTACTGAAATGTAATTTTGTCTGACGAAAAAGAAGAATTGCTTCTTAATAGAATTGGCTGCATTGGAATTCCCAGCTGAGCCCAGGGCTTGTTAAAGCCGCCATCAATCTCCTCTTCCTCATTCCTGCCTCTTTTAGCACCAGGAGTGATTGCATGGTGCATTCGCCGCCCTAGGGAAGAAACTGTGTTTCTCTGAGCTGCCTGTGAGCACGCCAGTGAGGTTTCTCGGACCACCAGCATGTTTTTCACTGGAAGCAACCTCGTAACTGAGTCCGTGAGGTCCTGGCCTATGAGAGCTGGCAACCCTTTAACCTTGATGCAGCTGTGGGATGGATTTGGGGGAAAGATACATCTCCTGTGTTGTGCCTGGGCCAGGAACAGGTCATACCAAAGAGATCTCATTAGCCTGACTTGCTTATTAACCACCATAAAAAAGGCAGTGAAAGAGAGAGGCTGTCAGTGTGAAAGGGTGTGAAGGAAAGAATTCCTAATTTACCCAAATCCTCAGCTAATCCAGTGAGTCCCTGTTCTCTAATCCTCTCTTTTCTCAAAGCAGGAAGCGGGAGAAAGATGGATGCTACTGGAGAGGCATTGGTGGAAGTTTTTGCTTTCCACTAAAATCACTTTTGGTTAAGAGCTCAGATAGGGGACAGTTGCTTCATGATGGCCAGTCATTATCTCAAAGAGCCACTGGCACTACTGGATGACTATTTAAGATAATTAATGGCAGCAAAATGCCAAGGTCAAGCTGCTCTCGTCTGTAACTAAACCTCCCACAGTGCTAATCTCTTCTGATTTATGTCTGATTCAAGAGAAGGAAGTTTCCTTTTCTCTCGCCTTGCACTTCATTTATCACTTCATTTCTTATTCTCACACAGGAGTTAAATAATATGCTGAGGAAAAATGTTGCCACGGGTAATTGAATAATTAAGAGATAAGCCAATGCCTTCAGTGGTTTCACATGTCTTACAACTTTATCATTAATTGTCTTTAAATTTTTTTACAGATAGTTATGCCACCCTGTGGATAAGTTATAATCTCTTTGATGTTACTCTGAGTTTTTATCCAACGCCACCATCAGGTCGAAGTGTTTGAAAGCCTAAAACCTCTATAGCTCAGTGAGCTTGGCACTGCGACAAGCCTGGGTTGTTTTCTCTAATATGCTTCTTTACAAATATCTACAAACTGAAGGAAATTGTGCAGATGGAACCATGCTAATGATAGCGTGCTTGCTCACACAACTGCTAACAGTAGCCCTTCTCACATAGATAAATAATACAACAATGATAAAATAAAGCTCTACTGCTGCTCTACCTTTATATTTTAACTCAGAAATGTTGTATTCCAGTGTGTGTGACCTCAAACAGCACGATACTTACATGGCACCGTTCCATCCTGCCAGCACAATGCCATTTAGTCAGTAGCACCAAAGTTTTGTTTTAAAAAGCAGCTGTTCCACTCAACGATGCTAATTTTCACTCTTGTCTTGTTATTACATTTGTCAATGATGTATTGAAGGTCCATTTTTGCTGTCTTACTTTGTGGAACAAAAAGATTTTTTTTGTTAAATTGTTTTGTTAAAGGCAGCCTAGAAAAAGTAATTCATCATAGTGCTGCAAGGATGTTTGTAATTTTGTTTGTTTGTTTCTCACTCTGGTAACACAAGTTTTCTTTTTGTTTTTTTTCCTGTTATGTTCATGTCACAGAAATAGACATTGAGCGCTGTGTTCGGGAATCCATCAACCTTTTCTGCTGGACTCCAAAGAGCGCCACATACAGGCAGCATGCCCAGCCACCAAAGGCTGCTGGTGAAAATGGTTTTGGAAAAACAGCAACATACTACTCATCAGACTATCAGGACATGCCAAAGACGGACCTGGTAAGTTTTATCCATCACACATAATTTCACACTCAAGAACAGTCACTGATTTAGATTAATCCAAGAATGTTATTAACTTGAACTTTTTTATGTTTTAAGTGATCCACCATTGCAATACAGAGCTGTAAACTGACCGACCTTTTAAGAACTCTTTCATTCTCACCGCTAGAAAATGAAAGGTGAATGCAACAGTAAGCTGGACTGTTTACCTGGTGTTGATTTATTTTTTTTTGCAAGATCTATCTTTATGTGGCATCCTTTATTCTGTATGTTCGAGCACTTTGTGCTCAGTGAA
Source organism: Halichoeres trimaculatus (assembly GCF_033239565.1). NCBI lineage: Eukaryota > Metazoa > Chordata > Actinopteri > Labriformes > Labridae > Halichoeres > Halichoeres trimaculatus. The sequence continues at coordinate 27,464,629 of NW_027437180.1, forward strand.
CTTAAAGGGATGAACATTCAGTTACCAACACCATTCAAGGCCTCAGGAATGAAAAGCACAGCTTTTCTTGAAGTCTTATCTTCCAGACTTTTCATACCTTTATTCAGAGAGGGCAGGACATTGGACAAAGCAGGAAACGGGGTGAGAGTTGAAGTTTATATGCAGGAAAAGGGCTGCAGGTTGGAGTCAAATTTAGGCTGACTTCTTGAGAGCTAACCTTATGGAGTGTGACCTAACTGTGAATCCATACCGACACCTCGGCACAGCTTTTAAATGTTTGCTAAAGATGAAGCACTTCCTCTGTATTGAATCAACATCACCAAAGACTGCAGATATATGTCAGGATAATTAGTCTTGAACAGTTTGATACAACTTAAAATTTAAAGGTAAAGTCTGTAGGATTTTCCGGAAAAATTATAATTTCAACTTTTACAGGAATAATCCTGCTCAACCGTCACTTCTGGGCCTCTAAACATGTGTGTCAGTGTCTGTGTCTGCCTCAAACTCTCTCCTCAGTCTGGATGTTGACGTTTTGGGACTTTTCTGGGTGGAGAGTAAGTGTGGTTACATCAGCCAATCACAGCACATCCAGTACGCAGGTGACTTGGTTGATTCGGGAGTGGAAGAAGCTCCCCGAACAGCTACAATAGTGGACACAGCGTGGAGCAAGAAATTCAACAAAGTGAAACGAGATGCTACACAGATAAAGTTTTTTAACAAACAAAGGTGAAACTTTGCTCGACTTTCGCATTTGTAGAGCGGCTTGACCGGAGAGCAATGTGTTGGCTTTCTACTGAGCAGGTATGTGTGAAATACCCGTGATAAGCTTGTGCTAACATGCCACGACAGGTGCACAGCTCTCTTGTCTCTCCCACGTAGAAACACGATGCTGCAGGTGGTTGCTAAGCTTATAAATGTGTTCACGTACTCACAGTTGGAGGCAGTGGGTGTGCACTGCTGTTGGCACTGAGCCGAGGAGGAGCCCAGTTTGAATTTGTGTTAACTAACAAGTAGCAGAAATTCCTGCAGACCCTACCTTTAAGTTTGGATGAAAAAGTAATAAAAAGTTGTTTGTGTTTGGCAATGAAAGAGGTATTTTCTACCATGAAACTTTAAATGGTTTCTTACCTCTCCCTGGTTTGCACAGGTTGACTCAGGTCACATTAACCCACACCTGCTCGTTTCAGCAGTCAACACCTGATCATAGTAAAGCAGAGAGACTCCTTAAAGCCAGTTAAGCTGAATTGATTTTCTTATGCCACTGTGAATTCCTCAGGAAAGAAGTTAAAACAGATTCGTAATCTTAGGCTTTATTTTCCAAAGTGGCCAACCACGGTTATTTTTAAATGTGCTGTCTTTATACATAAAGTAAAAGTTTTGATATGAATGAACTAACCCTTTGTTTATGAAATCATTGAAAAAATTTAAAAATTCTATGCTGTAATAAATAAACTACATTACCTCAGATTTACTTCACTGGCTGGCAGTGCACACCCAGAGTCAAAAAATAAAGATATATACAAAGTAAACATGTATTTAGAAAAGCAGGTACTAACATTCAATACTTAGTATTAAGGAGGGTGTATCGATGTTGTGCTGTCTTTCACAAAGGCTTTTGTTTCTGTGGCTCAGTGCTGTTTGTCTTTCACACCTGAATGCATTGCGTCCAGAAAGCTCACAAGCACTCTTGTCAGCCCTTATCTGCTGTGTGCTCAAGTGATTGCTGTAATCTTTCTCATTCAGCTGAGGCTGAATGAGAAATGGGTGGGTGGTGGCATTGATCCATGGCCACATCTATCTGTACCCCTTCTCTCTCTCAGGCAGGAGTGCACTGTGTTATGTCACTCTCATCACATCACTGGGCTGACCACAAGCAGACTAATACAGCACACAGAAGTTATTGATTCGTATGAATGCTGGGAGGAAATCTAGATTATAGGGATTTAAATGTTCATGAAGAAGTTCTTGGTGGGCATTGAACATTGAAACCTCTACTTGAGCAACATGATTTAAAATTGTACAGGTACGTCACAGCACAGTGATTAATATTTCACTTGATTATTTCTCTTCTCAGCTTGAAAAGGGATCTTTAAGTAAAGGATCTTCTGTTAAATGGGTTGAAATGTAAAAAGGCATACGTTTTTTTAAGTTACTGTTTCAGGATTAAGTTGGTAAATTCTGTAAAATGTAAATAACTAAATTATAAACAAAGATTGTAAGGGCTTAATGAGGGTTTTTAGAAACCAGACAACCAGCCGTCTCTTACAGATTTATTTTCATTGACTCCTGGTTTAGATTAAGAAACTAAGATCGGATAAGGAGTGTAGTGATACACAAAAACTGATTTGGTTTGGCACACAACTCTGAAGTTGCAGTTTAATACATTGTCAGGACAAAGAAGGGAATAAACAATTACAATGGAAATGTGTTTCCTTTTATTAGGATCTTGTACACGTCTAAACCTCAGCATGAACAGTTCAGGCTTGTAGGCATGTTCGGATTTCTTTTATTTTTCTTTTCTTTTTTTGTCTCATTTTAAATAAAACATAATGCAGTAGTTAAAGATTCAAACCTAAAATGGCTGAGGAGTTTAATTTGTTTTGCCTTCTGTAGCTTCCTTAGACAAAGTTGTACATCTTTTCTCTTTGCTAATCCAGTCCTGTGTCAAATTATCTGCAACAAATTCCTGTCCAGCTTCTGTCCTACAACTTTCTGTACAGTTCAGCCAGAAAATCTTTACACAAAGGCTCTTTATGTCTGCATGCTTTGAATCGTTTTGTCTGATTCCTGCTGCTGGCAGATGGACAAGCTTAAAATATTGCTCTGGAGATCCTGTGGCTGATAGTTCTTTGGTCCCAAAGCGGCTTCGTTTTTATTGACTTAGTAATGGCGTTACAATAGCTTTTGCTGCGGGTATCTGTTTGTGGTATCCTTTAATGTCATTTTATCAAGGCAATTAAGTTTGAAATATATTTGTAAAAGACTGTTTCAAAAACACGGAATTTCAAAGTGATGTGCAAAAGAATTGGAAAGGCACTGAGATAACACCCTATAGAGTTGAAATGCAAGATAAAAAGCTATATCAAAGGAATAAATGAAAGGATATTTTATACAAAGATGTGTACAAAGAATAGTCTTTCCGTCACATTTGATGAAAACAATAAAATGAGAGTTTATTTTAAGCCACATTTCTTTGAATGGTGTTAATTAACTCTACATGAGTCACATCTTATTCTTGAGGGAAGCAAACAGCAAGTATTTGTCATGGTTAAAAATAAAGCTAAGAGTTATAGCGAGGAGAAGAAAGCTAAACAAGTTAATTAAGATCAAGAATTACATTTGAAATATGCTACTGAACAAAAACTCTCATCTTTGTTGTTGCACGCTGTTCAGGACATGCGATTCTTTGTTTTGTGAATATACAGAAAACATGTGAAAGCGTATAGTTCTTTACCCTGTGCTCGTGCATAATGTCTTGACTCCAAAAAACATTGTTAGCAGAATTATGGATAATAATGCCGTGATGAATTTACAGCATGTTTGTTTTCCATCCTTCCCTGCTGCCCCTCACTCCTATAACATAACAGCAGGCTTGTTCAGCGGATTTTCAGCCCAAGCACTGAACAGACATCCATCTCACCGGACAGCTGCTGCCCAGTCTGCTCGGCCTGATGGAGTGAAAAACTCTCAGTCAGAAAACAAGCTCTCAGTCAGAGAAGAGCAGCTTCTGGGCCAAAGTGTGTTTAACAGCTGAATTCATTACATAGACACCTCTACCTCAGTGGAGCCGAAACCACTTGATGTAATTGTGTATTTACCATTGTATTTGAATTGACTGTTCAAAAGATAATGTGCTGTTAACAACAGTTTACTTTAAGAATTTTAAATTACCCACAGTGCACAGGGGGCTTGATTTTTTCTTCCCTCAGCAGATGGCAGATGTTTTGTCTCCTATCTCACAGCTGGCAGAGGTCACATTTCAATAAATATCTTAATGCAATGAGAAATCAGGATTGCTCCTTGGCTCCAGATTTTCTTCATTTATGTGCCAAACTTACCCATGAGAAACTGTTTGAAAAAAGAGCTTTCCCAGTTAGGCGGAGTAATGAATGGAGGAATCAGGAGGAATGAAAAAATTATCTGAAATTAATAAGGATGCCTTTTATGGCTCATGAAGGTAAACAAGACCACCAGTAACAAGACTTGAAGTTTCTGTGGGGTGGTTTTTACACTCTGCACTGGAATATTTAGCTAGAGTAGTTTGAATTATTTAAAGTAAGGATAAATGATCATCTGATTAGTTCACACATTGTACTGCTAAATTCTGCTAATTTATTGATCAGTGTACTTTTTTATGTGTTTTTTTTAATTCTTTGTCTTGAAAACTGGAAAATTCTTTGGTTTTAAATATTGATCATCAATGATTGTCTTAAAAATAATAATAAGAATGAACGGCCAGCACATTGACGAAATAGCCTCCAGTATGTTTCCCAAGAAAATGCAGTGAAGTGATCCATTTGACTGCTCCAAAAAGCTTGTCAGAAAACATTACTTGTACATTTGCGAGGCAAGCTCTGCACAGAGATGGGTCCAGAGGGGACACTAAAACTGTTGCAAACTGCAAATTCCCCAACAGAGCTTAAGGTGTTTCTGTTTTCTTTATTTTACTTGTATTTTAGTTTATTTCTGGGCTTTTGTGACTTTACTGTAAGATGGGAGAGGGAATGGAATGGTAAATGAAAAAGGCAAATGGTCACATGTTGGTATCAAACCTGGGTAACCACTTGTGCATTTTTGGTGTGAAGCTGAAAGCTCTGTCAAAAGTTTACTTTTAAGAATTTTTTTTTTAGTTGGAATGGGTCATAAGGATTTTTTTCAAAACATTTCTTTATGTGTTTTTTTTTCTTTTTTTTTGGATAAACTGGCTATGCATGATGTGCCACATCCTGCCAAACCCTCACTTTTTAATCTAGCATCCAACCCATTAGCTTTGGAATTTGACTCAAAATTCTAACTCAGACCACTAAAGTAACCAAGGGTTGCTGGGAGTGAGCTTTGAAGACAGGAAGAGATAGGAACTTGGACATCAGGAGGAACCAGAGCGAGAGCTGCTGCTAAGTGTCAAAAAATGTACTAGTGAGGAGGTTTGGGGTTCTAGTAAAAGGCCACTTGGGCACATAGCTGGGAAGATTTTCAGAGCAAGTCATTCTCAGGGAAACTGGGCGGACCTGGAAGTTGCTGAAGGGATTATTTATCTCATCCGCCTGAGGGACGCCTCAGGATTCCTCAGCAGAAACTGGGAAATGTTGGGAGGAGGGATGTCAAGAATACCTTGCTCAGCTTGCTGTCACTAAGCTCAGACCTCAATGAGAGGAGAGAAAGGATGGATAACTAAGAATTATGAAAAACTATGGCATCACCTTGTCTCTGAGTGTTACAGTCTCCAAACTTTAGTGCATGGAAAGTTGCCTATGAAACACTAAAGCAGCACTATATTTCACCCACTGTATCCTTGCTGTCAGAGAGCACGTCTGGACTCAATTTCTGTCTTTTGTCAGCAAAAGTAGGGATGAATTTTCATTAGCGGAGGCCACTCTTGGTGCCCTACCCAAGGAGAATCACTCATGCTTGAGCAGTAACGGTAACAGATTTGCAGCAAAAACAGAAACAGGGAATATGTAAAGCTATGAGTGAAGATTATTTGCTTTAAAATCCTCCAACATCATATAGAAGTCAGAAGTCATTGTCAGCATTTTTCTCAGATCATGGTCTCAATTATACTCATCTTCTCTTGTTTGACTGCAGACTTGGCAGACAAACCACCTCGGGTCTAGAAATTATGCTCAAGCACCACATAAGTGTTGTCTGATATATGGTAATCTTAGCATGGTGAAAGCCCAGGCTCTGTAAATGAAGATGAAATGAACTTGTTACGACTATCCAAGTTCAGTATGTTAAGTGATCTGTTTTTTTTTTGGAACCTATGCATTTGTACACAAACTCACACACTGACACAAACCACCTCCGAGGATATGTGCCTGCTTATCAGCAACTCCGGTTTAGCCCCATCACTGTCAGGCCAGTCAAACGTTAACATGTCATTAAGCTACATCAGTTGGCACACATTGCTCATCCTGACATTTAAGTCCCCGCACAGAGCTCCATCAGCTCCCGGCGATGACTGGCTGCATATTCTGCCTATTTCTGTTGTGGTACTGTAAACGTATGGAGACATCTATGTCTTTTGTGCATGATGGGCCTTACTTTGCCACTCAACTTTGTTGCTCAGCTCATTGAAAAGTTTTTGCTCTCATTCCCATGTGTGCTCTTTTTAATGATTAGACATATCAGATTGATCTTGTGATGAAAGATTCAAACCAAGGTGATGACCTTCCAAAGAAAATGTTCCAAATTTTCTCTTACCAAACACAGCATGTCTGCTGAACACCCATCTATCAGTGTGTTATTTTTCAATGATGTGTACAGAAGAGATTAGCTTTGGGCAGTTGTCATAACAACTGCTTATCTGTGCTCTTCTGTTGAGTGTGTACCCTGTGCTTGAAAGGCATTTTTGTAACTCCAGTGAGTAATCTTTTAAAAGCATTCCCTGAGGGCAGACTGGCCGACCCACCACCATTTTACCACTTTTTTTTTTTTTTTTAAGATGTTTATCTGCAAATTGCCCCCAAAAAGAAGAAATATATATTCAGTACACCTCCAAAATGACTATTGAGCAGTAAAATAGAAAAGCACTCTTTTATCAGCCATGCATGTTCTTGTTCCCTTTATTTCACTTTTCTTTTTACTAACCAATATCAATTTTGCAGCGTGTGATGCACTACTCTGTGGACCTGCTGTAATCTCTGTGTATGATGTTTGACCGGACTTCTGTAACCGTTGATCATCACAGTGTGAAGGTGTGGCAGCTCAGAAGGTTTAGACCCAGTTGACACGAGCTGTAACTTGTCCAAAATCAAATAGCATTTCACCTTTCGATCAAGTGATTGTTCCACCCTTTGGATTTGGATTTTCTGTGTTTTTGTTGAGCTGTTGCTGTCCAACTGGAACTTACGTTTGAAATGAATAAACTCTGCTGTTGAGTTTTTAATCCTATCTGGAGGCATGATCCTCTATTTTGGGGTTGGTGCTGAACTAAAATGACAAGCAGCAAGACAAACATGACAGAATATTTAGATAGGGCTGTAATCCATGAATTAAAGCTGACACTGTGGTAAATACATATTTCCTGTAGATAGTGCATACTCTGGTTGTGGATGCTGTAGACTGTCAGTTTGTCCTGGATGAATTTATGTCTTTCTTTCACTTCTAAAGATGGTACAAGCACGCAGAAATATGGAATTTTCACTTGTTTGATAAATCACATAAAAGGGCATACAAGCTCATGTGAAACTCAGCTGCCTCTGTCTAAAGAGCTAACAACTACAGTACTATGATGTTTTTTTCATCAGCTTCCCTCTGTTATACCATGTAAGACACAGACATCTCTTTAATTTTTAAACAGATATTTGAAACAAAACCAAATACCTTCATATATAATTTTGTACATTTGCTTTATCATTTTTTACTTGGTTTAAATTCTTTCCATTTTCTGTGCAATCAAAGCTCTTTGCTTGACTTTATCTTTTGCATCAAAGCGTGCAAAGAGTATAATGTCAACATGGATTACAGTCTGAATGAGAGTGTTCACTCACTTACCGGACAGCTTTTTTTTATCTGTACTCAACTCCTGCACAGACAGGTATGTTTTACCCTGCAGGTGTTTTCAGTCACACCATTATTTATACTCAGCTTGAACTCTTATCATCCTCCACTTTACTTTCACCTGGATGCTATTCTGTTGAACCTAGACTTCAGATAACTTCTGGCTTTGAACGTCCTGGATTCTAGAAATACAGTATTACCACTGACACCATGTCTCACATCAGTTGCAGTTTTCACGCATCCATGCATTGCATCATCTATCAGTGTCTTCCAGTTTGGCTCCACTAACACGATGGTTAGATTTTGGTGGTCAAAGGTGAGGCATCCTGTCTCCTCATATCCATCATAGTGTCTTACAAATGATAGCTAAGCACTGCATGGAGGAAACTTTGCGACATCAGGCTGTGTTATTTCTTCATCTGACAGTATGACTCAATCCAGGATTGATCAGCGACGAGAGCTCCTCTCACCTTCCCGTCACGTACCTGTCCGTTTTTCTGGCAACTAAAGGTCTGCTGCCAATCACAGGCTGCACACAGAAAAACAGATAAAGGAGAAGAGAGCTGTTCTGTATTGTTATACTCCAGCTGTAAATACTTCCCCAAACCCCTCGTCTGGGCCACTTACTCTGTCACTTTGTTGGAAATACATATGGGTTAAAACTGCGGCTTGACAGGTTGGCAGAGTCTTTCAGCTGTTAGGCAGTAATTCAAGTTTAGTGGCTAATCCTGGGAATGTGCTGTGGTGATTTTTCTTGATGCCATTAAAATGAAGTTTCTGTGAGCTCTTTGGGACTGAAATGTAGGATTGAAATGTACACTGCCATGTGAGAGCCCTGTAGAAATTGCTTCATCTTTTTTATGTATCTATGAATATTTTTGGAGCATTTTGCCTTTATTAAATTGCAAAGTTAGAGAGAAACAAGTAATGTGGGGAGAGAGTGGAGGCTGACATTCATCTAATCTTGGAAGGGCAGGGAATCAACGCTGCAACCAGTGCTTCAAAGAGTGAATCTTCTGTATGGAGCACCAGCTTTTCCAGTCCAACCTAACCCCCAAATTCATCTTTGACAAATACTGCCACCAGAGGTGTTGAGTCTGTTTTATTTTTGAGAAAAGACGTATATGTCCAAAACCAAGCAACAGTTTTCAAGGACAGAGAAGAATCCAACTGTTCACAACAGTATCACTCCACTGAGGATTTTGTCCCTGCCCTGGTCGATTGAATTGGTGATGAAGACTGTTTCATTGTTATATGGCTGAATCATTCACTCTACAACACTTTCCTGTTTGAAAAGCAAAAGTTGTTTGACCAACACGAAGACTGAAACACTGACTGAAAACACGAAATGAACACAATCCCAAACAAACACAATGTGCATGGTAGTATATTCTGGCGGACAACAGCGTATAGTTACAAGTGTTTTCTTTCCATCCCTCCAGAGTGGAAAAGCTTGCCAGTTGCCTTTAGACAATGGATTAAAAATAAAGCCCAAATCCGAGAGTTGAAGACTGCTTATTTACAACTAACCAAATTGTTGATCATTGCAATAGGACTTCATGAATATGTAGATCCTATCTCTGCTTGTGCTCCCTTGTTGCCTGGAACAATTGCTATCAGGCTTTCTGTTGAAAATTCAATACAGCAGAACAATGTTGTTGTTTTTTTTGTTGGAAACAATGCACAACTACTCAAATCTCTTTCTGTTCCCACTCTGACTCTGTGTTAGCGCTTGAAACTGAAGCTGCACCCTTTGGACATATCCATACAAATTATTACTATAGAGAACCGAGGCATTGATTTTGCTATAATCATAGTCGGAATGAGAAACTGTTTCAAATATTCATGCCATGAATTTTAATTAGAAGCAGAAACAAAAACCAAGTTGTGTTTGAGAAGTGGAAGTCGTGATATATTTTCTGACATGTAGTCAAAGGCATTAAAACCCTGTGGTAAGACTAAGACTATTATTGTTTGAGGACTTGTACATGATGTAGCTGAAGATGGAAAACTTGGTTCCAATTTATTAAACTTTGTGTGCATTTTTGATTGACTCCAGTAATAACAACCAACAAAAGTATGGACTAATTTTTGGCCCTCAACCAACTCACCATGCACATCTCTACCCTGTAAAGATCTCTTTTTCATTAGCTAACATTCATAGATATCACTGTTAGTATCTTATATGTTTTTAAAGTGTATACAACCAGACGGACCTGACTGGCTAATAACCACTCACCAGCACAATACATTTGTTATTTAAATTTCGTAATAGTCTGGGAATCGATTTTTTAATTAAATTTATTTATTTAATTTTAGAATTGATACTTTTTAATGCTTTCAGAGCATCTGTGAAATAGGATGGTGTGCACTCGCAGAGTGCAGGGTTCAGTCCCCTGCAGCTCTGCCTCTGGCTCGGTGCTTTAATGAACTGATTTGGCAGTGCATGTGGCTGGAGAAAGACCATGTTCTGGTCTCTGCTGCTGCTCCTCTGTGCTGCTCTCTGAGCTGTCATACTGATTTTTATGCTAATGCATAATCTAATTTTATTCTCTAGTTAGCTGTTCATTCAACTAAAATGGACAGTGTGATATAATTCATTAATATGGAGAAGATTTAGTTTGTATGCATTCAGGCCTAATCACAGTTTTCCTGGTTTTAAAAGAATAATATCCAACCTGACACTCATTTTTGTGTCTCTCCTGTGTCATTTTCCACTGACTACTTATCCAAATTGCATTATTCAAATGATATTCAAAGTTTCTTGGAAAGCTCACACCACAATTTTCTGCCTTTCGACCTATCTCCTGTGATTTCCTTTCTTGTAGTCTTGGGAGCCTCTGGCACTGTGTGACCTGAAAGCAGAAGTCTCTCCCAGGATCTCGGCCGAGGACTTAATCGACCTCTGTGAGCTGTCTTTGTCCGGGCCCAGCAAAAGGACCAAAACTGGCAAACCTAAAATCATCGCTGTGGACATCCGCAGCGTAGAGGAGTATCCTTACTGTGTTTATTGAGCTTTTAAAATTAATTGTATTTCCTAACCTTTTTCAACAGCCATTTGGAGTTTTTTTTTTAATCCATCATGTGCTGAGGCACGTTAGGAAATGGTACAAATGCTCAGGCTTGTGAGGACAACCTTGGATTGTGTCCAGCAATCAAAAACAACAAATGTTCTGCTGAGATTTCCGTTCACCTTACTAAAATATGCAGTATTGGCAGACACAGATAGGTTTCTTTCAGAAGCTTTTACTTCTACAAACCTGCTCCAACATGAAGCTTTGGTGTTACATAAGCTGAATAAATATTGTGTTTCACGCTTCCTCCCAGTACGTCATCTTTCTGAGAGGTCCAACCAGACCAGGATCAGCTTGAGGAAGAATCTGATACAACATTTTTACAGACGTGGTTACACTAGAAAGGATTGGTTTCTACAAACAGTTGCCCCCTATGTCTGAAATCAAAATTGTTTATGGTCAGTTTTATTGGCCACACTTGAAGGCTGAGTAAAAAGCTGGCTCTCGTAGAGAGAAGAGAGACAGCATAACATTTAAATCTGGAGATATTGGCCTGCTCTTTCAGAGTGTCTCCCCCCCAAACGACATTTACAACTCTGCAGTCAGCTGTGTGTTGGGAAAGTGATGGTTGTAGTTTTGCTGGGTACAAAAAAAAAGGAAGTCTCAGAAAATCCATAAAAACACAAACCTTGGCATCTTTCTTTTTCCTGCACAGTTGGCCATTCATGGCTTGAAGTGGGTGTGAATTTCATAAAAATAAAATTAAAGAAGTGATCAGATGTCAGTAGAATGTGGGTGGAGGGCTTTCTGAAATCCCTATCCTGCTGGCACAAATGAAGAACTACGCTGGCATCTTAGTACTAACTTGTGTTTTCCCAGTAGCACAAGACAAGCAGGTTTATTGTCGTAAAGCTGGTGTCCTAAAGCCCTAAAGTGTTCATCTGGTCTCTGTAAAATTTGTGCTACACGTGTCTCTGAATTCCTGGGAATGTTTTTACATTTTTATCAGCACCTGTTAGGCATAACTCCAACATTAACAACAACTCCTTCATTAATTCTGGATTTATTTGAGCATCGATAAAGGGTTACAACCAACCAAGACATTGCTGAACAGTGACAAACTTTGTGGCATTAAAAAGAGCTACACCATATAAATGAATAAATAGACAGTTAACAGCACACACGTTCAAACAGCACTGGTTTGTGTGAAAGTCTAAATTATACCTGGCTGACCTAAACAGAAACATTCCTTTGCTTTGAGTCTTCCCCCTGATGAAGGTCTCACAGTTTAATCCTACAGCCGAGCCAATCTGATTCTTGTTAAATGAAATTAAAGTGTGTGCCAGGTTTCTGCAGTAGATCTGCCTCAGACACTTTCAGATATATTCAAAGTGGTATCCTAAACACTACACTAGCTGTTTGGCCCAAGTGTGTGCTGACTGGATCACGTTTGCACCCTGTCTCTTTTTTGAAAGCCTCTTAGAGAGTGACTAAATGTATGTTTTATTTGCTCATAAACTATTTTAACAAGGTGAAGAAGGCTATAAAGCACAGACACACAGTTTGAACACGGTTGCATGCATGAACGCAAGAAGCCTCTATCTTTACCCCTCAGTGCCTCTGATCTCCTGATTACCTCTTGACCTGCTGCCAGTGTTTGTAGAGGTTTGAAATTGAACCAAAGGCATGGAGTGTAAAACTGCATGGTTCCCATCAAAGGCACGCAGGGACAGATTCAGGGTGGATGATCTGCTTCAGTTATCTGCTGCCAGATTCTGCATCACTCAGTAAGGCCCACCTTATCCACCCAGGCTGTCCCTCCACACACTGCAGTCCTAGATTTTGGGGGGAAAAGAAGTGAAGATTAGCCTGTGAACTCAAGCAAAATGCATTCTTCTGAATTTTTGGCAACACCGTAGCTGTTTCTTTGGACTAGTTCATGACTGATCATTGACTTTTTTCCAAGAGACAATTTTTTATCCGACTAATGATTCGACAGCCTTATGAACATAATCTAGACTAATGAACATGGTGTTATACATCTTGGTTTAAAAGCTGCATGCAAAGAGAATCAGTAAGTTAAACCATCCAGTCCAAAAGTATATGAAACAAACATTGACTGTGACAGCTGATAGTATTTGTGGGTATGTGCTCATGTTTACTGCATGAGTACTATGTATCAGAAAGATATTTTCTTTTTGCCAAAACAAAGCAACATTTTTCCTTAGTTTAACTTACATGTCTCTCCTCTCAGGCTGAACTATTTTTGATTCAAAATAAGTTGGATAAAAAAAACAAGAATCTTATAAAAGAGCTGTTTTTGAAAATTGAAAGTTTGGGAGGTATATGATTATTCAAGGACAGCAACAGTATGCATCAGTCGGCTGAATGCAATAGACTCTGCATTCAAACCAAGTCTATGCATTCCTCTTAAATTTAAATTTAAATGTAAAATTCATACCACCTGCTACATTTAAAACCATCTTTATTCATCTTTAAGGACTGCATAAAGAAAATTCATCTTCTTTTTCAGGCGGGCAGATCACACTAACTGAAGGAGTCTGGGAAAAAAAAGGTGTTGAGGACCTGAGGGGGTTAGCCTCAGCCTCCAGGCCCTCAGTGGAATGACAATGATAACAAGGGGGTTAAAAAGCCATTAATCAATAAGGATTAGTGAATAAAGCAAGGATTTTGCCAAATTCCTGCTCTGGACTGGAGCCTCTTGATAGACAGAGGCTCCTCAGGCTAGCTCTCGTTCACAAAAGGGATTTGACCACTTTCACAGGATTTAGCAACCTTTGTTCACCTTTATTATGATCCCAGGCAAAGCTGTGTTGTGGGTGTCTGTGGTCATGAAAGTGGATTAGATTAAGACCTCTGTGGAGTAAATCAGGATGATCTAGATGTAGTTGTCAAGGTTTCCAGTGATTAATGTCTGTTGCTAAACAACAGGCATGTGCCTCTTGTATTTTCTATAAATCCATAACAAATGTATTTGTCAGCTCGAGGGTTATGTAATCCACTGATTCTATATGTCCTTTAAGCAGCGGATGAGATTCGGTGAGCACAGTAATTTAAGAGACCGAAGCAGAGCACCACTTATCCTGAATTATGTTACCATTATGGCAATAGCTTCACACTAAGAAACAGGATCATCTCCTTTTCTAGAGTTATCTTTCACTTATACAGCTCTGTTCAATTCTCACTTTACTTTTTTTCTCCCTTTCTTTTCTTTTCACCTGTCTCCTCCTTGATTATTTCTCCTATATCTCATTTCCTGTTTTTCTCCCTACAATTTAAAGCACTTGAATTTCCCTGCTATATATTTACCAGACTAACATAGTTTTGGAATTGGTAGTCTGTAAGGTTACTAGTGAAACAGGCCCTCCTAATAAGGGTTGTTTTGAAATGAAATGAAATGAAATGAAATTTGTGGTGTAAATCTGTAAAAGTAGAGTTCACCTTCTTTGGCTGTCATCCCAGGCTAGTGTTGTACCTGTTCAAAGCTTTATTCCTTAACCCAGCCCTCCCCAGCTTCAGCAGAGGCCATATATCCGGCAGCATCAACATTCCCTTCAGCTCCGTGTTTGGCTCTGATGGCGAGCTGGTGCAGTGTCCTGCAACAGGAGCCCTCCAGAACTACAGAGGACGTGTCATCGTGGTCATCTGCCATGTCATGAAGAGTGCTACTGTGGTGAGGAAACAGATGCATGTCTCCCCACAATACATCAGCATCAGCATCAGCATACACAGTGTTTGCTCACAGAAACTCTGGTTTTCTTACCTGAGGTTGTGCATCAGAATCTCTTTCATTTAGAAAATGAAAGCACTTTATTGTGCTGTCAAGGTCAATTCTTACTCTTTGAGCTTTTGCTTTAGGCTTTTATAAGACTCTCACAGGCTTAAATTGGTACCAATATTGGTCAAGCGATAGTTGAAGTTAGAGTTATATATCCAAGTTCTTTTTACTATTAAGAGACGAAAGAGGGAGAAATGAAGTTAAAAAAGTTAAGATAATCAGGGTTGACATTACACTTTCAAGGTAAAGTTTAGGTGCCCAATGGTTCGTTTTTAATCTGAAAACTCCATCACTGCTTATTATTATCTTTAAAACGTTAATAAGAGAATTCTCTTGAGCAATTAAAAAAGTGATCAACTACCAAACCTCCAGTGAAAGCTGGCTTCGTCTATAGAAGTAAATCATGTTTTTCACCAGAGGGAGATGGTTATGCTTGTAAACTACTGTGGGTGAGAGCAGTGCGCTCTTTGGATGAGAGATCAGCATGGATATGAGGAGAAGATGTGAAGTAACAGAGACATAGCGAGGAGCTGCAAGTCACAAAAGTTCAGGCAGCTCTCTCTGAACTGAGGGTGTGTCGCAGTAGTTCAGAGATAAAGAGTGGTGTGATTGTGTGAAAAGAAATGAAGATCGTGGAGAGGATCAAAGGATGGAGTGCCCGAGATGAACACGGTCAAGAAAAGTATGTTTTGTCTGATTTTTGGATAAACAGTTTTTTTTTGTAAATTTTTTGAAGGATGGACTTATGAGACAGATGTATAAAAAGACACAGACAGGAAACCGCAAGACAATAACACACCTTAAGTGAGTAAAAGTAAAGGTCAAAGGAGTTGGTAATGATTTACTGAAAAGAGCTGGTTTATGGTCTGATAGCCCTCTTCTCATGAGATGTGTGCTTCTCAGTGGCAATGTTGGCAAGTTCACCGTAATCATTTAATGTTTTGCCATGAACTTTAGACTTGGATGATCATTTTACTTTTTATGGAGCACCGGAAGCAGGTCAAACTCTTGCTCCCTCAGGGAAATATCTCAACAACTATGGCATGCTTTGGCACAAAGACATTTCCTCCTGACTTTGAGATACCTACGCTGAACTGTGACTTTGTCGTGATAAGAATCCAAATTTCAAGATTCATCTTGACAAAAAGTAAAGCTGCTTGGAGATTTTAAGCATGTGGCTTTGGCTATTCTTCATTTTTGCATGATTCCATGATACAAAGCCCTCATCACTGCTGTGCTAAGAAAAGATGGTTTTAACTCATTGTCCTCTTAATAAAGCACACCCCTCCTGCTTTTTAGTGCACACTGGTTCAACCAATCAGATTGCAAAAGATCTGGGTAAGGGGAGACAAAGATTGGCGGATGTTGTGATAAAAAATATTGACAGCCTGTCACCTAGTTCCTGAAACACAGTGATGCATTGGCAACAATAGCTCAAAAAATGGATGGTGGAAAGTAGTTCAAGTAGAAGAGCAGAAAAGGAGGCTGTGACACACAACATTAGTCATACATTTCCCACATAGACTAATTACTAAGAAACAGCGAACCTGTCAGATATGAGGTGTATGTGTCATTTTTATAGCCGCCCTGTGTGTTTTAAATGTACCTAATCAACTCAAACACAGGGGACGTTTGAGTGTAATGGCGCTGAACTCAGACGTGGTGTTTCTCCGATCTGAGCCTGCCAATGTAATGAAATATTTGTCCTGCTGCCTTGAGAGTGTTTCATGGAAAAGAATGAGAAACTTTTCATAGAGCCTCCACCTAATGGTTTCATTTCAATGTTGGGCTGATTGTACTTTCTTTTAAGTACCATAATTTGGTGCGTTGCCAGGGAAAAAGGGAGAAAAACATCATATTTCTGACACATCTATTATTATTAAGAATCCTTTAGAGGATTTTTCACAAAAACACCAATGACCTGCTCTGTGCTGCCTCATTTGAAAGTGCTTCACATTTGTTTGTTCTTCTTTTCTTTTACATACACGCTAGGAACCAAAATATAACAACAGACCGGAAAAGAGAAGTTTGAGGTCAGGAAATGTATGAAATGAGCTGAAATAGAGCACTTTGCCTTGTTAACATAAAAAGAATTTGCTAAGACACTTATCCTCCATATCCAGACCTCTGTCTGTCAGATCCGCAGCAGCGTGGAGAAAACCCTTGAAATCCTGAGGTAGACAGAAATCTTTGTGCAAATGAAAACAGTTTCCTCATCAAACGGCACCTCTGGTTTAGTTTTTTGTTGGGTAAAAATGCTGTGAAGGTCTCTGTGGTTTAGGTTAATCAGATGTAGTGAAGTAGAAATCCTACTCTGCCTTGGCCTTGTCTTTAACAGCCACTAGGACCTCAGCAGAGGCTGAAGCGGTTTTACATGAGTCATTGTCTTTGACATTTCAGTGCACAAAAATAACTTTTCTCCTTCCAGCATAACAGACTAGAGAGGTATATTGATCATTATAAATTCTCCTTTTGTGCTCTCTTTAGAATAAATTAGATGATCTTGAATTTAAAAACTCAGCAGGGATACGGCTTCAGGCACTATCCCAATTTAGAAAAGATGTCCTCCTTCCATATGTTGGAGAAGAAAAAGAGAGAAAAAAGTATCTCTTGCTAATTGAAAAGGCAGTTCTAAATATTTAAGGATCTAGAAGCAGCATGGGATCAGTTTCTAACCCAGCTGCAAAATATGCTGAAGAAACTACTGTAGAAAATAACTATTTTTTTTAGCATTATGGCTCATGTAATCATCATCTGATCATTAATTTACTTCAAATTATGTCTTTTGTATTTTTGAAAGTTTGTGCAGTGACCATATCATAACAGGCACAGGTGTTAGAGACTGTAATTTGCAGCCCATGGGTCCTCTCCCCGCTAAAGAGAGCAACAACTACTGCTCCACACTACTTGAAATTCCACACTTAAAGTTATAAGATGAATCTCAGTAATTCATTAGACCTCTCTGTCAAGGGGGTTTCAAAATTAAAGTTGGATGAAAAAAAAACCCTATTGTGCTTAAATGCTGTTCACATCTCAGTGCCCTGCAGCAGTGGCATTATCATTAGCTTTGAGGCCCCGCTATGAGTCAACTCATTGAAAACCTTTAACGTTTTGACCTACTGGCATTCAAAGTAAGCCTGACTCTTCATGTTCAGTTTTTCTGTGGCCTTTTCAGCTGAATGAATCTAAAAAAAAGATACTTATACCGCAGAAAAGTAAGGGTAGATTTATTTGGTTTCTTTGTAATAGACATGTAAAGTGCTTTCAATGCATGTGCAAAACGAAGACATTACTCATAGACAGAAACTGTGTTACAGAGATGAATACTGCCTAACTCAGATTCAATCCAAGTTCACAAACCGCTCACGCATTGCATGACAAAACAGAAGTCCATTTAGATTTCATAACAACTGTTGTGCAAGATGAAATTGACAAGTCGGATACAGATGTTTCACCACCAGATTTCCTCACTTTGCTGAATAAAACCACACAAGTGTTCTCATCTTGCCAGCATACAAGGACACACGCTACTTTTTATGACTTGAATAAAAGGCCACAACAAGTGTTGGTACAAGATTTTTAAATTTTGTTTTAAAGGTGGATTTTGCCTCTATTACTAGATAGATGCTAGATTGGATAGGACATAGAACATGTAGGGAATCCAGAGTGAGGAAGACATACAGTGAAGGGTCAAAGCTGGGAAATAAAAACTGGTAAATGCAGACCAACTCCTCTGTATTTGGAATGTGTGTGTTCTTAGTGAGACTACTTTACATTCATACAATATGCATTTTTAAGTGGTACATTTGACCCTAAACAGGCAGAGAGCCCGAGAAGACGTTAACAATGTACAGACTGAGTGACCTTAGTGATTTTAATGAGTTGATCGTGTGCCAATAAGCAACAGGTGGCACTACTAATGTGATAGGGGAGCTCTCAAGGCAGTACAAATTTTACAAATGGCTTATTTTCTACATTTGGAGAAAAAAAAATCCCAAATGCTGAAATCTGATAGTAAGGGAGAAATGAGCCCTCATTCTGGGGAAAAATTGTGCACTGTCAGCTGCTAAATGTAGCGTTACTTCCACAACAAAAAGTGCAAGAAGAAGTCACACAGTATTAAGATTTATTGAAAAAATACTTCTCAGCTTGACTGGGACAAAGTATTACTTATAACACAAACACAAGTTATCACTCACTCTTGATTTATAAAAATTAGCTGCATAATTAATTTGATTATCTTGTGAATTTGAGAAATCTGCAGTTTTTTTTATTTGGTGCAACAACAAAAGAAAGTCTCTTTAGCTGTCTCCTTCCAGGAAAAGCACTATTGCTGACATACCTGAAACATTATGCAAAGCTTTTACACATACTGTAAGTGGAAGGTGTTTCCTGATCGTTCATGACACTTATTGCGCAAGGATGTGCATTCCCATGTTCTGCAACAGTGTTAGTTCTCTATAATGGTGAAAAGAATTTAGTCATGGAAGGGGATTATGATTTGTAATTGTGTTTTTTGTCCTTGTGTTTCCCAGTTTGCAGCACACCTAGTGAAGGTGAATTTCCCAAGGGTTTGTATCCTGGATGGAGGAATCAACAAGCTGAAGCCTACTGGACTTCTGACTGTCCCCTCCCCTCAGATCTGAGCCTCAGCTTCACAGGAACAAAAGGGAAGAGTGGAAAGACTGCAAACACTCATTTTAATGATACTGAAATGAAGAAGTTAACAGCTTTCATCATTATATTGCATTTTTTTTCTAAATGAGTGAAGTAACATAGAGCTTGTGTTTTGTAATTTTCTGTCCTTGAATGAAAAAGAATCGTTTACTGTTGTCTGGAACAACTGCTTTGTGTTGTATACTGAAATGTTTTGTTTTTAATGACCAATAGAGGTCTTGATCTGTGTCAGCCACCTTATACTGAGCCATGTGATCATGAGAAATGTTTGATTTCCTCCTCAATTTTCCTTTCTAATGCAATCCAAATAACTTTCTTGCCTTTAAGACAGCCTACTGTCAGTGTAAAGAAGCATCTATTCAGTTAAATTAATTACAGGTGTAAGCATATTCAAGGCCTTTACCTGCTTGTGTTGCCTGTAAAGGTGTTTCTTATGTTTCAACCCTTGTATGTATGAACATTAGGAGGAGAAACACAAAAAAGGAAAATGCCTTGGAATTGATTTAAATATCAATCTCAAATTTATATAGAAAAATTTCTCATAATATAGTCAGACTTCACTCTGTGAAGTTAGAATATGAAGCAAAGTTTTTAGTTTGTTGTCATAGAATTTGAGGTGCCCCCAGCCAAGTGTCCACAAAGTGTTAAATTCAAATAACAATGATATGTGCATAACTGTTTATGATTACCAGTGGAATTCATCCTGTTTTTAATGACCGAATTAACCATACTTTATGCTCTACTGTGTTCTGAAAACTGGTTATTATGTCACATTCCTTTGTAATTAAACTCTGTCAAAACTGTGTGGAGGAAATGGGTTTTTCTTGAGTTTTATTCTTAAAGCTGGACTTCAGAGCTGAATCTGTCTCACTGTGAGAAATTTTCTTCATCACTACCTTCAGGTATAATCTGCACTATCTTCTGTTGGTTTTGCAAGTGTTGTAAATGTTTGTACATGCCCGGCATTCCATCATCAGGGCTGACTATTGCTACTGACTGCACACTCCCACAAAAACTGTGTTTAAAAGGAGTCAGCTGTAATAGCTGTAATCATAAGAACAGTTAGTCAAAGGAACTTCTTGGCCTTACTCACAGGTAAGACAGGTGCTTCATGATCATATTCAAAATCTCAGTTGGAGAATATAAATTAGAAGGAACTTGTAATACTGGTTGTGGAATAATTGTTCAGTCTCAATTTTATTGTGATTACCAAATGCATTATTGTTTTTTTTTTTCTTTTTATGCAACAGAAAATCTGCTGAGAGCATAATTTTTTTTTCTCTCTCCAGCTTACTCTTGATTTCTAGAGAAAAAAAATGGTGAATTATGAAGTGACCCTATCCACATCCAATATCATCGGTGCCACCACTTTTAATAATGTCTTCATTAAGCTGGTGGGGACTGATGGAGAGAGTGATCGCAGTTGGCTTGTAAATTTCAAAGGGGCTCTAGCTTTCACTACTGGAGCAGTAAGTCTGAAATGTTCTTGGTGTTTAAATGAGAAAAATGCTCTTCCAAATCGTTTTCTATTAGACAAACTGATTAAATGCTTCAAAAAAGCTAAGGAAATGGCTACTAAATAGACATTCTTTGTAGGAACTGTTATTTCAGACTATCTTTGTTCTACTTCAGGTGTCCAGCTTTTCTGTGTCCTGCCCTGAGTCTATTGGGAAGTTGGTCCTGATAGAACTAGACAAACAGCGTCTCCCACTTTTCCCTCAAGACAGTTGGTTTCCTGCCAAGGTGGAAGTGAAATCCCCTGAAGGGGACGTCTACAACTTTCCTGTCTACCGCTGGATCACTGATAGCGAGGTGCATCGCTTCAGAGAGGGAAAAGGTATGATGCAATTTGAATCTCTTGCATCCTGTAAGCTGCTGAGTACAGAAAAGTATCCTAGACTAAGAAGACTGGAGTTAATTACTAGCAATAAAAATTGAATGTCTTTATCATTTTAAGACTTACTGTGTTTTTTTTTCTGTAGCTCTGAGAGTCTTTGATGATAGCCATCATCTTGGCAAGTACAGTCGGGAACAGGAGCTGAAGCAGCGAGAGGAAGACTACCGGTGAGAGCTCTCAGCACATATACTCTATACATTGCAAAAACAACAGGATGTCAAACATGTTCAGACACTGGTTACATATACAGTATGCTAATGATATATAAACCACCATTTGATGGTGGTACAACTCCCACAGTTTTTCCAATATACTAAACCAATACTTCTATGGCCAATTTGTGAATGGATTTTGATGTTATCCAAAAAATCACTCTTGAAAATAAAGCAGTCATTGGTAATGCATTGAAACTGCATTATCAACGTGTCATAACCATGATGCTTTCAGTTAAAACTGCAGATATATTGTTACACAAATACAGAATCTTCTAAGTTTGACCTTCCTGATACTTTTTTCCCAGCTGGGATGTGTATGCAGAGGGAATACCCCACTCCATGAAAGCAGAAGACCCCCTGTCTCTCCCTTGTGAGGTCCGTTTCTCCTTCACCAAGACTTCAGAGTTCTTCTTCACTGCAGCCTCAGGGTGAAGTCTTCTAGTTTTACTCATTACCTATCCATTTGTTCCAAAAGTGAACCTGCCTCTCTACTTAGTTATTACGAATAATAATAATAAAAAATCATAATTGAATTGCTCTCCATTTAATTTTCTAGACTGACTGAGCTGCAGCTTACTGGACTGGCTGACACCAAAGAGAACTGGACGGATATTGAGGATATCAATCGCGTGTTCTGCTGCAAACGGACTGCTTTATCAAGTACTGAATAATCACTGTGGTTCAATTAAGTACTAAAGTAGGTACTAAGTAGTAAACAGCATAGATGGGTGTACATTTAGTAATATAGTCTGTTATTCAGCTTTATTCTTATATTAGTATCAATATTACCCATTTTTTTTTGGATAAGCCACAGGTTTTAATTTATTCTGAATTACTAATTGGCTTCTTCATTTCACTATTTATATCAAGAGAGATGTTACTCGAGGTTGCGCTGTGTCTGAAAACTAGGCCCAGAGCTCCATTATGTCTGTGACCCAGGATCTTCAGTAAAATCATCCATCTGAGTAGCTGTTTTTAAGCGGGATTTTCCAGCCATAAGTTCACATTTTAAGGTTCATTATTTTGTGTTTTCAGACTACGTTCAGGAACACTGGAAAGAGGATGCTTTTTTCGGCTACCAGTTTCTCAATGGTGTCAACCCCATGTTGATTCAACGTTGTTCATCGTTACCCAAGAACTTTCCTGTAACTAATGACATGGTCTGCCTGTCTGGTCAGAGTAGCTTGGAGGAAGAAATTAAGGTGAGTGTCTCTGCCTTGATTGATCTCAGTAAGGGAATACTGTTTAGAACCATGTCCTGTAGAAAATTTAGATTTGTGTTTTAGTGCTGACCAATGTAAAAATATTTGCATCAGTGCATGTGAATTAAGTCATTCTTTATTCGCTGTACAATATGAAACAGAAAGGAAACATATACCTGTGTGACTACAAGCGTTTGGATGGACTGGAAGGAAATACTATCAACGAGAAGAAGCAGTATCTGATGGCTCCACTTGTCCTGCTTCACAAAACACCTGATGACAAAATGATGCCAATTGCAATTCAGGTGAGATGAGCTCCCAAATGTCACTAACTGTTGTTAACCTAAATCTTAGGATATCAATGAAGATGACTATCATTCAAATGATAAGAGGCAGTTTCTTTTGCTTCTGGGAGAATCCACCTGCCATCAACAAAATGTAAACCTCTGCAGGAAGCAGCTACCCAGCAAGACACAACACAGAATATCTTAAGTGTCCCCAAGCTCTGAAATTTTCTCCATTCATCCATCCATCCATCCATCCATCCATCCATCCATCCATCCATCCATCCATCCATCCATCCATCCATCCATCCATCCATCCATCCATCCATTTTGTGCCACTTATCTAAGATCAGGTCCAGAGGAAACAGTCTGAGCACACAGAGTTTTTGTTTCTTTCTTTATATTTGGATGAATCACCTATTGGCTGGCAACTACCAATAGTGGTAGTATTGCTCAGACATAACTTTTAAATTTGTCCACCAAATTTGGTTCCAATGACGCAAATCCCTCAAGGGATAGGTGACTTTAAATATCGGTGCCTGTTTGTTATGGATTAAAAGTTTTGAGCAAAAACTTTCAGCATGTTGTTTTTGTACACAATATTTTTCAGACGTCACAGTACTCATGGCACATCCATGGCTCCTCAACTGTAAACATGCAACAAACAGTTTTTTACCTTTTTAACTCAAGTGAAAAATGCAACGGGTTAGGATCAGAATAAATGATACAAATAGCCTGTTTAAGAACCAGTTCTGGTCATGAATTAAATTAAATGAACAACATTACTCTTCTTTCCCTTGCAGCTGAAGCAGACTCCAGGAAATGACAATCCCATCTTTTTACCAACTGACCCAGAGTACGACTGGTTGATAGCCAAGAGTTTTGTGAGGAGTGCGGATTTCAGTGAGCATCAACTCAATGTTCACCTGCTGCGCACTCATCTACTGGCTGAGGTTTTTGCTGTGTCTCTGCTGCGCAATGTGCCCATGGTGCATCCACTCTACAAGGTAACAGGAATGGAAATACTGAATGAACCAGCTTCTTTTTAAACCCCCTGATTCTTATATCCTCAAAACTATGTAAAACATTTATAGGTTATTTACTGCATATAGCAAATAAAAGTGAAAAGGTAATTCTAGAAAGCTGTTTAAAGCTTGAAGCATCAGCAGTACAGAAGTATCACATCTGTGACTTACGTACTTTTAGGTAATGGTTTCACTAATAGAGTTTCTTCTTTTCCTTAGCTTCTCATCCCTCACACTCGCTACACCCTACAGATCAACTACTTGGCTCGTCTTCTGCTCATTTCAGAGACTGGTGTTTTCACAGAGGTACCAGTATGAGCAGTCAAACAGTAGAACATCAAACAGTAACTCAACAGTGATACTTGTTTTGAATATTTTGTTCGTAGTAATATTTTCTTTTTCAACTTAGTTTGCAGCTTCTGGTGGAGAGGCTATGTTTACTATCCTCAAGAGATCACTGACCTCAGTGACGTACAGCTCCCTCTGCATACCAGACGACATTGCTGAGCGTGGGCTGGAGGATGTGCCCAACTTCTACTACAGGGATGATGGACTCAAGCTTTGGGAAATCATCCACAGGTACATAGGTGGTGTCTGTTCTAAATTTCGTTCATGATTATATGTCATCTTGTTACCTTCAGTAACAACATGATCAGGAGAACTTTCCCATACACTTTGACCAAGCTGAATGGCTTGGTTTCTATCAAAAACGAGGACAAAACAGATAAGCAGACAAAAATGCAGGCATCATATGTGTGATAATAAAGGAGGGAGCAGTGAGGAGCCCCCATTCTTACAATCAAGCAAAATCAAAATACAAATGTTGAATTAAAGGGCTCATTTCATTCCAGGGCATCTTCAACTCCACGCCTTGGTAGATTGTTCCTTGCTGGTGCATCTTACAATGCTTAGAGTGCCTGGTCTAGCACTCAGGCTTAAAACACTTGTTGTGGCCCATTTATTATTACATTCATTGTTATAAAATGTTAGTTTTTTCTACAGCTGATCATTTATGACTAAAATATAGGTGGTGATGGGTACCTTCCACATTTGAAACGGTACGGTACCGATGCCTGGTACCGGTACTCAACGGAACCAATTTTCTGTGCTTTTTTGTGTTTATGTGGTAAAAATAATCAATTCTTTAAATAATAAAATATGATTATTTTTCAAACTGATATATTTATTCTTCAGTATATAACCTTGCAATGCTGTGATCCTGTCCAGTGTTGAAAATTGCCTACTCTTCCAATCCCTCACAGTCACAAGGATGCATTTAGGTACCTAAACATGGTACCTTTTGATTTTATGTGAATTGGTACCCAGTACTTTTGATAGAATTTGGTCGGTACCCATAAAAGTACCTATTTCTGTACCCACCTCAGATATAGGTCTCCTCACATATTTAATGATAATTTATGATACAGTGGGCTGCTGTCATACTGGGTATTTATTATTGGTGATTGAGGACTATTTGCTGTGTACAGGTAAATATATAAAGTATGTTCTGGTATGGGCCACATGTTAAAGGGCATCAAAAGTACATGAATGCCTAAACCAGTCATTAAAAAACAGCTTTTGGAGCAACCCATTACTGAACCACATTTCACATCCTCTATGATTTTCTGCACATTTTCAAAGGTTTGTAAAGGGAATCCTCAGCTTCTACTACAAGAACGATGCTGAGGTTCAACAGGACTCTGAACTGCAGAAGTGGATTTCAGACATTTTTGAACATGGACTCCTTTCCCAACCATGTCCAGGTGAGCTTCAAGACAGTCTTTTGATGGTGACAAAAATATATATTTTCCACTGCTGAATTGTGAACACATCTAAATTTAAATTGCCATTTTAACATCTCTAAGTAATGTATCGTGTTGTCTGTCATCCTCAGGAATCCCTCGGAAATTTACCACAGTGGCTGAGCTAGTCAAGTTCGTGACTATGGTGATCTTTACCTGCTCAGCACAGCACTCAGCTGTGAACTCTGGACAGGTGAATGCTTTAGATATCATAAATGGTGAATTCAAATGTTTCTGTTTTATATTATGGATTCAAAGGCTGTCGTAATTGTCCAAGAGCTGGGTAAATGACTTTAATGCCATCTGACTGTGAAGGTTGTCAGTAGGCATAAATGAGAATCTAAAGCTGGGTTAAAATCTTTTTGACATTGTACATCGAAAGTGGTGCTTTAAGCTTAATTGAGAAATATGGCTATTAAAAGTCAGTGCTAGCATGCAGACTCTTAGCAGATGCATTTTTTTGTCTTCTGCAGTTAAAGCAGTTGTTTAGCACATTAGCACATTTGTATCATACAACAGGTACAGCTGCTGTCAATGAGAGTACTTACCTTTGAGCTGTGATAGATAAAAGGGTCAGATTGAATACAAAGTGAAGGTAGTTTATTGAGATGTGAACTTAGATTTTTTCACCACCTCTGAAACAATCCAGCAGAAACATGTTCGGTCATGAAGATTCATCCTCTGCATACCCACAACTTTTTGTGCCAGCTTTCTTGTGTTTGTACTGTTGTTTTGTACTGACTGGCTTTAATTCAAATGTATTTATCTGTCACTTGTCAATCATTTATTTCAGTACGACTATGGTGGCTGGATGCCCAACACTCCTATCTCATTGCAACTTCCTCCACCAACCAAAAAGGGAACAACAAGCGAGGCCACCATGCTGCAGACGTTCCCTGACGTCAACACAACAGTTCAAGGGATGGCCACCATGTGGTTGCTCAGCAAGCAGTCCTCTGACTTTGTAAGTACTAATGACTTTATTAAATCTTCATGAATGGCATGTAACTCCAAATCATGTAATATCTGTATAGAATTCAATGTCACTCAAACAAAAACACTTAGATACATTAATAGATACTATATCACTGATGTCAACAGATCCCTCTGGGCCGGTACCCTGAAGACCATTTCAGTGAAGAGGTTCCTCATAAGCTGATAAAGGATTTTCAAGGAGAACTTCAAGTCTTGAGTGAAGCCATCAAAGCCAGAAACAAGAACCTTGAAGTTCCATACACATACATGGATCCAGAAGAAGTAGAAAACAGCGTGGCCATTTGAACATCCTGGAGTGATCTCCTCTGCTGATGAGCAAATTTAGCCTCAAAAATCAGATTGATGCTACACTAGAGAAAGAAAACTTCATTGCATAAATTCAGTGTAAGCTGATTGGGGTTTATTTAACGCTTATATCTTTATTTTAAGTTTGCTAATATGAAAAATGCTAAGTTTACTGTGAAGCTGCTGTACTGAGAAGTTTTTTCATGAGCATCTAACTTTTTCTCAATTTCATTTCATTTTCCTTTATTTGTTTCGGAGGGACACTGCACATTAATAAACATTTCATAAAAATGTAAATACACCCGAGTTAGCCAAAAGGCTAGTTTACATCGGCTGTCCCCCCTGCCAGAGCAGTATAGGCTAATACCTGGTAGGGAATAAATAAAAGAGACATACAATATACGTATGCAAAGTGCAAATGTCATGCTGGTCAACAGTAAAATACAATGAAATACAAATACATGAATAAAATACAATGTCATACACAAGTGGTTATAGGTTTCAGTGTTCACATCTTTGGTTATCAATGTTGTCTCAGTGTAGCACTGATGAAGAAAAGTTGAATAATTATTTTTTGAAACAAACAATATATGCAGAAGGAATAAAAAACAAGAAAAAAAAAGTGTCTGGGAGGTCATTTTTGTTCTTGTAAAAAGCTGCTCTATTAACAACAGTTAAGGTTTCCATAAATTTAAATCACACTGTGTCTATCTGTAAAGGCAGCAGCCCAAAGGAGGCATTGCATTGCACTGCATCAAGCATTTTTTCATGAACTAGTGCATGAAACCAACTATGCACTTTTCCAACAGTGTCTGTATTCTTTGACTGAAAGACTCCCCTCCCATTTTCACATGTATTTTTTTCATTTCTCATGTTTTTATGTGTGAAGAGGCCATCACAGGCTATATGCTTCCCTTTTTAAGAGTCTGAAGCAAGACATAACGCAACAGGGTTGTCGGGTTGTCACAACAAAACAATCAGACACCGTGATGAACTCTTCAACACATTCTTTTAAAATCGAATGAGTAATAAAATCTTTATAAGTGCTTGCCACAATGACTTTTATCCTTTTATTGTAATAAAAGAGATAACATTTTAGCTGCTATCAAAAGCAGACTTGTTTTATGTCTTTACGTCTCATCACATGAAAAGGGCCCTTTGTTTTCCTGCGACAGTTGTTTGAGGGAGATTTTGCAATATCATCTGTGACAGTTTTGTCTCTGCCTCAGCATAATACTTCTTGCTGCTCAGTGTGTATTTCATCATTACATTGTCAACATGACTTATTGACCTACTGCTGTAAAAATGTGATGTTTGACTTTAAATTATACCTTCAGCTTTGTTGAACTTTCAGTTCAAAAGGTGCTACACATTTGTTTTTTTTTTACTTTACTAAAACTGAAATAGAATGACTACACTGTGATAGAGCACACCCATGCATTTTGATTAGTACTGGAAATTTTCCATCTACTGTAAGGTAATGCTTTTATGTAGTTCACATGTTCAGACTTATCTTTGTTGAGGAATTAAAGAAAACAAAAAAGGTTGACACCCCCTGGCCCGATTTTTGTATTTAAGCTCAAACAGTGGGCGGAGCAACTATGAGAACTGTGGATGAATTTTAACTTACATGAACTTCGGATTGGCATCAATCACAGACACACCCCTGTTGCTGCTGTGTATGCATAAAAGCCAAGTTAACTCTGCACACACATGTTTTCTGGAGGCTGCTTGTAAGGTAAGAAGGCTGGGAATGGTTTAAACAAATAAAAAAATAAATGCTTTTTTTTGCTGTGCTTCAAAAATGAATTGCTCAAATATCTCCTTATTTTTTGTTTACATATCAATGTCAACTTCTGTTCATTTACTTTTGTAGCCTCCATCAGGGTTGAGCTGCTTCTCAAAGCCAATATGGTGAAGTACCAAGTGACTGTTTCCACTTCAAACTTTGCTCAGGCCCCCACCACGAACAATGTGTTCATTAAGCTGGTGGGTGAAGATGGGGAGAGTAAGCGAACCTGGCTCACCAGCATCAAAGGATCAGCTACGTTCTACCTGGGGGCTGTAAGTCTGGATTATTACTGGATTTCTTAATGTTGAATTATTTAGCCTGTAATCTGTGATCATTCTGCAGGAATTATCATTTCAAACAGGATAAAAACACCAGTATCATCACACAGTTTGATGTATCAGGTCTATTTGTCTCTTTTGTGTTTATTTTGTTAAAAAAAAAAAAATCATTCATGAATCAGACTCTTTATGGACCACATTTTAATATAGTACAAAATTCATCCGTTTATTTAACTATTTTCCATTTACCTAGATTGAAAATTAATTGAGGGAAATAGAGCAAAGCTGATGTGTTGAATGCAAAATGAATTTCTGATCGGTTTCTGTCTTTGCAAACAAAAGGCTCTCTGCAATTATGAGTAGCATAAAGCGCAACCCCGGATCCAGCATGTAATACTAAAAGCACAAAGAAATAGGATTGATTAAATTAAACTGTAATACCTGCATTACCACTAGCCCTGCATAGCCCTGCAGTCTGAGCACTCTCTTCTCTCACCTCTCTTTGTGTGCAGGACTCTAAATTTTCAGTGTCCTGCCCCACCTCCCTTGGCAAGCTGGTGCTGATTGAACTTGACAAAAAGCCTCTGCCATTGTTTCCAGAGGACAACTGGTTCCCCAGTAAGATTAAAATAAAATCCCCAGAAGGAGACACATACACCTTTCCCATCTACCGCTGGATTGCTGGTTGTGAGGTTCACCTGTTTAGAGAAGCAACGGGTAAGTGGAGCTTTACTCGCTTGTTGTAGCTGCTAATTTTTTTTCCTTTCTTTGACTGCACTAAGCAGGAAAGGCTAAGTCAAAATATTTTCCTTAGCCCTTAGAATCTTTGATGACAATCATCATCTTGGCAAGTACTGCAGAGAGAAGGAGCTGAAGCTGAGAGAGGAGCTGTACAGGTGCGTTCATGTCCTGCATTCCACAAACGCAAAACCCATAATATTGTTCAAGTCAGACACGCAAACTTACCTGTTTGTTGTGGGTTACTTTAATCCCAGTTCCTTAGCAACATCTTTTCATTTAAAGTGCAATACTTTTTTTATTCAAACAATAAAACCAATCCCAACCAGTTCATGATTTTTTTTTTCCTAGATGGGATGTTTATAAAGAGGGACTACCACACTGCATGAAAGCAGACTGCCCTGATTCTTTGCCATATGAGATCCGCTTCTCTTTCACCAAGTCTAAAGAATTTCTCTTGACTGCATCTACTGGGTAAGGCCCTTAGAATAATCAGAGGCAGTTTTTCAGATCTTTGAAAAAACTATCCAGACACATTTGAGCTTAAGGAGCTACTATGTTCTTTTTTATTCTTTAAAAATTCTGATTTTAAAACTCTTTCTTTTGGTAACGTAGGCTTGTTGAGCTGAATCTGAAGGGACTAACTTTAAACAAGGAGAACTGGTCCAACGTTGATGCTATAAGAAAAGTTTTCTGCAACAAAAAAACAGACATATCAGGTACCCCCAAGCACATTTAAAAATCTTTGGAATCTACTTATATATATGTTAAAGATTTAGACTTTAGTAAACTTTTCTTATCTTCCAGAGTATGTTCAGCGTCACTGGAAGGACGATGCCTTTTTTGGCTACCAGTATCTTAATGGTGTCAACCCAAGTTTGATTCGAAAGTGTTCAACCCTGCCTGAGAACTTCCCCGTTACTGATGAGATGGTGTTCCTTCGTGGTGGAGGTTGTTTAAATGACGAAATGCAGGTATTCATAGTTTTTTCTGCAGTTAGTTCATTCTATTGACAATCACATAATAACACTGATGTTCTTTGTTTAAGCGAACAGTGAAACTGCAATATGTGTTTAACTAAGAAAATACCTGCAGCAAGTCACAGACTTCAGGTATAGAAATGTGTTGTAATTTCAGAAACAATACAAATTATAGGAACATTTACCCTTATGGAGAGTTTGTTCAAATATGGATCCTGTAAATGGCAAATGCATTATTTTGAAAATCAATAGAAAACTGCTGACTTCCTGCTAGGTTTACACCAGGACAATGAAAGAGATTTTTGTGAATCTTAATGTGTCACATATGCATTCCAGTTTTACACTTCTGGGCCATTTTGCAAAATTTCTGAAAGACGTCCATAAAGTATCTTTTTTTTCTCAAAAGCTGCCAAATAAATTTGACAAAAATGTAAGAAACAATAATTCATTGCCACTCAGTGAAGTCTTGGCTCTGTTTCTATGTTCCAACCCAAATAAGTCACAACAGGAGAAGTGGCCAAGGCCTTAAAGGAGTACAAAGGAGGACAAACAGTCCCAAAGATTAACAGGTGCCAGGTCAGCAACAGGTGTTATGTTGCCAAGAGGTGTTTTTTATTTGTTTATTTGTTTATTTGGCTTGGTTTGGCTTCATGTACCATCAGGCTAAACCCTCTAAGATCCCTGCCAAAGCCTCGCTGCTGAACCCATCTTTAGTCTATTAATGGCCAAGGCCTGATAAGTACAACTTCACAGAAAATTGAGGGCAGTAAGTGAAGGAGTACAATTGGGGATGAAAGTTATATAATTTGACCCGGTTTTACCAAAACTAGAGATTAGAAAGTTTTTTCTTTACATTATAAAGCAATATTATTTCCACCATGCAATGCCTTCAGAATTCTTTCCCATTTAAGTTCTGAAATTAGTAAATTCATTGAAGCCTATTTTTCTAAAGCACTTTATGATTTCCATGATGGTTTAACTGCTGTATAAGTTTTGGACTTCTTTGTGTTAAGATTGTGAGAGTTCCTGAAGTTGCGATACAGTTCTATTTTTCTTCTCAAAAGTTTTTGGCTTTACTGATGCATTGCCTGTGTTAGCCATCAAGCAAATACAGCACACACTGCAGAAACACATTAGTGTTATATTGCTATGTTTTGCAGCACAGTTTCTTTGAGCAGTACACATGGAAAATTTGAGTTGCCTCATTCATTGCCAATGAAATAAATTTGATTGTTTGGAATTTTCTCAGAAAGGCAACATATTCCTGTGCGACTATAAGCGTATTGATGGAGTGAAACCCAACGTCATCAATGGAAAGAAGCAGTACCTGATGGCTCCCCTAGTACTGCTCCACAAAACTCCTGATGATAAACTGATGCCAATCGCCATTCAGGTGAGACTGACCCAACTATCAATGCTTGAGTTGAACCTTGAACCGATAAGGCACATCCAATATGAATTTTAGAATCCAGCTGTGATGAGATTTACTGCTAGATAAATTGGGTTGACTGTTTGTCAAAGAGCATTGGGTAGATAACCTTGATAGGAATGTTTAAACACTGAACTTTTTTATATCCTCAAACTATCTATCATCAATATTTAACTTCTTCTGTAGCTGAAGCAGACACCAGGAGATGACAATCCCATCTTTGTTCCTGCTGATTCTGAGTATGACTGGTTGATGGCCAAGATTTTTGCGAGAGGTGCAGATTTCAATGAACATCAACTCAATGTTCACCTGCTGCGCACTCACCTGCTGGCTGAAGTCTTTGCTGTGTCTCTGCTGCGCAATGTGCCCATGGTGCATCCACTCTACAAGGTATATGTTGAACATTGGTCTCTCTAACTAATGCTATACAAATAAAACTATAATGAACAACACTCCGTCTTTCCTCCAGCTCCTCGTCCCTCACACTCGCTACACACTGCAGATCAACTTCTTGGCTCGACTTGCTCTGATCTCAGAGTCTGGAGTTTTCACTCAGGTACAAATAGAGCATTGTATGGTGACCAACAGGAACACAATTATTTATGCTGTTCTTTTGAATTTGCACAGTGTTTGGTTTTGAAGACCATTTTTGCCGATTTATAATATTTGGACCCTTTACCCTTAGTTATGTTGTGGTTTTTAACACATTGTGAACTGTGTTATTCTCATTATTCTGAATAACTCTTCGCCATTTTGATTGTTGATAGTTTGCAGCATCTGGTGGAGAGGGTATGATCACAATTCTGAAGAGATCCCTGTCTGAAATGACGTACACCTCCCTCTGCATACCAGACGACATTCATGAACGTGGGCTGGATGATGTGCCCAACTTCTACTACAGGGATGATGGACTCAAGCTTTGGGATATCATCCACAGGTATGTAAAGCAGACCTAGGACAATAATATAGGTTGTTATTTCTGTTTTCTGTAGTGAGAAAGACAAGAAATAAAAAGAAGTTATATTACTCTAGTTTTAAGGCTTGGCTCATTCCTACTGCCGGGCATAACTAGCAGCATAAAGTCCTCACAGTGCCAAGGTGCCCAAAAAGTAATATTTTTACATGTTACAGAAGCACATGTGAACTAAGCCAAGCTCTGTGGGCTGTTAAAATGTGTCTGGCAGCTCTGCAGAAACTGGCCTCACCACCTTCAACAAATAATGTTTGGAGTGTCAAAGTGATAACCAAGAAAATAAAACAAGATTCCACCAGTAAGAGGACAGTGCTGGCAGAAAATTCAGTGATTTAATTCTCAATAACACAAATACTTCAACCCTGACCTCTAACAAATTAAACAACTTTATCATAAGTCTTTTTTTTTTTTTTAACCAAGCATTTTTACCACCTTATCACATGTATTCCATGTTGATACTGTTTGTAAACAACAGGGAAAATCAGCAGGACATAACCAGTAAAACTGTATTTTCTATGAGTTTACAAGTTGAGAATTTGAAATGTCAGGTATTGATACCTGTAGGAGTTGACAAAACTTTTCATGATTTTAATTTAATTTAATCCAGGCTTTGCTGTCTTTAAAGGTTTGTGAGGGGAGTGATCTGTCATTACTACAAAACAGATGAAGAGGTTTGCAAAGACTCTGAACTGCAGAAGTGGGTTCAAGACATCTTTGAGCATGGATTCCTCTCAAACCAGAGCACAGGTGTGCTTACAGGATATCTGTTTTGTTTTTTGTTTTTTTCCTGTGAAGAAAACTCAGATTTCATAAATCTGTTGCTACGCTAGATACATCTGTCAGTGAGATAGGCTTCATCTTTAATGTTTGGGATATAATTGTTGCTGGTTTTTTGATGAATTTTCAGGAATACCTCAAAGTTTTGGCTCATTGGACGAGCTAATAAAGTTTGTCGTCATGGTGATTTTCACCTGCTCAGGCCAACACTCCGCTGTCAACTCTGGACAGGTACATCACTATTATGTACTCTGAATGATATGTTGGTGTTGTTTTGTAAATGATTCATCATCTTTGATGTTGTGATACATAAACACTTTCTTAATCTTTGTCCTTCACGTGTAGTATGACTACGGTGGTTGGATGCCCAACACTCCCATCTCCCTGCAGCGTGCTCCACCTACCACAAAGGGGACAACAAGTGAAGCCACCATGCTGCAGACGTTCCCTGATGTCAACACAACAGCCCAGGGGATGTCCACCATGTGGCTGCTCAGCAAGCAGTCCTCTGACTTTGTAAGAAGCCAAGATTTCATAAAAACAACTTATATTTTGTCAGTATGCTTTCTCGCGTCTATGTTGGATACAAGAATGAAATTCAAGCTTGACGTCGACCTTGTGTCTAAAAGAAGTATGGTTGTTGTTATTCCTCATCCTGATGACTCATGTTACATTTTGTCAGGTCGCTCTTGGACAGTACCCAGAGGACCATTTCTGTGAGGAGGTTCCCTGCAAGCTGATACAGGACTTTCAAGGAGAGCTTGAAATTTTGAGCACAACCATCAAAAGTAGAAATAAGGGCCTGGACATCCCATACACATACATGGACCCTAAAGTGGTGGAAAACAGTGTTGCCATATGAATACTTCAGTGACTGAAGGTGTGACCTCACTGCCTGACTGTGTTTACGGACAGTTTGCCGATAAGGCATCTCTTTTCCAACGCCCAGAGGGCTTGAGTCCTCATGAGTGAATCCTAATTAGCCTAGTTAGTCTTTAAACTGTCTACTGATAACTGTTTATACCGTGCCTGTGCTGTGATTGTGTAGAGCTCATTCCAAACCTTCTCATGGCAACTTGCCACTGGGCAAACTCACCCAATCAATTTTAAGCATTTGTATGCAAGACACAGCTCTGTGCAACACAACTCTTACGCTTAGGAAAGCCTCGCTCAGCTCAAACACAGCTGTGTGAGCAGTGAGTCTATTTGACCGGTCTTTTTAGCAACAGTTTTGCTCAATGTAGTTACCAGTAATATCTTTATTGGAAATATATCAGCCTTCAAAAACAGAAATCTTAAACTGTTGAGTCATGCTTCTCTGACTAATCCCTCTTGTACAGATCTCTGTACCTCAGCTTCCCTTTTTCTGTGACTGTAATTGCTGATAAGGTTCTGATTTTATACCAGTTATTTATAACCTTATGACTGCAGTGTCATGCAATCACAACTGATCTCTGTCAATGATTAAATTAGGTGGCAGTTGTTAAGCTTCTCTGGCAACTTCAAACTTGACTATGAGAATGGGAGATAGAAAACAGAAGCAAAATACTTGACTCTGACAGTTGCTTTGTGTGGTGATCAGAAGCAATGTAAAAAAAAAAAATCATGCAGCAAACAGTTTGTCTCACTTGATAGAAGTTATGTTCTTCTAACAGCAAATATTCAGCTGAAAACATTTATATCTCAAATGGCATTTGATGTCTTTGGAGCTGCTTGCATGCTGTTTTGCGGTCCATTTACTGCTCAGATGTATTTTTGTTTGTAGTGTTCAGTATTCTCTCTGCAGCTGTTTAACGCTTACAGGTGTTTTTTTTTTTCTCTCTTTTATGACAGTGAAGAAATATTGGTGTTCTTAGGAGTATAATCAGAGGCTGTTGAACTCTCAGTTAGTGACAAATGAGACTGAGCAGGTGTTGGCTGCTCCCTTAAGGTGATCTTTTGAACTGGGTGGTTCCTGTTTATAAAGTTTTCAAGTTTTGAAATAGGTCCAAAGTTTGAGGCATTGGTATGCTGTCTCATTAATACCTGGATTTCTACTTACTTGATTCTGATTGGTCAAAAAATCTTGTAACAACGGTTACAAACTCTGTGTTTCCAGAGACAATCAGATCACACACAACATATCAGGTTAATCCCCTGAAAGGACTATTTTCTTATGGGCTTTAATAAAGAACAACTCTGCATGTTCTGTGTTTCATTATTTACCCGAGAAGTTGTGGATCAAATTTAGACCAAGAGAAAATACATTATTTTATACCAAGAACTGTGGCATGGTGTAGGCTAAATGCTTTGACTTTATCATTAAATTCAAATGTTAAATTTAAAGGCAGGGTTGGCGGTCCTGAAAAACTAGCATGAATTTGAAAGTAGCATCTCGTCAGGACTCCGCCTAGCCCCTCCTCTCCCTCCCCTTGAAGCTCCTCCAAAGCAACGCCCCCGCTCACATGCACGAGCATTGCTGATTTGCAACTATGATTGTGAATGACTGAAAGACGTTCTCAGCACATCATTTTATGTTTTGCATGACGTCGATTCATATCTCATTTAGAGGTAAGGTAACACCAAATTGTTAAAATGTAAAGCTAAAAAACAAATAAACTAACGTGACTTTTGCTAGTACTCGCAACTGTCATGCTAGCATTATCCACTTTTACTTGTGACATGAAAAAAAGATACAAATAGTACATGTACATTTTCTCTAGGACTTACTAAATATCACAATATTTTTTTGCTTGTCAGAGCCCCTGTGGTGAGAGTTTATTAGACTGATCCAGACTACAGCCCAGAGCCAAGTACCTCATCGGGTCACAGGGGACAAGCCCGAGGTCGAGCGAGAGGGGCAGCAGTTAGAGGCAGGGGAACAGAAAAAGAAAAGAAAGCCTCCGTCTTACTTTTCTTGCTCTGTTTAGCCAGAGGAGCGGTTATCAGTAATTGGGGTGTGGGTAGTTTCTCTGCCATTTTTCTGCTGAGTGCGAACCTGTACATCGCTGAACTCGGGAACACGCACTGAGTCAGGGGCAGTGCGCGCCGGTGAAATGTACGCGCAGGAGGAGGGCAAAACGGCAGGACGGGATTTGATTGGTTTAACAGAATGGATCATAATCAATGTGATTGGCGGATGTTTTCCTGGGTTTTCTCCTGCTTTATATAGCGGATATTATTCGCTCTCATTTAAGAACACACCATGTATTGCTTGCCATCGGAACATATAGATCATTTTAACCTGTATAACAAAAAGTGTATCTAAATCAAACTACCAATTATACCTTTCATGTGGCTTAATTAAAAAAACAAAAAAACAAAACGAAGCATAATAATGTTAAGACAGCATCAATCAAAATAAAAAATTTAAACGCCTTATTACAGTTGCCAGCAGTAAAGTCTGAAGGACTGCCTTTTAGTTGTGTAAGTAAATCCTTCTTAAATCAATAAAACTGCTGTAAGATCAGCAAAATGTTCTTATCGTTTGGATGGCAGTCTGAAAATAAGCAGGAAAATGTAAAGTGAGCAGGTGGTTATGCGCAGTAGAATTCCCACAGGGTGAGAAAGGACCCCTCCACGTAGCACTGTGGCCCTATGTGTCGTCTAAAGCAAACCAATACAACACAGTTTTTGAAAAATATGTCAACTTTCTTCTCCTTTGACCCTGATTTAGTTAATGAACATCTCAGTTTATATAATCTGCCTCCCCCTGTTTAGACGGAGCTGAGACAACAGTGTCAGCCATGGCAGCTTGTCAAGTTATGAACCAACTGCATTTCCCATCCAATCTCCTTCACCCACGCACATTGCAGACTGAGGAGCTTTCAGACTTTCTTCCAAAAAATGAAGTCTGATTCTTCCAGCTCTGACTCCTTTCCAGAGGGCATGTCTAACAAGTTTCTATCAGTGGTGCTTTTCAACTTCCATCTGCTCCCTCAAATCGTTTCAGCATTTGTTTTCTTTGAGTGCAGAATAGGTTGTCTGCTGTGACAGCTGCTTAATTTGGAATTTTCATTCAAACAGAGATGCATTAATCTATGCATTGAACTATTTGTCCTATAACAATCAATCATTATGTTTGCTAAAAAAAAACCCCGAAAACATTATACCATAACCTTTTAGGCTGCTCTAAAAAGAAGTTTAAGTGGTATAAGACTGACATGATGTCCTCAAACTGATGTGCAAAATACACCCAAATGGATTCATTGTGGTTAAATGCCCTTCAGATCGCTATGTGACATTACACTGAAGACTTCAAATAATGAATAATATTCAAGTGATTATGCAGTGGACCACGTTTTAATTTCAGCTCTTTGGTATCCAACAAATTGAGGTTGAAAGATAAACCTTGCTTGTCCTTGTGTGCCTCGCTCTCATACACCATGAAGGACATCAATACAGTGTAGCTCTGGAAATAACCCCTTATGTTCCACTTCATCATTTATCTTCTCCTATGACACCCATTAATCTGCCATTAGCCCTGATGGATTTCTTGTTACCTTGTAACAAGCGTAAAGGAGTTCAGAGGGATCTTTTTTTTTTTTTTCCAGACAGGTTACATCCTGTATGCACCTCTATGAAACAAAAAGATTTTTGATATTTTTCACTATTTATATTTATCCCTGCTAATTTACAGGTTGAATGTGACCAAAATTCTGAGAAATGTCAGAGGAAAATGGCAGATTTGTTGCTATCTTTGCTCACAGTGAAATGAGATCTACTGAGAGGACATAAACATGAACACGAAAGTACAGACGAGTACACACATTTGTGTGAGATATTGCCTCTGGCCTTTGAATCCCTCTCTGCTTTGGTGGTTTATCTTAATAAAAAGACTGCTTGCCCTCTTTGTCCCAAATATTTTGCCCTGCGGGTAAAGGGATTTTTTTTTTCAAGGTATTTCATCATAGGTCAGTAAAAGTACTTTGGAGAATCATTTGTTTTGAGACTGGTTCCAGTATCAAAGGTAAGGTCGGGACTGGGTAAACAAATATTTGACTTATTTTCTGTGACTTCGTGTGTGTGTGTGAGGGACAGAGAGAAAGTCATGGGGGCAAGAGCATGGGAAAGAGTGAAAACATCAATTGTTAGTGTCCCTTTGAGGTCATCACACGTTTTCCAATTGACTGGAGGTGTAAATTAAAAGTTCACCAAAGACAAACTTGTAAAAACTTTATTCAGGTTTAATTCAGTTGCAGTGAGGACACCCACTGGCTTATTGTTCTGTTTTGTGTTTTAATTCATAATGAAGTAATTGTGGATATGATGAAGGACAAGGTAAGAGAGACAATCTCCCTGTTTGCTTTTTCTTGCTTACTGGGCCATAACTAATACAAAAGACTGAGGGTCTGTATTATATCAGAAAGTAAAACCCAGATAGTTCAGAGGCAAATGTTGAACAAATGTGAAATGAAGGATGAGTATTGTTTTTTGATATATACTGCACAGTTTTATATATTTGTGATTGAATCGAAAGCTGAAACAGTTTGAGGCTTCCTATTCTTCAGTTTTATCACCTACCTGCCATCCTGTAGACCCAATTATGCTCCATGGCCATGGTATAAATAAAGAAAATATATCTTTGTATGTCTGTGAGGAATAGGAAACATTGAATATGACGAGGCGTCCTTCTACCCTTTACTAGCCCACAGACTGGAAGTGGTTTGCACTCCATCATTAGGTCACACCTGTCATCCACAGAGAACATTTTCTCTTTTCTTCTATTTTATAAACCTTTCTTGCTGTGGAAACTATCGTGCTCTGTAAGGGGCTATTCAATGTCTCACATATAATGTGTTAAGTTTCAGTTACATTCATAATACCTGATTCCTTGGGTTTTTCATATGCATAAAATAACACAAATCTCCTGGTGCATCAGTTTCACAAAGCAATCTCTAATTGCCAAGTTGATTTGGTTGACTTGTGGTCTGTCTAACCCTAACCCTTCACTGACACAAACTGAACTGCAAACCCTCAGGACCACCGCCCTCCCCCCAAAACAATTTCTAACCTCAATGCCTTATTTCTAACACCCTAACATTTAACATTTTCAATTGAGTTTTCCCAAATGGCAGCTCATGTGATGATGTAGGCTGACTTTGAACTATGAATATAATTTGCATGTATTATTGTGAAGTTCACATTGAGCCTTACTTCAGAAAGCAATGTGAGAAATTTAAGTACATATGAACACCTTGTACAGCTAGCGAAATAAGACACACCTCGGCAGCTATTTGTTCTAATAAAGTAAGATCGGTATGACGATAAATCCTGATACGTAATACTTAAAAGCTGGAACCTGCCCCATGAACTGCAGGTTTGAAGGGTTTAAGAGGTTTGGGATTCAATTCAGAAAGTTGGGGCTAGTAGGGCCATTTTCTGGAGTTATGGGTTAAGGTTGTCTCTAAAGGCTTTAGAGGGTGGGGGTTTGGAGGTGGTGGTGGGTTGTTGTAGAGGTTTTGGAGGGTAAAGTGTTGGGAGGTGAGTGTTATTTTTAAGAGGTGAAGGTCAAGGTTATTTAATTAGGTTGAGGGGTTAGAGTTACTTTGATGGTTTGGGGTTAGGGTTAGGGTTACTTCAAGGGTTTATGTTTAGAGTCAATTTGAGAGGGTTAGGGGTTTGTTGGGGGTGAGGGTTGTTTTACAAATTGGGGGGTAGGGTTGGGGTCAGTGATAATTTCAGAGTGTTTGGAGGTTAAGTTTATTGCCTGCTTGTAACATATTATTTGTTACCTTTTGAGAGCCAGAGCTGATGATTAGGATTTGGCTCTAACATTAAATGAACCCAGTTCCAAATCTCATTAACCTGAGCTGTAATCCTAATCCTAATCCCTATTCAGACACTTTAAGCAAACTCCAGTCTCTGTCTTTTGCTCCTGAAAGTCAATGAAGTAAAAGTGTTCTTCTGACCTTTCATTTCCTCAAATTTGGTGTGTCATCAACAATTTCAAATAGATTTTTTGTATTTACATCTGAATGGATTAATTGACTTCTAGATGTTTTAAAATCTACATTTGTATTTCATTTAAAGCTGCCTTTCTCTGCCTTCCCTTTTAATCTCCTTCGCATCACAATTTAACCAGCTCTTTTTGTTAATTCTCATGCTCTTGACCTGCATGTGTCTTCAACAAGGGAACTAGCACCTCAAATTGTAGCTCGACAGCGCCACTTATAGTTTGAAACTTTTTTGGATCCCTTTAAAAAAGTCTTGCTTGAGCTTTTCTTTCTATT
This sequence comes from Halichoeres trimaculatus, assembly GCF_033239565.1. Taxonomy (NCBI): domain Eukaryota; kingdom Metazoa; phylum Chordata; class Actinopteri; order Labriformes; family Labridae; genus Halichoeres; species Halichoeres trimaculatus. Next base: position 27,505,725 of record NW_027437180.1, read on the forward strand.
ACTGTGAAATATGGAAAGCAGGTGAGGAGTTTCATGCTTTTTTCACTGACATGTCAGTCAAATGTGTTTTATTTACATACTGGTCAGAATAAATCTGAATTTGGTGAATGCACCCATGCATACAGAAACCTTAATACTCCAGCCGATGCCCTTCATTATCACAGCATACAGTATGCATATGTGCAGGTTACAAACGTAGCAATATACCTTATACCCATATGGACAACACATTTGTGCACTGTAACACGAGGTTTCCATCTGTATACATGTTCTTCAATTAAAACGAAATGATCACTTGAAACCAATCAATACTCATGAATGAAATTACATAACGTATAAACCACATAACAAATGGGATTGTAGGACTTGAGAATATGTACACACAGCTACATTTACAATAATACAATTGGTGAAAGCCTAAAAAGTTGTTGGCATCCTTTTTGTAACAAACCGCACTTAATATAACAAAGCACATACTGCATAATAGAAAGTAAATGTTGATTTGTTTGTGTCAAAAATCAAACACAGTTCTGTTTGACATATTTCAAGTATCTGAAAAACATAAACATGAGAATTTGAACAACTTTAGGCAGTTTCAGCAAAAAGATCAGGGTGGGAAAAGTTCTTTTTCAAACACTTTTCAACCAAAGGAACCTTTGAAATACCGTGACAACAGAACAAAAGCATCTCTGCTTCAGTCAAAATGGTGCTGTATAAGAGTTGAAAAAGCAAAAACAAACTCAACCTACCAAAGCAGGGAAAAGCTGTCTTTAAATTTGGATTTTTTAATCATGGATCTATTAGATTCAGAGTCTGGTAAGCAGTCATGACAAAACAATTTCTCCTTTTAAACTTTTAAAAGAAAAGATACTATAACCTTTAAAGAAATATATACCATTGCTGATATTTAGCTGATCAAAACACTCACAAAATGTACCCAGGCCTCATCTTTAACACAGAGTAAATATAAAGAATTTGCTTGTGGTAAAATGAAAAAAAAAAAGGAAATAACAGCAGACTCCTCTCTGCGTGAAGAAATGAAGTGAGAATGGGTCTCTCAGCAGTGTGGCGGGAGGAGTGCCTGGCTGTGTTAGGTGGAGGACATTTCCATTGTAAGTGGGTACATGCAGGTTTCAGAGTAACAAGGTGATGGAGCAAAAGTGGGATGGAGTAGATGAGGCTGTGCTGCTGGGACCTGACCATGATATTTGATTCAGTCTTTTTATTCATGGTCAGTACAGAAGGAGAAACCCACTGTTCTGTGCTGCAGACGCATAATTTTGGGGTCTATTGTTCACACGATGGAGGGGATGAGCTGCAAAGAGTGGGTGGAAGCAGAGTGAGGGGTTATCGCAACAGAGTCAGATCTCCTTTTTTGTTATGTTTCTGTCAGTCAGAGTCTTCTCAGATTGTGCTCCTCTGAGCAGGAGCCTTTCCTCAGAGTGATGTCGTCCACAGCCATCTCTCCAATCTTGCCCCGCCCACGCTCCCCCTTAAGGATGACCTGGTGAACAGCAGCAACATGTACACAATAATCAACAGCTGCTGATTTGTTATGACAATTTTTTCTTTGATTTTAAACAGAATTCATCAATTTTGAATGCAGTCTTTGAAACAGACTGTTGCTGAAATTTATTTATTAACAAAATACAAATAATTCTCTTCTCTACTGCCTCAAGCAGGGTTAATAAATTCCTCAAAAGCTAGAGGGCTGAATAGGAAAATAAGAGGCAGATGGGGGGCTCCTCAAAGAGCTTTTCATCAAACGGCTACAATAGATACCATACTTACTTCACAATGTTAACAGAGATCAGAAAAAATGAACTACCATGCCGTCCCAACATTTTTTTTTACTGAATTTTATCATAAATGGAGGAAGAAACGCATTCATTATTATGTGTTACTGGTGCCAAAATAAATAAATAATCAAATGAATGTCTTTTACTTCATCTTGTGGCTTGGAGAGTTGGATAAATTGTGTTTCGTCTGTTAACTACCAGCGCATTCAAGTGTTGCTTCACAAATTTGATGGCAGGTGCAGGATTGGTGTAATCCTATAGAATATCACAGCACACATCGTGCCTGCTTTAGTTGAATCAAAAAGAGCTCTAACTCACATGCATGAGACTGACTGATTTGTCCTAAAAATCTGCAGAAATTATAATATATAATTTAATTATTTTTTTTTTAGTACATCCTTCTTTTTTTACTTACACTTTCCAGGCCTGTGCCCCATAACGTGATCTGTGTGTGCCTCCAGCCGTTTCCTCCCGTCCGTCCCCACACTGCAGGACTGTACTGCTTCCCCTTCTTTACAAACACTTGCAGCATACCCACGTGGTGGCCAGCCAGTTTGTGACGGAATGACAGGCACAGATTACCGTCGTTCCAGGGCTGGGTGAGTGGGAGGACCAGCCGAGCCCCACGACCGTTCCTCTTGTTTCCCACCTCAGGAATGGTGAGGTACCGTCCACCTGGGGAGGGAAGTGAGAGTTATTACAATCAGTCAGTGACAATTAACTGATCATCCACTGAACTATGATTACCATCAATAATTGGACCCACAACATATCCCAGCTGCAACTTTGCAGGCTGCAGTACACTTGTGAATTATCAAATTACAGGTTAATGTATAGTTTATATTTCACTTATAATAATATAAAAAGGGTGTTAATGATATCTACATTTTTTTAACCTCACATTTTATCACATTTTTATTTTGAAGCTACAACTCTGTTATTTTAAATTATTTCTGCACTGGCTGGTCTTACTCCAGTATGCAGCCCTTTATTACATGTCACTCTCTCTCCTAGTTTCCTTTTCGACCCAGAGTTCTGTCTCTTTTCTGAGGAATAAAAGCCATGAAACTTAAAGTTAAAGAAGAATGACTGAATTAAGTAAAAATAAATTACATATTACATCTAATTTACCCCCCTCCCCCATAGATAAATAAATAAACAAATAAATAAATAAATAAATGTATAAATGAATGAATGAATGAATGAATGAATAAATAAATAAATAAATAAATAAATAAATAAATAAATAAATAATCAAGAACTGAACATCCAATGTGACATTTTTAAACATCATAGAGCTTTGACATTAAGGGCCAGTATCTTAAAAAAAAAAAAAAAAGCCATCCATGTGATCCTCTTGATCTATAGTATTTCATATATAATTTCTTTTGAGAAAAACAGGTCTAGGTTCTTCAGGGTAAATAGAGTTTTTCCTGTCACAGGTAAAAAAATAAGGACAAGATTTCAATAGGTAGTGTTTGCATCTAAAATAATAAGCAGAAGCTTAAATCCCTGGTGTAATGCATATAATTGTCACATCTTGATATGAAGAGGTCTTTTTATTGACACTATAGAAAAGTTTGACTTCGGAAACGATCCCTGCGCAAACCTTCGCACGTACGGCAGGGTCTGTGGCTGCAGAACTTTCTTTCCAAAAGAAGCTGCTTTAATTATTTTTTGAGAGAATTAAAAACTTGTAAATAAATATTTTAGAAATTAGGTACCAGCACAAACAAAAATGAAAGACACAAAAACTTAGAGCAAAGGAGGTGAAAAATTAAGATTTTTTTTATGTCTGTGTGTGTGTGTGTGTGTGCGTGTGTGTGTTTTTTTTTTTTTTTTTTTTGGGGGGGGTACATAAAATGTAAAAAAAAAAAAAAAAAGAATGCATGACACACTTAGTATTTTTTGCCATTAAAAATACAGCCAGTTGCCAGTGGCAAATTGATTTTTTGAAAATTAATTCAGGCATAAATTAGTAACATTAACGATATACAGTTTTAAAAATTCAGAAGTAAAAGTGCCCCCAGGTAAAAACTGATTAATGGTGATGCATCTTGCTTATCCAGCAGATGTGTGCAGGGCTGCTTTTAACCACAGGGGGTGTTATACCAATAATCTGTAGGCCACAGACATTCTCTGCATAAGATATGAGTCACTTCGAAGCTGTGCAGAAACAAAGCGCTTTGTCAGAGCAAGATAAGTACTTACATGCTTTACAACCCAATGATGATGTTTCTGAAGCTGTTAAAAATCTACAAACTAATGCATAAATGGATAATTGTTTGATATGACAGTTTGTCTTCTTAACTTTTTCACTGTACAACATTGTCAGTGGAATTGTAAAGGTCTGGGAAAGAAGCTTTGTTTTCTTTAATGAGTGAGCAGAAACTTGGCTGAGGAGAGGGTGAATGTCTGAAAACACGCTAGTCACTGCTAGGACTGAGCCATTTGGCAGGGGAAGCCAGATGTGGTTAGTGTTGCTTAAACAGGCTCAGTCGTCTGCACTGTTTAGTCTTCACACTCTGTTAACTGAGCTCTCTCTTCATAACACATCACATTTCCTCTCTGTATGAACCCAAAGAAAAACAGTGTTGTGTTCCCTTTTAATGTGAGCCACAGGTATCACTGACAGGCCGGGTAATCCGCCTCTCATTTGCATCACTTTGTAGAGCGGAGCACTAATCTGCACAAAAGACAAACTACTTCCCTCGAGTCATTTTCATCTTGACCTGTAATTGAGTTGAACAAAATTTTGCTGCTTTGATTGTCTTACTCTGTGGTTGTCTGAGCGTGTCACCAGAGGAATTCAGTGCTCTCATTTCCATTTACTGGAGCTAAAATAAACACTTTTTCTTGATTGAGAATCGTTGATCCCTGCCCTCAATTACCTGATGGATCAGGCGTCGTCTCCCAGTGCAGGTCTCCATCTTTGTCCCTGATCCAACCACAGAGACCGTCATCAAAGGAGCAGCTCAAAAACCCAGACTCTAATGGGGAAAAAAACACACACTTTTTAGTGCGCACACATGTGAAAAGCCTTCAGTCATCTCTGTGTAGCCCTGCTGTGTGCCTCAATACATAACCAGGAGTAAGAGAACTGCAGGAGCACCTTTTGATGAAACAATAAAAGAGTAAACATTTGTTCTAATCTCTGAGGAGAGCTGGTACACTGAGGGAAAATCAAGGAGGAAGGGAGCTGATTGAAACCTGAGTGGGAATGCATTCATGTAAAAAATCACAAATATTTGCAGGAGAATTGCTGCTTTCCGTGTGTTTAACTCTGTCATCACTGAATCATACTCCACTCAAATCATAAAATACATAACAAACAGGACAGAGTGTCTAAATATTGAATGAGCGATGATTTTCATCTCAGCTATGACGCCTCGACAATAACATTAAGAGAATGCAGGAAAACTAGATGCAGTATCATCCATGCATTGCTGTGCAAATTGGTTGAGATAAGAATAACATCCATCACTTTGTCCCTGAAATAGGGTTTCCTGAAAACACTTCTCAGTTCATTTTCTGAGCCAATGAAAACGCCTCCTCTTTCCTGACAGAGCGGCTAAAATGATGTGATCCAAAATAAACACGTAACTAAATCATTAGGCAGTTTAATCTGCATACCACTGACGTCGATGAATCAAAATGTGGGAGAAAATGATCTTTTTTACAAAAGAGTTTGTTTCTCTTTTTTGTCAATGCCCCCTGTAAAGCCTAAGAGACGTTCCCAAAATGATCGATTGATCATCCAAGCAATCAACTGAGCCTAATATGAAAAGTGGAAAAGTCTGGCTGTTATATCTAGGCTGGGAGCCATTATTTACACAGATTTGGCCAGATGTCATGCGTCACCTCCTGGTGAAAAGCCCATCAAAACACATCTGGTCACTAAAATGTCTCCGCCACAGCAGGAGCTGATTGTCAGTTTCATTTTGCTGGTAGCAAATGTGGCTCGTCTGTCATCGTTTGAGCTCTACAGCCTGCTATAGGAGCGATGCTGCTGCTGCTGATTGTCTCTGTCAAACGTGTTGTGTTTACCTGGGTCGTCCTTGGCTTCCTCCGCCGTGTTGCCAAGCTCAATGTCAAAGTCGATGTCGAGAATGCCGTTCTGACCGTGGTTCCTGGGGACTGGAGAAGGACAGAGGTGGAGATGCAAGTTTAGATAAAGGATTAACAAAGGTGTTATATTTGCTCACTGGCTTCCCTGCTTGTGGCTGCTGTGTGGCTTTGTTTAATTCTTCTACAAGGAGCGTACAAGGAGAAATCAATGCCACGGTTTAGTGCCTTTCTATCCAGAGACAAAACACTGCATTGATAGAGGAAGAGACCTGAGTACTTGAGAAAATTTTCTGAGACAACGTGCAGACTTAGAAGGTGTTTCATTTGAGCCAGTTTTAATCTTCATAATTTACAAGCCAGACATCACAGTAAGACAGATTGAAAGGCTGATACAAAGCATAACAGAATCGGACACTTCACCCCCAGGTAAACTCAGGCTTAAGACCTGTTACCGTGGTAACAATCCAGTCACACCACTGTTGACCCCTCTCACTTTCTCCCAACAGTTTGTTGACAAAACAAAGGCAAACATCATCTTCTACCATCTATTTTTATAGCATTTCTCTAGCTTGTTGAAACTCTTTCTGATGTCCTTCCACTGATATTAAGGATCTAATCTTTTCCTGTGTTCTGTATCTCGCTTCTTTTCCCCTTTTTATCTTTCTTTTTTTTTAACCTGTCCTGTGATTAGGCCCATTTAAACGTTTTCAAAGTATGTCCTTGCAGCTCACAAATTCTTCTAAATGACATTTTTTTGGCACTGCTCAAACTTCTCTCAAATTTTCCCCTAATAGTTCCCTCTACTGATATTTCATCTAACTGCTTTTGTCTAATTTTGTCTTTGTGGAGCTCTTCCAAGAATTCAAACCAGAGCCATAATGAGGATGAACACGTCAGTTCATCTGATGCAACGCATATGAAAACGCTGCAGCTCCATAACTTAGTGCTACCATTCATACACACATACAGTACACAGCCAGTCCTGAAATAGCCTGTTTCCTTCTTCAGTGGGGTCACACTGCTCAACATACTGAAAGCCAAGCTGTCTCATTAAAGGTCAGTGAATAAGTGAAGTGTAGAAAGCTGTTATTATTTTCTTTTTTTACTGTGATAAGCCTTTCCAAAGGAAAATGCATTGACCCTTTGCTCTGTGAGAATAAAAGAACGTCATCAAAGGTTTCACAAAGCCTTTAATGAAGTTTTCTTTGGAAAAAGTTCTTCTGTTTTATTCCACTCCTTATTAAGACAAGCCAGTGGAATTTAATCTATCAATGAAACAATTCCTTGTATCCTCAGCAAGATTCTTGCTCTTGTGCAATGTCTGTGCTGTAACCTGGACTTGAACCATCAGCTCTAAGAATACCAGACATGAGCCCATTCCTGTCCACTGAGATCTTGTGTTGAACCCAATGCTGGGTCACAGCCACCTGGCTGACTGCAATGTAGTCTGACAGTCCAAGGAATCTGAAAGTGAGGAGGTCACACTCATACCAGGCTCTCCAGTAATCCCAGGCATCCAGGTCTGTGTGTCTGTGTCTGTGTTTTTCTCTTTAAAGGAAGGAGCGCCCCTGGAAGTTCTCATGTCCTGTTGTAGAGCAGTTGTATAATGTGGTGTAAATTTGATGATACAGCTGTTTAAAAGGAGTCATTTAAACAGAGGAGGTGTTTGACACTTCTTCAGTCACAGAGCAGGATTACTAACACAAATGAATAAAAACATATGGAGCACCTTCTTTGGCAAATGAGTTTTCCTAAACCGAAAACTAAACGGTGACATGATTAACTGTAGATGGGTGATAATGTTTTCAGTTTCAAGAGTGTATTCTGCCATTTCTGATGAAGTTCAACAAAAACTTTTTTTAAGAGGGTCTAAAATATATAACAGCCATATGTCTTTGAGGGACTTTTTCATTGTTTTGTGAATGTTAACATTTTTTCTTACCTGCTATCTAATGGGGGTATATATTTATCCAGTGAAGCCATTGAGCTTACAGGCTTTTGTGTGAGGCAAGCCATACGCTGTTCTGATTGCGACCTTATTAGAAACTTGAGAAACAATCGTGTTTTCAGATCAAGAGTCAAATATTCGCCTCAAGAGGGTTGTAAAATAAATGTCAACATAACTCATTACAGCCATTAGTAGAGCATCTGCTCATCAGTCTCAGTTTCACTGTAAAAAGTAACTTAAACAGGGGCTTCACTCTTGACACAAGTAAAAAAAAAAACTGATTTTAAATTAATGTTTTTAGCAGTGAACTGGTTTTGCACATTAATAACATCACAGGATTTTAAAAAGCAAAAATAAAAGCTTTGTCAGGTCTGGTCTTAAGAGGAGCTTTGAGCTTTAACTTCCTCTCATTGATTTTAAAGGCCCCATATTATGTGAAAAAAAAAAAAAAACAATTAAGTCTTTTGGTGAAATTTGTGGGTCTTTGGCTTTCCTCCCAGCCCACAAAATGTGATTTTTAATGACAAAACCTGTACTCAGCACTGCTTGTGAATGTAATACCCCCCCTAATACCCCCAAACCACCTCCCAGCTGCTAGAGGATGCCAAAGTTGAAGGGCCATCACTGCTCTGTTTTTGGCCTTAAACAGCCACATAGTGCCATGCACAAGCTTCCCATCTCGGAAGAAGACAGGACTAAGTGGCTAGAGTTCATTTATCAAGGAAATGTGCCAGCTACACTCAGTAAAACTGTGCATGTGTGTGTGCGCATTACCAACCACCCGCCAACAAACCTCGGACCCTGGAAATGCGAGTGTTTTAAATGCTGTGTGCTGTGGAGCAGATGGAAGAGCTTCTCCTCAGTGTCCCCCCCGTCTCTGTGTTAGCTTCAGGATGCTAACTTTAGCTGCAGTTAGCTGGTTGTTTTAGCCTGTAATGTTATGGTAAATGAGCTTCGCTGTTTTATAAACATTGTGCATTCATATGAAGGTCACGCCCACTAAATCAGACTGTTCTGAACACAGGGACTATGAGAGCCTGGAAACAGTGCTGCTGTGCTTGATTTATTGGCTTTTTGGACCAAAACATGTTACAACCATTTCATGAAAACATCAATGATCCATAATAAACTGCAGAAAAGGAGCAGAATATGGGACCTTTAAAGCATTCATCTATTTTACTGATGTTTATTTACCCTTTTTTCCTATAGAATTTTACATCACTGGTCCTCTTGCTTGAATTTCATGTTGGGGTCAAATGTTTTAGTTATTTTAGCGCATCATATTATATTGGTATAATAACAGTGGTTTTCATTCAGCTACTTTTATTTACTTTACAGGCTGTTTTCCAAGCGCACACCAAAGAACTGCTGATACCTGATCATTTACAAACCAACACTCCTCATGCTGAAATTCTGAGCAACATCTGTACATACCACATTCTCCTGTGGAACTTAAGCAGTAGCTTTCATGTGACTCTGACGTCATGGAAAATAGTCCGAACAAAAGCTTTTCACAGCTTGCCTCAAGGATTATCCTGAGTCATCGAGACTTTCTATCTGCAAAGTTTTTCAGATTTTTTCCTTAAAGGCTCTAAGCTCCACAGCTATAAGTCCATTCATCCACAATGTGCCAGGAGATATTTCTGAGATATCTAAAAGCCTCCTTACATCAAACCAAAACTCTGTATCTTGGTCGAAACTACTGTAAAAAAAAAATATGTATGTTCCAACACTCAATAAACTCTCATTCTTGTGTTACCTTTTGAGCCTGTGTGGTTGATTGATCCAAATATTTGGAAGGTAAATAAAAGCTGCTCCAGGGGGGATTTTATGTTCTTTCACAAGGTTGAGCAATAACCTGTGTTTCTAGACAAACAGAGAAAATTTCATCATCTCATTTTTTAGAGGTAGAGTGACTTGTCTTTGTAGGTTTTCTGGTAAATCATGAAATATGTGCCACTTTTTGTGGAGCTTTAATGAACACACCTGTTTTAGCTTTGTGTGAATTAAAGTGGGATGCTTTATAATGACCTGAAAGTATTTTATTTGCTCAACATTTCTCATTTTGAGTGGTGTGTTTATTGCATGTCTCGTTGAGGGTTACAGGAGAGTTTAGATACAATTCTCAAGAGCAACAGCCTGAAGGCAATAGACTTAACAGAGGGGAGAAACTGCTTCTTAAGATCAAAAACCTCTCTACCAGTGTGTCTAAAACTCACTGCTCACCATCATTTCATTACTCTGTCGGTAAACAAAATCTGTAAACAACACTAAGTGTGAAATATGTGCTGTAATAGTTAGTTTTGCCATGCAACAGGAGGGATGCTGCAAACAACTGACCGACTGTCTTTACTAACTTTTAAATGGAATTAGTCTTACTAGCAAATGCTGACTGACTTTTTTAAGCCTCTGAGCTCTGAAAATTAAAAAAAGCACAGAGTCAAGGTTGTCATTGGACACAGATGTTTCTGCACCTGAGGCACAGCTGAGGTGTTGTTCAAACCACGAGGCCTTTATTCAAATTATTCCTATTTCTGTCTAATTATTCGAATAATCACTCAGCAGTGTCTCTGCTTCCTCCCACTCTCATCTTACTGAAACCTTTTTCTGGAAGCTCTGATTTGTGGAATTGCTCTGCCGTGGTGTGAACTATTAGATTGATGTCTCCCTCAAGCAGCGCAGACAGGTGTTAATGTAATCCTCTCTTCCTTCTTTCCTATTTCTAATTATGGGGTGCCATCTGGCAAGGTGAGTATTTTCCTCTACTTTTTTCAAGCATCTTAGCAGACATTTTCTGTCAAAGGAGCTTAATGTAAGTTTGGGTAAACATTTATTTTAGCTGTGCCTACAAGTGAGCATTACAAGACATATGAGCAGAGAACACTTCAGTCAGGGTTAAAGTTTGGGTAATATAAAACTGCTGGTGCATCTGGACTAAATGCTTCATTAAATTTTACTTTCTGCTGCTTTCTTTCCTAAATTGGCTGGGATGCAAACACATTGCAGAAGGAGAAATAAGCACTTTGTTGTGCTGAACATGGAGAGTTCAGGATGTTAGGCTCCAGTTCACTGATTTGTTGCCCAATTAAAGGGTCATCCACACTTTTTTCCCGCTAAAAGCTGGTGAGCAGATTGCACTTAAGTGAAACTCAGCAGAAAACAAAGATGAAAATATCTTAGCCACCAAGCAAACGCTTCATTTCCCCCTTTTTTGGAAGAATGACAGGGAAGACTCACTATCATTACGCTGAAACAATGACAAATCTTGGCAAAGCAACATAACAGCTTGGCATGAATTTTTTTTTGACTCAAACTCAAGTCCTGGTCTTCAGTAACTACTGATTCCAACTTGGATTTAAACCCAAGCATTGACTGCTTAAGGGTTTAGATTATGGAAAGGAAGACTCAGACTTATCTATTGATAAAGTATGTCTGATTTGTAAAATAAGTTCTTTGTTACACCCTAAACACATTTGAGCCAAGAGATTTGATTTTAAAGGCTTAACAGCAAGAGGTAGAGGAAGGGGAATGAGAAATACTCAAGAAGAACCATCGACAACCACACAACCTCAAACTTCAATAGTCATCTGTCGGGGATTCAACTAGAAGAGCAAATGAGATGCTAAAGATTGTTTAAGATGTTGCTAAGAAGCAAGCTAAGCAAGCTAACGGTAATGTTAGGAACCCAGAGTGACTTCTCTGACAGATCCCAGATGTTTGCTTGTCCCAGCTGTTGCCTGGGTTGAGCTTGGTTGGCCTAAAGTTATTTCAAAAAATTTCAGTGGTTCCTCTTCAGCTCAATCTTAAAAAACAAAGAAAAACTGTCAAAATGATTCAACCTGTTTTGTTTTCATCTACGTTTGAGTGCTACTGCTGACTTGGCCCAACAGTGTCTTCACATGTGTAGTGTGGTGCTAGGTGACTTGAAGCTAAATAATTAATCTAAAGTAAATATCTAGATACAATACAAGTGGAAATAGTAAAATGTTGCAGATTTAAACGCTTGGTACACCCGATACCAGTTTCTGATTGGCTAAATAAAATGAAATTTAATGACTTCATTGACTCAAACTATACTTAACTGTTTTGAGTTTTAGTTGACTCACAAAAGACTTGACATATAAAGAGCAAAAAAGTGTAAAAAGTGACAGCCTTTTTTCTGTTGAGCTGCCAAAATAAACACTGCAGAGTAGAAGGATCAGTTCATTGTCAGTTTGCGTCTTTTCATGAAGTGCAATGAAAAACAGAAAAATGTAGATTTCTGCCAGCCTGATCCTTCACATGCTAAAACAAAAGTGTTAGGCTGCAGACAAAACATCTGTGAAATCAAGTGAGTTTGGCCCTGAACTGATTGTTTCAGGCTCAAGGAGTCACATGTCACAGGGATTATCCCATTAAGCGACAATTCAGCGTTATGAAACGGTGCATGAGTCTGACACAGTGAGAAGAACGCAGCAGATGATTGCAGTGATTATCGTCTTTGGAACAAAACGACAATCTCACCCACAGCTTCTTGCCAGAGTATTTTAAATTTTATCCTATTATTTGGTTTCTGATTGAGAGCGTCAGACTCTAACAAAGACTGATGATGCTTTTGAGAGTAATTGGTGTCAAAGCTTTGCAGAAAGAGCTCTGTGACATGTGGATAAACAACAATCTAACAGGGGACACATTAGTGTTTGTTAAATAAAGCCAAACAGATAATTACCTCTAGAGGAAAATATTGCTACTTAGTTATTTATCCTTGGGAGCTGTTAGTGAGACTAATTCATACTTAAAAAAGAGCCAGTGAAAAAAAAAGAGCAAAATCTTTACAATCTGGCAATCATACAGTCATACGGAGGTGGATGTAGCTCAATTTACATATTTAAAACCTTGATTTGTACAAGTGTGGGGGTTGTATTCAGAGGGGAAAACTGCCTATAGTCTTTCTTATACAATTAGTTTCAGCCATCTTTACCTGTAAACATTTAAAACATTCTCCCCATTTCTTGCCAAAAGTTCAGTATAAAATCTGTCATATGTTAAGCTGGCAGATAAACTGTGTACACATGGGAACTGACTGCCAACTGCTCAAATAGTTTACACCCACGTAGCCGTGTGTTTGAATACAAAATGAAAATGATAACACACATCATCTGTCAGGTAAACAGCCGTTCTGATTTCCCTGGGTGTGACATGTTTAACAACAAACACAAAGTCTCAGGATTCAAATCAAGAAATATGCAAATCTGCTCCAATTCAGATTGGGGGAATATGACAGGGAGCTGATGAAGAGATGATATTATGGGTGGGAAAAAATATCTTCTAAAGCCAGAGTCTTGGACAAAAACTGAGCAGATGATCTAAACATTCCAATTTAACAAGGGAGAAGCCTGTTTGTGTGATTCTCAATTTCTGCTGTTGATGATTTTTTAACTGTGTGCTGCTGAGTTTAGGAAAGATCAAGTACAAGCTACTCCAAAATCACCTGACCTTACTTATAAAGTTCCCTGATTGAATGGCTGACCCATCTGTCAAAAAGGAAACACATGTTCTATCCTGCTACAAGATATGGAGGGCATCAGTGATGTTTCTTTCCAAGTATAACACACTCCTTCAGTCAGACGAGGAGGCAACACATCCTACAACATGGGCCCCCTCAGCAGGAAAAGTTATTAAAGAACATGTTTCTCAAATGAAGTGCAGCTAGATTCCACAGCAGTCACTACTAAAGACATTATGATATGTGGACATTAACATGACCTGAAATCAGATTTTGTGACATTTGTATGTATGTTATTTCAAAGCAAGGGAAGCCTGAAGGAATTCAGAAGTCCTTTAATATACTTCATAAAAATACTTCAGCCCTGGTTCCAATAGTTTCTCATAAAAGCAGTTGCTATTTGCATGTTTTTTTCTAAAACTTTCTGTGGTGTGAAAAAACATGGCTCCAACTTTTAGTTAAAACTGTTTTAGTCACTTTTCTTAGTCAGCCTCTCCTCTGCAGTAATAAACCAACACCATTTTGTCTGTTACACTGAAGTGCTTCTCTGCTAAATGAGACATTTTAGCACCTTTCAGCTCATTGTCCTATTCTGCTTGGGCACACCTTTGTAAGCATTGTTTTCAAGTATTTTCAGTAAACTCACAATCACACTGCTTGTGAAGAACCAAACTTAGCAGCTCAACAGCCAGAAACCAGTCTCAGGTCTTTGTAGAAACAGAGCTAATAGGAGGGTGAATGTAGAACTTGTTTTCCCAGGTAGCCAGAGACAGGACTCAGAGAGTCTTAGAGTTGCTCTATACTTGCAGGATGAGTAAAAATGCTGCTGTTATGTTATACAAACAGCAAAGCAGCCTTAGAAGTCAATACTACTCAATTTGGTTCTGATTTCCAATTCAAAAACCAAACCTCTTAAGCAGGCCTGTCCAATTTGGGGCCCGGGGGCCAAAGTTGGCCTACTGTCCAAATTGAATTTTTATTATATATCTATTTTTAATTTTCATTATTATTCTCCCACTGCCAACAGCCTGAAATTCTCATTCATTATTTATTTACTGTGACACTTCCTCTCCTGGCAACAAATTAACACTGTGTTACATTGGGAGTAGGGTGGCGCTACTCCTATCTGCTCAAATCTGGAAGTCCATGACCAGAGAGTGAAAGGATGCAGGGTCATGGCTGGGATGGAGCGTAAGAGACAGTGGCGCTCTGACAAGAGAAAGTTTAAAAATAGTTGGGAACATGAGCACTCATATTTATTTTGCGCAGTTATGCTATAGGCATATCTAATATTATGCACCGCAATATGTACGCTTAGTTTTGGCCCTTCACTGAAAAGAATTTGGGCACCCTTGCTCTTAGGTATGCAGTATATGTATATGTAGAGCTAGTTCTTCTTACTGTGAACATCTCCTCTCTGTCTGGTCACCTCCTTCTGGATGCTGTTGTCCACTGGTGTGACTGGTGGTGGTGGGGGTAGTCTGGTGGGAGGCACTGGCCTTGGTGGGATGAAGGGCTTTCGCGTTGGAGCTGGTGGCTTCCTGGTTGGGATGACAGGTTTCCTGGTGGGAACAGCAGGCTTGCGCGGTGATGGAGTAACCTTCTTTGGAGGCAGTGGAGCTTTGGTCTTTGGTTTTGATGTTGTAGTTGTTGTTGTAGTTGTTGTGGCTGGGGTAGGTTTGGGAACTGCTGGGAAGATCCTCCTCTGAGTCACGGGTGGGCGGAGGGTGGTGGTCCTCCTCTGATCTATGTCTGGGATGTGGTTGTGATGATTTGAAGGCAGTTTGCCTGGTCTCGGGGGGTCAATAGCCACCTTTGGAATAGCTGGAATGATGAGAGAACGCAGATGGAGCGCTGAAATATGTGCACTTTAAAGTTAATGAGGCATAGAATTGCAAACTAAATGCAATGATTAGGCTGACTTTTACAGAGAAGGGCTTTCTTTCATCTACAGAGACTTCTGATATCCATTAACTAAATGTTAGCATGCTAAAACAAATTGGGTGTCTCAGATCTAAATGAAGCAAAGTTTAAACTCATAAGAGACGCCCATAAAAATCTGCAGCCCCATATTCATTCATTTCTAGAACTTTTTACGACCATTATGGAGATATTTTCCACAACGGGAGTATTAGGAGAGAAAAAGAGGGCTTTTTTTTTTCAGTTACAAGACATGAATTCAGCTTTTCTGAAATCGATATTGCTTGACCGTGCCTTTTTATTTGTCCATGTGCGTCCTTATTAGCAATTCTTTGTGTGCACACAGCCAGAGGCTTTGCAGCATTGGACCGAATCTGCTTTCTGTGTGTGTTTGTGAGTGTGTGTGTGTGTAGAATGATCTCAGCGTTCAAACAGGCTGCTGTGCCCCGGAGATCACCCTCACCCTGCTGATGTCATCAAAGCTACGCCTCCCTCTCCTTTGTTCCTTGACACATTCTTCACTTCAGGAGGAGGGACGGAGATGTGTGTGGTGGCGTGATGGACTGGGGAGTGGGGGTGTTGGGTTGGGGGGCTTCATGAGGGGTTTCATGAGTGAGGAATGAAAGTGGACAAAGCCAAGCGGTTTGAACTCTGTTATTGCCTTCTCAGGTTTCAGGCGACTTTGATATGTGACACACGAATAGGATATTGCAACTCGACGCTGAGAGTGTTCCTGGGGGTGAGCGGAGGGATGAAGCATTTGAAGTACATATCACCAGGAGGCATCTTTTCTGCTCTATGGACTCATACACTAGTTTTGTCTGCGAGACGATTAAATAACTGTAGAGAATTAATGACCTTATCGTCCACTGAGCTGCTGTAAAACCTGTAGACACACTAATGAACAGAGGGCAAAAGAAGATGAACTGCCCAGAGAAGAAGTATGACAATGACGCTTCCTTTTTTTGGCAAATTAAAATGACCAGATGTCAAAAATGGACCCAAGGCTCACTCTCAAGGGTACAGAGTTATTTAAGTAATGACTGACAGCTATTACAAAGAAAGGAATTTCAATCTGTCCCTCTGCTCTCAAAGCATCCCCCCTCTCTTTTGCTTTCCCACCTTTTTTTTAAAAACACAAGAAAGAAAACAAAACGTGAGGCCTTGTTCCTCTTATAGCTAGACTCGGTATGTGGGCCTGGGATTCTTTTTGTTTTCATTTCTTACGTTTGCAGTCATGGCCCATCCCCCTGTAGCCGTCTTTGCATTTGCACTTGTACGAGCCCGGCGTGTTGTAGCAGGTGGCGAAGCTGCTGCAGTGGCTTTGACCTGAGGTGCACTCGTTCACATCTGAAGGATAATGGGAACATAAAAACAGTTAGCGACCGGCTGCAAAAAGCTTCAGACATAACAGTTGAATATCAAAGGCTAATTGCACCTCCACTTCACAGGAGCTCAAAGTTTATTTCAAATGAACAGTTCGTAAAAGCTTTTGTGAAAACAGTGATCTGTCTGTGACTGCCAGAGCAAAATAATTTCAAGAGGGTTTCTTGATAAAAGAAATATCTTGCTCTAGATAAAACTGAAAGGTCGGAAACTGCCCGAAAAGCTTTCACTGCTCAAATACCTGCTGTAAAACGTGACTTATGCAGCATGGATAACAACAAAAAGAAGTGGTGTGTTTACGAGATTCTGCTAAGACTCAACATAACCTTTAAGTAGCCTTCAACTAGCTTTCAGACTGAAGTGTAATAAGTTGGCTGTAAAAAAAATGAAAAAAATAGGAAACCGTGTTAAGGCGTTCTGAAAACTTAACGTTTAACTACTGAGTTTTGCAACACTTGTTAAAAATAAAATGTACTGACAACCCCCAGCCCCCCCCAAAATAAATAAATAAAATAAAATAAAATGAAATAAATAAATAATAATAATAATAGAAAATAAATAAATAAATAAATAATTTAAAAAAAAGACAAAAACAAAAACAAAGCAAATAAAAACAAGAATCTGGACTAGAATAAATACCGGTTCTCCCAAAATTAGTTTAAAAATATATCTACTTTTTCTTTCTGTTTCCTGTTCTCTTGCCATTGCATGGATTGTTTTTTCTAGTAGCAAGTTGCCACTTGCAAAAAAAGAAATTTTTGGACTTAACAAGGACTTTGGATTTTAACTGCATGCTTCAGCTAAATATGTTTTCCCTTGAAACTGCTTTGTTGTGGTATCCCAAAAGATTTTAATTGTGGTGTTTTAGCTTGTTTGAGGTACCCAGCAAGCTGACTGGAGGCTAATCTATGGCTTGGAAAAACTGCAGGTCACTGTTCAAGTTTAAGAGAATGGTCAAGCCCATGGTGGCACCTTGTTACACAACTCAGATTTAATGATTAAAATGTTTACCATATAAAGTTCCTATATAATTGTTTAAAGACACAAACATAAGGGACATGCAGCTCTTTTGACTGACAAATCTACAAAAAGTGCGCCGAAGGAATAATTACAGCAAGTGAACTGAAAAGGGCCCCATGCACCAATGTTTATTTAACTGAAATCTCTGATTTATTTTCATTTTTTTGATAATTCTGTGAGTGTGTGCTATCTGTTCATGTTGGTCCTGCAGTGTCTGTCACCAAAAACCACAACACCTACATCACTAAAAATAACTTGGTAATAAGTCACAGTATCTCAGCACTTCTCTGACCTTTGAATGTTATATTTTTTTAAAGCCTCTCAGCAGAGACTTGTTGACAGTACCTATGCATTGGTATTTTCCGTTGATGTATTGCAGGTCGAAGCCTTCATGGCATTTACAGATGTAGCTTCCAAAGGTGTTGATGCATTTCCTGAACCTGGGACACACAGCTAGTCCTGCTGCACATTCATCCACATCTGTAAAAATAAAATAAACAGGTTATTATTACACAGAAAAAAGATATATTCAAATGAAAGATAATGTATTCATAATTCCACTCCAGAGTCCTTTTAGAGTTGCATACATACCACATTTAATGCATTCCAAATGAAAAACTTCAAGGTTAAAAGCGATAATTTAATCCAAAAGTAAACAAACGTTTGTACTCCTACCAGATAACTTTTTCACCTCCACAGTTAGTATTCATTTATGAACAAAGCACATTATGCATTCTGTTCAGTGAGCAGAATACAATGCACACTTGCTTGTTACATTATTTAAAGACCTATTCCAAGTGTCTCTGATGTGTTGATCACCTTTGCCAGCATGTGGCCATTAATATTTAGACACAGAGCTGCTCAGAGCGTTTTCCTTAAAATCATTAATTTATCTGCTGAATAATGCAGCAGAGACACTGCACTGCTACAGGGACTGTTGTCTAAAAGTGTTTTAAAAACACAGACACACCTGGACCACCAGGGAAAACAAGCAAGTGAATTAAACGAGCAGAGCTCCTCAGTCCCTTAACAACAACTGCTGAGGTTCTCATCGGCAAGGCACTGTCCCTGAAACAGCTGTAGCGAGGCGGCTTAATACTGACAGCTGAATTATTCAGATGCTGAAAAAGGAGTGGTAAACTGATACATTGACAGTGGCTGTGTCTGGAAACAAAGTGATATGGATAACTTACTTTTACACTTTGTTTATGAATGTTAACATCTGGCATAAATACAGCCCAGACTTTTGTTCCAAGGAAACAAATATTTAAGCATGCCATTCACATCTACAATCACAGCTGCGTAAATGTATCAAAAAATGTTAATCTTCAAATATTTGTGTTTACACGAAAACTTATCAAAAGTATTAAGCGGATTGCAAAGAAATGCAGAATCGAAATATAGTCATCTCATTCTGTAGTTACACAACTTTTGTGGCATTTCTGTCACTTTGCAAAAAACATGTCAGCATTGCTTTCTTTATAGTGAATCATCAGACATCCCTCTCACTCTGACAACAATTGCTATACAATTCTGTTTTTAAGTGCAGTTATCAAAAAGTTTTTCTTTAGTCAAATTTGAGGTAAAAGTAAATAAAACTGTACTTTTTAATCCTACTTACACTTATGGTGAGGTGCACAGATGGTCCTATATAACCTATATGGTTTGACTGCTGCATAGACTTATGGTATAGACAGACCACATGCAGACCACAGTAAACAAAGAATAGGGGTGTAATCAAATGCATTACATCTCAAGACAGTGCAGTGTGTCTGTGCCCTGGGAAGTGAGCACCACCTGCAGTGGATTTCTGATCTAAATATCACCAGTCTAGTCAGAAAGATGTTTGACACGGCATTCATTTCTCTTTGAATGTCTGAGACACACTCACAATTCAAATAAAGCTGGTATTGAGTTGGTTTGCAATATATTTCCACAGATCTACTCTGTGTGACCTTTCGTCTTTTACTGTTATTTGATGAATCTGATGAACTTCATCTGACAGAAGCAGAAGTTTGAGTTCCATTTTCCCTTTTTTTCTGATTACGTCCTATTCTTATAAAGCCTGGGTACACTCTTTTTTATATCATAAAACATGTTATGTTAATTTAACACATGCAGAAGCTTCCTTATTATTAGTGAATATCAATTAATTCCCCAAAAGAAGTATGTTAGCATGTTTCTAAAGGGAACACAACTTGCAAGGATTCTGTCTGATCAGACAGTGGACCATATGTTGTGAACGTCCTTGTCTCTGATTGGCTGTTTCTGCTCAGTCTTTTCTGTAAGTAAGTGTAAGTTTCTTGAAAAAGCCTCTTATCCTTTAAACTTTCCAAGCACTTTTTCCCCACCAAGCTGGATTTTTAGCACACTTCTTAGCGCAGCTCCTGTAAGTTTGATAAATATGTCCAGTCCTCTTTTATAACAAAAATGTGTTGACACATTTGATTTCACAATGTCGTCAAGTGTGAAAAACAGCTCAGCATCTCTGTAGTCCCCCATCTCAATCTCTGCTTACTAGAGAGAATCACCGCTATAAATGTGATTAGAAACCCTTCATAAAACTCTCCATAAAACTGCAGCTTGCACAGCCATTCCCTGAAACCATTGTAGCACCTGTGGCAGGCAACCTTTCTTCCCCTGCACCATCAGTTTTCATGATTGATGTCTTTCCTGTTCAGAAACCAACCCCCACATTAGCCAGCCTGCAGTTAAGTGGGACTATAAGGCAGCGTGGAACAGTCCGGTGTGGAACAGCCTGTATTTAAACCTGACACAGGTTAACTACCTCAACCTGCCCCTTTATCTATAGCTGCTCATCTGAGGAGCGGTGTCTCGTAATGGAAAAAGGAGTGGAGGACAAGGGGTGGAGAGCAGGGAGATGGCTGCTTCTGTTTTTATTAGGTTCTGGAGGAACAGCTGGTGGAATTGAACTAAATAAAGTCTCAGATTGGTTGACAAGGATGTTTAATTGTTGGGATTCTCAATCAAAGAGAAGAAAAGACACATTGGTAAATAAATTAGATGAATTACAGCTTTACTTGCTAAGTGATTTTGTCTGAGTTCCCAAACTGTTTTTTTCTGCCAAGTTTTCTTTCTTGCTCTGCCAAAGCCGTGGCATTAGATTATCACTCAGGCTGAGGAGAAGACACATTAAAAACAAAGTATATTGTCCCCCTTTGTGGCTTTTATGAAAGAATGTCATGGAAAGGAGAGGCAACATAAGGCTCTGTTTCCAGGCCTGTGTGGATATATAAAGATTAGGACATACCCACACAGGTTCTTCCATCCGGAGCCAGCTGTAGCCCCGGTGACGGACACTGACATCGGACCTCTCCTTTCAGCACCTCACAGCCGTATTGGCAGTTGGCCATCCCACAAGTGCGAGCATCTGATGGCCACAAGGGAAACACGACACTTATTAACAAGGGGGGAGAGAAGAGGCAACAGATTATAAAGCTCTCACACATCCACACTCCCACAGCCAAACTCACACTTATCCTCCAGCATTCACCCGTGTGTGTGCACGCCAGGCTACTCTGCTGTATTTTCCGATATTAGCAGATTTGACCCTGAGGTGCAGAGAACAGAGCAGCACACACTCTGCCATTATTGGATTCTCTGCTCTCACACCTTAGCCCACACAATCCTCCCTCACCCACTTTCATCCTTTCCTACAACTACACACTCATAATCCTCCTCCGCCCTGGCAGCGTGCAGCCCCTCTGTTGTTGAGCCGTGACGGGCGGATCAGGCCCCTCAAAAATAATAATATAATGGAACAGATTTTGCTCAGGCTCTCTCAATAACTTTAGACCCTAAAAAGGAAATTAAAAGTGAGGCTCATGCTGCTGCAGCCACTTCAGGCACACTGGAGTACAGTTTGATGGCAGAGGCAGGCTGGGCTGATTAAATGCTACAGTGATCTATTGATCAAAGCACAGGCTGGGGGAGAAAAAGAGGAGCGGCAAGGTGTTTAACACTATCATGCTATCATCACACAACAACAGCAGGAGTGGTATGAGATTGCCACAAGTGCTGAACAATTCAAATTAGGGGAAAATGATAAAAAGAAGTAATTAAAATGAGGTACAGGGTGTCACGCCATCCTTGAATGGAAAACAGTTATCAGGTGGGGAACGAAATTTTCAAAGTGGCATGTGCAGGCATTAACTCTCATTCTGTGGGATACCTCAGGGCAACCAATAAGAACTGCTCATTCACTTGAGGGTCTTAAGATTGTGTATCTTTCACATTTTTCTTTTTAGCCCTCTTCACAGGGGCTCTTCAGACTGTAGAGCTGCTGTAATGAAGCAGATCAACACAGGGCTTTAATCAAAACCGTCTATCAAAGGATTGTGTGGCTGCTGTCAGAGGCACTCACACAAGAGGGAATATGTCTCATAGTAGAGAGGGAAAGGCATGAGTGTTGCTTTGTGCAGACATTCGGATGGATATATATATATATAAAAGTAGTGAAGGCAAGAAAGGATTCAGAGGATCACATTTAGGCTACAAAGCAGAAAAATACTTGAGAGAGGAGAGAGGAAGAAAGTGTATTTTGTCAGTGTGTGTGTGTGTGTATTTAGAAGAAAAACTCACTTCCACAGGTCCCATCAGGCATCAGCATGTAGCCGTTGAGGCAGTAGCACTTGTAACTCCCATATGTGTTCATGCACCTGTGTTTACAAGGCCGAGGCTTCAGCCCACACTCATTCAGGTCTGCAGACATAAAGACAGAGACAGAGAAGGAGAGACAGAGAGGCAGAGAGCATAAGTGGACCGGAGGACAGACAGACAAAGAAAGACCCTCCTGAGGCCAAAGGTGAAGAGGTCAGTCACATCAAACCTCACCCATCCATTTAGGTCCATGTCTGTCCGTCTGTCTCGGTGTGTGTTAATGTGTGTGTGTGTTTTTGGGAAGGGGTGGGGGGTGGGGGTGTTCTTCGAGGAAGTTGAGTGCCACCCTGTTCTGACAGGCCTACACCTCCCCTCTTTGATGGTTTAACAGGAAGCCAGTGTCAGCTGTCAACCTGGCCATTACCTGAGAGTGATAAAAGACGCTATTATACCCTCTGACTCACCAAACGCTGGTGGCTGCACCATCCAGCACTCTATGATACGTATAAACGTATAAGTCCAGTGTTTTTCACACAGCTGTGAAAGCAGAAAAATCTCACCCTCAACAGCCAATGAAAATCTAATTAGAAAATGATGCTGTCTCGACGCTGGAGCAGTGTGCTCATGGGTAAAAAGAAAATGCCCTGAGCTCAGCACCTGTCAAATGCTTATGCAAATTCAAGCTATTATACGGCTCTCACAGCAGACATTTTGACTCGTAGAACGCAGGTGTAACTAATAACATTATTAATGTGTGCGGTATTTATTTCCATCACAGCACCCTTGTGTTGTGTGCTGCTTCTCTGTCATCCCTTAATGCATCAGAGAGTAATGTGATTAGTCACACCTGTGTACTTTCCGCTATGACAGGTCCTCTGTGTGAAAGGTTTGAGGAGGAAAATATAAATATAAATGTTTATTGTGGGTTCTACTTATCTCAAAAAATGTTACTGAGGTGATATTCACAACATCAAAAAAGCAGCAAAGACAGCTCTGTCATCTTTTATGATAGCAGACATTTCAACACATTATGCATCTGGCTTACCTGAAATAGCTTCAAAACAACTTTAAATGAAACCAACATCTTGTTATTGGATGTACCTATGCACTTCCTGCAATGGTAATTAAGGATTCATTGTTGCTGAGGATAATTGCTGAAATCATATGTTCCATCTGATTGTAATCTTCACCTGGCAGTTATTTTAAAAGCAGAACAAAAGCCACATGAAGTTTACAACTTTTTAAATTGAATTCAAAGGAAAGACTTTTAAAAACAAGTATTTCACCCAGAAGACCACAGCATGCTAACTTCCTGACACCTGACAGAAACAGGAGATTTTCAGCTGGGATAATTAGATATCCACCAAAGCAAAAGTTAATTGGTCCTAAATGTTTCTTAATTAAATTCTGATGGAAGCTATTTGATAAGGAAACAAACAAACAAACAAACCTGTAACAAAGCTGTTTAGCGATTACCATTTGGATGATGATCAGTTGACCTCACTTTGATTTCTTTTATCTCGTTTTCATTCAGCAGGTAATAAACAACAAAGACTTTGTTGCTACTCTAAATTAAATATAGTGGAATCATTTTTCTTATTGCATCTTGAACAACCCCCCAGCAAACATCAGGTCTACTGAAACTCTCAGCATCTTTAAAAAGATTTTAGAAAACACTTTAGAAAAAAAATATGAAAAAATAAGTATTAGGTTACCAACAGCCAAAAGCTAATGTTAGTTTAACTAATTAAGATGTTACTTTTGAGAGTAAACAGAGCAATGATTTATTAGCTAAAAGCAACACTAGCTTGACTGTAATGACGAACATAGACCACTAGTCTCTTTCTTCCCCTTCACATGGCATCAAAGGAAAATGACTGGGCTGTAAAAATGCTGAATACTTTCTCTAAATGTATTTCCTGAGGTCTGCTGAGTCCAGAAGCATGGCACTTGGTATACTTGTGTCTGGTTATATTTTCTGTCAAGTTTCCACTTCACTGTGTCAATCAATTCTGTGTGAGCTGCATTAGTGATTTTTGCCTTCAATCTACAGTTGCTCTTTTAACCTCTTTAGAATCCCCCAGCATTTCTACTTGCTGTTCTGTTCAGAAATTTACTCAGTTCATGTTATCAAATGTGGTGTATTTCAATTTTTTGTACGTCAAAACACATCCATCCATCTTTTTCATTTTCTTTATCTCTGCATCTTAACCTGTTATCCTGTTTGGGATCAGGGGGCAGGAGCCTATTCCAGTCCATACCAGAGCTGATCCTGCTCCCACTAAATGTTTCTACCTTAACTTAACTCTCCCTGCATAAGTAAGGGTGTCCTGTCCACTGTGAAATATTTGCTGTAGAGGACACATCATCCTAATAGCATATTGATCAGGCTGCCAATAGATCTTGTAGAAGTGACTAATTACTCTCATTACCCAAATTGAGAATCTTTGTTTTGTATTAGTTCTATTTGAATACACTTCATGATTTATTCAAAGGGAGCCTCAAGTCTGTCTGCACTCTGCGAAAAAGAGTGATTTCAGGGTAGCCAGGAGTTATTCTTGTCTGACAGAGAGGGGAAGCTTTTTTTCATTTCGCTTTCCTCTAAGCCTCTTTTTCCTCCTGAAGCAATGTTCAAGATGAAGTTTTCTCATAAAGAAAATGGTGTAACACCTCTTGCGGAGCATGGCTGAACTGGAGAGAGACTAAAACTGGATGTCGCTGTATCTGGTTCTGGTTACGAGATCATCCACTCCATAGCCCCTAACAGTAGAAAATCTATTTTCTTTTTGTTGTCTCACTGACTCTTACCGTGTCAGGAAAGAAAAATTTAGTTCTAAAAGTTTTGGAGGACACTCTAACAATCTTACCAAGTGAAGTGATAGATATCTGACGCAGATTCAGACAACACACATTAGTTTTACAACATGCTGTTTTTCCATGGCTGGGGCAAATAACTAAAGAGCAAGTCAGCTGATAGCCAATGTGTATACTAAATATGTTTTTGGCTTTGCATTTAACAAAGAAAATACCTTTTTAGTTACAACATCCATAATCCCAGGTGCACCACAATGTAATGCAGATGGTTAGCTCAGCCAGCAATGTCTTAGACAGATCTCCAAGTCTTCATCTTTAATCATAACTGCATCTACATTAAACACTAAAGCTGGCTGTTTTACATTTAAATTGCTGTCATTTTAAGTTAAGTAACACTGTAATGTGTCTTTTGGGTCATTCGCTTTACAGACAACTACTTGGAAAAACAGTGATTTAAAAACGACTATGGTGACTGAGACAACATATGCAGAATAATGAATGGACGTAAGCACTAACATTGTCTGACAGAAGCTACACTTAAGAGGCAGCCTGCAGTTTGCAAACATTATTTGCTTTGATTGTTGAACAAGTTTTAGCTGCATCTATTTTCATTTATAAGTGTTTTATTCTCTGAAAGTTCAAGTTATTCTGGGGGATGTCTCAATACCATTTCAAGCTAAAAGTGAGCTCTAAAAGTGAACTGGTACAAACGTTATGCCTCTCTGCTTCCTGACCCTTGACAGGAAAATCTTTTGTGGGTGGGAAATGTGTGTTTAAGGTTCAAATATTTGTGGCTGTTCATAGAGAACTTGGCTATCGAGGAAAGGGAATAGTTAACTGAGATAAAATTACACATTTTCTTTATAAATCTTATTCTTTTAAATACGGGGTCCCCTTGGGAGTGCCAGGCCTTCAGGGGGAACTCCAACATGCACTGCAATCCATCAGAGAGGAATGATGAAACATGCTCCAACAAATAAAAATAACAGACTATGAATATCACCGCCTGTTCCGGGGATACAGTAGAACATCACAAATAGATCTGACAGTGGGGCACATGAGGGCTCGTTTTCATCTGGGCCGCAGGCTTTGTAAATGGTGCCGTGTTTAGCTCCTGACATATGCGTGGAGCATTTTCTGAGTGCCACATACCTCTGACATTAAACAGATACTGCAGATTCATGGATAAATGACAGAGCAGATGCCCGGTTGGTATATCAGACCCTATCTTCTATTAGTAGCAGCATCTGACCTACCGGTGTGAAAATGACATGACTGGAATCTGGACTATTAACTTGTTGAATCCTACTGATTGCTAGTTGGCTGTAAGTCATGTGCCTAAACTATAAATTCTTCTGGGTTTAGAGGTGTCAGTTTGTCAATGCAGTTGTTACATGTAAGCCTCCATAATTAAACATTTATAGAGTGACTTTACTGCATTCAGGAGTAAGGATAACAAGGAGTGGACATGGCATGTGCTACACGAAACAAGGCGCTGGTTTTATTCTTTAAATGCTGACACATGTCACATATGATGGATTTAAATGATTTAAAGCTCCTGTGGGGAACTCAAAGTGCATGCTGATTTTGGCACCCCCTATTGACGGAGCTGTATATTTTAGTATGTGTGCTTTGGATTTTTTTTGTCAAGAAAATCTCATTGTGCTTTCCATGAATTATTATTTTTCATGTAAAATATAAGAAAGAAAGAGGGTTGTGTGTTTGATAACTTTTTTTTATGCAGACCGATACCAGTACGAGTACTCTTCGATATCGAGTTCCGATACAACTAGTACTTTTGATACGTAAACTTTCAATTAACAGTGACAGATCATTTTGATCAAAGACAGCTCAGTCATTCTGCCATTAAGTCCAAGTAAAACACAAACAACTCTCTCTGTGTTTAAATTTTTTTTTATAAATATTTATAAAAAATAACATCAAAAATGCACAACAAAACTAAAAACTGTCAGAATTTAAGTATTTTATAAAGTAAACTAAAGCGCGAAATAAAACAGTTTAACAGTTTACTCTCCTTGGTTCATTCATGTTGTCTGAACAGGACCTGACACACATTTGCCGTAGTGTTAAACCGCAGCAAGTAGCAGCAACTAGTGGCGAGGAGGACTTGCTCAATTTAAGATATTCTTACCTAGAGTATCTGCTGCTGGTATCTGAAGCCTTCTCGAGTACCGATACCTTGAAAAAGGCTGGTATTGGCCCTATAACGATACCTGGTATCAATACTCGCCCATCCCTACTTGTACATTTGAAGCCTACCCCTACCCTGGAGTTTTAATAAAACTTGTAAAGATAGTTTATCGTGATTACCAATGCTTTCATTTGCTCTTGTGGTCTTTATGGAGGCATCAGTATTAATTTTAGGCTGCATACATGAACAGTTAAGAAGACCTTACAGGAGTTATTATATATTAGTAGAACTGAAACTCTACACATGAAAAAATATCTGCACACATTTTCCTGTAACATTGCAAAGTCTAGGTGCAAACTTGTGCCATTAAAATTTATTGCCTACTATTTTTCTTTTCGTCAAGGTTTTTGTTTGCAAGAGTAAATTAGTTCTCTGCCAGAATCACAGGTGAAGTGTCACGTCAAGATACAAATTAAAATTGCTCTGCACACATAAAACTACTCCTGTTGCTAGGTGCTGTTTGCCCTGTTTGGACCACCAATGAATGTAGAGGTAGAGGTGTGTTTTTCAAAGCTTTTTTCATTTTTTTTTTTTTTTTAACTCCAGTCAAAAAAAATAAAATAAAATAAATGATGACCTGGAATGGAAGCTTATTCCTTCCTAAGCAAAATAAACCCAGTCGGAATGATTTGTCCTGTCCTTGTCAGTCAGAGGGTTAAGCTCTCCTTATTTTCAGTCCAAATCCGAACCCTGCTGTTTCCTTCCCCCATGAGATAATGTCAACCACCCAACACAGACACACAAACATATTTCATAAATCCTCACATTTCACTTTTTTAATTAACAGTGTCAACCTTGTTTTCCTCACCAGTTTTCACAGTAAACAACTGGCATTCTCATTACTGCGATTACAAAAACACCATAGCAACATTTTCCATTGTCAGCCTGGCGGAGGAACAGGTCTCCACTAGCCCGATGCACTGAAAGAAAAACAGCTTTAAAATGTAAATGAGGGATTATTGAAATGGTCACATTCCCAGACAGGGGGCAGCTCTGTGAGCATCAGCACATGCCAGATGCAAGACACAGCTAGGGCCTTTAAAAAACAGTCATGACATAAAGAAGACATAAAAGAAGGGAATGGGAGAAAACAGAGACAGATATGACCAATGACTGACGGCTCAACACAGCCCCAGGACTCCAGAAACCTGCAACAGCAGAGGGTACGAGACTCCTCCGGGCAGGTTCACTGTATGGTAAATGAACAGCTCGGACACATCCAGAGTGATGCAAAGTGGAGTGATTTATTGGGTCAGCACCACCGAGGTATGCCAGGTTACATTCCCAACACGCCTCCATCACTGACACAGAGATTAGCTGGGGTGTTTTCATGAGGATAGGCTTGTTTCTACAGAAGATAACACACACTTAAAGAACCTAAAGCCTTGTTCGAGCAGCAATGGAGGAGTCATGAATGCTGAGTCCATGTTGATGACGGTCTTAAGAGAGAAGAGTTTTGTTCCAAGAGTCTGATGAAGAAAGTAAGAAAAAAGAGCAAGAAATCCGTAATGGCTATTTGGTGGCACAAACCGCAAATAGTGAGAGAGAAAGAGGTTGATTTTAAGAGACAAAACTGTGACATGCTTAGCAGTCATGCTGGTGTTTCCACTGAAAAGCTGCTCTCTGTGGTGTCTTGTAGCAGTCAGAAAAAGATGAGTGGCATTCCTCCTCAGTCCGCACAGTGCAGCACCATGCATGCTGGGGAAGAAAAAAAGCTGCTGTGGGGGGTAAAAGTTCAAATCTCACCCTCCATCACTACTCTGGCTGGCTGGTGGTCCACGGGAAGAAAGAGGGGAAGGTGACTGGCCCACACTGGTGGGGTTAAATAGTCCAGCTCTTCTTCTTTAGACAAAAGGAAATGGGTTAGAGGGCATGGGGGAAGAAGGGGGATTGATAAAGATGAGTGAAGAGTGAAGAAGGAATGAGACGGACAGAAGAAGACAGACACACAGAGAGACATGATGAGAATGGAAAACACCAGCCGATGGATTAAAACACTTCTGATCACACCGCATTCCTGGAAAGTAAAGCAAAGAGGATTACATTTGTGGGAATTGAACATGAGCCGAGTATCTGAAACAGAAAGATCTAGGGCACATGTGAAAAACAGTGTAAGGCTTTTCAAGCCTGTCCTCTCCTGCAGTCTTCTCCCGTCTACATTTCTCTTTTTTTGCCATGAAGGGGAAATAGGATCTGAGAAAATTACAGTATGTCACGGATCCAGAGGATCATTTCTCAATTTGAATCAGGAGCTTCAAAGGTAGCCAGGAGTTACCATTTTGAGAGGCAAATCATCGCATGACTACAAGTACTTCAACCTCTAGAATTTCAGCTCCTCCCCTCACAGACTATCCATCTACCCACCAAGCAACTTTTCCTCTGGCAGTCAGCGAACAACACCCTTTGTTAAGTGATGGGAAGATGATACAGCTACCTCTTACTGCTTTGCACGCTTGAAACCATTCAAGTTTTCCTCTATTTAAGGAAGCAGTCACTGAAACTGAGAAGTTATGCAAGCTATTTGCATTCTTGCCAACTCTACCCAGTGAGAAACACACAGCGCTTTATCTGCAAATAGACAACTTGGATGAGTGTCAGTGGAAGAATATTTAGCACTACCTCATAAAAGTGTCTACTGATGTGAATGTGTGAATGCATGCAGTGATAAAACAAATCAAAATGACAGTTTCACTAATAGTTCTTTTTATAAACCTCCAATTGGTTCATGATTTTAGCCTCCAGATCAGAGTTAAATTCTGGTGGATCTAGGTCAGGCCACTAAGGTTAGTTTGCTGTAAGGCCAGGTTTCTATACCTTTGAACCAAGATGGCTGCTGCGAACTGATGCGAAAGATGCAAACTAACTGGACTTAACATGAGTAGAGACCTTTAGCACGAAAAGGTTGGTGTTGTCTACTACATCATGTCTACTACATACATACCTGCATGTTTGTATGTAAAACTAGAAGCTACATTATGTTAAACGAACCTGCGAGCCACTGTGCCGAGCAGTTAGCTGTGAGGTCAAACAGCTTGTTTCTGATTGACCATTTGTTCAGCATGTGTTGTCAATGTGTCTTAGAAGCAAAACAGAGAAACCCGAGGCTCCAGACTTTGACACATCTGCCAGGCAATTTTAGGCTACTGCTTAATGCAGTGTAAAAACATTTGTCTGGAATCCCGCTAATCCTCAGTTACATGAGTGAAAATTCCTTTAAAAACATTTCTAAATTGTTTGAGCAAAAGCTCAGCTTGATCAAACAACATGAAAATAGATAAGGAAGAACTTTAGTTTGATGCCAACACATCATGCTTCATGTGGCTTAAAAATACTGTACAATAACTCTAAAGCTGAATTTGAGTACAGTTATTTAACACATATTCCATCAAAAAGAAAAAGGACCTTTGATGAAAACAAAAAAAAACGCCTCAAAGAAGTGTCTCAGTGACATCATCTAAATCTCCATTAAGCCAAGTACTGATTTTTTAATACTGCCCCAAATCTTACTTTCATATCCACGTAAATGAGACACAGTTCAGTTACTCTTCATGCCTTATTGCTGGCTTGCAGCAGTGCTGTAGCACTCATGTCGAAGTCAAGTCTTTGAGGGTTGGACACAGGCACTGATGGTTCAGACTTGTGCTTGGTTTTTAGCATAGAGTGGATAACAGTGGCGATTGCTCTAAGACTGCAAGGGAAGCTCAGCTTCCCCTAAAATGTCCCCCAAAAAAGTGGTGATATGTACTGCTGTGTGTACATTTCATTGACAAAATATGTGCTAGAATTCCTTCATCTTTTGTTCAGAATCAGCTACCTATCATAGGTAACTGGTTCGACCTCCTTCTCATTCATCCCGCAGCGTCTCAGCTCTTTAACACAGTCCGACGCTGAGCGTCTTCTGACTTCAGCGGGGAAGCGTAGAGTGGGTTATTCCGCTGTAGAAACAGGACATTCATTGGATAAAAGCTGGGCTTTGTCCCGCCCATCGGATGCTCAGCATCTCTGGGGGTCTATGAGACAGTGGGCTGGCCTGGACGCTGGGCTTCTGCACGATGATTGGATGATCTGTCTGAGGCCAAACCCCTTTTTAACCTACCAGGATGTCTGATAAGGAGTGTTTCTTTTCATTTTTTGCTGTCAAAGAATTTTAGTAAATGGAAGTAAGAGCAGTGTAACAGGTTCATTGTGTAAAATAATAATTGAGAAACTGTAACTTAATTGATAACTTTAAGTCTCTAAACAATACAAGATGGATCAGTTAGAATCTAAATCAAATGTTTTTTCTGCACTTCCAAAAGGTCCCACCTAGTCTGTCCAGGTTCAGGCACTGTTTGAAAGAGCATTTCTCTGTAAAACCAACTTTATTTTAAAAATGAAGATTTGACTGAAATATTCCTTCAGGAATCAATGACGTCCCTGAATTCAAACACCAAAAATGTTGAAATGAGAAATGATGTTTTATATCATAATGCTTTTTTCAACAACACTTGTTTAGCCTTATCGGTGACAGACTTCTTCCAACTCAATGACTCTATTTTTGTATCACTAAAGTCACTGCTCAGGGGTACAGTTACATTTCTTCAGATTTATCACTGCCTTTGAGATCCAGTCAGATCACATATTACCCCATTCCCCTTCAAAGAGCCTGCTGTGAAAAAGAAAGAAGATACAACAGAGAAAATTTGGGAGTAATTAAAAAATAATTGAAGAAAAATACACAGTATGGTGGCGTGACTGTAACACTGGAAGTACTTGCAGCTGTTTGACTTTTAACTACAGGCAGGGAGCCAGGAAGGAAAACTGTGACAGAGAGAGATCAGTTTCCCCACTTTAAGTGAAATAAATTCAAGGTTGAAGACAAGAAGGAGAGAGAGGTTTAAAAAAGATGTAAGACGTGAGCTATGAACATATCCCAACTGCACTGTGAGACAATAGTATTTGATGTACAATTAATTATAGAGTTGGCTGACGGATGAGAGGGTGAAAGAAGAAAGCAGCATCTGGAGGCTCTGCAGCTGTATTGCTTCTGAAGTCTGAGACATTGTTCCTCCAGCAGAGTATTTTAATGGCGTCTTAACAGCAGGTCAACTACACCTAATTAAATCCACCTGCACTGAATAATCATCTTATTAAAATGATTGGATCAGCAGGGGGAGAGGGCTGCCAAACTGCTCAACAGATTATCCCCATAATGAGTTTATTTGTGCAGGGTGTTCATCTCTCCTCACCGCACAGGATGACAGATACAATTCTCTTCAGCGGCAAAGGTGGAGCTCTCTCTAAAAATGATCTACTGGCATTCTTTAAGTACTCGTTATTATTCTTGACAGCTGAGTTCCTCTTAATTTAACACTATCTGATTTATCCAGAAGACATTTGGTTCATATGTTAAGATTTCTTGTAAAGCAAAAGTGATAAAAGTGAAATAAGCATGAAGATAAATTTATTTGGAAGGCAAAAAGAGTTGGTTCAAAGTAAAATGACATTTAGTCAATAAATTTCTCAGACTGGCACCAATTTAAAAAAGTTTGACAATAAAAAAAATGCTCTGGCTCTCAGAGTGATGGGATCAGTTTCTGCCATTCTTGTGTTTGGTGTAAACACTAAAGCTTCCTCTGTGGTTTGTTTTTGTGTTGCTGAGGTGTTTAACACCCAAGTTAATCAGAGTGCCTCCAGGGTCACACAGTCCGTCCACACCTCCCACTTTACAGCACAGGAATGCATCTGTTTGTGGAAGTGTGCACAGCCCAGGGCTCTCTGTACATACAGGTCTACAATCCATTATTCCTCCCTGAATTACTTCATATCTTCTTTAAGGACATTGTTCTACACAGTTATACATGCAAACAAGAAGTCATTACTTGCTTTAAGTCATTAAAAAAAAAAAAGTGTGCTGGGGGCTGGTATGGCCTAGCGCACCCCGTTAAGCTAGCCCTCAAGCAGTTGGCCCGGGCTCATATCCAACCGGCGGCTCCTTTCTTGCATGTCACTCTCACCTGTTTCCTTCTCTATCCACTGCCCTGTCCTCTCTGAATAAAGGCAAAAAAAAAAAAAAAAAAAAAAAAGAAAAAGCAACTTTAAATCTACATATTCATATATTTGTGCTGACAGCTTAATTCAGTTACTGCACATTATAACAAACCAATCTGCAGAGAGGAGCTTTTAGCTGAAACAATACAGAGGGTAATTTGATTTTGAATCCTGTCCTGCAATCCAGGTAACGGAAGTGTAGTAGATCATCGTAAATGGAAAACATGAGTACCACAAAAATAATTTCAGACAATTTTTTAAACTGTATATTTAAAAACTGAATGTGAATTGTTTAAATCAATATTCTACAATATCATATTACCATTTTCTTGAGCTTATTGCACTGGTCATCAGGAAATCCCAGTGTGATTTTAAAGCTATTTTATTTTCAAGTTCAAACGGTCCCGAAGGTAAAATTAATCAGAAAAGTGGAGCTGATTTAAGTAAACTGCTGTATCATGTTTTACAGTGCACAGGGCCACTGCTTGACCTTCTTGCAGCTTCAGGGTCAGAAATCCGCTCAGGACAAATGATTTCTCTTCTCCAGTCGACTCCTAAAGATGAATGAGGAGCCTCAGAGGAGCAGGATATTAGAACGCTTCGAAACATCAGCCACCTGGCACATCAATAGTAAACCTCAAATCGATGTTTAACAGAGCCTGCATTTAAATGAGAAAATCCAATCTATTTCTTCTGCATAATTAAATTGGTTTCTATAGCATGTGCCAACTAAAACCAGAACCCAAGGTTATCTCCATCTAAATAAGCTGAAAGGGCGAGTGCCACTCAAAGTCGAGTGAAACGGTGAGCTCTGTCAAACGTCCGGAGCTTATTGGACTAACAGACGGTTTGACGGACACTTGAAAGTACAGTTTCATCTTGAAAGGTCCTGGAATCACATTTGTCAGATAAGCCCACAGTCTGAATGGTTGGCAGTGAAGTCTATTGTAGTTGGATATGGGACGCAGATCCTTTTTCCTCTCCGCTTTGTTGCAGATTAAGACAAAGTAGAGCCGTCTGGCTGGGCAGACAGGAGCCACCTATAGCCTCCAAATGCAGGATGAGTCATTTGGAACATTCTAGAAAGGATTTCAACACCCACCCACACCCCCTCCTCCGTCCACTCCTCCCCCACCCAAACCCTTGTTTTTAATTACACACTATCCTATTCCTGTCTGAGGGCGTGAATTCCACAAGTATTTCCAGGCTGCTTGGATGCATGACAACTTTACGTCTAACTGGGAAGCTCTGACGCTTTTCAACATGTCCGATCCGTCAGCAATGAAAATACACAAAAAACCCAAACAGCCAAACACACACACACACACACACACACACACACACACACACACACACACACACACACACACACACACACACACACACACAGAACTACACACACACACACACACACACACACACACACACACACACACACACACACACACACACAACCACACACACATTTTCAATAGCATCTGTAGCACTCAGCCAGGCCAAGTTATCTCAGGTCAGTAATTGAGATGTTATCTACACAGGAGTGGATGCACTCCCGGGATCATTCAACATGGTCTTAGCCCTCGTTTCCATTCAAGCCGATTCAGCCCTCTCTCAGAGTCCTTTTCTCTTCCCTTCACCCTCTTTCTCTCTCCACCACCTCCCCGTGTGATTAAAACTTCCTACGTCTCTCAGCTCAATGGCAAACCAGCTTCCGCTCCTGGAGTAAATGGCACCTTTAATTCACCAGTGTGGTGCTGGAGATCCGGGAATAATAAACAACGATTCCCCCTCCATCCATCGCTCAGTGCAGGGGCTTGTTGGCATGCGTGTGTGTTTTGCTTTCAGGAAGCAGAGTTATTCTGATACTGAAACCAGTACCAGAAACCGATACCAATGCTTCCAAAAATGCAGGAGTGGGTATGAAGAGCACGCTAGTTTGTGGAGTTATTTACAGTAATTACATTATACAGTAGTTTATCAGCACTGAAATTCAGTTTTTCTCAGCTGCAATGCACGCAGAAAACTGAGGAATTGCCACCAAGTAAGGAGGAGGAGGCTACTTGTAACACAACAGCAGCAAAGAAGAAATGGTTTCTGTTCATTCAACTTGTAATATTAGCAAACTACAATAATGTAGAACTAACAGAGAATGTAAAATAAGTCATAGTTTCACAACAAGAGTCAAACCATGGAAGTCAGAGCATGTCTAAACAGCTTGACTTGTTTCTGGGTGTATTTCTTGGTTACCATTTGCCGGTCAAGCAATGATTTATTAGAGCTGAGTAAACCCCGGATGTCTCCTCCTGGTCTGAACAGAACACTAAAACGATTGGGCATGTACTCATATTAGGCTATTGAAATCAGTACTGAAAAGGAAACATGTGTGCGCCTGCAAAAGAACAGCAGTGTTTTCATGGCCTTCACAAGCCTAAGGCAGGAACTCACCTTGGTTGCAGGTCTTGCCGGTGAATCCAGGGTGGCACTTGCACTTGTTGGGTCCCACGCAATCCCCATGCTTGCAGCCCGGCTGACACACAGCTATTCAGGGAGGATTCAAAGAGGAAGAGAAAGATCAGCGCAGAGCCCTGGAAGACTACTTGTTTGAGATCAGGATGACAAAGCACTTAATCCGGCTGCTTCTTGACTGGTCCTTTACTTTAAGTTGCAGCAATAAAACAGCATGAGGTCTTGTTCATATGTTTGTTCTTCTTGAATGACAGTACTTTTATCAGTGACTAAATATAACAGAGCAGCTTACCAAAAAGCACATTTTTTGAACTATCCCATTTTGATGTTATAAATATGAAGTTTGACCTTTTCACAACAAGCAAAGCTTGATTTTCCTGCCTCTTAATGCAGCACTGATATTCATTATGGCATGCAGCCAACTCGCTGTACCTATGGGAAAAGAATTTCCCTTCGGACTGGTGTTGAAACAATTAAAGCACCAAAACAGCAGATTATAATTAGTGCCTTAGTAAAGCACTGCCCTGCAGACCGTACACAGTGCGTGGATGGGGATATTTTGGGTGCATTCAGAGACTTGGTGCACAGATTCAGCGGCTCTTTGCGCTCTGCCTTAGTGAGCTGGAGGCTTGCCCTGCTGCTTATCTGACTTCGCTCACTGCAGCCTGCTGCTAAGCATGTCTGATACACTGGGCCTCAGCCAAGTGTTACTAATTTTCATTAAAAGCTTCATTAATTCTGTCATAATACAGTGCAATCAGAGGACTTAATTATCACCGTGGTGGAGGAGGCAGAACATACATGTGTGTCTGTGTGTAAGAGAGATAAAAAAAAGGCAGATTGTGGTGGAGGTTGCTTGTTTTTGAGGTGTGATGGAGTTGTTTATTTGTGGGCATGCAGGCGCTACATGTACTTTATAGCTGTACCAGTGATGCTTAAAATAATTCAGTCAACATTTCCTTGGAACGTACCTCCTAACAAAACATTCTTATTATTATTGTTTCATGTCTGACTTTAATCACCATAGCTAAAAAAATAACCACTGTACATATTAAAGAAATTCAGGGGAATTAAAGACCTAAGACCAAATATTGCAGCCTTCTATAAATTAAAGTACTGAATTATTCTGGTTTGGTGTGTTCCGTTACTTTACTTTGCATTGAATGGGAAGTTAAGGTTGATTAAAACAGTTTGTGTTTGCCAGAATAAAAAAAGTTGTGTCTTTTATTTTCTGACTACTGTTGGTTTGTACTGGGACTAATTTTAGAGTTTTTTTTAAATTTCTTCTTGAATCAGAGGCAACATTTTTTGTGGGTCTGACCGGATTTTCCATCATTTCAGTCACGCCAACTTCATCACAAACACTTTCCACGCTTTCTCCACCTCAACAAATGTGAAAGTGCCCACACAGCCATATGGTTGAGTCCATTTTACCCAGACTGACATAAACTCTTGACCAGCTTGTGCATTTGCAGCAATATTAATATAACTTGCTTTATACACTTCTCACCTTGAAACTCTCCTGGAAAGTGTTGTGGTAGTTTGATGTTTGGGTGGAAGTGCTTTGAAATAAGTGCTGCTTGTTTTCAAAGATTATCATAAATGCCAGTTCTGTGCTGAAAGCTTTTTTTTTTTTATAATGCTGAGGGACAGCTCATAGAAATAGAGAACAAACAGTTGAATAATTTGTATTTATAAAATTCATTCTTCCAAAAGTGAAGTACAATCTTCTTAATTTCTTTCAGGCAAATCAAGAGCAGCAGAGCTTCAAACTTCAGCTCCTCGTGTTTCAGTCTGTTTCATTGTTCAGGCTTTATTCAAAGGCTCAAAGGTATGTGATGCATCCCTGAACTGGAGCTGATAACATTTCCAGACTCATTCTACTTTATTAAGCTATGTAATCCAGTAGAAAGAAAGAAAGAACTGTAGGTCCACATTCACAGGCCTGTAGTATGAGCTTTAGTGCCAACACACTGAGCAGACAAAGTTGGCAACTAGAAATTAAAAATGGCCAAATCAGTTGGAGGGAAGAAAAAGAGTTGTTCTTTTACTGAAGTTAGTCTGGTCAGGAGATAAACTGAAAGCCTGTGATGTTGTTAGTTAGCGGGTAGTTGAGAGGAATTCTTTTTGTGTCCCTCCGACATGGGGAGGGTTTGATTAGCAGGATCAGAGGCGGATATCAACAGGCTCAGCCTCTGAGGGTATTTTTAAGCCTCTGGCCTGGCAGTGAGAGGGAGAGATCACGGAGCAGTCAGTTCATTAACCGCAGCAGAGGACATGCAGGACTAAAAATGGTTGTACCAGCTGGAAGGCCAAACATAGCACGTATGTCCCTCGTTCGTTCCACAAACGCCATCAAAACATGCCGAGCGATGACACATTTTCTCAGTGGTTTACATCAGCCGATCCTCGGGACAGTTTACTGCTGCCGAAGCAGATTCTTTTGATTAATGGACGGCTCATTGACGCCCTATGGTTAACACAAAGGGCAATATTCTCTTTAAATTGATATCAGCACAATGCAATCTTTTATCAGAGGAAGCTGGGAGAAGAACGACAAAGTTAATTACAAATTGCATCATCCTGCAATCAACAAAGCAATTACCTAAGGCTGCTTTTAATGAATATTTTATTATGGGTGTATTTGATGACATCTATTCCAGCTTAATCAAAATCATTGTTCTGCCGATTGGGAGGGAAATACTTAGAGTAGAGCGCTGATATTTTATTTTTTAATATTATGAAGAAATATGTAAAAGCATTAAATCTGAATCCATGCTGATGTAAGACTTCAATTATTTTGTGCACTTTATTTTTGATAAATGATCTCCAATTAGCATAATTTAGCAGAACAACCAAAGAATGAATCATCATGTTTAGGACAAATGTCAGATTTTATTCTATATGGAGGATGGATCATCCGTTGTGGTGTGAACTTGTGTTATGCTGTTGTCATTCTTTTGCAGTGAAAATGTCACAGATCAGCCACATAACGCTACTTGAATCATTTACCTCGGTGTTAAGTATGTTAGCATTCTCCACCTGATCATCCTGCTTCTATATTCTGTATATTTATGTATGCAAAGCATCTCCAACCACAGGAAGCATTCAGTTTTTTACCATGCACTGTACATATGGACAAAATACTAATAGAGTAATTAAAAAACATTATGGATTTAAGCTTCGGGGGTCTCATTAACATTCTGAAGGGGTAGATGAGTGGGGCAGCTGAATCTTAACAACACACCAAAGAACTTTAGCATAATTCATGTTCGACATGGCTTCAGGTGAAATCAGGTCTGCGGAGTGAAAGCTGTTTGCGCTTTTCCATAAGGCTAGAGGGAGGAAGATGGCTGCTGCCGAGGGGCATGAGGTGTAGTGGGGATGTTTTTTTTGTGTGTGTGTGTGTGTGTGTGTGTGTGTGTGTGTGTGCGAGTGCGAGTGCATGTGCATGTGCATGTGTATTTGTGTGTGTGTGGAAAGGGTGGGTTTGGCTCTATAAATAAGTAAGTGAGCTCAGGATTCAGAGGATGTGCCCCCAGCAATACATGTCCAGCAAGAATATTTGAAGAAACATGTTGAGCTAACCTTGGGGCTGGCACCTTATCCCGGCTACTCTGTGAGTTAAGGCGAAGAGAGCTGCAAAACAAATAGCCAGACACACAAAGGTTGCAGGCATTGCTTAGTATGTGTGAGAGAGAAATAAATAAATAAATAAATAAACAAATAAACATGAACATGATGTTAGAGGGCACGGCCAGGTCATTGTGACAAGCAAATGTTCCTGGGGTAAAAAACAAACGCACACACATACTGTACATTCACACACAGAGTGTGTTCAGTCCTGGAGTCACACATATTCCCAGATGCCACGAGAAAGGAGGCATAATTCAAATGATTTCATTATGAGGTTTTTAATAATGACACATCACTATGAAAGCTCCGGGAATGTTCTCTCATATTAGAAAAACGTTCAATCTACTTTACCTGTCACTCAAATCTAGCTCGAGGTAAATCAGTAGTTTTCTTTTAGATTTTAAAACAAACCGAAGTTATAATGCCGTACATCCCTTGACTGCAAAACACTGACATAGTCTCAGTGACGTTACCAACTTGTTTCTGAAGAAGCATTTTAAAGCCTGATGATGGCAGCCCTATTAAAAAAATACTGACCCCATCTAAATTTTGGCAGAGACTGCTTAAGACTCCTTAGCTGAAGAGTGGAGTTGGATCCATAAATCATTCCTTTCAGCTAAATCAGTTACATCTCCGATTATGCATATTTAAGTCTTGGCTTTAGCTAAGTCCACACTCAACCATACGCTGAAAACACCAAGTTTATATTCTCAGAAAAGTCTTTGGTGACACCACTGAGCCCTTGGGTTCATGCCTCTAATACTTAGTTGCAGTTGAGCAAGCAACTGGCTAAAAGATAACTACAATTGACCACAGCAAACTGATAGCTAAAGCCTGTGTATGCAAATCATAAACTGTAAAAAAAAAAAGGACGTCTACTTGCTCGGCTAGAAGTGAGGTCTCCGCAAAAACTGCTCTCCCTAGTGGCTGGCTGCGGTATAGGTTAAAAAATCTGGCTTTCCAGCCATTCCAGATGGGCTGTGGTCAAACTTTAACAAATTAACACTTCTCGTAGAAATGTTTCTCATGTCTGATTCTTGTGGTGATTTGAAGATATCATTTGGCTGTCTTGTATTCAAGTCCTCTTTTTTTCTGAAAAGTTTAATTTTCATTAGTTATACGAGGTTAAAAACGAAGCTTTACGTACCGTTTAACGATGATTGACAGCTGACATTCTCGTGTATTTTTTTCAGGGGTTGTAAAATAAGTCGGGAGGCAGAGTCAAGAAGTGATTAAACTCTCAAAAGAAAAGAAATAATTATTATTTTTGTCACCCAGCCCCACTAAGATTCTCCCAAAATCCCTCATGGTCTCTACTGCGCAGACTCTGGCAGCAATTGCTGCCAATGGTTGCGCCTGTGACGGTGGTATTTTGGCTTCAAAACCGTACAATGATAAATGGCGGAGTCACGCTGTCCACTCTATATACAGTCTTTGATGCAAATGTGTAGCTAATGTAGAACAACAATAGACATATCTAGTAGAGTATCAGTCGACAACAATAAATGCTAGTGAAATTATAAAAATTATTCATGCTCATACAAAACAAGAGCGATAGTACAAATCATAGTCAATATACTATATATCTAAGGAAGAGATAGCAAAGAATCCAAAACAGATGACCTGCTGTGGGTAAAATTACCTGCTCTGGTTAGTGCTGCAGGTTATTCCATCTTTATGAATGATATGCTTTGTTTGGAGATGTTTGCTTTGTTTGCTTTCTTCACGTAAACAAAGCGCTAGGTGTAAAATTTAGGAGATGTGACTTGCACAACTGTTTTTGAACCAGGCTGCAAAGTTTCAGCTCTGCTGTAAAGATGAGCATCTTAACATAGAGCCTTATGGGATTTCCTTCACTATGAGGCCAGTTTCAAGCAGACTCTTAAGGAACTTCACATATTTGTGACACTGCTTTCTTATTTCAACACCAGAGGTTGCTGCTTGCTTCCAACATCATTCAAAGAAATTTGAACCCTGCATGCTTTAATATAACAATACAGGTTGCAGCTTCCTTACTGCACTGCTTACAGTTTTTTTTTTTTTTTTTTTTTTTTTTCGGTGAAAGTAGCTTCATTAGAGACAGAACTATGTCAAGTAACTCTGAACATGTGCCTTTTATTACTGCACATATCCCCTTTAATTTTTTCAAGTCAACCCTCCCATTTTGTTTTTATCTTGTTAGCGCATGTAGATGAAAAAGCTCACATCCACACAGGCCTTTACAGCTCAGTGATCATGAAAGAAAGTCACGCTCACAAGGAGACGGCGCAGACTATCATGATAGAGTGAATTACTTAAACTAAGATATCACTTCTCCGCTTTCATCGCTGTCTTGTTAACTTCAATTACTAATTCAAAAGTCCTGCCTTAATCCTGTCTCTGCCGTTTGTCCAAACAAAGACTGTGCTCACTCAAAGGATATCTCAGCTTCAATGTATTCTAAATCCACCAGGGGCTCTGAGGAAATTATAATGTGTGATCTATTTAATATGGAGGTGATATTCTACCCAGTTCTTTCACAATGCAGGAAGTAAGTGTCTTTTCCCCTTTGTCTCTTTTCTACGTCCTTTGAAGGACTCGCGTTTAAAAGTGGAAGCTTTTTTAGAGAAAGAAAACTAAGAGTCAATTCTGTAGCGTCCTGAACTTTAACCTGATAAAGCCTGACAGTTAATCTTGGGTGTTTGACTGCTGCTGAAATTGACCAAATAAAACCTCAAGTCTGTCTTAATCTTGATTTGAATGTTTTTGAGTAAAATCATCTGAAATTTGACTGTTAAGTAAGAAAAACCTAAATATAGTGTTCATTATGTATTATTCATCCACTTGAGATTTCCAGATGACTCATTCTTACTGACTCCGTTGTACCCTGCTCAACAATGACAAAAAACCACAAGCAGAGGCCAATATTTGAGTGTTGGCACTAAACTGGCAGCTTTTAAGTTGGTACACAAAGAAACTATCACTAGAGTGGACAAGCTTATTATTTTAAACCTGAAAGCACAAAAAACATCCGCCCACAGTGCTGTGGGACACGTTTAATCCAACCCTTTAATCTCTAGATAATGTTGATGATAGACAAAAATATCACAAGCTGATGTTTTACAAGTGGCAGCCTTGACTTTATTTTGAAAAAAAAAAAAAAAAATCAACCTGACAAAAGATTATCATTTAATTCTGCTGTTAAAGCTATGTTGAAAAGGAGACAGCTCGTCCAACCAGGGTAGAAAGGTAATACCCAAATTACACAAGAGGTGTTGGCAGCTTCATCAAAGATCCCATATTATCCTCCTTTTCTGCAGTTTAATATGGATCCCTGATGTCTTTGTGAAATGGTAGTAACATGTTTTGGTCCAAAAAGCCAATAAATCAAGCACAGCAGCATTATTTCCAGGCTCTTATAGCCCTTCTGTTGATTGAATGGGCGTGACCTTTATATGTAAATGAGCCACCGCTGATACCGCCCTGTTCTTCCGCGTCACTGAGAGCGGCAGCCCATGGAGAGGAATGGACCAATCAGGTCAGACTTGCTCCTGATTGGTCAAAAATGGGAATTGCTGACATCGGCAAATCCCCAAAATCCAAACAGCTTGTTTTAGGTCAGGAGAAGCACTACTAAGTACAGGTTTTGTCATTAAATATCACATTTTGTGGGCTGGGAGGAAAGCCAAAGACCCACAAATTTCAGTAAAAGACTTAATAAAGTGATTTTTACACAATATGGGACCTTCAAACGGATGAGGTCTGACATACAGTAGATGTTTTACTGGACTTCGACTTTTGTCTCTGACCTGAAGGGGGGAAAAAACTAAACTTGAACCTGAGTCTACTGAAAAGCTAATAGCTGTAATGACACAGGAAAAGATTGTGTACACTGGTGTACAGAACTCACAAGATTAAACTGTTGAATATTTAGTTCATAGAAGGTTTCTTCCTTTGGTTTTTCTGTTCTTCAGGGAGTTAAAGAGAAAATGTTTTTCTTTTTATATATTTGTAAACTCCAAGTCAAGATTTTAACAACTTATCATAATATATCAAACTCCTACACACTGTCTAGCTGCCAATGTTACATTAATTGGCAATGTTTGGGTACTGAAACCAGTGAATGTGTTTTTGACAGTTCGACAGTGTGCATAAGTAAGCCTGCACTTTCTGAAGTGCTGATTCCTCTCCTACACACCTGTCTTTTTATACAGATAGGTGATGTGTTTGTGGACAAGAAAATATACCACATTAAAAACGCAAAGACGGCTACCAGCATCCTCACAATACTCAGAGAAAATGTTGGTTTTAACAATGCCTTGATTACTTTTGACAAGGCAGTCAAAGTTTAGGAGTCTCGGAGATATCTCAGGTGGACAATAAAATTTCAAATGTGCAATGCCTCTCTTCTAGACACACCTCAGATAATAACACTCATGAGACGAAGTTGTTCTTTGACAGTTTTTCATCTTCATTGGAGGTGACTAATTACTGTATTATTAAAGAGGAAATGCATCTGATGAACAAACGCTCAAATTGTCACACTGGCAGTAAAAGGAGCCTGATGGCAGCTGGTTAGAATCAGTCTGGCTCTGCCTGCCGGATGGCCTGTCAGAACATTATGAGTGGAGCTTCAGTTTACTATAAATCTAAAGCTCCCCTCTCTGTCTCCATCTGCCTGATTTTTTCACTCTCTCTCCTGA
Source organism: Halichoeres trimaculatus (assembly GCF_033239565.1). Taxonomy (NCBI): domain Eukaryota; kingdom Metazoa; phylum Chordata; class Actinopteri; order Labriformes; family Labridae; genus Halichoeres; species Halichoeres trimaculatus. The sequence continues at coordinate 27,549,811 of NW_027437180.1, forward strand.
TGTCACTCCCCCGCTCCAACAGCACTCATCTCTAACTCCTATAACCTCTACACTATTTCCCTTACACAGCAGGATTTTCACTTTCTCTCACTTTTAGCCCTTTCTCTCCACTCTCCTTTTCTTTGGCTCTTTTGCTTCTGTGAGCTTTAAGAAACCAAGTTGATCCATGAAGTTTTTCATTCTTTGAGAAAAGTTGCACAACCCGAGAGAGCCACAATCTGATATAGCTCCAATCTAATCTCTTCTATAGCAAAGACCTGAAATCTGTAATGACTGCATCCTCTCACACACATGCAGACAAAAGGTACACACACACAAATCTATGATTGCACTTCCTTTCTTTCCCATACCTTTTACTGCCCTCCTCACAGCTTTAAATCAGCACTTCACTGACTTGATGGAATACTGATTGTAGTCTCAAGTGAGTGGATTTGGGCTTTGCACCCAGTCAGGAGCATTTGGAAGCATTAAGGCGAGCACTCAGCCAGTGATTTAACTCACAAAGCAGATATGGTTTTGTTGTAAAGAGAAAAAAAACATTGGAGGATAAAACACAACAGCAGCTTGATGCGGTGGTTAGGCACAAAATTAGCTGTTATTTTTGGAACAACGGGGAACATGTGGGACTCCAGAATAACAAAAAGAAAACATGCTGACACACTGCTGGTTGGCTGGTAAAATAATTGATGCAAACATGACTTTCCTCCAATTTAGTTTTAAATGATTGTGACCAAAGTTACATGCCGACAAATGTTGCTTTCATAGAGCTAAGAAGACAACATAATCATGTGCTGCTGCTGCAGTTTCAAGCTATGCTTGGATTTAAATTGGTACATGCTGAGTCCATGAATCTTGTTTTGCTTCTTGATCCAAGCCTCTGTGATAATAAAGTCATCCTTGTCTTTCTTGTTCTGACCCCAAAAAACCCAAATCTAGTCCAACTTGTATTTTCTGAACATGGATGGGGAGCTTTAAAGGCACAGAGCCCGGCACAGATGCACTGGGAGACATTGGGCACTGAGATGTCTGACTCCTGCCAGGATTACTGCTGAGCCTGGCCCCATGTTAAAAACAACACTATCAAATGATACATTTGAGCTAACATTGATGCTTTTGCTGAGATCATACCAGCACATATTGTGCAGTTTAAAATCAAAACCTTGGGGAAAGGTAGGAGGGTGTTTAAAGAGGTTTGGTATTGTAAAACACCAAGCAAAAACACTGAGATTTACAGCCATGAAATCAACCCCGTCTGGAATCCACCAGCACAACTTGTTTTTCTGATTCCAAGTGTTTATGTAAGAATAAAATTATCATATTTTGGTTCTAATAGTCCTGAAGCAAGAGGTGGATAAAAAGCACGTTTGTCTAGCAGAGACCTAAGGTTAATCTGACAGAGCTTAAAGGAATACAAAACACTGGGGCCATGAACTCGAGTGAGACTGTTTGTGTTCTCAAGAACTAAATAAGAAATCTTGCAGAGCACTCCAACATTAAGTGAAATAATGGCACTTTGCCGCTTTTACACAGAATTGGAGAGAAAAATAAGTACTTAACCAAGCAAATTCTGCTTTCTTTTCACAGCAGCAGCACAGACCTTCGAGCCGAACAAGCAGTGTGTGACATATTTCCCACAAATAACACAAAATACAATGGGTTAAACAAAGGTCAGCTTAAGCACAGCATGGTAAACTCATATGCATAAAACATTCATCAAAATATGGTAATTTCATTGATGAGAAACACAAAGTGAGTGTATTAATCAACCCAGAGAAACATGCATTTTCATGAGGTCTTTTCTGCAGCAGAATATAACAACTTGTAAACTGGAGCTTTAAATAAGTTTTGATTTCAAGAACTCTAAGGGTTGTAGACTGCAATGTCCTGCTTTATGTTTCCACTAAATGTGCTTCTCTGAGCTGTTTTGTGGGGCGAGGGCAGTTGTGGGACAGACAGCAATAGAAAAGTTGATCTATTCTCATTTATATTAATGGGGCTGCTGGAGAACTGAAGGCAAACAAAGACACAAAGAAGTGCAAAAGAAGATGGAGTCATAAAAAAGTAGGTAGATAAACTGAATGACCAACATGTGAGCACTTCAGATTAATAAGCCAATGCATACTCGGCAGCTCTTTATACTCTTTTTTTGTTTGTTTGTTTGTTAGTTTTGTTTTTTGTTTTTCAAATCCAACTAGTGTTTGCAATAATCAAATGTTTTTTGCTTTCTTAGTTTTGTGGTTGTTGTTGTTGTTGTGGTCTGTTTAGTCTGCTGACTAATGAGCTTATTATCACTGAAAACTTGCCGTCACCTACAAATATCAGTACCTGAAACGCAGCATCGGAAAGTCCTACAATGCCGGGACAAGCAAATAAATGTAATTAAAGGGATGTGGTGCAGACCAGTGCAAACAAAAACACAACATAAAACCACAGCTGCATGATTTACCCTGTGTTTTTATTTATTTATTCTTGCTTGTTTGTTTTTCAATGGACTCTTGAGTCTGCAAATAAAGATGATGATGATAAAGTTATAGTTTTAAAGAAAAATGATTAGCATTGTGAAAAAACAAACAGATTTATTTTTTTTAAGTATATGGATATTTAGGCATATTAAAAGCCAGTACTCCAGCGCTACTTTGAAATTTATATATCTGTTTTTTGGTAACTTTTTTGTATTAATCTACATGTAAATCCTCAGTTAAACTACTTCAAAAACTATGCCAAAAATATTTTCAATCCAGCTGTTTACACTGGATGAGAAATTTTCTTTTCCCTTTAAATCATGTTTGTTGCAAAAAGTCCACACAATTAAGAGTTAGTGCAATCCAGTAAGCTTATATGAAGCTACTGCTAGCCGTTAGTTGGCTTATACCTGAAAATAGGAAGAAGCCGCTTGCCTGGGTCTTACTAGAGCTTTATATTCAGCAGACAAATAAAAGAGTACCACTGATTTTCTCACAGAACTTGTGGTTATCAAACAGCAATTATCTAAAAATAAATATCTTCTCAAACTGAGGCTTGCTAGTTTTCTGCTGCAGGAAAGGCCAATTAAAGTGTTAAACCCTTCTCAGTTAAACCTCCAGAGCAAAGCAGCTACACCAGCACAGGCACCAAGCCATACAGAGGATCTGACATGAAATGGGCAACCTGCCAGCTCTGAAACCAAGTTATATCCTCACCTTCTGGGAGTAGCATTACAAGAGAGTATAGCATCTTTACATAAATATGTTGCAATGTTATGTGCTAGCATTTCATACAAGCATGTGGCACTGAAAGGAGACATCCTCTGAATCCTTGAAATTATGCAGCTTAATGTATGTATGAGCTGAGGGCTGTACACCTGACATCATGGATCATGTTCACACCAATCGACCTGATTTTTCTTGTGATGGCAGTGTTGGCTTGCTTATCCAGGAGAAATCCATAATGACTCCCTGATCTAGGTTTGAATGTTCCCACCTACAGCTACCCTCTTTCTCCCTCTGGCCACCTGCAGTGTGAAATTACATTAGCTGGTCCTCCTGCCAGACCGGCCATTACCATCAATCTTTACCCAAAGATTGTCCCAGGTGTGATGCTCCATTAGCTGTGTGTGTGTCTGTTGTGACAACAAGCATGTGTATTTATGTGTGTGTATTTTCCTAACTCTGCACTGGTAGGCACTGTGGTGGAATCATTGTGTCTCTTCTGTCTAACAGCATCTTTGACCCCAGCTTGAAACCTGGCAACCTTGTTAGCTCTGTTTGCACCCAGCAGCAGCAGCAGGCACAGTGGCACTCACGCTGGCAATGACCCCAGGAGCGGCGCGTCCATCCCCAGCAGCAGTCCACCCGGGCGCCGTAACGACACAGGCCATTCGACGAGGCCATCTGCCGCGGCCACCTGTGACAGGACGACATAATTAGTTCACGGCCAATTAAAATGTCCAAATGAAAAGCAGGGGTCTGTCTTAATGTTTAGAATGAGGCTTCAAAGTGGTCCTATAATTTATCTCATTTTCCAGGTTGAAAACATGACAAAGCTTAATTATACATCAGGCTGACTTGTAATCTTGATAATGAATTATATTTCATACATATAATGTGTTTTTGGGAAAAGTTTTTCCCCATCAAATTTAAAATGTAATATGTGAATCATATTTAGACCAAAGGTGCTTCGAGACTGATACCACCTTAATTGAATCAGATTAGGTCAGTTTTATCCATTTATAGATCTAATTTATGCTCCATGTTACCAGGGATATTTCATTTTAAACCTTAAAGAAGGTTCCGCCAAGGCCAAGTGCCACAGCATTAAACGATTAAAAGAAATTAATCAACTTTAGAAAAGACAGTAAAACAATCTATTGTATTGTTTTTAAAGCCATTAAAGCTAATAAAATAATCTGATCTCAGGGGGGGATTCAGAGCAAGAAGTAGGAGCAAAAATATCAGATTCTCTTTCAACAAAGAGAGGACGAGTTCAAGTGAACACATACACAATGAGTCCTAAGACCTGCACTGGAGAGCTCTGAGAGTCAGCACAGTGTGACTTTGTCGGCAGTTCCTGTTGAATGGCCTTGAAAGTAAATGACAAAACAATGTTTCATTCTTCTTTTGTACAAGAATGACAAACCTGCTTCTCAAACAAGACACAAAAACTGTGCAAAAATTTGAACAAGAGATAAATGATAACTCTTAATTACTGTAGAAAGTCAAATTTGTTGGGGAATGTTGAATGTTTTCTTGCTGAATAATGAAGGTTGAGTATGTGAGGCTACTTACAAGGCTTATGTCCGATAGTTGCCAAAATTCTGTGGACAGTTTGCAAAACACAGTGCACTACAAAGTCAGCTTCAATCTATGATTTACATAATTTACCTCATTTCCCTTTTTCTTTTTTTCTTTCTCTCTTTTTTTTATTGCAAATCAATTTACTCAAGTAATTTTATGAATTGTTTCAACCAATGAAATTTATCCATTTTATGTCAGAAGCAAAATCCAGAAAAATGCCACAAATTGAATCAAATCAAATTCCATAAACAGCCATAACGGCGCAGGATAAAGATAACCTGCAAAAACTCATAATCAAAATTCTTAACTTCCTGTCATTAAAATGATTGATTACCCAGGAATCTTTACGCTAGATCATGTGTTTGTTTTGGGGTTAGCTTCATCTCTTTATTGGGAAACTGGGCAGGAAAATGACATGAAAGCTGGGCTATCAACTGCCTTAGTGTTGCTGTAAGTGAATGCAATATTAAGAAATTCTTAAGTGCTTTACTTTGCAGTCAGAGAGTCACCTTGTTTAAGTACTATTTTCAGACGCAACATATGAGATCCTGCGCCTGCAGCATACTGATCAGCACTGACCAACCAGCAGATGATAGCCCTGTTTCTATTCCAATTTCTTGATGCTTTTTCAACAAGAGGGCCAAGCTGAGCAGGATCCCCTGAAAGTAATACATTTACTATTGACAAGTACCTCATAAAACCCCACCTAAAAGAAAAAAAAAAGCCTATCCCTTTAAGCCTGATACATCAATAAAAGCACTTTTCATAAAGTATAAAACTCTCTCTTCATTTTCTCGGGGTGTTGAAATCTGACCTTTCACTGCTGCCCTGCAGCAGATTATCTTTGTGCCATGGAAATAAAACTGATAGCACATCAGATAGAGTTGGTTTGTGTGATGTCAAAGTGGAGACCTGTGTTGAAAGGCTGCCACACTCGATGAGTTTGGCCTTCAGTGTGAATCAGTGCTCCTCTTACACTCACTTTGGTGCTCTGTTCATCTGGAAGCCAGTGAAACAGAAAGATTTACAGAGTATATACTGTCTGCTTCCTATGAAAAAGTATTTTTTTCTGTAAACCCTCTATCTCTGACACACTTCAGTGTATATTTCACTTGCAAGTATAAGGAATCAATCAGACATTTTCTGACAGCTGGAGCCATATGATTTCTCTATAGACAGGAAGGGCAGGTTTTGGTGCTTTTACACAGATATAGGAGAAATTACAGCTGGATGTTTTTGTTCCATTCAGCTCAGAGCAAGAAATAGCTTCTTGGCAGACAGAGCATGTGGATTACCTTTTTATCTGTACCAAGGCTCGCCACGTATTTATGGAGAGAATGGGGCGAAGGAATGAGCCCATTTAAGGATACTGTTGAAAATTCAAGACGTATACTAGGAGAGGCTGGCTCTAAGGTGATACCAAAGAAACGAGCCAATGTTAAATGGAGAGGAGATTGTAAAGATCAGAAAGATAAAGAAAACTTTAAGATAATGAGGTTTTCTGCTGATTTTTCCAATTCATGAAAGCTGAATGACCTGACTTTGTTATCTAAAGCTCTACCTAGGAGCAGGAAAGTCTGGAATCAGGAAACAAAACAAGATAATTTTTTTCTTGTTGAATGTTTTTGAACCAACAATAATACTTTTCCTTCAATTATGTTTTTGCTTGGTATTCCAGACACATCCTCTGCCACTATTCCTGCCTGTTAGACTCTCCATGCCAAGATGAGGAAATGCTAATGCTTGCCCCCGCTGCCAATCACCTCACTGGAAAAAAAACAGATGGATGCTAAGTGAGAGTGGCAGATTCAGGGAAAATGTTTGTCTGCTGCCTGGCAAGAGCAGGCAAGGAGGAGCTCCAAGAGACGAGGAGAGGAGAGGAGAGGAGAGGAGAGGAGAGGAGAGGAGAGGAGAGGAGAGGAGAGGAGAGGAGAGGAGAGGAGAGGAGAGGAGAGGAGAGGAGCCCCAGAAGGACAGAAGAAGAGAAGGAGAAAAGCTCCAAGAAGAGAGGAGATAAAAAGGGGGAGAGAAATAGGAAACATAGGTGTGTGTAAATAAAATGTAAAAAGGAATAAAAAAGGTGAAAATTCACAGAAAAATTAATGAGTGATTAAACAAGAGTTGAAAAGAAAGAAAGTAAACAGAAGAGAAGAAAGTGCAATCAAAGGGGATAGATAGATAGATAGATAGATAGATAGATAGATAGATAGATAGATAGATAGATAGATAGATAGATAGATAGATAGATAGATAGATAGATAGATAGATAGATAGATAGATAGATAGATAGATAGATAAAAAAGGGATTAACAAGGGAGAAAGACAGAATGGAAAAAATAACCGGAAAATAACAACAACAAAAAAAAAAAAAGGAAGGAAGCAGAAAGAGAAAGGAGCAGCTTGAACATCAGCCAGGGTTAGATGCCACCATCTTTACAAGTGACATGCACTCGCCCACACACACACACACACACACAATCACATGTCCAAAAATGGCACCAGCTGTCCCTCCATACCATAAACTACCATGAAACAAATGGAGAAAAGCTGAGCCTCACTCCATACTAATGATGGTGGCAACTTTAAAAATATTTCACCACCTTCCCCTGACATTAATACCCTGACAGGCTGAGTTTACTCCAACATCATTGTATAAAAGCTCATCTACTCATCATTGTGTGTGAGTTAATTATTTTAGAACATGGAGGCATCCTGTGGGAAGAGTTCACTCAGCTATGGGTGCACCTGTTCCTCTATAACCCACTGGTTTCATATTCTTTTGCAGTTAAATGTCATTAAAAAGTCATCAATGCACCTAACGATTCCCCATGGAGGGCTGCTCTTGCCAGATGCACTATCACATTTTACTCTACTTTAAAAGATCCTGAGGATTAAAGAGACATTATTCCTCTTGTAAGAACTCAATTTAAACATTAAAAAATATTAAATGTCTCACTCTCCACTTCTTAAAACACTTATGGTGCCAAAATATAAGCTCTTTTCCAATAGCAGCACATCACTGATACCAGAGGCATTTTCACATATATTACATTTTCTGGCAATTCCTGAGACACAGATCTAGTCATCTAGTTCCCCGAACTCCCTTTTTAAACCATTCTGTTTTACACACTTGAAACAATCTGCAAATTGTGTGACTGATGTTTGATGTTCTGCCAGATCCTCTTTTCTGTCTTCTTTAAACATCTTAAAGCTCATGTGGAGCCTCCTGTGGACAAAGAGATACTGGTTCTCTCTTTGTTAATTTTGCCTTGTGCATGTGCAAGTAAAGTTCTGTAACGAAACCCCATACTTCAATTTAACTCTTACTGAAAAAATTTAACGTGGATAGCATAAATACAAACGTCTGTTTTGGTAGTTTGCACGTACCCAGTTTGTCTAACACCTACTCTGCTAGCAAATTCAGAAATCCACAATAAGCATATAAAAATGACAAGTCTTGTCTATAACTGTCTGGTTTTCTTTTGTTGGTCATATAGCAGCAACAATATCACGGTTGGTCAGTTTGAAACCAGTGAAAAAAACCTCACTGTAGCTTTAATGTAGCTTTGAGGTAGCTTTGAAAAACATCTATAGATTCAATGAAAGAGAAAAAAAAAATCAAAAAATAAAGGCAGCAACTTAAAACCCAGATCTAACCCTGTTATCTACCAGTTGTTGATGCAGTACAGAGTCTTTACAGACTGTGCAGCTGTTCAGCCTCAGATTCATATCACTGGTCAACACACTTGTCTTGTATGAGTCACAGCACCAGTGTGTTTTGGGTAGGAAACACCCTTATTGGGCATTTTGCAATCATTATGGTGTTCTTTACATAGCTGATTATGTAGCTGGTGTGAATTTATAATCAATGATGGCTTACATTAAATTAATCAGTAGTGTATTTATGCTCCTGTGAGGAATGGTAAGCTGGTTATGAAAGACACTCAAGTAAATACTGGCCCCAATTAATAATAATATTATCTTCCAAACTCTGCTACCAGGAAAGTGTCAAACTAAGAAATCTATACAACACCAACAAACCTCAAGGTTTTGTGCGTTTCCATGGCAAATATTATGATCCTTATCATTAGGTACATATTCTAAAGTAAGTTGAAGTTTTTCATCACTTTATGTCTAAGTTCAACAGGCAGAGATAAAAGGTACCACTACAGCCACAGGGGGCACCAAAATCAACACTGAAAGTTCCTTACGGCAGCTTTAAGTCATGATTAACTGAGATTGTCCAAAATATATTTAGGACTATTCAATAAAAACATTTAGTGTTTTTTTTTAATATCACTTAAAAGTAATCAGAACAGCCCATTTGAGTGAAAAAGAAAATATCAATACTAGAAAATGATTTATTTATTTATTTATCATTTATTTATTTATTTATTTGTTTTCATTTCTTTATTTTCATTTATCTATTTTTTTTTTTTTTTTTGGGGGGGGGGGGGGGGTGTTCTTTTTTTTTGAGCAAAAATGTATAATGTCATAAAAGTCAGACTGATCAATAATTCAACCCTTTAACTTCTTGCTCAACCATTTTGTAGAGCAAAATATGTATTGTTTGTTTATTTATTTTTTTCTTATTGGATGAAACATAAGGGGTTAAAAATGACAAAGACTTTATATCCTTTGCATTTGCGAAAATTAAAAAGTTAAAAGGATATGTAGGTAAAGGGTTAAATAACCGTTACAGAAGAGCTCCATCCCTTTGTTTTCTAGGAAACCTTTTTTTTTTTTTTTTTACTAGTTGGAGAAAATGTCGATGAGGTCGAGCTGACTCTGTCAATAAATGTACATGTATGTATCAGACATTTCCTCAACATGCCAGGATCAGACCCACATGGCATTTGCTGAGCTCACAGCTGATGGTGGCTGAGGCGTGAGTAGTGAGGCGGTGTGGGAGCGATAAGGAGCCAGGTGGAACCTCATGAGATGAAATGGACGGTGTATTATTCAATTAAGTGTATTCCTGTGATGCATTCTTCGACACACTGTATAAAAACACATGAACACATAGAATCAATATAAGATTGTGTCCTTTGAGTTTGTCTGAGCTTGTACTGAATTCAGCCTGTGGCATTTTTGCACTCTGTTGTTGTAACTGTGTGCTTAATTCAATTCATTAGAACAGTTAAGAAACATTATGAACGTTTTTGAAAACTTTAACTGATTTCAGTCAACAATTGGAGCCTTAGTGGCGCTGCACAAAGAAGAAGAGCTTTTGTTAGAGATTTCCAGACACATGTTAGCCCTAGTGTGGTACTCTACCGAACAGAAATCCAGCATATCAAATAGATGTGAGAATAAAACCTGCATTCATCACCCTCCGGCTCTGAATTATCATCCCAAATTGCACTAAGCCTTGGAGGAACTCAAGCATATAATTATTACCCTTCACGCATGCAGAGTGACACCTCTGCTCAAGCACAGACTGTCAAGACAAGGTGCTTCCAGAGAAAGTGAGAGGTTGATATCCACCATGGGGGACTTCATTCTTCTTCTATTGTTTCACTAATGGATACAGTGCTGGCCCATTTCCCCCGCCTGACAGTGAGGAGGAGTCAGTCCATCGCTCACAGAGGAGCACGGCAGAGGAGTCCTCATTCAGAGTGATGATAATTTAATCTATCTCTCTATCGTGTATCCATGAACTCAACCTGAAGCATGCTATAAAACAGATTTTCCTCAAAAACAGCCACGCATGATGATAGGTGAGTTTTAGCATCGAGACTTGCTGGAACCTGCAAACCCCTGGAAGCTGAAGGCATGAGCAAGTGGAGTCATAAGGTGTCTGGCGTCATTAATGAACCACCTCTGCTGCACATGCTGCCAGGCCTATAAGCTGACTGCCAAGATTGTCACATTCATGCACAACAGCATGAGGGATATGAGATAAAGATTTAAAGTGAGGAAAAAACAGCTGGCTTATCAAATCTGGATGCTATTTTTACCCAAAGCCTGAAAGGTATACACCAATTGGCCGGGAAAATAAAAACACTTTTGTGATGAAATGCAATGCAACTCAATGGCCCTTGCAAGAAACTCTAATAAAAAGTTTCTGTTTAATCTCCTACTTAAGAATATATATTGTTAGTTACACAGTGAAGTTACATTATCAAGGCTGTGCATTGATGCACTAAATGCATTCAACCTGTACAGGAGCAAGAGGTATTTTGTCAACAATTTTAAGTGCCTTTTATCCGTGCAAGAGTAGCTTCAATGCAGAAGAAGTGCTTATATGTCGAAGTGGAATGACATATCTTTCAAGTACAAACATTTAAGTGCAGTCTGAAAAGGTGCGGTTGAATTCACTGTGGGTTAAATGCACTGCAGAATGGTGAACTTTAAGGTTGTAAGCTGAGTTTTCCATGGGGGGGCTTTCAGCGCTGTAAAGTTCATATGTCATGTTTAGTGAGGTATGGTGCTTAAACAATGTTTCCTGGAAGGCAATGTAAAACTGAACTGTCTGTAAGTGCAGTTTGGTTTCCCTCCACACTTAAAATCTGCTGGATTGTTTATTCTTAATTTAAATCAAAAATTAGTCTCATGCATTAGCTTTTAATTTACTCCAAGTACCCATAAAATGTGACCCCTGCCCCTGTTTTTCCACACTCATTCTCACCTCCTTAGAGCCTAAATGTAGGTCTGATATTACAACGCCAATACAACCTGGCACCAGTCCTCGGCTTTGGATTATTACCGAGGAGGTCTGGTATGTGCTACTTGGCTGTGTTGAACTGAACCCTTTAGTGACATCACTGGGAAAGAATATTCTCTGCTCCTTTTTGTTGCTTTTTGCAAAGACTCCCTCTGGTTCAACCTGACAAGAAAAGGGTTGTCCTTGAGTCTTAAAACAAAAGGTGGTCACAGCAACATTGCAATGTTTTCAGCTGTATGTTTGCAGGTAAGCATATTATGTGCAGAACAAAATGATCTTGGTAATGATGCCCGTGAAGGACCCTTCAGGAGTAGATGGATAAGCCTGTTAGGAATGCTCTCTAAAAGGCAATAAGTGAGGGAGAGCAGGTAATAAATGGCTTTTTTTTTTTTTGCACAGACTCAGTCTCGGGGGATATTCTCTCAGTGAATTAAAATTGAAGCGCAAACTCAGGCCTGGGCAAGTTTATACCCATAAAAATTGGCAAATTATGGCCGTGGTGACAAGGCACTCCATCAGCAGGGTTGTTAATAATGTACAATATGCTGCAGCTAGGTTGGAGTAAATGATTATTACACAGAGGAAATGCGTGAAATAAAAGTTTAAGCCCTACACATCCCATCAGACCATGGCCTGTCGCACACACATTGTCCATGGTGATTAAGAGAAAAAATGACTTCAATAACAATCACACAGTGTGTTCTTGTAAAAGCACAATTTTCTGTTTCACTGTTGCGCTCCCTCATTCTCTCTCTCCTGCAGACACACTTCCACCCGGCTCTGAAACCTTTGATATCCAAATCTGTCTCTTTTGAAATACTTTTGAACACAGCAGAACACTGAATTGAAAGAGCTCAGGAGGAGGGAGGAAAAAAAGGAAATATACCTGCAATGTGTCAAAGTCTATCAAAAAAGCAGGTGCAGTCAGGTGGAAGGCGTATTTTCTCCTTTTAAATTCAAGCACACTATTTCACTTATAATTACCTCCAATAATCTTCAAAGTTTTTGGTTCGTGGAAAAGTGAAACATGAGACAGAGTGCTGCTCAGGGGCTCAGCAGCCTGTCTGACAGAGATACACGAGGGGGAAAAAGTGCAATGCTTTGGCTGCATCATCTGTTGGACCCAGTACAACTCCCAACGTTTGGAAGGACTTCTGACCAGTTTATTATGAACACTCAAGAAGTCTTTTTTTTTTTTTTTCAAAAAAAGAAAATAGAACACAATAACAAAAGAGTTATTTATACAATTAAAAAAATAAAAAATCTGAAACCTCTTCAATGTTATCAGTGGATCCACCTGACTGACACCTTAATTATGAATTGATATTATCATGCGTAAAGAAAAAGCTGGCATCATCCATCACATTCATCACATGCACCTATAGGCAGATTCAAATCTCGGACACAAGCATTCTTCAGGGTCTGGCACGTCTCCACACCTCTGTCTGCACATATTTCATCTGAGTCGTGTTCAAACATGAAGCACCGGGCGATTTGCTGTCACATCACTTTATAATCAGCCCGATATCTGCACGAGACAAGGAGGGCTCGGCGTGAAGATGTTTTTGCACGTGACAACACTAACAGGAGGAAATGTGCAGATTCACCTGGTTCATTTACACTTTGGTTGCTGCTGTTTTCACCAAAATAAAAGTTAGGGAAATAGGCAAGAATGGTGCTTACAGGAGCGCAGACTAATTCAAAGGAGCAACACGTTTTCATTCACAACAAAATCGAGCTTTACAGTTAAATTTTCTAATAATACCGCGTCACTTTGCGGGCACTCCGGCAAGTGCTAATTCTAATAAAATGTGCAAATTAAGCTACAAAACAATCTATAAATACGTGGAATGCCATTAAAACTGTAGTAACAGACTCTAAAAGTGTTTTGACATCAACCATGAAACCTTATCATCCATGCGCTCTTACCTTCCATCAAACTCTGCACTGGCTCCATAGCAGCAGCTGCACAAAAACATCAACTTTATCCATAAATCCATGATTCCCGGAGTTACACGCCCACGCTGCTTGTTATTTTCCTCCGTAATCCAAAAGCACCGAGGAGGAAACAATCAGCGGAGTTTCTTTAACGCACGCCAAGGGTGCACAGGTAAAACGGGTCAGCCGGCGTCCCTCACACCGCTCATGTGCGATATTCAATGAAAACAGTCCACTGCCTTTGAGAAGAGTGACCCCGATGAGTGTGTATGGCTCTGTTTGTGTGTGTGGATCGGGACGCACTCTGCCGGGAAGAGAGCGCACAGCTCCCCCGCTCTCTCTCCTCTCCTAACAAGTTCAGTTAGCGGGCTCTTCAACCAGTAACACCCACTGCAGTCAGTCCTTATCTCCCTTCTCTTCGGTAACCAGCGGCCAAAACACAGTGGATATCATCCAGCCTGCAAGCTTGTAGGAGGGGGACAGTGGATGTGACGCCCTGACCTGAACAGCCGAGAGGAAGAGGCTCCAGATGTAGCGCTCTCCGTGCCGCGCATGCTTAGGGAATGCCTTCATTAATTGCGTAGCCTGCCGGGACACGCAGGTGCACCGGCCACCCAGGTAGATGGGACTCACGCTGCAACGACGATGCTAATTAATGGGAGGGGATTTGGAGAGGATTTTAAGATGAACAGCAGAAAATAAAATGATTTTGGAAAAACGTTCAACACAACTTGGGTCAAAGTCCCTTTGTATGGGAATATTTTGTGTAAAAATACTGACATGTTTTTCAATAATTATTCCAGGAACGGACTGCCTTGTTAAAACCGTTTTCATCATCATTATTCTACCTGGCACAGGTTTTTTTTTTTTTTTTTTTTTTTTTTTACTTTTTTCAATACAACTGCCCCATTTTTTCTTCAAATGCAAGTGGCAACCTCTGGTCTAAGAACATGAGACAATGCGGAAGGGCTAAAATCTGCTGTTTCTCAAGTGTCCACTTGAGGCTGGCTCTGGAAGTACCGGAAGTCCAATACACACCAAGCCAAAAAACAAACAAAAAAACAAAAACAAAAACAAAAACAAAACAAAACAAAACAAAACAAAACAAAAACAAAAAGGTTTTCACAGCAGAAATTAACCGATTTACAGCCTGGTTCAAAAAAAGTCTCCTGTCTGAATCACTAATATTACTATCAGCACACACTGTACTGGGCAGATTTTTTTTTTCTAACTGGACAGTTCAGGGGATATTAAGATCCAGGCTGGCCCAATCAGAGGCACAGCTCAGGCCACGTGAGTGACAGGTGCCCTATAGCTGCATGTGAAGCCCTTGCCACCTCAAATATGGCCACGATAGATGTTTTGCTTCATTTTCCATTTCAGAAACAGACTATGTCTGTTAATTGTACAGCATACGTTCAAATGTAATACACCTTCCGGAAAGTTAGTCCATGTGGCGTTGTGAAAAAAACTGCTGCTCCTCCAAATGGCCACTTGAGGCAGTCTTTTCCACAAGTAGATATTTACTAAATACCAATGTGAACAACCTTTAAGAACCATTTTGGTCAAAAAATTGATAATTCACGGCTTCATAGAAACTGTTTGATTGTAACCCTCCAGTCGTAATGGCCAACCGAGGTGATGTGGACACTGCTAGCATCATGTGCCACCTGTCTCTAACATGCTTGAATTTTAAATGAAAATTTAATGTGAAAATATATTTTCTCTGCTATTTATTGTACTAAAGCAGTGGCAATAAGGCTTTAGCTTTTAGTGCTTGAAAGGCTTTCTAACAATATTTCTTTTTGTCCTTGCACCAGCTAGCTTAATAAAAGCAGGCAACACACAATTTCCATTTAAAAAAATCATGCTGGTTAGCTTAAGATAGAACATAGGAATCAGATTGTGGTTTATTTTTTCTGATTGAGATCTTAAGAATCTCCATTAAAAGAAAAAAGAAAGAAAGAAAAGAAAAACATTGCTGCAACAGCCTGATATCCAATTCAAGGCCTCAGCTGAACGCTTGTGAATAACGCAATGGCTACATCCATCATTGTTACTCTAAACAAATGTATATATTATGTGAAAGCTTAAGATCTAACTTTTTCTTAAACTCTGACGGAAAGCTACTTTTGATTCTATCAAGGGTTATTGTCACCTGCCTGACTCTATAGCAACAGCCCCTATTTAGAGGTTGCTGAAGTGCACTCCTGTCTAAGGGCAGCAGAAAGCTATAGGTTCCTTTTCAATAATATGATTGTCAACTCAAGCCTGAAAAGAAAAGAAAGAGAACAAAAGAAAAAGTCAGCTTAGTGACTAAATGCTGTCATTTAATGGAGCAGTGGATGAATAAGATGAGGATTTGAGATTACTGCTCCTTTCTCATGGTCTCTGAGTCTTTTGATGCACAACACTCTGCCTTTTCACACTCTGACACCAGTTTCAGCATAAATCTATGTGGAAGTGAGAGACTGGGGAATCAGTGGCTGTGTATAATTAGACAATTAATCACATTATTAACAGCATTCATCTGGAAGAAATTACAATGATGAATAATCACAATTATAAATGGGTCCCAAAATGACGCCTTATTGGTAGAAATGTGAAAAAAGTAGGATTGATCAGAGTTCATTGTAAATGATCTGCTTACAACAGAGAAACACATATTTCTCTTGTTATGCTGAAACCAGCCCAGAAAGTCAGTTTAATCTTTGATGTTAAGAAAAACATCCCTGATTTGAAGGTCTTTTAGGCCTGAGCTTCACACAAAGTCATACAGCAATTCAAAATTATCTCAGACAGTTTCATCATTCATTGCAGAGACTATCGGAAACAAACTGGAGGAATCAAAGATCAGTAAAATAATACATAGCCTACTCAAATGTTTGTCCTGTTAGAATTATACTAAATGTTATCTGTGAGATTAAGTTAGTCCATGACCATCTTATATCCTCTGGCCACACAATCAGACTGCAGAGAAAAGAAGAAAATAATAGCGAGAATGGAATTTCAGAAAGGAAATTCTAAACTGGGATTGTTGCGACAGCAGATGTGAAAAGCGGATGAGAAGCATCAGGAATAGATAATATTATTATGGTGTGCAAAATAACAGCAGCTGGGACCTGCTGGAGGCAAGCAGAGAGTGTGTGCATAATAATTTGTTGTTTCTCTTCACTTCTATAATTATACTCATGGTTGTGTATTAGAAAGTGGAAGGAAACATTGTGACGATGGTTATGCGCCATAAGATACACAAGTTATTGTGATATTTAAGATAATTGGGAGGCAGTATAGGCTTATCTGTATGTTTAATCTGGACTCTGTGCATGTTATATAAACTTCTAACGTTTAAAAAAAGCTCATCCAGTAAAGGGAAAATTTGCCACCAGAGACGGACCTCACATGGGAAACAGAGTGTGTAATATATAGATGTAGTCTCCATAATGTGAGCATGGACTGTATACTTAAATGACTTAAGAAGTCTTTACAGGCAGTGCAGCTAACACACTGACTATAACTGCTGTAAAGGGTATAAACCCCATTTCTTAGATGAGTCAAACTGTGAATTTAAAATATACATTGAAATTATTTTTTTTTTCAAACAATTTTTGTCATTTAAAGTAGTTTTTCTCATGCTGCTTAAGTGTTTACTTTTCAGATTTTATTTTTTCCTCCGCCAAGGAGGTTATGTTTTTGGGAGAGATTGTCTGTCTGTCTGTTTGTCTTTTTCTGTGAACAACATAACTCAGCATGTAACCAATGGATCTTGATTAAATTTTCAGGAGATGTTCAAAATTGGATGAGGAAGAACTGATTCAATTTTGGAGGTGATCACTGTCTGTATCCTGGATTTTCAAAAAGATTCTTTATCATTGTGAGATAGAGCCGTTTTCACCATATGTGAATATAAGGCCATGATAAATGGTGAGATTGCTTTGCAAAACAATACAATACAAGGTCACCATAATTTCTGACTAATGTAAAAGTACAATCCAGATCCGGGCAATATTCTTGATTCTAAGATCAGGAATACCAAATATAGAATAGAATAGAATAGAAAATACTTTATTTATCCCCGAGGGGAAATTCAGGAGTCACCGCAGCATTCAAGAAAACAAAAGTAAGTAAGGGTATAGAAAGTGCAAAAATGTCCATAAGAAGTTAGATGACGACATCCCGTCCACCACTCGTCCACCACTCTCCAGTCCAGCCAGTCTCCACCTCCACAGGGTCCAGGACTGAGCCTCCCCAGCAGTCTGTTCAGTCTCTGTCTCCTGGATCCTGTCTGCTTACAGCAGGCAAAGCTCCTCCGATGTGTCGCGGCGTCCGATGTCAGCTCCGTCAGCCACGTCCATGAACAGCATGATGCCACTGGATTAGCACAGCTAGCTCAACCATCCCCCGGAGCGAGATCCCACGTTCCCAACAACGATGGATGGAAGGACAGGTCCACGTCGTCACCTCCCAGCTCACACCCGAGAACCAGCACGTCATCCTCACCACCTCCTCCTCAGCTCGAGGGAAATCATCAAGCCCTACACTAGTTAGCATTGACATGCTACAGGCTGCCAACAGCTAATTTTGCATGTAAACAATGCAGCCATGGTTACATGTAGGATCTCCAGACAAACACAGGAGAAAAGTAGTAAAAAATACCGCCGAAGCCACAAAAAGTTTGGTGTCCGTGACCGACAATGAATCATACAAAGTGATGATCCACTCCAAATACAAAGATGACGAAAAAGAGACGAAAAAATTACAAGAAACGGACAAAGACGAGAGAGCTGCTGCAACAGGCAGCTACTTGGGTAGCGCCTAGCAACCGTTAAATATTAATATGTACTAGGTCATCATCATTTTCAACACTGTCAGGTAACAAATTTTGTACAAACCTGCAACTAACACCAAATTGTAGCAGACAGTCTGCTGAAAGGGAGTATAACATTAAAGTAGGACTAAAGTGTTGACAATCACAATATGCTTTGTGAAGGTCTGCGCTCTCTGAGTGCTTTTCTAGTTTATCAATCTTTTGTTTTTGTTTTCTGTTGTTTTAAAAATAAATGATTGACAGTTCTGCTTCAAAAAATGAGGGACATGAGGGATCTTTGACATTTTACCGGTTAGTTAAATGTGTGTCTGGTTAGCAGAAGTCTAAAGGTTTCACCCCAGTTCACTATGACATAAGCCAATTTTCCAGTAGTTCCAGTGTAGCCAGTAGTCAGTGGTTAACAACTTCCAGACAGGACTTCCTTGGCTTTGTCTAAAGTTCACTGTCCAACTAGCATCGCCCCTTGCCCCTGTAAGTAGGCAATGCAACCTAATCATTTTTGAGAAGGTGTAGGTAGAATAAGTGTTCATTACTCTCTTCCAATACCAAGTATTATCTTATTTTTAAAGATTATTGATGAAATGTTCTTTTATTAAAGTTCTTGATTCCATTGCTCACAGTAAAAAAGTTGAGCTCACAGCTTTTTAAGTTTTATATTAAGGTCACTTATCTTGATGTTTTTCCTCTGTATATTTTCCTACTGAATCATTGATACCAAGGCAAATTCCTTGAATGCAAAGACCCAAATAGCACTGCACTCAAATTCTGTTGACTACACAATAAAAATGTGTTCAGCTCAGTGCATCACTGCCCCCATGCTGTATTTACAGAGAGGCTTTATGAAGCAGATCATAGGTAAATAAAAACAGCACATTCACAAAGCAACAAGCTCCAATATCTCGGTGATTTTTGAGTAAACAAAAAAAATCTTGTATAGTCACCTTCAACCTGCGGGTGTTTTAGTTTAATCGACCTACTTCAACATTCTCCTCACTCTTCCCAGCAGCTTAAAGTAGTTCCACCTACACACTCTCTTTATGCTTTTGTGCCAATATGCATTTCTGTTATGTGCACTTGTGCAGAGCCACAAGCATGAACAAGGAGTCAGACATCTCCTTTTGAAATAATTCCAGTCCTTGAAGGAGCTGTGTCTGTGGCCATTCACCTCGGGATAGATTGACTCTGCAGTCTGAATTTAGATGAGTTTGACGCTGGAAAATCCTGAACCTCTCTAGTCTACTCTTTCAGTGCGAGCGGGAAAACCATCTCCTAGGCGACCTCTCTTGATTTTTCATTCAGCAGGAATGCACTGTCAAAGATGACAACATAGGATACTTCAGAGAAACAGATGACCAGTTTCAGCATGGAAAATGAAAGCTTAAGGGTTTTAGTATATCTAAAGGATACAAAATTTAAATTATGGTGGGTATTGTGGGATTTTCAACCACTGGAGTCTGAGCAGTACACATCTAATCACGCATACTGACCTTTTCACCAGATTCATAAAATATTCATTGGTGCTGAATGTAGTATGGGATACATACCATATTTCCATACATTTTTTATGAGGAATAATCAGTTTCGGCGCAGAACCATGACGAATGCCAAATTATACCTGATATGAAATGACTTAGAATCCAATTTCTCTCTTTCAATATCCCGTTCCTTTTACCTCGAGTCTCTCATTCTGGTTCTCTCTTTCTGTCTTACTCACACACACACACACAGACAGACGCACCAAAGAGAAGTAGATAAGGATAATTTCCTATCTCATCTTGTAGTGCAGACAAGTTTTTAAGCACTCTTTTTTCTGTTATTACCTGGCAAGAGAGAGAGCTGACTGCTGAGTCCATGCAGACTATTACCAAAAACAGCATGTGGAAGTATGCTGCAGCTAATTTGCATCATGGGTGCGTAGTTCCTGCTGCTTCTGTTTACGGTGACAGCTTGATCACACATTTCTGGCAAAGACATAAATGCAACGTAGCAGTTGGTGAGAGGATTGAGCTCTTTTATGATAGCATAGCATCCAATAGTTGAGTACATTTCACTGAGGAATTAACCTCTTCCACATGTTCATCTTGAGAAAAGCTGAGGCCTGGAAAAGATTTCAAATGGTTGCTTTTGCCAACCTAAAAATAAGAACCAAATATTGTTTTTCAATTTTCCTAATCGGTTAAAAATGTTTAAAAATGCATAAAAATGTTGAGACTGGATTATTTTTTCATCAGCACCATGACCTAACCAGGGGCCACAGTGCTGATGTGTTGTCGTTCAACACTCCTCACAGTCCTTATTATGCACCGCTGTGTCCAGCTGGCGAGCCTCCACGTCCAGTCCACTCCTTTGCAGTGGCCTTCCCACCAGCATGTTGTTCTTTGGTGAGCAGCTCTCAGGCTCCATAGTTATCACTTTCACCGAGTAACCATGAGCCTCTGCTGCCAAAGATCGGTCTAAGTCAACCAGACCCATACACCGTTTTCCTGGAGGAGTAAAGACAGAAAAACAAATACACTTAGTGATCCTAAACAAGAAGATTTAAAAAAAAAAATCAAGTTAAGATTTTAAAAATGATGTTAAATGTAATCAGACAACACAACAAAGGGGCTGAGAGTAGTTTCCAAGTGATCTCGCAAAAGTCTCCTACCAGATACATGCCTGGTCCTAATCCACACTTTAAAATGAGATTATCAGTGCCACTATTACAGGTTATTGCGAAATGCTACTTCTTAGCTTCCGGACCGGGTCGAGCAGGACTGGATTGATTTACGGCACGTTAAAGACTCAAGTGAAAAAAGAAATCTTTGTTTTTCTCTGCTTGAAAACTATTTTTTGAATTACTTTTGTACTGACATGGACGCAGGAGCCTGACTGTCAGAAAAAGGACAGGAGAGCAGAAGAAAGCTAAATGGGAGAGTGATAGCACACAAGCTTAAGGCTAAAAAAGAGGCTAAGCTGTTTGTGATAATGTCCATTCCAACACACATGCAGCAGTTATTCTGCAGTGGTCTGTTCAAACTTGAAAGTCTATCAATGAAACGAAGAGTGAGGTTATGTTAGCTCTGCTGGCAGATGACTAGCACAACATGACCGGGATTCACTAACAATACACATTATGGCAATGGGTGTGAGTAATGCTGAATATAGATGCTACTAAACTACATACAAACTGACAGTGTTAACTTGTCACGTTAGCCTACAGATACTTGGAGCACTGGGCTGCCGATAGCACTTCATATTACCTGCTACTACAACGTTTGCTTGTTGTCATGTTTCAAACCTTAGCGCTACATAAATGTACTGATAAATACTTTACCTCGGCGCGTTGTATCCAGTAAAGTTGTCTTTAACTAAGCAAATTTGATTGATACAATCTTAATTTAATCCCCAAACAAACACACACCTTGCTTTGTCTTTCCAACAGTGTGTGTGAGACTCCGGGCCAGAAAGTGGCGAGGCAGTCCAATTAGAACAGATGCTCCTCATAGCATCTTTAAAGTTCATTAAAGATGAATAACGTTTAACAGGGATAGTTCCAGTGAGGGGCTCAATGTAGGACGCAGTGAGAGGGACTCAATCAAACATTACACAGAATTATCTTTCAAAATTGAATCAAACTACAGACAAATAGATATTTATCACTCAAAAAATACAAATCACATTTAAGAAATATTAGTAATAAGAGATAATAGCAATAATTTATCCAATGAAACCAGTGAGTACAAGTTAAAGACTGAATAGACTGGAAAAACCAACAACAACAAAAAAAAAAACATCTGTGTATGTCCACATTCAGAACAGGCCCTGCTGACTTTGATTTTGATTCGATTGTGGGAACATCTTGTGTCCTGACATTTTGTTTCTCAAATGATGAAAATATTCCCCTTTGAAGTGCACAAGAGGTCAGTGAGTGAGAAAAAAAAAAAAAAAAAACGATGTGAATTTTGTGGTTTGACCTTTTGCTCGCCACATCTTAGCTCTAAGATACAACGTTGGGAAATTCTTGCACAATGAGCAAAACAGAGGTCTCAAGTTTCCAGACTTGTAAAATCTTTTCTTAGGTATCAGGCTTCTGTGTCAGTTTTTATTTTCAAATACTATTAGTAGTATTATATTTTGGTTTATATATGCATGTACTAAGAGATAAGACAATGTACAGAGTAGTCAGTTTGGGTTGGTCTTGCTTGACTTGTGTCATAGAGTCCTCATCATAGTTGTATCAGCTGGCTGTTTCTTCCTTGTAATGTATTTCTTGATCTAAAAGAAGAGGTGTCGATTGCTGTTGTTTACACAGCCCCTGAAGTCACATACAGTGATAATTGCGATCTTGTGTGGACAAGTTACCGATTTGTGCAAATGCAGCTGTTCTATTGATTAACATGTGAACACAAGATGATTTTCTTGGAAGTGTAAAATCACTTTAAAAGTATTAAAATAAACTTGAAATTAAAAAAGTGTTAAAGCTACAAAAAACAAACAAACAAAACAAAACTCATAATCATGGTGAAATCATGGTTTCAGTGCTGCACTGGTTTAATAGGATTCCTTTCTGCACCTTGCTGACTTGACTGACCTTTGAGCACACTGCAGCTAATAGCAAAAAGCTAAAGGCTCACCTCAACTCCCCTCATCCTAACTTGACTGGAGTTACCCGACAGGCTAATCTTATAAATTATATCATCTCTTTATAACACTTTTCCTCAGGGTTTTCAAAGGCAGTTTTCAAATATAATACTATTTATAAGTACGGTAGATGCAGGTGGCAGATACTGTGATAGGGATCTCTGCCCGGCTGGCTTGGTCTCAGTGACACTAGCAGGCTCCAGGGAGATGAAATTCAACATGGTTAGAAAACGTTAGTGGGTGAGCCTTAGCCCTGTTAACTGATACGGAGAAGCAACCTGTGTGACAACACTTGTCAGGTACGTATGAAAGGGCCTCAGCCTGACGAGGCATCAGGGAGACTGCTCAGACTCGGAGGGATGCTTTGATAAGCCCGAGAGCTATCAGGGTGAAGAGAGTCCTCATCGTAATGAAACAGAGTAAAGTGAAGCTTCGGCGCAGGCCTGGAGGTAACAGTCTGACAAAACACTTCCTCTGAGTTTGACAACCGCAAGCTGGCAGCTGTTCACTGCAGCTGTTTGTCACAGTATAGAAATCCCTGGATTAACATTTCTCACATTTCTCAAAGAAGGGACATTTTAAAAAATCACAGTGGGGGGAGAAATGTCAGTGTACAAAAATGCAAAAAAAAAAAAAAAACACAAAACAAAACAAAAACATCAAGGGGTATTTTTTGACAAATGTCACTGTGGATGACCTCTTTGTCATATGCAGTCAAACTACAACTTTCAAACACAGATGGCAATGTCAGTCATTCTTGAAGAGTGTGACACAGAGCTAAACAATTAAATGCACATTAAGTGGGTGAAGCTTCGGGCAAAAGAAGAAAATAATAAACCTTACCTATGAGTCTCCTCTCGGGTGGAAGCTGGACAGCAGTTTGATCAGCAAAGCGACACAGTATCATGTGCTCCTATAACAAGAACCAACTATCAGTACAGAAACGGTTTATGAATAGATTAAATAATGATGGATGACATTGGTCATGTCTGAAAACGACATATTTGCCATGTCACACATCAGTTTCCAATCAACTAGATACAAAAAGAAATTCACTAAAATGTCTTTTGAAAACAAACCATTCAGTGCGACTGACACTATTATGCATGCACATATGCACAGCCATGCTTAAATTTACTCTATCCATATTTTCATCCATCTTTTTTGTACATTTGCGTGTCATACTGACAGCCATGGAGTGGAGGGGCTCTCAGCATAAACTGGCTGAGCGATGTAAAATGTCACAAGCCAAATGCCATTAATCCATCCTATGGAAACACCTCTGTGTAGGAACATGAACCGACACTGTCTGATGCTGCTTATTTTTTTTAGCCACATGGCACGGCTTTAGGGAAGCTATGTCAGAAAGTCAACTGCTTCTGTTCAGGGCGGAATATCTCAACAGCTACAGAGATGCATTTGCATAATCTGTTGCACAGACATCCATGTTTTTGAAAAGGATAAATTCAAAAGACTTGGTGGAGACTCGGATCCCTTGGCATAAAAAAATCATGAGTGAATTACAAACCCAGGGATGGATGATGTTAAAATTTGGTACCAAAGGTATTAACCCCATTGAACCCCACACAACTTATCAAGCGCTGAAGTGGGGAAAATTTTGGGCACGTTTTTTTTTTCTTTTTTATATCTTTCAAGAAAAACAATTAACAATTCATGACAGACTGTTTTGTTTTTGGGAATTGCTTTTGCAATGGTTTTTGTGTTTCATGCAGTATTTTTGGGTTTATTAAACTGTGCATGTGGTTTACAAAATTATATGATGTTCTCAATTTTTTTTTCATATTTCAGGAAATGTTTTTGCACTTTTTCAACTGCTCTTGGTGTTTTATTTATTTCATGTGCTTTTTACTTTTTTTTTTGTTTGTTTGTTTTAGAAATATTTTTTTAGTGTTGAGTGAATTGTTTTTCATGTTGATGAAACGTTAGGGCAGTTGACCTTAAAAGTTATCATATGATGATATGCTGTTTTTTTAAATTGTTGACTGAATGACTGAATGACAATGACTGTCTGAAGTTAGATGCAGCATCAAACACAACTGCATTTGCATCAAAAGCTTTTGTCCATTGTTTCATGTAGGATTTATGATCCTTGTATGAATGATCCTTAGAAGCTCTCTGACTACCCTGGTTATACATTTCCGTTAGGAGTTTTCGTCCTGTTTTCCTTGCTTAGGTTCACTGAACAAGTGAATCAGGTCAGCAGTTTGTAATCTTTTACCTGCTTTCACTTTAATTGATTTCACTCTTCAAGGTGCTGAATACGAGGCCACAGAGCAGGTGCTTAAAGTTGGCACTGAGCACCAATATCTCACACCATTAGACTCTTATTCCAGCACTACTCCATTTTTCAATGTGCCGTCATTGTGTTTAACTACTTAAGTTCAAGAAGGACAACTCTGAAACTGCTGTAAAACAATGTAAGGCTGTTTTTTCTGCAAGTATGAGCTGGGTATAAAAAAGGGACTCTGCACACTGAGCGCCAACTCTTGAAAACCGAAAACTGTTATTGAAAGCAAGACCATAGGGGTATGTGAGGATAGATTTAAAGCTTCCGTATAAAGTCTTCTGGTTTATAGACATATCCTGCCATGCAGCTTAATGTTTAGATCCTTTTTACAGCAAACATGCCAATTTGACTTTGTTCTCTCCTTGCTGTGCTTTCAGACAGCAGAATACACACCTCACCACCACAGAACAGTACAATTGCCAAACGTCTTGTAAATTACATATAATTTTCTGCGTTTTTGAGCCAGGTCTGTAAAAGTATGTTCTTTTAGTGCACACAAGGACAGATTTTAGAGGCGATCTTGTGTTGTGACATGTCAACTCGTGGGGTTGCCGTGGCTGAGACCTGCTGGAACTTTTGCACAGATTCCCCTGAGGGGCACTGACAGGCCCCATACATCAACATGGGAGGGTGCCTCCCAGAGTACAGTACTGTGTCTGTGCTAAGCGATAAGGAAGTGAGAGAATGGGGTGTGTGTGAGCCTTTCTCCTCTTACCACCTGGGGAATCCAGACAGTGATGAGAGCCTAGAGATCTCATTAGTGTTACTCCTCTGTGCCATCAAATAGATTGAAGAAAAAAAGGTAGCAACATACAGAGAAAAGTACTAATCGATATTAAGAACGGGCAAGCATCGTCATTGTAAGAGTAAAATAAGGGCATGTAAATTAAAACATAGCCCAACACATAAATATAAAGTCATAATCAAGTTAAAAAGAAGTGGTAAGTGTCCCTCTTGTACAATAAGGACCACCAAAACTCTCATTTAACATCCTATTCTTAGCTTAATGTAGAGGGTTGTTTTGACTGAAACACTAGCTAGCTGCTGGCTGGTCACCTCTGTCTCTGAGGCTTACGTTTGGAGGTACTGTGTTGACAAGCTTTTGAGTTAGAAGAAACATTTTTTTCCTCTCAATCTTACAGGAAAATTGTTTTATTTACTTTTATTTAACCAGATAGCAACCCACTGAGATCCAGATCTCTTTTGCAAGGGTGACCTGGCCAAGAGGTCAGCAGCACATGTCATGGAAAATAAATAGTTTATTGCATTGATTACTAGAATAACTTAAAAAAAAACAATAATTTGGTAGAAAATTACAAATAAAGTTTTGAGAGTGAATAACATTACAAGTTTATAAACACAAGCACTGGTCCATAGTCTCATGTCTGTCATTTACCATGAAGTGAAAGGCTCCAAGAGAAATAAATGTGTTTGGATAGAATTGTAATTTATAAAAAGAGATCAAAATCTTCCCTTCACTCTCATTTTAGTTTAAAACATCCAGTTGAATTAACCAAAGCATTTAAGCGGTTGATTAACATCGATGAGCAAGGAAACTTATATGGCGTTCAATTTTGCAACTAGTTGTAGAAAATTAGCTTTTGAAATAAGCTTTTAGTTGCCAAAAGACTTTGTGAAGGACTTTTAAAATATCAAGTGATTCATTGACTTAACAACAAGCTTTTCTTTCAGTTCATTTGTCTGACTGTTGTTCGTTTCTCTACTGGGTTTTTTTCTGTTGCAGACTGCAACAGTTTGCATGAGGAAAAGCTCATTCACCTTCAATGTGTTAATACACTGGTTGTGATTTGTGAAACAATTACTTTTAAATTTAGATGATCTCTGATTTTATTTCCCTTTTGTTGATGTCGGAACCAAAGTTTAATGAAAACATTCCTTTAAATTAAGTCATAACACAAAGGCATCTTTCTGTGCCCATAATGATGAAAACTAACACTGAAACAAAAAGTTCTTGATTGTATTTAAGCATTCATTTCTAAACATTTGTTTGAATACAAATAAATAACACACACAGAGGAGATACTTTATCGCATTTAAAGGCATACCTTGTAAGTCAGAGTCTCTTGGAACCTTTTGCTGTAAAAACAAAAAGGAGATGTTAAATGCAGAGATTCAGACACATACTGCACTTTTGTTAATGTTTTAATGTGTTCGGCTTTGGGGAAAAGATCTTTATTTTCTTGGGAAAAATAACTCCATAAATAAACTTAGAACACATGGCTTAATCTATGGCTCCGTGAGACAAGACAACTTTCACTGTGGGAAAAAAAAAGTTTGTTTGTTGAGGTTAAACATCGACAGAACATCACAGAGTCTAATTAAAAATCAACATAGAGAGGCTCAGGGGACAGGGGATGCTCGGGTCACATGGAGAAAAGTCTTCAGTTTAACACTAACAGTTGGGACCCAAACGAAACGAACAGTTGGGTTTCACAGCTCATAAAAAGCTGTGAACTGCCAGGAATGTTTGCACCTGCAGAATATCCACATGAGTACTTGGAACATGACCTGAGGGGAAAACACTAAAAGTAGCAGGATTGAGATTGACACAGTCAGGTGTGAAGGCCCCTCACATATTCTGCTCCACTGCCCTCCAGAAACATTACTTCTTTCTGTCCATTACAGCTCCAATGTTTTATTTTTTTGTTATCCTTTAATATTTTATCAGGAGTCAGGAGGGGGGAAGTGTCACGCTAGCAGAAGTGAGGAGAGGAAAAGCAGCCATAAATATTTCATTTTGTACACTGAGATTCCTCTCAAAGGCCCAATTTTAGCTCCATTTATTGACCCTCTTATCTAATTTGTTAGCGGTGGGTCTTTTGACTCACATTAATACAGAGTCACACTTAAACTACTGCTTAACATCAGTGTGCAGTTAGGCTGAAGTCATATAGAATTAGAAACATAATCTATGCTTCTTAAACGGCTGTGCCATGTAAACTTGATGGGGATTGGTCATTGCACTGCAACATCTTACTACAAGGGTGTGTTTTTTCTTGAGAGCAGGCTGTGGCTTTGTAGCAATGTGCTGTTGCTTGAGATGCTGACTCCATAGGAATGACATTAATTGCATTAATGAGCAGATAGAGGTCCAGCAAATTGATGTTGTGTTGGTTGAGAGTGGGAAACCCAAGAAAGGGGGAACACAAAGGCTTGAGAGGGCTAACAAACATCATCTGTTGGCTTAAATGGAGAAATCTACTGTGGATACAACTCAAACTGTTTTTACTTTCAGATACTTCTCTTCACCAGCATACCATAGGCAGTGTCCTCTCATGTCTGAACACTTGACTGACTCTCGTCTGGCTGCTGTGTTTGTTCAGTGTTGACAATTGTGGTATGAGAAAGCACTTTCACCTTTAACTGGGTCACTGCACTCTGATCCAGGTATGTGGAAGTCAAACTTTTAAAACTGGTGGGATGTAACATTTGTTTAACTCAGATGACAAATTTCACGTTTCTTCAGTATGACAGTGCCTGTAGGGATATGACTGATGATTATTTTAATCTGTGACTGTTTTCCAGATAAGAACATCATGTTATTGCTACTCCCCTAGCAAAGGCAAGTGCTGCTATATCTTTATCTTCTCCACCAATAGACTGTAATAATAAGTGGAAGAGACATTATGTGCACCTTTTATCAAATGTAGAATCAACTCTGTATTACATCAGTCTATGGGAACAGATACAACCCTGAAATAAATCAACTCTCCCGTTTATGCTTAAAAAAGAAAGTGCCTCTGTCTTGAAAACAAGCAAATATGGGATAAAAAGGTGGGAGGGAGAGATGAGGAGAGAAGGAACATGAAGAGAAAACTGGAGGTGGATTAACTTCAGGTGAGCCATGACTTAAAGATGTGCTCTGAAAACTGATAACTGGATTGTAGAATTATTGTCACTCAGCACACGTTGCACCGTTTTACTATTTGCTAGACACTTTTGTAATATCTCTTAAAAAGAAAAAAGAACTCTCCTTCAATGTCTTGTTACAAAGCTACATCAACATCTGTTAGGTTTGAGGATGTACATTTCCCAAAGTTGTTTAAGCAACGTTTGGTCATCTTAAAAGTGAGCTGTGTCCTATACACCAGCACTACCAATGCACAAAAATAAAACAAAAAGCGTGAGATTCAATTGTGATACTGTATTTTTCCCAGAAGATGGCACTCCAGGAAATAAGCGGCGTCCTCTGTACAGAAGCAAACTAGATACATAGTTAAGTAGTTCTGTCTATGTTCTAGGGTTCCCAAACTTTTCAGGCGGCGACCCTTAAAATAACGATATTGCAGACCAGTGACCCCTGCCATGGGAATAAACCATAGGCCAATCCAAAAACAGATAAAAACAAGCAAACATAAGCTAAGATACTTAATTTGGCCAAAAATTAAAATACTTATGTGCCACATTGTTGTGTTTCCTAAATTAATCTGACCCCACCAACCTCACAATTATTGACCCTACTTGAGGCTAGTCAGACATGTGAGCTTACAAATACTGAACAGGTAGCTTGACAGATGGTCCAAAAACAGAGGTACATCTGCATAGAAACTGCAAGTTTCTGAACACAACTTAAGTCCTCGAGGTTGAGTACAGTTAGAAACTTTTTCCTCTAGGAGCCACTTCAAAAAAGACTGTATTTTATACTGGTGAAATTTTTGTTCCAAATCTTAATTTAAGTGCAGCCTCTCCATGTTTTGTCCTCTGTGTCTTGTCTTTTCACATCCTTTCTTGCATTTTGTAACTCTGAGCTTGGTAAAATTCCACCAAGGGCAGAACAACTTATTCTGTACTTCCAGCTGGATTTGGGAGGATTTCAATATTATTTCGAAATTCCCATGACAGCCTCTGCATAAAGAGCTCTTCTCTCTGTTGCTGATAGAGCCGGGACTAAGATTGTAAAGGTAAGGGGGGCTCCACTCGCGTATAGGCTCATGCTGACTGTGGTGAAGCTCGGAAATAGGAGGTGATAAAAGCAGTAACACAAACAGATTGTGTCTGTATGTGTTAGAGAGGGTGAGAACAAGTGTAAAAAATTGAGCCCCAGAAAAGAAACTGAGGAGTGAATGTGAGGAAAAAGAAGCACCAATACTTGCAGGGGTCTAACAAGAATACAACAAGGTCAACAACAATACTCGGAAGAAAAAAAAGGGCAGAAACACCAAACGGTGACACTGGTCAGAGCCCAGCAGGTACAAACCTCTTGGGGAAGGTGAACTTGATTGCGTTTTGTATGAAGCCATAGCAACAAGGACTGATGACAAACGCGGCTCCTGCCTGGATGCAATGCCCCATCACCATGTCTGTTGCTACACCACATGCATGAAGGGCAACCTGGAAAAAAAATGATAAAAACCTTACTTCCACATATAAAATAGAAACTTTCCTGAAAACAGTCTTTTCTTAAAGCTTAGACACTCAAACGCACCCACTCAGTCTCATTGATTACCTCAGAATGGCCACTGCTATTAAATACATGTGTGCTCTCAAAGGCGCAGACTTGGGGAGAAGAGCAAACAAAATGTATTAGTGCTTCAGGAGCGGAGGCACGAATGCATCAGGTTTCCCATTGAGTGGGTAAACTGTGCGTGGTGATGAACACCGAGCAATGCATTAATGGTGAGGTTATATATTAGATCATAGAAGGGTTTGAAAGAGCCAGCATTAGATCCAGTCTGTATTCATGCGAATTCTTTCAACCAGTACATTCGAAAAACTACATTATGCATTCTAAAAGGAAATGAGTTTAATATCCAAAGTAGAGTTGTAAAATAGATGATTTCTACTCAAGCGTGCATCAGTGAAATAGATTCTCTGCTAATGGTCCAAATAAAAAGCGTCATCAACAGCCTGATGCGACAATAGCTTTTCAGGCCCACTGAAATTAACCCAGTCCAACTCCTCCAACTTCTATTCTTGTCTTCAAAGAGGTTGTCACTTGGCGTCCAGGAGTCTGAGCCCTCTGCTTGTTTCCTTGACAGCAGTGCCGCAGAGCAGGAGTTCAGAAGCGGTCAGGACAGGGCTGTGCCAGGACTGGCTGCAGTTCTAAAGATCAGGGAATTTATAGAGACTCCAAACATGGCCGACACTCTCATAAGGTCGCTGACATGTTTTGGTTGGGGTGCATTCATCAGAGATGTAGAAGCTCTTGCTGGGAGTTGGTGATGTGGAGCCAACAGTACTTGAGTTTTTAGGGACTTAAATTGGAAACCAGAGGGTTTTTAGTTCAAGTTCCACTTGCAGATCGAAATGCCAACATTGGGTGCCAGTTAACTGTCTGGGCTGTGTCGAGGTCCCCTTGAGCAGCTGAATCACTAACTGCTAGGGGAGCAAGTTGGTGAGCAGCCTTTTCACTCTGACATCTCTCCAATGGACATTTTCAGTGTATCTTGTTTGTGCATGTGTGTATTTCCAGCCTATGTGTAAGTAGCGTGATCAGAGAGGAAACAAATCCAATTTCTCCTTGGGAATTAATAAAGATTATCTTCTCTTTCTTGGCTGCAGCTTGATTTCAAAAAACATCAAATTAGCATAGTTTCACATTTGATACCAACACTTTGGACAGAAACACACATTTTTGTTTTGATTCCCCTTTTTTTCCCATAACATTATCTCGCAAACGAGAATGCTGAGTTGGCTCTCTGACTACTCATCTGTAAAAAATTCACTCATCCCACTTCTCAAGCTGTGCATTAATTTTAACATGAAGCTAAGCGGGGAGGCTCTGCACATGAAAGCATAATCAGGGAGTAAAAGTTGGTGATTTACCATCTATTACTTGTATGGCTTTGCATCTCATTCACACTAAGTTTCTTATCCTGCATTTATTCCTGCAATCAGAGGAAAAGCTGAGCTAATGGTCTTTCCGTTGTGTGTTTCAGACTGCTGATTAGGAGGAGGAGCTCCCATCAAAGATTGTATGATGTTACATCCCACGAATCTGAGGCAAAAAATAATTAACAAAGTAACACCATCACTCTCTCCCAGCTACTTAATGGTGTGCATTAGTCATGCTGTGCTAAATCTTAATTACATTTTATAACCTTTAGCCTCCATTTAACATAAACAGCCTTTCAACTGAAAGAAATGCACAGCTTGAATGAAACATCCTACCGCGTTATTAACTAATAACTAATTAGACATTTCCCACTGATTCATGTTGGATCAATGACTCTGCCTGTTTAAACTGTATTGATAAAGGCAGTCCAATATGTTATAAGGGACAGTAATTAAAAAAAGGAAAACAGCAGGTGAAACTGTACAAACAATTCCGATTTATAGCCCTCTCCTGGATGTAAAGTATTTCATCCATGCTCAGTTAAGCATAAATCTCCCAAACATGCTTCACTTGAAGATAAATCTTAAATCAATATGCAACAAGCAAAGGACCAGAAGCCATTTAACAAACTGTTTTTCTTTGTGAATTTGTCTTTTAGGGAGAACAAAACCTCTTTCCATCAGCATCTTTCTCTCAATAATCACATCACAGAAATAATGAAGCTTCATTTTTCACTCTCACTCTAGTAATTGCATCCCTCTTCTGTCCTACTGAGGCCTGAGTCAGAGCAGATTGCTGCAATATAGCAAGCTAATGCTCTCCTTAATCTGTCCCACACCTGTCTGCACAGCGTGTTGCAAGCATCACAGTTGCAGAAGGGTGTGAAGTGACTGCTTATAAAAGATTTGGCACCTTTTCTTTGCTGTTGGAGAGTACCTGTTCAGCTTCTTCTGATGCACAGCTTTGACTTTATACAATTCTTAAATATCATATTGCAGTCTAATACAACCAGAGACAACTATCAGGTCTCTTGTCAGCAAAATTTTCTTTCAGCTGAGGTCTCACAAGGTTGTGAGTCTATTTTGTGTTGGCCTGCCCTTTTCTATACACAGGTACAAGTATGCAGGTAAGAATTTGTGTGTTATAAGTGTTATTACACACTTTCAAGTTATTTTCCTCTCAAAGTATTCCACTGCAGATAAACAGACTAAAGCAACATTTGGATTTAATGCCTTACTGCAAGTGTTCAATAGCCATTTTGTTCAGGGCTTAAAGCAATATCAACAATCAAGTTATCTTCATGCAAATGTAACAAAGACAAGTGGAGGAATCAATCCAAGCAATCAAACCCTTGAGCATAACTGAAGAATGACCTGCACCCAATAAAATCCTGGTCAACTTCAAGGTCCACAACTTTTTCTGCCTTGGAGGTCTGTGATGCTATCTGACAGAGAAAGAATAGGAACTAAATAAGCTTTGTGCGGAGGTGATACAGATCTTACACCTCTGACATGTGCAGACAGGAGGAGCAGACGCTAAGATTAGGGACATCTTACCTCAATTAGCCTTGATCAAGTGAATGTGACTAAAAAAAAAAGGGGACATGTATAATACATAAGTGGATTTAAACCAGTGTCTCCGGTCTTTTAAAATATCCATCATGCAGAGAGGCTACAGCAAAGCAAAAGCTGCACAAATACTGAGGCACTGAGAAACAAACCCAAGCAGCTGTTTCATACATAAATCTCAATGTTCATGTTGCGTGTCAGGAAAATTCATGTCTATGTGAGCATTTCCTTTCATACTGGGCAACAGAAAAAAACCCACCCCACTCCACACCCCTTATATTGTAGATGAGAATAATGTGTTGTTTGTTTTCTTGCCAAGTAGAACAGGTCTCAGTGGAGTGACGATACTGGAACAATAGCTACAGCTAATTACAGCAGGTACATATATATTCACTATTCGTCCCAGAGCGACTTCAAGTGAGGCTACTGGAGCAGCAAGCTTTTCAAAATCTGGGGTATGACACATATAAAGAAGACAGAGACAATCATGACAACACTGACCTGAGATACACAAATAACAACATTGGGGATGGGGAGTAAAATGAAATAAAGAGCGTGGGCACAAACGTCCCCGGATTTGAAAACATGAATTCAAAAGGTCCACATGAGGTAAGTAAAACATTTTTTGAATGTGAAAGCCTTGTTTAAGTGCGAACCAGCCAGAGTCTCACAGCCCATGGTGAAACATTTTTAAGGACCTTTCTGCTCAGAATTGATCGTAATTATCAGTTCAAGAAGTCAAGAGCTCTGCAGATGAAGGTGGGTGTTTCAAGCCCAGCAAAGGTTTTCACTAACAGGTGGAAAGTGCTATTCAATGCTGAATTTTATTCCTCTTTTGATCAGCATAGAGGTTAAAAGCTAGTAAAACATTTATTATAAAGATAGAGGAATAATAAAACTAATTTACAGTGTAAGATATAAAAACTGAACACACATAGACAGGCAGAATTGCAGCTTTGGCAGAGATGTGGGTGAAAAAAAAGCATGATGAGTTAAAAAGAAGAAGGGTGACACAGCCAACTGCACTGAATAAAACTGGAAATGGCTGGCAACAGTTTTTGCTTTATTGCAAACACTTTGAAAAGATTGAACCCTCCACAGAGGACTCTTCAGTCTTTAAGTAAAGCAAATCTCCAAAGACTTCTGCAGTGAAATCTTTTTAAAAGCACACCATAAGAGTCTTTAGACAACAGGTTTTGAAATCAAAAGAAAAAGCAACACAGACATGCCCCTTTTTTATTGTTCCTTAATAAACAGAGTCCTTCACTTCAGTAATGCCCTGGTCCTTCATTTTTAAGATGAAACTGCCTTTTGGTGTCCCTATAATCAGAGATGGGGGACAGTGACAAACACTGCCAGACGTGAAATGTCTGGGGCACCTAACGGGTATCTGATTCAAAGCTCCACTTCAGGAAATGAAAAGTCAAGTTAGCTGCACAGGCAAAAAAATAATTCCATGTTGGCATTTAAAGTTTCAGAGAAAAGATGAGGGAATGTCATGTGTGTGTGTGTGTGTGTGTGTGTGTGTGTGTGTGTGTGTGTGTGTGTGTGTGTGTGTGTGTGTGTGTGTGTGTGTGTGTGTGTGTGTGTGTGTGTGATGGGTGGCTGAGTCCCTCTGAAATATTTAAATATTATAAAAGGAAAATCCACATTGTTCAGACACAGAGCAGTGAAGTAAAGTGGTGATTGTAAAGTCACATCTTGTTGATGCGGTGTTTGTGTAGTGCATGTGTTTGCACTGATAGGGATGGCTAAGTGATTATCATTACAGCAATACTTTGTTTAACCTTTAGAGAAATTGTCATAAAAGCAAAACTGGTGAATGTCTTAAAAGCATGCTTTCATAAACCACGGAAGTACAGGTCATTAATGTGCACACGGATTTGAGGAACACAGTTTGTTTTACCTCTATGAAAAAGCTTGCCTCATAAACCTTATTTGTGATGCTTTTATTTTCGTTCTCACGACTTAGGCCTGGGCTGGTATTACCCTGTTTTTAATTATAAACAAAAGGCTTTTTATTCTGATATGATTAAAAAAAAGTATTTTTTTTCGGATTGCACAGGGATGTCAGTGAGAAATGACAGTAAAATCAACTGTAAGGGGATGAAATGTTGTAGCTCAGCCCAAAAAGACACAAGTTTGAACTATTAGGAGTTTTGATACTACACTTATGACTAAAGGCAGCTTTAAATTAAAGATATCCTAATGACAGGAAATGAAGAGGAATTTGGTAAATCCACATTAATTACATATTAATGGCCTTTTATTTTTTTTACAAGCTCTAGTGCAAATTTCAGAATTTATTAAAAAAAAACAGTTTAAAGGTCTGACTTAATTTTAGCGATGTATTCTAAAATGGAATCAGTGAAAGCTGTGGTAATAAGGCCGTGAGAGACTTTTTCTGCACTTATTCTTAATTTAATTTCTTTACAGCTTGCTTACCCAACTATTATTTGTTCCCCTTTGACCGTAATAGTTTTGCCTCCTAATCCTGATTGTTTAACTATAATATAAGGGATGATTAAATTTTCAATGAGGAAGTTCTTTTCATGTGCATTGTAGAAAGCTGTTAAAAAGATTGAAATGTTTCTGATTTGTTAACTGAAAGTTAATATTACACTTTAATACTGTACTGTATGCTTTTGTGTTTCTACATATTACATTTACAGAGGATTATCATTCTGGGCTAATATGTAACAATTCATCAGACTATTCTCTTTTCTACTTTTTTAACCCTGCAAAAAATCAAACTTTCTTTTCTGACTACAGTACAATAATACTCAACCTTACTGTATAATTTATGAGGTCAAGTGAGGTAACATCTTGTGTACAAAATTAATGTAATATCAAATCAAACTGGAGAGCATGGGTCCATAATGATTTTTTGTGAAGTGCTTCTTCCTTTGATTTACTCACCCCAATTTGAAACGGTCCAGTGAAATAGTCCAGATTGGCCTGAATGAAGCCAATGTTTTTTAGTCCAAGGTCAGCACTGCGACTCTGGGCTCTGAGCAGAGACTCTTCTTTGTTCTCGATGAGGAGAACCTTGAATATAGAGAAAGAAAACATGTCCAATGTAATAATGACCATCAATGACTTGCAAACCATCAAAATCTGTTTTTGTTAAAACTTTAAACAGCAACATTTTGGAATTGGTACACTGCTGAAGTTATGAAAATAACGAAAAGTGATGGTGAATAGATGCTTCGTATGTCAAAATCATATCTTTCAAAAGATTTTTTTTTCTCAAACGCTGCACAACCTCATCTGCAAAAACAAATGTTACCTGGCAGTCTGGTAGAGTGTGGGCCAAAACAATTCCTACATGCCCCTGGGAGAGTCAGAGTAAAGAGAGAGAAAATAAAATGAGAATGCACATCAGGAAAACAGCACACATCAATGAGGACATCAATTGAGTGATGATTAGTGCTGCCCTTTCCTACCAGGAATCGACCTTTCACACATGCACAGCTTCCAAACTGAGCAGGCATTTCCATGACTATAATTATCAGCCTGCCTGTGTGTACTGCCAACAACAAAAGATATGTAAAAAGGAAGGAGAAAAGAAAATAACTAGCTCCTTTCAGATGCTTGCTAATGGAGCAGCAGCGTGGTGTAGCTGTGGTCAGGCACGGGGATAATTATACAAGCATAGCTGGACTGATGGATGAACACACCGTTCCACTGCAGAAATCCACGACGGTGTAGCCCGGCTTGGCCAGCTCAGTAACCATGGCAACCAAGTTATTCAGCTGTTGCCTCTTCCTGTCAGCACGGATATTTGACATTTTCCCTGCAAAAAAAAGGGCACAAGTTGGTTTGCACTTGAAAAGAAAGCATAAATTGAGCAACAGGGGTTTGGGTTTTTTGTTTTTAATGGGTCAAACAACTTTGAGGGAAAAAAAGTACATGTATTTTCTATGAAAGTGTTTGTAATCCAGTTTGAAAAAGAGACAACAGATGAATCACACCAACTAATCAAGCTACTCTGACATATTTTTTGTTCATTGTTTGAGTGTGTGTACGTTTACTGTGCCTCTGTTTATTTATATTTCACATTTTTTACTGCTATATTTTCCAACCCTTCATTTGATCTGTTCTTCGATAGAAAGAGAAAATACATCGGAGTAAATAGCATAATTATGGGTTAATACATCAAAACTTTTAGCTGGTAGCCTTGACAGATTTTGAAGAAGTAAAACAAGTTGACCAACATACCATTTCATACATTGAAAGATTCACAATCTGCCAGAGGTGTGATTCTCATGCCTGTCTATCTCAACTATCATAGCCACACCCTGCTAGCTGCTTAGTTACCTGCCTTCCAATGCATTATTTCAGTTCAACATCTTTTTTTTTTTTTTTTTTGCAGGTAGGACAGCTGTGAAGTGTTTTACTAGCTGTGTGGTGTAAACACTAGCATACTCCTCAATTTCTAATGTCTTTCTAACTTCACGTTTTCTTTTATCACCATGGAAGTGTTTGTTTATCCTTTGTCAGTCAGCTTGCCTCCAGGCTAATTATCATTTTGTTCAATGTGACAACTAACAAAGTGTGTGGTGTGTAGTCTTCAGGATCCCCTCACATGACAGGATAGCTGACAGCAAGTCCTGAACATGTTTAATGTTTGCAATTCCAACTCTGCATGGCCACGTACATTTCCAAAGCAGTCCGGCGGGAGCAAATTCGCTCTAAACGCACTTCACACCACAGAAAAATCTGGGGAGTTAATTCTTACAAACCAGTAGCAGAAGTAGGTAGTGGCTCCTCTGAAAACTCAAAGCACGTTTGGCTTTTTGTCTTACCAGATGTGACAGAAATCAGCTATTGGGGTTGTGTTCCAAAATGTTGCTAGAAGCCTCTTTGCAATTTATGGTGGTACATTTTTTTGACACTTTAAATCGTGACTTTGGTCAAATATCTTCTTTTTGATTCCTTAAAGTGACTGTGAGGCCTATCTGTTTGAAGTGAATTTCAGCAACACCTTTGGCCAGAGTCAGACACCCGCCTGACATGACTCGTAACAAGATGTGTGTTTGTTTGGGAAAATATGGAGATCTTCTTTTTAACACCACTTTTCTTTGTTTAAGCTAACTTTTTGCCAGGTACAATGTGACGAGGTGAGGTATTAATCAACAGTTACATAGCACTTTCACTTGAAATGTGACAACAAGCAAACTGTGTAGGTCTGTACTGTAGTTTAGTAGCTGACTATATTTAGCACTACTCACAGCCGGATGCTCTGTGATGTGTCAGTAATGTGTAACATTAGCAAATCCTCATCCTCACTCTTCATGCTTTTCTGTCCTTTTTCTTTTTGCCAGCCCTACTCCAGTGTCCAACATTATCTCAAAATTAATCACAGAAATTGTTTTCAGCAGAGATAAACAGAGATGTGTTGTCACAGACTTTGATGTGCTGTGAACCAATCTGGTCTTGTCCGACCTGATTGAGAAGCTGAGAAACAGCACTTAGAAATAACATTTATTGATGTGTTAATTTCATTTTAAATTGTGAATTACAATCAGGCATATTTCTGGAAGTGAGAGTTTTTCGAGACCACTTAGAAAATCCCTACAGTCCCTTCAAAGATTGGAGTTCAGCAGATCAAGATGATCAATCCTTTTAAAGTCAGTTGCCCATTCAAAAAAATGTCTGTCTCTGCAACAGTGAGCCTGATTATACAGAAGTGTTTCCAATGCTGAAGTAAAGCTACAAGTTTGTAGTAAGGGAGACCAGTATGGTAGTAACACTTTTAACCTTGACACCTTCAACTCACTGAATTTTTGAGTCAGAGTTTTCAAACTTTAATCCAAAGTAGCCACATTTGTTTACTACAAACAACACCACTTCAAACCTCTACAAGATAATCACAGACCTTATCAAGTGATGTCAAATACATGGTGATCCTTTGTTACAACCACACCCATTAAAAAATACTTTCCTACCTGTAAATCATTTTTTTTCTCTTTAGAATATCCATGAACCTGTTTCCAGCCCTGACAATCACCATGTGTGATCATGGCGAAAGTGGGTAAATATTAAAATGATTATATGACTCCTATCTTAACCCTGATTGGTGGAATTTATGGTGTTACAACTCTCCCCGTGTTAAAAGCATACCCAGTCTCCCCTACTTTTAAACACAGGGTGAATAAGTGCTGCACTAAGACAACAATAAAAAAAAAAGAATAAAGATTTAATTTTGTTATTAACAAACCAGAAAACAAGAGGCGAACTAGAGATGGGACAATACTTTTCATTACTCAAATGGCTCTCTATCCTCTACAGTAACACTTACAGCTAAACTTTTGATTTACAGCCAACCATTCCAGGTAATGGTTATAACACATAGATGAAAAAGCCTCTACTCTCTCATCAGCATGTTTCCAGCCAATTGCCAACAAGGGAGCACAAACCATCTTTCAACATCATCAAAAGCAAGCCTGCAAGCCAAACTCAAGTGTCCTTGTTGTTTGCTTCAGAACTTTGTGCTGCTGTGCTGAGCAGTGAGAACCCCATTAACTCAAAGCACATTTCAGTCTCCAGCCTCTTCCTTCTGCAGTGAGCCGTCTGCGCTCTGTGCCTATACCGTCTCTGGTCCATAAATCTGGAGTGATGTGCGTGTCATTTACTTCAGAGTCACATACTCAAGCACACACAAATGGAATATCGTTAAAATATTATTCCTTCGTTTCCTGTTCACGCTGCTTTGTATGTGAAGACAGGGGAGGAGAACCGTTTTCATTCTGGCTATATGAATAGGACATTTCATAGGGGCATTCTCTAACACTGGCTTTTACTGAGCTGATCCCAAGCTGTAGGAAGAACACAATAAAGAAAGTGAGGGGAGAATTTAAATACAGTGGAGCAGCAGGAAGGTAATTGGCAAGACTTTGAGCTTCATTTGGAAGAGTTATTCACATGGGTGCAGGCTTGTCTACATATCCACAGCTCCAGAGAAGCTTTAGTATTGAGGCCTTTTGATGCAGCAGACACATTTAGATTTTAATTGCAGATTACATTACAGAGTGTGATAAAGACAACAGGGCACAAATAGAAAGGGATCTAAGACTCGGCTTAGCGTGAAGAACGCGGATAGCTAAATAAAGCAACAGGGCAAGTTCAGGGCAGCTGAAAGGAGCTTTGAACCCCACAATGATACTATGTTAGCTCACAAAGTTTGTTAGCTTGTTTGTTAAACCACTGCTTTTTTCCCTTATTTACATATAAGACACTATTTCATATCTGCAGTCAGCCAACAGCTTTGTGATTGATTTGAGGTGATTTTTAGGTTTTGCCTTATTTTGACACTGTGTTTGGACTTAACCTACTTCTGGGGAATAAGAAACTTTTCTTTCACAGCTAAATTTTACAAGTCACGACTATATTTTTTATTTCACTCACGTGACATGGGAAGAAGACAGCGAATGGTTTAAAGCTTTGGCAGAATGAGCTAAAAGATGCTACAAGGGTATGTACCATAAATGGCTGCCCTTCTGTACTAACAGCAGCTAACAACTGATGCAGCTCAGTATCAAGTCTGTGAAATACATCCCATAAGTTGAAAACAAACAGTTTAACTAAAAAAAAACAACAACAAAGAGCAACAAATATAAAAAAGTATAGTCGATGTAAAGTCCCACGTGTATGTTTTACTTTCTAAAATATACTGAAACTAGACTTTGTTTGGCAAAAAAGGTCATCACCCAGCTTGAGGTACAGCTGATGAGTTAAAAAGACTGAGTGGGCGGCAGCAGAAGAACTCAAATACTTCTTTTGTCTGAACTCAATTTGATAATGTTGTTTCAGGAAAAAGAGAAGAAGTGGGAGAGTTCTTGAAGGTTCGTGCCCTGGGTTACTGTAACTGAGTCAGATTCAGTCAACTTTAAATGAACAGAAGTATGAGTCCAAAAGTATCAAGGTTAAAAAGCCACAAGATTCAAAGAAAATACATTTCAGAGAGTGCATTTCAGTGAGAACATTAAACAGCACCAATGATGATGAGGTTGTTGAACATAGAGAGCAAAAAGGATTTACCAGCAATGAAAATTGTGTCTTAATTCAGGGGTGACAAACCAGTGAAATGAAAAGGAGGAGCATTAGTATTTTGCTTGCGGAGACAAATGGTAGTTAAAATGTAATATCTTTTGTCAGTTAACCAAGTTAACTGACAAAATCAATCTGAGATCCATTTTCTACTTTATTTCCTTCTGTAAAAGCACAGCTAGAAGTGAGGATAAACTAATAAATAATAAACACTTGAATAACCAACAGTAGTGTAGCTAAATGTTTCAGTATTTCACAGCACTGCATCCAAAGAAACATAAATGCTAAATTTAGAAAATTCAATGTGGATAAATGTGATTGATTTTATGTGAGATCTGTTGCATCCTGAAGCCTGCCCTTTTTATATCATGCTGACATAAATAACACACACAGGCAAGGAAGTCTGCCAGGGATTTCGTGAGACTAAATCATTTGCCTTAGGATCGATGTCAATTTGCGGAACAGAACGCTGCATTTTCCATGAGCTAGTACAACAACCCTTACACTTAGCAAACCCATTACAGCTACGGGATGGTGGAGGTTATTACTCACCATGTTCATCCTTTTAGCTTGGTATGTTGGCAGACATATATTTGTTAAATAGCACAAAAGTGCAGGCAGAGCTAAAAGGAGAGAGGGCTTTGATGGCATTCATGGAATAGTTGTTGAGGACTCAGCACTGTAAATCTTAACATTGTATGGGCATCAGAGTTAGAGATGGATTACAGGCTTCATCATAAATAAATAATAATGAGGAGGTGGACAAAACGCTGTAGTAATCCATCTAAGTAATTAAAAATGCCATTCTGTAGGATGGACGACTGAGTAAGACATCAGTATTAGTCCTCTTTTACAGGTGCCAAAAGTCTGATGTACCATGAACGGGACACAGGTGTGATAACTCAGTAATATCTGAACCAAGTCTCCGGAGCATAACGAGTTTTATCACTGCAAGAATGAGGCCCTGCCTACTTATTGAGGGACTACCTTTCCATTCAATAAGATATACCATTACTTTTATACACTTTTTCAGATTCCCAGTTTAAAAACAGGCTCTTATCAAGCATTTGCAACTAGCCTCAATGAAATTAAAAAAAAACACTTGGATGAAGCTAAGTGATTGAATTTAAAAGAAATAGATTCCACATGGAAAACTCAAAAGTTTGAGACAGTTCACAAAAACAATCACAGTCCATGTAATCCACAGATATCTCACAGGAGAGAAACCTACTTATCTGTTCATCCATTTTCCATACTACTTTTTTTTCCCTTTACATCTTGACTGTCTACCTGCTACTTCATGAAGCAAGTGTGACACTTACCTACCTGAAACTGTCATCAAGCCAGGTCCAAATGATCTGCTAACAAAAGAGCTGCTGACAGGCGGACATAAACCCTGCTCCTCTGCCATTATCATAAACTATACTGTAAGTACGAGTGTTCCACTGAAAATGATATTGAGAGATGTTAATTGGGCTGTCTTTTTTTTCAGCAGTAAATCCAGTAATTTAAAGGTGAAAATAATCATGCTGCATTGAATACCAGCAGGGGAGTGAAAACTGAGACAAGCGAGGCGTAAAGCTGAGACCATGTAACAGAATATTATGAATGTGAAAAGCTGGACTCTTTTCAAACAGGACAATGGGAAAATGAAATGTAATCTTCTGTATGTGTTAAAAAAGATTGCTAAAAACACACTCACAAAGAAAACTACTGAGCAGGTCTTGCTGAATGTTTTTTTTCCTCCTAACATGCAAAATCAATAAATCCACTAACATGAAGACTCTAAATTGTTTTCCATCCAAACTGCAATGCAAAATTTAGGTATTTCCTATTTCATTTATCTATGTTTGTCTATTTATTTATTTATTTATTTATTTATTTATTGTGGTAGTAGAGCAGGAATCTGTGCCTTTGTTTGGTTTGAAATCCTGAAACATGCCGGTCTGTACAAGCAAGTAGTGGAACTTTCTCATCCAATTGGCAGCAACACAAAACATTTTTCTCAGTGCACACAAGAACAAAAGTTCAAGGGTGGTTTGTATACTGTTCTCTTTGCATATCAAATTCCATGTAACATAATTACAATATTCTGTTTATGTTTACCTCTGTGGGAGGAAATTATTACATTACACATGGACAGCAGCTAAAATTCGTTCTTATTTCCTTTACATTTGCAAATGTAATTACTTCTTTGACCTCTTCAGAGTACTTTTTTCAATATCATTCAGTGGATTGGGTTCTGATAGGCCTTAGGTTTTCTGCTCCAAAAGCTTTATATTTAACCTTCTCTCTCCTTGGCTGATTCAAACTGAAAACAGAATAAAGTGGTGTTTGTAGTGTTCATGTGCAGAGCCAAAGACACCATCCCACCCAG
Source organism: Halichoeres trimaculatus (assembly GCF_033239565.1). NCBI lineage: Eukaryota > Metazoa > Chordata > Actinopteri > Labriformes > Labridae > Halichoeres > Halichoeres trimaculatus. The sequence goes on from NW_027437180.1 coordinate 27,593,740, forward strand.
ATAACTGCTGGATAAAAGCCACAGATGACAGAATCAGTTAAGGTTTTCTTTCTGTTGTTTTTCCAACAGGTTGAGTCTACCTTGACATCTCCAAATGCTCAGGGAGGAGGAAATAAGCACTGGCTGAGTCACAGGGAAGGAGACGGGGATCCATTAGTGTGTAACTTCAACAAAAAAAGAAAAAAGAGCGCCTAACAGTCCCCCTGCTGCTGGCAGCGAGCCCTGATCTCCTCGTCTTTCCTTCTGAAGCTGCAGAAGTGCCTGGGGTCTTATCACGCAGGTCCATCACACAGATTAGAATGTAAACACAGCACGGCGGCACGGGGGGCCTCTGTTTGGGCCCTCCTAAATCTGACAGCTAACATCTCTCAGAGGACATGATGGTGTGAAGAGCAAGCACAAGAAGGGCTGCTCTGCGATTTAGATTTAGATAATAGCTTAAAATTTTATAACTTAATAACTTCATATTTTTATTGAATCACCCTGCTTTTATGTTTGTTTTGGGAAACATTGCCAACTCTCGTTACTGCCCCACTGGTCCAAATATTTTGAAAGTGTCTTTCCAATATAATGAGTTGATTTAAATTGTATTTGCAGACAGCTTGTTATTTCTTTACATCAGCGCATACTCTCGAGCAGGTCCTGTACTGCAGAGTGAGCCTGTTACATATCTTCATCTTAATAGCCCACACAAGGGTCACTCTGCCCTAAAAGTGTCTAGTAACTTTCACATTGTGGGTATGTTTGCTGCTGGCTTGTGTTACGTGTTTTACAGTCAAGAAGGAAACATACTCCTCTCAGGTGGAAAGTCTCCAGACGTGTTTACAGCAGAAATACCAGACGGTGTCATCTGTCGACCACCGAGAAATATGCTGTCACTGGATGTCGTGAAAGAGGAGAGCAAGCCTGAAACATCTCTCAAAGAATGACTTTACATGCCTACTGTCTATTATATTCATGCAACTGTAATATAGATGACTGGTTCATAAAAACATATTGAATCAATTTTATCTATAGTTAATAAAACAATTCTAGAGATATTAAACATGGCATTTCTAACCATGCTGTTAAATTTAGTAACCTCATCTTTAATGATCTTCAGAGACTGTGCACACTGATCAGACATTAAATCATGACTTTCAACATATGAAGTGAATAAAACTTATGGTCAAGAGATAATGGCAGCTGTAAGTGTGTTGGATGTGTTTGGCAAGTCCTGAATATTTTGTTCACTAAGCAGTTTTTAAAAGCAGAAAAATAGGCAAAGCTAAGGATGTGAGCCACTTTGACAGTGGCTAAAGGACTTGGTCAGAGCATCGCAAAAACTGCAGCTGTTGTGGGTGTTTCGAGCAGCAATGGTCAGTGGTCCAAGGAGGGAAAGCCGTAGAATACATTGAACTGTCATGACCTAGTCATGGGCAAGTAAAGCTTACTGATGCGCTTTGGGAGCAAAGGCTATCCCCTTTGGTCCAATTCAACAGACAAGATCCTGGAGCCAAAATCGCTTTAAAAAGTATGCTGGCTCTGGTAGAGAGGTTTCAGAAGACACAGTGCTGCATATCTAAGGACTGGTCAGGGTGCCCATGCTGACCTTTGCTTGAGCAGCTACACTGTGATAGAGGTCATCAGAACCAGGCCACAGAGAAATAGAAACATTTGCTCACAGACACAGAACAGTGTTGATGTGGCCAAATCAACGGGGGCTCCAATGGCAGATTATAGGACTTGAGGGATTTACTGCCAGCACCTTGGTTCCTGACATCACAGCACACCTAGGGAGGTGGTCAGGGGAGTCCCTGTCTTGTCAGGTCAGGGCTGTAATAGCTTTGACTTGCCAGGAGGGAGGCTTACATGTTATTAAGCAGGTAGTTTGAATGTTGTGAATGTTTCATGATTCAGCTAAATAATGTGTCATGTCACGTTCATCAAGCAGATCAGAGCAAATGTGCAACACTGCAAAAGCTTTGCATTAATGGTGTGTTCCATTTGTACTCTGCACTGGGAAGTTAGGAGCGGGAATAACGTCATCTCTGAGTTAAAGCGTTCCAGTTGCCAAGTAGAAAAACTTGCCACAACAGCAGTATTTCCGTACATAAACATCGAATAATACAGCCAATTTATTGTGACAAACACTAGTCAGAAATTCTAAACTAAATAGAATATAACAGGAGCTTAATTTCTGTTTTCGCCTGAGGTCAGAATTTCCGTCTGGGATTTCAGGGGTGGTGTGGATGCTCTGACTTCCCAGTACTCGGAAATTCCGACTTCCGAGTACAAATGGAACGCACCATATGTCTCAACAGAGCGTAAATGTTAGTATTGGGTAAGGTATTATTTGATTTCATAATATTACTGTAAAGAAAACTGAATATTTCACAGTCCATTAACAAAAACACTGTTGATTATTTCTCATAAGCTCTACTTTTTTAAGCCTCAGACAATTCAGTAAAAACACAGGAGGTAAAAAAATTGATAAATCAAACAGTGAAGAAAGTCTAACTTAGAGGGGACACAGATATTTTAATCTTAGACTTTAACCTGTGAGTCTTGCTAAGAAAATGCAAAGTGAACCTCAGAGTGAATGAAAAAAAAACAATTCAAGGAAAAGTACTTTGGATTAGTTTAGATGTGGGCAGTGCTAAGCAAGTTAAATAGAACAGGAAGGCGTTGTGGATCATTTTGTTCTCCTGGATCTCATGAATACCCCAGACAATCATGAGTTATTGTTCTTCCTTTATTTAAAGAACAATAACAATGTGTTCTTGTCTTGGCAGCTGTTCAGAAAAATACTGTGTGTTTGTTTGAGGCGTAAAAAAACAAGCCTATGGGTGGTGTGGGAGCAGTTAGCATGACTGGAAAAGGTTAACTCCCATTAAAAGTAAAGTTGCAAAAGCCTAAGTACTGCAGTAGCTCAGTGTTTTACAGCTACTGGAGAAAATAATGAATTCGTACATCGACTAAGCTATAACTGGTCCAGGTATGTGAAGGTTCCATGCACTGTGGAGAGACTGGCTAATGCAATCATGGTGCTTGTTAAACTGCCGGGTGTGAGGCAGCATGCTGTATTTCCTTTATATGACTGCAGGAGTGCAAAGTGCTGTTTCTCTAAGTGCACACACAGGTTTGCTGGAGCAATTTGACCAACCAAAATAAAATGTGCTCCTTACCACCTCATAAACACAATGCCTAGAGCTCAGCAATAAATAGTAAAATGTATCACTGACATTCTGCCCAAAGTGGGTGCAAAGAAAGCTTCAGATTCAACAACATACCATATATGGTTCAACAATGACCCAAAAAGGCAAAAATCCCACCTTTAAAGTTTCCTTTGATTCAAAACAAAACAAAACCATCACCATTGCTATCAATCTTTAATGACTAAATTAAATTATGTCTTCCAACAGATACCTGTATGAGAGCACAGCCCCAATCTGCTCACTTATGTTATTTCTTAACATTACCTCTTTTTCTCAATTCTCAAGCTTGTGGCTGGACTGTAAAGAAAGACAACAAAGAAAATGAAATGTTAGCAGCAGAGTATAATCTCTAAGAGCTGGCTACACTGAAAGCTCTGTAAAGAAAGGTATCACCTATAGAGGCTATAAAATCATCAGATGATAGCCGACAGGCTCTGAATTTGCTGCATAACAAACATATCCTGTAACCATAACCTTGTGATGGTTAGAATTATGAGGTTTCTTATCCAACATGCTCATAGACAAGCTGCTCTGTATAAGGAAATGTATGAAGTGTGTAACATACATGAGCCAGTAAATACAAAAATATAAAGTATGTGTAGAATTAATGCGTTTTTCTAATGCAGCTATGTAAAGGCTCCTCAGTATCAATGGCGTAACAGGCTGTCTGTCCTTAATCCAAAATAAATTGCAAGTGGAATTGATGCTGCTCTTTTCTTCAAATGTTTTTTTCAACCACATTTCCTCTCTCTTTTCTCGTCATCGGCTCTGTTGTGCGTTAACCTTGCAGCTGCCCCCAAATTGACGTCATTTGATCTAAGAGTAGCTGACTGCTTACTGGGGTTTCATTCATTGGCCAGATGCTGTGAATCCAGGTCTGTATGTGACGCAAATGTTCTTATGCTGTGAACGTGATGTGCTTGTACCACTTTTACTTTATTTCCTTCTCATGCATTAAATTTTAGGCGTATGTCTTTACAACAAGTGAATCTTGCAAGCTCATATCACAAACAGAAGATTAAAAAAAAACAAAACGTGATTTTGTGGCAGCCCAATCTCACGGATTATATTGTTTTAATTATAAAAGAATGAAATGTTACATATACTTAGTGCATTTTAAGCACTTGCTACACGGATAATTAGACCTCCAGTTACGCAAGGCTAGTTGCATGGTGGATGCCAGTTACAGCTGATCATAATTTAAACCCATACTTTTTGTGATGTATATTTAAAACGAAAGAGAACAGGCCAATGAGATAGTGTCAGAAAATGTGCCAACATTTTAAAGCTTTAGATCATGTCCTTGTGGTGCTTCTCTCTGGTGCCAGGTGGGGCAATAATAAACCCGCTTTTAAAATAGCAGCCTGAGAAAAGGATTTAAACAAATGAGATGAACTTTTTATCACCCCGTTTGCTTTGTATGACAGTAAATTCTGCTGAGAGGACACAGACTGATTCATCACCCTTCATCAAGTTTAAGTCATCTTCAACATATTTTTTACATGACAGGACTCTGGCAGTAACCCTTCTATTCGTGAATGGCCTCAATATTTGGCTGGCAGGGCTGTGGTTGTACTTTGGAGAGGACTGCTGCGGGAAACTTGCAATGGCTCATCCCTAAATTGAAATTTGAAATGGCTCGTTGGCACTATGAAGCGTATGCAGTGGTGCAGAAAAGCTAGCATCTGACCATATGTTCTTCATTATGGAAATCTATGGAGCAAAGCATGAGGGAATGAACTTTGGCACATCTTTGCAGAGTGTGAACAGTAATTAATAACAGGAGAGAAGACTGAAATCGCAGTCCTCTTTCTGTCAGTGCAAATCTACTGTTGAACAGTCCTTAATGTTCACCACATAATGCTGCAGTGTGGGGAGGGATTTATAAAGGTTTGAGACCGAGCACTGAGCAGTAACAGGGTATCATTCCGCTGAGCTGGCTTTAAGTGGGAAAAGAACTTCCATGATAACGAAAAGCTTCATCTAATGACAAGTTGTCAGAATTTTTTATTTTTTTTTCACAAGAGTAGCCACTGAAAGTTTTCAATGTGTTTGCTTAAGACTGCGATGACAAGAAAAATGAGAGGTAATGAAGACAAAGAGAGGAGGGAGAGACGTCTCACTGTGCATCCTTCAACAGGTTTGGAATGTCTGTCAAAACACGAGCAGACGTCGCTGTAGGCAAGAGGTCTGTGTAATTACGAACCTCCTGTGGTCCCTCTCACAGGTCACAGCATGTAGCTCATTTGTCTTCGCTGTTTAGGCTCCGAATGAGCACACAATCAAAGAGAAGTGTCACTTTTAGAGTTTTTAAATGAATCACGTCAACACAATCTGACCTAATACTGGTGTGATTCAAATTTTCTGTTGAAAAATGGTCTTGATTTTCCATTCATAGCTGTCAGCTGAGCCATTTTGGTTTGAAGATTTGTGTCTCTTTTCAATTTGGCAAAGCACGAATTTCCTCCACAACAATCTTTTTCATCATTTCAAAAAAGCTGCTTGAAAGTACACTTACAGCTTTGGAAATTTAAGATGGGAACAAAGTCAAATTACATCCACAATCATAAAAATTAGATGTTGCCTCAGCCTAAATTGCCAGAAAACCTCATCACCTACACTTAATTTCGTGGATCTCTCAGAGTGCTATACAGTTATTTGCTCATTAGCTTAAAGGAGCCATATGCCAAAATTCACCAGACTCCTAGAAGGAAAGATGTCATTTGTTACTGAATAAAAAATCTTTAACTAGGGTAATTTAGTCATCTATTCTGATTTATTTAAAGCTGAAACGTGCTGTCTTCTCCAGGAAATTTCTCTGGACACTTGAACATTAAAGCTCCTGTCAGGAATGTGTGCTTGTGTTGATTTAGGGCTCCTGTGGACAAGGCAGTACATCATATCTCTTTGTTAAACTTGATTTGTAGTTATGCAGGTGGCATTTTCAGGTAAAATAAATATCTCACCCTGCCATCCTTGAACAGTCAAACAAACTGACTGTGAATTTTTCTCGTGGGAAATGCTAACAAAGGCTGTTTCAGCAGCATGCTGTAAATTGATTACTATAACATGAGCGGCAGTTACTGCCAATACAAACCGCTTTTTTAGAAATTATCAGTCTTGTTACTAATGATCTCATTTGCTTGGCATCAATATCAATTCCAGGCTGCTTCATTACTTAAGCTCTTCAAAGAAGCTTTAAGTGTCGACTCAAATTTCCCCTTTTCTTCACATTAGCAGGCGGCTATTTAGCTCAGACAAAAAAAAAAGTTATCAACTGGATGCATAGCACATCTACAACTGACCATAATGCATATTAGACCTGATTGGGAAAATGTAGACCAGTAAAACTAAGTGTTTTCTTGTGATATTTAGTGTAGCATCAGAGAATTAACAGACAAAGAAAGGAAAGCAGGAAGCAGGAAACCTCATTGGCCTCCACATTTATCCCAGTAGAGCCACCTTTTTTTCCTCATCAGAGTAAGAGATTTAAAGAGTGTTGATGAGCCTTGAATATCAATTCTTTGGACGGAGAACTATCAGACTTGCTTTGAAAGATAAGCATACTCAGAATTTTCTATCTGGACTCTTATCTGGCAAACTCCTCTCTCTCTCTCTCTCCTCTTGGCTCCTGTTCACAGTGTAGGCTAAATGTTGACTTGCAGTCTGCCTCCTGAGAGCTGTTCACTGCTCTGTTTGTAGTGGACGTGGCAGAACAACATCCACACTCCTCTGCTCTCAAACTTTGTGGAGTTTAAAATCGATCCGCCCTGTCAGTGAAGTTGTATTTGCCGAGGGCGGAGAAAAACTGTACGTGCTCAGGGAGGATTCGAATGACTGAAATACAGTGATCCTGAGCAGCGCGTTCACAGCTCAGCTCAGGTGAGGAGCTAATGACCTGAGGCTACAGTCAAGCTGACACGTTGGTAAACCACATCCACAAGGAGAACTCAACTCTTGCTCAGTTTGTGGACTTGAAAATTCAAAAACAACTCAAGTTACAACATAAAAGGGAGTTAGGGTCATTCAGACTAGCAACAAACTACAAAACATGTTTGGCTATAGCAGATAAAACCTGACCTAAACGAGACCACTTTACACTGCCCTGTAACACACCACTGAAAAAATTGAGTTTGAAGGAGATAGAAGGACTCTCCATCCAGTGAAGGATGAGAACGAATAAATCTGTGTCTCCCTTTTGATTAAGCGACTAAGGGTCCATTGTCCTTTAAAGCTGTTTTTGTGCTGGCGGTGCCATCAACCTCTATTTCAGAGTCCTTCCTGCTGGTGTTAACTGTTACTAGGCTACAAAGGTTGTTCTGCAGCACTTCTGCCTGCCCTTAGTCATTGAGCTCTGAGTCGTCGTTTTTTTCTGCGTCTACATGCAGAAAAGAGAATCAGAGTGACACCTGAAATGTGTATCTCTATATGTTTCATGTATGTATGTGCCATAGTGTTTGTTTCTTTGTTATGTTAGAGCAGTGACCCAATTTATCATGGTAATCTGCTCCCTCTTCCAGATGAAATTTGCTCAGGCTGAATGCTGAGGCATAATGAGACAGAGTACTGCTGAATCCAACCATACTCCAATAACAATTGCGTAATCTATGTGTGTTGATCAAGCTATGCTTAGTCTGTTCTTGGTCTGACTGAGCTCAAAGTCCGATTTCTCCAGCTGCATGAGTACAGCAACAAAAGGAGCAGCAGAAAAAAATTTTGCACTTTGGATACCAAATCTTGAAAGCTTAACAGCATTGGCTCAGTTAATTTTTTTTTATTTCAACTTAGTAACACTCCTTTGTTAAAAAACTGATAAAGCCAGTAAAGAAAGTGCTTGATGTTCAATCAGTTTCAGGATTAACGTAGAAACCATCCACTGGTAACATGAGATAGTCTTCATATTAGACTAAAACATTATAATGCTGTTCATCTAAATCAAACATCTCCCCCCAAAAATGACTTTTTTCATGAACACACAAAATGGACAAATAGTTTCATACAACACCAAAAATACACCTTTTAGTGTTTCTTGAAAATGAAAAAAGTATATGACATACTTGAAGCCTTGTTGTTCCTTTGTGTTTTGTTCCCCTCAAACCTAACCTGACAACTAGCCTTACAAACTAAGTGGTTTGTTTTTATTCTGTGCACACCCTTCCCCTTCATCTCTGCTCTCTGTGCTCGGTCGGAGCTGTCAAATTCAGGGAGTAAGTGGCACAACACTGGCATCTGTGGAGGGCCGTGTCAACGTCTTCTGGCCTGCCACCTTTGTAAAATCTTCAAGCCAGCATGACTTTTAGTCCTCGCCTTGCAGTGCTAACTCGAGAATAAATAAAGGTTGGCTGGACTCCAGCCAGCTTGTGTCCCTCTTCAGCCTGAATTTCTCACAAAAACATTTGGGTGCCGAAGACAGAGCCTCTGTACGGAGAGAATAAAGGGATTCCCTCTTCAACTTCGTCTTTTTGGTTCACACTGAGAGGGACACATAGAGTTTGACAGGAAGGTTCAAACAGAAATTATTTTTCTCGTCTGATTTTAATGTGTTATCCTTATTTTGTGTTATCTGCTTACTAGGTGTGGGAGAAAAAAACATTGTATTGTACTATCGTGATTTTTTGTTAAAGGATTTTAAGTCATGATTTTTTGTTAAAGAGTCTTTCTTTTTTTTTTTTTTTTTTCAAATTTAAGTCCTTAGTCTTTGTTTACAAGTTGGTTTGAAGAAAGTTGAGGTGTCAGATCCCCTGAATAAATCCTACAAACTGACTCACATGTGATGTACATTTTTGGGGAAAACTTAGCTCCAGATACAGTCTGTAGATGTCATCATCATCATCATTCATTCTGGTGTTCAAAAAAGTAAACAAAAAATCAAAAAATTGGGAATATCGCAAGAAGACAAAGAATAGAAATTTGAATTGAATCATTAAATAATCGAATCGGGAGAACAGCACATCATCCCAGCCCTATAGCTTACATTGTCTTTAAAAGGAGTTATGCTCTGATTTATTGTTTTAACTCTGCACAGATATTCAAGTGTATGAAAGTAGGACAAGAATCAAGGGATTCTACATCGGCCACAAACACAACATGTGCCCTTTGGATGATTAGAGCAGGATTCAGATGAATTAAATCATTACTCTTTTTTGCCAAGCCACCTGCACACCCAGAAAAGAAAAAAAAAAACTTTTGTTGCCCTTCGGTTGTTGCAGTTCAACAAAATGTCAGTAAACATGTTGTTTCTGTTAATGTTTTTGTGCTTGAAGAAGATAACCTAAAATACCGAAGTTAGTACAACTCCATATGTATCACTGAGTGTCCATATTCTGTTTTAATAGCCAGGACTGTGTACTTATCTCTGTAAAAACCATTACACTTATCAGAATGTGAAATGGTGGAGCTGTGAAGGCTTCAGGCTGATTTGTGTTTATTGTTAAATGCTCTGCAGAAGCAGCAATAGACAAAACACAAACTTACAAAAAATGCCAACTCGCCCCTATGGTAGTGAAAGCCTACACCATGAGGGTGAGGGAAAAACATGAGGGAAAACTCCTAAGACAATGAGACTCAGAGATACATGCCAGGATCTATCCACAAGCCTCTTTTGAGCCAAATTAGACGTAGGCACCACAGAGGGTCCTTTCCTCAATAGGAGCAAATCACAGTGTACGCAGTGAGAGTAAATATGACACATCATCTATTGCAGTGTACACCAGACACAGAATAAAATAACAAGCTCTGATCTGACAGATAAAAAGGAATGCACGTGATATTAGTTTATTATAGGATGGCAGGAATAAATGCTGAAGGGATGGGGCAGAGGAAATGTTTTAATTCTGCTATCAGGAGTTGTGTCAATAGACAAAAAAGTAGTTTCTATAGATTAAGATTGTGAAGGAAAATGATGAGAGCACAAGGTAGGTTGCCTTGCATAGCTGTGTTGTTGTTGTACAAAAAGGTACCCTGAAAGAGACAAAACAAAATAAAAAAAAAACAAAGAAGATGAAAACAAGACAGAAAGAAAGACAGATGAAAGAAAACAAGCACAACAAAAAAAAAGTACAAACATAGAGCACTCGGCTGCTTCTCATTCCAACCTGCTCTGTGACGTGTCTCCTGTAATTACCAACAGTCTGAACATGTATTACACAACATGCCAAACCACAAATTGTGCAAATTGAAGTGGCAGATGTTATGAGCATCTTTCCAAACAAAGTTTCATGATGCTGTCTTAAACTTTGAGTTGCTAATTATAGCTGTGGAAATTGTAACAGAATTGGTTCAAGACCGCAGAGGAAAATATTCATGAAATCAGTATGCAAGTTGTATTTTTCATCTTCCGGTGCATCCTCTGCTTCACACATGTATTTCAGAATAACAAAGACAATCTGTATCTGTTCAGCTCCACTAGCATCATTCTGTTGACCATGCTTGGTTATTCCGTTGTAAGCAGAAGCTTACATGAACATTTTAGTTTGCAATGCATATCTATTTTTTTCAAGCAGAACCCTGACCAATTACTTAATTTACATTATTGTACAGAAATTTTAAAGTAATACATTTAAAAGCCCCTCTGAGGATTTTCTGACTGGTTCTGAAGCGGAATTATATGACACAGAAGTAAACCAGACCAGCAAATGAAACCACTGTGGAGGGTTACATGAAGCAGACATCTACAGACCACTGTAGCATAGCAATAGACTGTTTAAAACATGGATGTAGCCTCCGCTATGTCACCTGTCTGTTCCTGAAACTGTGAAATGGCGCCGGACGCAGCCACATTTACTATGACGCCCGCTGTAAGTTTCCTTTCGAACAGCCACAGGGCACCCGCCAGTCACATGACCTGAGCTGTGCTCAACTACTAAACCACCGAATCAGAAAAAAAATTCACCCACCTAACAGAGTGTGATGATAGTGAAATCAGTGTTTAAGACCTAAGCCAGGCTGCCTTTGAACCAGGCTGTAAATATGCTTTTAATGCCATAAAAGTCAGTTTTTATGGCTGGGTGTGTGCGTGACTTCTGGTCCTTCTGCAGCCAGCCCCATGGACAGCAATCACCCGGATGTTGCCCCCTTGAGCACAGCCCATGCTCACAGATGCTGCTGGTAGTTTGGCAAAGATTTGGCAAAGTTTTCAACCTCAGAACTGCTGCTCATCCCACAAATGTTTGTGTCTTACAAATGTGGCACCAATTTAAAAGGAAATGAACAGGTTTTCTAAGATTTACTGCCAAAACGCATCATTACAAAAAATCAAAAAATCAAAAACGAATTTCTCTGAATTTTGTGCTCAGTTTTGTTAAAAATTTCTACTTACAAGACAAAATTAGAAAATTTGCACGGTACCCTTTTTTCCATAGCAGGCAACAAAATCAAACAGAAAAGTCCTTAAAGTGATACTCCAGGATGGAACAAATTGGGTCCTATCACAAGGTTTAGGGCAGAAATTACCCCTACAGCAGTGTTTTTGTGCAGCAGAAGCCCAGGGCGCTCACACCAAACACCCCCTCCCTGCTCGTCAGCCGGTTTCCTCTGCACTCAGACGGGGCCGTATTTTACTTGACCAAAAACACGAATAAACAGACTCCCACCGTAAAATCTGATATCGGTCTGCATTCACGCTTTATTCAAAGTGAACGGCAGGTCGTCCTCGCTTTCATGATCACTCATCTTTACGTTGTTATTGCGTTCATATTTCATCTTGGCAGACTAGCTGCATGACACGCCGCGCGCGCGGACTGATACACTAGGCAGCGAGCGCCTCGTAGCCAGCTGTGGCTCTGTAGCAGAGGTAGCACCGTTTTACGCCACGATGAGAACTAGAGCCTTATTTAGCTGTGTTTTTATGTGAAAGTAACGTGCCGAAAATTCTCTAATTAAAGAGTGAATGCAGACCGATATGAGATTTTTACGGTGGGAGTCCGTTTATTTGTGTTTTTGGTCAAGTAAAAATTGGCCCCGTCTGAGTGCAGAGGATGCTTTAGGTGCGGTTCCATGCCGCAACCAAAACGCTGCAAAACGCTCTCAATAAGTTCTTTCTTTATTCAAACACATACATCAAGGTAAGGTGATAATCTATTCTTCTTATGATCAAAAGATTTTAAGTGTGTCAAAAAGTGTTTCTGTTAGAAGTCTTTTGGAGGTGAAGCCAGCAAGTATCTTAAGCCTTTGATTAAAGACAAGAGTTTAACTGTGGTAAATTCAATTTTTGTGAGCCAACTGTGTGATCCCAACTAAATAACCCAGTATTAAGACATTCATTTATCAAGAAACTTGACAAGCATTTTTTTTTTACTAAAATGAAGGCAAAAACACGTGCTTAGATTTCATTTTTTACAGTGCAGATGCATAATACTTCATGTAGCATACAATGGAAATTTGTGCAAGTTTTGAAACATCTACAGTGTTCTCGTTGTATGCATTATTTCTGAACATCTGCGGCGCAAAAAATAAATAAATAAATTGCTGAACAATCAGTCTGGTGAACATGTGATTGGTTTTTCTATTTCTTTTTAATCTGGCATGCTAGGTGTTGTGTTCCTGAAGGAACAGTGATTTGTTTTTCATCAAGTCTGACAAAAACCAGATCCCTTCTTGTCATATCTCTTTAAAGCAAAAGTGAAAACATTTCAAAAGCACAAAGATAACAGCAAAGCTGTTACATTCAATCTGTTTTAGCCTTCAAATATCCCCCACCGACTAGATTTTTAAATACAAAGTCTGTTAAACTGTGCTCCTCAGGAAAGGCCAGCAGAGAGAACATTAGGTTTAACATTCTGCTCAGGGCCCAAAACACTAATCAGTAATTAATTATGAGTCTAGTGAAACAGCATGAGAAACACTATGTAATCCAAAACCCAGTGAAGGCTGGCTGAGAGTTAGGCAAATTGTCCCCTTGCTCTGTACCCACACCTCAGTGCCTCACCAGAGATTACTGAACTAAACAAAACTAAGGAGACAAATGAATATTCATGATATGACATTTGCAAGGAGCTCATCATGGAGGCAGCCAGTGGCTCTGCATTTAAATGGGCACAGCTCAAACATCAGCACAAATAGTGAAACTCTGCGGTTTTTCCTCTAGGGAGTCGAGATGTGTTTGAACTTGAATTGTAGAAATAAAGTGCCAATTATCCCACTAATTGGGAGTAACAAAGCTGGCTGCCTGTTGTGCTTGGTCCTGTGTTTACCACATATCCTTAAATCTCCAATTTAAAGGCTCTAATGAGTTCAATTAATGGAGAATGAGGGGAGTGATTTGAAGGTCTTAGCCTGCTGTTTGGGGCTATACGCTCGAGGGAATGAGGTGTTAACCAAATGTCAGTTCACAGCGTATGCCGACACTCCCACTAATGTTCAATAACATTTTAAACCACATCCATGTGTTTGTATTAACTTATGCTTCTAAAAAACTCTGATCTTTAGTTGTAATAGCCAGCTGTTTACCTTTAATTACACATGCACTGACAGCTTGACGCACCAGACTCAAAAACAAACACCTCTCCTTGAAGGCACAAACAAATTAGAGCCCACTGTAAACCATGATTTAAGTGGAGCTGAGGGGATGCTAGTCCTTGGTCCAAACAAAACATCTCAAAAGGTTTCACAGGAAGGGCCTCATACTATCATTATTTTTATTTTAAAATGTTATTGTTTTTAGAACATTTAGCTCATTGATTGGGATTATATACTTTTCATCATTGTAAAATATATATATATATATATATATATATATATATACATACATACATACATACATACATACATACATACATACATACATACATACATATATATATATATATATATATATATATATATATATATACATATATACATACATACATACATACATACATACATACATACATACATACATACATACATACATACATATATATATATAATATTTTTCATCACTTGTTGCAAAATGAAAACTGGCCTGTGTCTTTGTTCCCATGACTTCTCTAAAGGAAAACTTCACATCATATCACATTAGTGTGAACTAGAGAGTGACAGGGGAGTGGATTTTCACTCCTGTCCCACTCCCACAGAAAAAAATCCTGTCATGTCCAAATCCTGGGCCAGAGTAAACAAAAAAAAACTGTTGCATCCCACTCCTGGTAAAATGACTCCACTCCCATTTTGCTCCCATTTAGAATGACTTCCTGTACCACTCCCATTTTTCCCCTTCTTTTAGTTTCAAGGCAACACATTGAATTTGATTTTCACCCTATTCTTTGTTGGATTACTGTTGGCTTCTGGGAAATGTAGTTCTTTGCACTTGTGTTACACTGTAGGCGTATTGAAAATAAACTACAAAATGGCAGGGCATGTCACATATCATATTTTATCTTCCTGATTGGTTTCCACTCCTGTCTGCTCCTGTTAGCTTTTTATTCTGTACTGTCCCAATCCCGTGATTCATAGTAAAGTTGACTCCCATCCTGCGGGAATCCCATGGGAATCCCATGACCTGCAGGATTCCCAAAAAAATGTCAGCCTCAAGTGTGAACCCTTGCTAGATCAAAGAGTGAACTTACTATAGTGCATATAGACCCTGTGTGCCACCTGTCTATGAACACTCACACAACGCTGCAGCTGCCACATATTTTAAAGTCACATGTATGATCAAGGAGGATGCTCAACTGCACGAGGCAGCTTTTGAGTGAATTTTCCCATCAGCAACAGCACTGTGCTAGTTATAACTAGCCCTTTTCATGTTGCCATATGTGCTATATGTATGTCGCTTCAACATCACGCCTTTAATATTAATGTTGCTTGCATCAGAGGCGTGACAGTGGAATCAAGTAGGCAGCCAGAGGTAGCTACAGACGAACTACAGGGATGAGATGTGACCACTGTGAGCTGGCAGGGAACAGCAATGTGTGTTTGTGTTGTGTGTGTGTTTGCATTCATGTGTGTGTAACCCCTGTTGTGTGTTATAGAAGTTAGACACTAGGAAACCAGTTTTTTTGCTGTTGCAGAATTAAAATGAAAGCACAAAAGGCACAATGACAGCAGATACGTTTAGCTCTGTTGTGAACTCAATGTGAAAATGCCTTCTGTGGTGACACGACCAACCTGGCCTATTATTGGAGCAACATGCTCATAGCAGCTACACCACACCAACTGTGGGTAGGAAGAAATGGCAAGCTTTCTATCATGGAGTTTATTTTATTGCAAAAGTAATAAATCCCTTGTCAAAGACTTGTGTTAAAGATGTTCATGGTTAAAACGTCATGTTTGTATTCCATCATCTGTTGCTATTCCTACTAATCTCCTCTGACACTAAGACTGCCAGATCAAACAGTGTATAAGTTGGACTATTTCATTTATTATAAGCACCTGGAGTCTGGGAGGTGAATGTTTGAAAGGTGACAAGAACAGTAAGTTTATTTCAGTTTGGAATTAGTCTGGTGTTCTTACATCACTGAGAGTCAGTATAAGAAGAATTTATTCATGTGAACATAGAAAGTGTCTTACGCCAAAGCCAACAAACTCATCTTCCAACTCGATTAGCGCTGACATTTCATTACAAAAGCCTCAAGACGGCAAGCACCTTAGGACATGCCAACAGGCTTTTCAAGCTAATCTTGTGATACGTCTCCACAATGCACTACTGCTTGTTTTGAAGTCGCACATAAAGCCAAAAAACACAAATTTGTTCCGCAGAAGGACACAGCATGAGAAAGGGAGAGAATTAGTCAGTTTCTCTCGGCTGAGGGGATATGTTTAAATGCACGCCAACTGTGACACTGATCTGTGACCGAGCCAGCTGTTCGTCTCTCTGCTGAGCTTCATTCAGTCTGACAGCTGGACAGGAAGAAACAGCCATGTTCAGAGACTTCAGATCAGTAGGGTGACTGAAATGAAACACATAAGCTCCACAGGTGAGGCAGGGAAGTGTGTTTGTGTATAGAGTCTAGACAAAATATTTCTGTACACCACATTCTCAGTTTGTCTCTGAGAATGAATGTCAATTTCTCATTTCCTTTATATGCCGAGTTTATGTCTGCAGAGGGACTGTACTGTTTCCTGCGACCCATCAGTTATCAGTTGCTGGTTATTTTCAACCACACATTGCTTTTCAGAGGCTGTAATATGGCTTGTATTGGAGGAAGAAACCCAGATACCAATTGTATTTTTCATTTAGCTGCAGTTACCTGATTTTAAGTTTGCCAAAATGATGACATCATGATGCTGAGTTTTAAAAAGTAAACACACAAACTCTGTCAGGTCTGTCGAAGGGTTGATAAAGTTAAATTATTCTCTAGAGTTTTAAATTCAGTTTTAATTTTAGGCTCATGGGAAGGAAAGAGAACACACAAAAACATAAATAAAGCACGAGTCATTTATCAAAACTTAGCACAGGATCCCAAAGTTGGCAAGTAAAGAATGTCATATTGGTTTATTAAGTATGGCTAACATTAGTAGAGCTAGCACCATCTACCCTGTTCTTGTCAAGTACTTATATGTCGATTCAACAAGACCCAGCCCATCAATAACACCATCTCCATTTTCCAGATTAAAATTTGTCCAAAAAGCATTATGTGAGATAATATCTGTCATTCGTTTGCATATGCAGGTAGGGGAGAGTTATGGCATTATGGCAGTGGCCATTATCTGCAGCTGCAGCTCCAGCTAGTGGCAAATGGCTGCAGTTAAAATATGTTGCAGTCCAAATACAAGATGTGAATGGCATTTCAGGCCTTCAGTAAATAAAATATTGGCTCTGTCATTAGATAACTCTAAGCGCACAACCCAGCCAGTCACAAAGAGTAGAAGGAAGAATCTAAACAAATGCTCCTGGGTAATAGGACATCTAAACACTGACTGGTTTTTGGAGCATTGCATCAAAGCAGATTTGTTGCTGAGGTTGAAAGTTCTAATTGTGAACAGTTGATCATCTGCACCGGCTCAAAAAGGAACATTATAAAGAGGTGCTGAAGTGGCCATTACAATGCCACCAATTAGAGTCAAGATGTCACGGTAGTTGACTGTGTTCTGCTTGTTTCTGCTCCCCACCCGTACTGTTTTTGCTTCATACCTTTAAGTCTGCTGACACTTGTACTACAAATGAACCAAAACAAGAAAACACACCATACTAAAATCCAGATCCCAAGGTTTTTCATTCCTTGGCAGAATGTGTAAATGAAATGCCAGTAAGATTAAAAGGGGAAAAACATTTTTATTACCTGGGTTACATATAGGTAAATTATCAGCCTGTTCATTTTATTAATTACTTTTAGTTCATAAGCAAAGAAGTGGACTAAAATAAAGATGGATGAACTTAGGCTAGTCTACAAAACATTTAGAGCACCCATCAGAAAGACGACGCAGCACTTCATCATACAGAGCCCCACTTCCCTTAGGGGAGCAGCTGGCGTTGCACTTCGAGGGCTAAATTCATCATGTGGAAGAGCACCATGGGGCTTCGACCTGACACTCACACCACTCCATAAGAACAACTTTATATGCAGGTGGAAGATAACTGAACTATGAGCAGCCTCTGAACAGAACTATACTTCATCCAATACTCAACATCAAAAGAGCATGCTGTCTTTGAAAACAGAAATCAAAGTACTAATTGGATTGTTATCCTTTGCTTTAAATCTAAATTAATCATTTTTTTCTGTTACCCAGCACTTCGAAAGCAAAGCAACAGACTCTAAATACAAACTAGTAAATCATAACACAACACAGTATGACAGTTTCATCAACACATTCAGTCAAACCAAGGGATCATTAGAATTCATTTCTATCTGTTTCAGCCAGTAATTAAAGTATTCCCTATCATTGTTGATGCTGTTTGTTCTTCATCTATTCCAGAGGGAAATATATTGGTCCTCAGGAGCTAAATAAGCATTTATCTTTTCCAGCTAAGGAGCTCCATGGAGCTGGGGGGAACAGTACATCACATTATTATCTAATCCATTGATTTATTGGAACCAGTTTCGTCCAGTCGCTTTGTCTCAGTTTAATGCCTGAAGACTGGAAATGTACAGAGTGGCACTTCTGCCCTCCGAAATTTTAATTTACACAAAGAAGTGTACAAAAACTGTCCCTTTAGAGTAAACCACTGACCAAACCATCCTCTCAATTTGATCTCCTTTTGAACAAAGTTCTGTCATTACGGCGGCAAAGAGAGCTATTTCTTAGAATACCTGACACTGATGGGAATCAGATAAAACACAGAGTGGACTGTACTGTCAGAGGGTTATTAGGTTTGAGAAATGAAATGTCATGATCCCCTGAAAGAATCAATCCTCTATAGTATCCAATCAAGTTTTTAATCTTCTTTTTAAAATAATGATAAAGTGTTCTGAAACCGAACTATGGCCTTAAAGAACTCAGTCAATATTTGGTCTGAAAAATTATATTTAAAGACGAAGGTTCAATAGGAAATTAAAAAATCTCCACATCAATCCAATATAGTTAATAAAGGATTGTAAGCCTGGGACAAATCACAGAGCCCATTTTTACAGTAGATAAAATCCACATCTTACTGCACCAGAACACATTTCCCATCTTTGAACCCAGTCATAAAAGTTTCATAAACACAGGAGAGAAAACACAGAACATATCCACCTACATGATCCACCATTGTAATGTTATTAAATTGATATCCCAGCTTTGATGCATCTTACAGACAGGTCCTCTTATTCCCAGACAAACATTGTAAGCATCTGAAGGCTGTCTGGAAGCTGAACACGACAGATGTTTTGCTACTCATTAGATTTATGTTCAGTGTAGAAACAAGCAAAACACAGAAAAGCGTGGGCTAAGTCATCTGGTGTGGCTAAAATTTCTGTTGGGATTTAAGTTACAAAAAACAAGGTGCTGCAAGAGGATGCCTGTGAGTGAGTAAGGGGAGTTCCAGCCCATCAGAGGCAACATAGTTTCCTAAACCCCACTTTGAATCCATCCAGGATGGGACCACTAAAGACTGCACTGAAACTTTAGTGCTTAAAAATCACAAATACAGAGGTTAACCCTGTATGCATAGCCTTTATCTAAAGATTAGGGTCCTTGAAAATATGGTAGTTAAGTAAAGTAATTAATTTTCCCTTTTTATTCAGTGAAAAAAGAAAAGCTATAAACCATTTAAAGCTATAAAACCAGAAACATAACCCCTAATCTGAGTCAATAGAATTATCTATACCTCCAGAAGAAGATTTATAATTTTACTCATGGGATGGGTTAGTTGTAATGATGAACCTTTAACGAACTCTTCTGTGTTAGTATTCTAGCTCACCAATTAACTCTTGGTTCACTGTAACTGCTGCTCAGAAACAATTTCCACCACAGTAGGCATCTATTGTTAGCTCTTAAAACCCACTGAATAGAGATTATCAGACCTCTGTCAGAGTTCTAGGAACTGTAGTAACCCTCCTTTTTGATGATTCAGCTTTTGCAGGAATTGTGAACGATGATGGCTCCAAGAACCATCATATCATTTTCAGCTCCTTATTTAAAGCACTCATCCTGCACAAACAACCTATCAAGTGGTGTAACTGACTGGTCCATAAGCGAGTGTATGTTGTAAATAACAAGAGCCATTAAATGCCACCAACCACCGCTTTTGAAGCCCACTGTGAAGATTAGCAGAATTTAAGCTGATAAAAAAAGATAACTGTTAAATATAGAGAAAACAAAAATGGACCATGACTGAAGTCTAGGCTTTGTTGAGCAAAAGGTACAACATTAAAACTTTTGAAAGTATTTCCTGCCAACATGCTACACTGGGTAGCATCGCACTACAAAGCAGCACTCAGAAGATGGAGAAACCCATACAAGCTTACAAAACATTAAAAGACCTCAACAACTAATGCAGATCTGACAGAAAAACTGGCAAAGGTGTTACTCTGGACCTCACCCTCGGCCAAAGACTGGCGTGCACTGGCAATGAGGGCACTGAGGAATCAGCTGTCAGGTTTATAGAGGCTAATGTTTTTTGTTTTTAGGGTTTTTTTGAAACTGTTTCAGGATTGTATGCCTTTATTCAAAGATGAGAAAACAGTGGATAAAGCAGGAAATCAGGAAAGAGAGCCGGAAGTGCCATGCAGGAAAGGGGGTGAAAAGTTGAAATTGAATCTGGGCTGCACACTTGAGGACCATGGCTTCTGTGTAAGGTGCGTAACTTAACCAATATGACAAATCCATGCTCCAAGAAGCTACAGTGCCTGCCATATTTTCTGCTGTGTTGCATGCGCTCTTAGCAACCTTTGTTTGACTTACGTGATTTTAATGTTCATATCAGGCATCGCCACAGCTGTACAGATGCACATAGAAAAAACATCCTCATGGTCTGTAGACCTCAGGAAAGGTTTTGGCCTCAAAACACCTAGTGGCTATCAAACTAGCACTAGTAGGCCAGAAAATCTTTGACGGAGGGATACTACAGTTGCACCTGCTGGTTATGTAAACCCTTTTATTCAGCCAGGTTCCTCCTAAGGTTAAGTATATCAAAGAAATGTTTTAATCTTGTTCATGCTGTTATCAAAATAATTCAAGTGCTGTCCGTTTAAGTGTAAAGCTGGCTTAGTCAGGATGGGACAAATGAAGAAGCACATACGTGTGTTTCTTCAGAGAGAGTCTGTCCAGAGGCAAAAAAAAATCGTCTGCAAGTATGTTTCACAATTGAATGTTAAAATGTTTTGTCTTATTTTTGAGTTTTTTTTTTTTTTTTTTTTTTTTTTTTTAATATTGTTTAAACATCAGGTCATGTGTCATGAGGGTTATAAGACAGACTATTTCTGGACCTAGCAAAGCAGCTTCCTGAAGTTTTTCTTGCATGTTTTCTGTACACTGTGATTTAATGAGACTTTAATAGATTGCAACCGTGATGGCAATCCAAAGAATACCCACTCAGAGGTTTGTTTTTATACATTTTCTATCACACAAAGAAAAAAAAAGAGAAAAAAGAGAAAAGAAAAAGAAGCAGGCAGCAGTAGGGAAAGTAAAATCTCAATCCCATCTCAGCTGTAGTTGCAGAGACAAATGGAGCCAGTTTTCACTCCAGCAGTTCTACTTCTGTCAGACTCTTGTAACCTAAGACAAAGACATGTGAACTCATCTCATCTCTTTGTACCAAAACAGCCCCAAAGGACGTAATAGCAACATGTCTGAAGCACGACAACTATGCATCTCCTCACCAGCCCCCCCTTTTTTATGCCTGATTGTCTCTTTCACCCCCTTCTTGTTCTCTGCTGATAACCCTTGTCTCTCTTCAAGCTGTCTCACCCCTATCTCACTCTCCCACTGTCACACACTCCATCACTCTCGTCTGCCCTCTCTGCTGCCTTCCTCCTCCATCTATTAAGTGAAGTGCTGCAGACGAGACGCTGGCTGCTGTACACAATGGCCCCTGTATTCACATTGGCTGTTTACTTGTCTGCAGACAGCCCTCAACAAATTCAGTGGAGCAGATTTCTAAACAAGCAGGGCGGAAATCTAAACTGCACTTGAGCACAAAGGTCCCTTTGTTTCCATACAGTGTGCATACCTGTGGCACTTGTTACCACCAAACACCTATTAGATGGGTCAAAAGACGGAACAGATAGAGCCTGTTTTTCAAAGACTCTTACATCTTTTTCATTGCCAGGAAAAAATGCACTAATGAGAGTCATCTAAAAATCATAAATTCTATATAGTTCTTTCTTTGCCACCATCATGTAGTTCTGTAAAAACATGGCTGAAATAGTCCTAAGGTTGTCTTAAGGTGCCAACACATCAATACTGGATAGTTAAAATGTTACCATTCAGAGCTATGGCTTAAACAGGGCTGATTTTTGTGCACAGCTCAGGAAATATAGTCGTAAACACTCAAAATCAAACCTGAAAGTCAGCACTTCAACTTTCATTTCATTTTAAATTCACTGCTGTGGGTAAACAGTCAAAACAAAACTATCCAAGTGCTTGGAAACTAAACTGCATATGGACCTTGGTGAAAAGATAAGCCTATACAGGTAAATAAATTGTGAACACTTGTGTGTGTTAAATTAGTTTTTCAGGTATGGAAATATTTATGCACACGTAAGGGGAAAAGTGCTGCAATTTTTCCTGTTGTACTGTACATGTGGGCGTGTGTGCAGCCATTTGTGTAAACGGTAGGAGCAGATAGATGGGAGTGCCCACGCGCTGGGGCTCAGGACAAATTGGCTGCCTTTCGTCTCTGCATCTCTTTAATTACACAGAACTGAAACGCCAGGGCTGCCTACCTACCGGCCTAATGCTGCGGGAGGAGATATCAACAGAGCCGTTTATCATGCAGAGTGCCGACAAAAGTGGGACAGCTAAAATGTAGTCTCTCTCTACATGATTCTGGCTCTCAGAATAGATACACTGCCCACATCATCGAGAGCACTTCTGTGAAGATGTCAGTGAGGTTTCTGGGGAAGAAAAGGGTTATTAAATTGTTCTGTGGAAATGAATTAATAGGCTACAACTGGGTGAGCAAATTACAACCATTACATCACGGTCAAAAAAAGGAAGCTGGATATTTCTCTTTTATTGTGTTGACTCCAATCCAGGAGTTTGTACTTGAAATCAAACAGCGACCATCATTTCAAAGTGTTGGCTTTCTGTTAAAATGCACTGGCTCTACTTCTGCTGCATTTTAAAGTGTTCCCATCCATGCTGAGTTGGTACTCTCAAAGCTCATTTCATCCATGGTACTCCTGATGCAGAGCAATAAAGACAGGACACATCTGAACTGTTCACAAAAGGTTACAGAGAAAGTGAAACTCTGATTATAATGCTGCCTGCACTGTGGAACTACCAAGCTGCAACGTTCGGTCTGAAAATATATGGCAAAGCGAAAGTGC
The DNA here is from genome assembly GCF_033239565.1 of Halichoeres trimaculatus. Lineage (NCBI taxonomy): Eukaryota > Metazoa > Chordata > Actinopteri > Labriformes > Labridae > Halichoeres > Halichoeres trimaculatus. The sequence goes on from NW_027437180.1 coordinate 27,616,766, forward strand.
GAAAATCTGCAGTTTGAGAAGTATCCACTGGGAGCTGAACATGGAAGAACAGGAAGTCACATACACACCGAGTCAAACAAAGCCATTTTTGCAGCAGAAATAAACATATTTGCAGCCTGTTGCAAAAATTGTCTCCCTTCTGAATAGATAATTTCATTATCAGCACACAATGAACAGAAGTGATTTTTGCCAATCATCTCAGCTCATGTGACTGACAAACTGTTAGTGTGAAGTTAGTGTTTCACTTCAAAACTCTGTTACATAAACAGGCGTGATGTCACGGAGGCCATTTATTATACCGTCTACGGAAACTACTCAACCAACTAAACCGATTAGGTAAATTTAGGCATTATATCATGATCGACTTCTGTCTGTGTTGTGTGTCCAGAAATTAAATTAAAAGTTATTCTAAATGGTTTGTCTGTATTGATTGTTTTTTTTTCTTGTCACATAGGATTTTCTGTAGTAACCATAATCTCCCAGTGGTTTCAGTGGACCAAACAACCACGTTGTTTTTACACATGAAAGTCTGTGGGTAAATAAAGTCAAACAGGTTTACTATGTGTGGCTAATGCTAGCATGGCTAGCACCACTAGCTCAAGAACACTTAAACACCTGGACAGTGGGACCTGGAATCAAAAGCCGCGTTTCCACCAAGCACTCCAGTTCAGTTCAGTTCAGTCCAGTACAGTTTGGCGCGGTTTGGTACGGTTAAGCCTGATCCCATTTGTGTTTCCACAGCACCCCTTCAGAAGGGTACTGAAAAGTGGGACGGCTTGTCTCGGTTATTTGGGGATCTGTCCAGGGACCAGTCAGTGGAAACGCTGTAAAATACGTGCTGTGCCGAGATTAACCGAACTGAACCGCTTGGTGGAAACAGGGCTAGACATATGACCTTTTGATCATACTGTACGTTTTACCATTTAGTCGAACCACCCACTTCATATTTTCGACAACAAAGATTTCCAACTGGGGAAAAACTTGACTTCAAAGGATAGCAGAATGAGGTGGTGCCAAAACTGACAAAAAAGTGCTAAAAAAAACCCTTCAGTAACCTCAAAAAGTGAATTACTTGATTCTTTTTGTTTGCAAATCCCTGGTACTTTCTTGTGGATAACTTTTTAACCAGGGTTTTCAAAAATATCTTCAGAAATAAAGTTTGAGTTCATTGTCAAACATATTTTTTTTTACTTTTTTTTACTTAGTTTCAGAGTTTTTCTTTGGTTCATTAACAGGACACTGCAAGAGGACGAGCTTTTTCAGGCCTGAAAAATAAATGCTGAAGCAGAGAGAGGGGGGAAGCTGACTAGCACTACCAATTTTATCTGAATAATATATCACATTTCCAGTTTGTATTTTCTTTTTCAGTGGGTGGAAGAAAGGAGCTTAATATGAAAATGAGGCCAAGCAATTCATCAGTGCTTATTACAATGATAAAGAGAAAAGAAAAATATGAAATATTTATGTGTCTTAAACAAATCCCTCCTTTTTTCTTATTATGAAAACACATTTTTCGCTGCTCCTGCTCTACATGCAGTCATACCTTTCAGCATCACAACAAACACATCTCACTAATAAGAAGGAAACAAGGCGAGAAAGAAAAACGAGAGAACGGAAGACGAAAACACAGATTTCTTTTCTCTGTCTCAGCAGTGCCACCTGGGGCAGCAATCACCAGCCCTCCCACTGCCTATTAGCTCCCACACTCACAGCAATCAGCATCTACTAAAGCATAAGGTCCATGTTGCACATTGTTTGTTTGCGCCTCCAGTGTGTGTGTACATTTCTGTGTGTTTCTGCTGTGCTCAGATTTTTTTGTACTGAGACTTTTTTAGCATAAGAAGCAAAAACATTGGGATAAGCACTTTAAAATTAATTAGCAGACCTCACGGGGAAACATCCAGCTGAGGCTGAGAAGAGGGAAAGCGCTGCCAAGTGTCAGGGGCAGATATTTTTCTTTTAGAAAGACGGTGAGGTGCCTCTGAAACTCACCAGGCCACAGTGGGAGTAGAAGCTTTATCTAAATGTTTATGCACATTCTTTGCTCTGGCTCCATATACAGTATCAATAATAGTTGTTTTTCCTTTAATAAATTACTAGAGAGGAGGGAGCAGGGAGTGGTATGAAGGCAGATATAGACAGGGGTGCTGGTTAGAATGATGACAGGAGATGATTCAAGATGAGGTGGGGATGGAGACAGTAGAGAAAAGAAAATATTTAAATTTAAAAACAAAAGAAGTAAAACAACACCACAGGGCCTAAAAAGAAACAAATAAATAAAAAAAGAAAATGGAAAAAAGAACCCAGAGAAGGCAGAGTTGAAAGCCATGAGGCAGAAATCTGACTTCACCTTCAGTGGGGTTGATAGCTGCGGGCAAGCTGTCCCATGGGAGGGTCCAGGCAGGGCAAGGATGAGGAGCGAACACTGCCTCGATGCCATTTTCCTGGGGTGGAAAACACACACACACATAAATACACAGGTTACCATAGAAACCCCTCCAAGGCCTTGAGGTTCTGTGGTCCAAACAGTTGTAATGAAGTGATTTAAAGAGAACAGTTCTCGAACAAGCCCTGTGTCCCCTAACTCATACTGATCTGAAGCTACACCCGAGGAAAAACACTGCTGGTGCACTTATTACTCCTGCAAGGAAAGAGCAAATGTGCCAAAAGCGCCTCACACACACCCACACACTCCAGGTAAAGCGTTCTTTTTTTCTCCAGTTTCTTTGATGATTTGAGAGCTTCTGCACAGACTATTAAGGTCTGAAATGAGTGTGGAGTCATTGCTCTTATTAAGCTCTTTAAGGTAAATCTAAAAGAAGCTCTGTGTTTGCTTTCACATGATTGACCTTTCCGATAAAGTCTGATAAAAGGTCCTTCGAGGCCAATTAAAAAATACTTTGCTTAATGTAAAAAAGGGCTGAGTGTTCAGTAAGATATCACAGGCATTAGGTAAAACAAAATATGACAGTGAAAACACTATATTTTTTTCCTCTACAGTAATAAACAAACTTGTGGCATTTTTTAAAGGTGGATATTGTGTTTTCTCATGGAAACAAATATAGATAGAGGGTAACAATGCTGGATGTCCACACTAAACATGAGCAAATTAATAAACTGCTATAAATTCATATGCTGTAGAGATCTTTGAGCCTGTCTGTAAAATGACCAATCAAAGGGAAGGGGGTTTCTGGAGCCGTGAGCCTTAAAGAGACAGCAGCCAGACGAAAGAACTGTAGACAGAGGCTAAAAATGTTTTTCTGAAAAATCGTAATTACATTAATGTAGACTTTTTCAAGCTGCAGCAAGGGTAAAAAGCTTTAACTTAAGTGCAACTCCTCCTCTTTAGTTACCATCTTAAGTGGTATCCAAACAACTCCAGCCCAAATTCCAAACCCACAGTTTCTAAATGCATTAACTAAACTCCTCCTCCTCATTTTGACCCTTTTGGATGCATTTCCAAAACTTTTGCAATTATAGCACTTAATCCGCAAATTCCCACAAATGTCCACAATCTCATAGACTGAACAGCAGACCACTTAAGCAGTCAGTTTTCTTCATGACTGATAGATGGTTACACCAGTTGAGCCTAATGGCATGAAGAACAAGACCAGTCAAATTGATCTACTGCTGGGAAAACGTCAAATCAGTGTTTCTTTTTGTGTCCAAGTCAGTGCCCACGCCCTGCGTCTTTTATTTTCAATCCTAATATATGCATCAAATTTACGTAGTTTTATCACTGCTTACACAGGTGACCCTGATCATAGCCCTGTTTTATTCATTGGTGTGAGGCCTTTTGTTAAAAACATACACATGTCCATAACTACGAAGATAACCTTGGGTTTTAAGAAGAATCCCGCTGCCCTAACAGGCTGAGAAGAATGCTCACAAGTATAGATTTCTTTGCATCACTGTCAATGATAAGTTGTCTTTTGGGCCTCATTTGACACTAAAGCTCATCAAAGAATATGTTTTTATCTGCAGCTGTGAAATTGACAAAGTTTTGATGAAAATTTTCAATGCTTGGTTTCTTAAATCTTTTTATCAATTCTCTTTTGATTTTATGAGTCACAATAAGAAGCTGGGCATTGCCAGATTGTACTACTTTCAATTTCAGTTAGATATTAAAACTGCAGGCTCTTAAAAAGGCTCATTCAGTTGTAAATAGCTTGTATCATCTGCTGTATAAAGAGTACATATTGCCTGCGCCTTGGCACAGATATACTGGACAATCAGAAAAACCCTTTTGTCTCAACTGCTTTAACCCTCCCAAACAGCTCTATGTGAAACCTTTTACGATATTTACTTCCTTGCCATTGTCTTTTTAAATCAATTTAGTGTGCTGTTATTCCTTTCTATTGTCTGTGTAATAGTTGTGTTGTGCTGCCAGGTGTAAAACAGTTTGCACCTCTGGGAGGATAAAGACTTCATAGATCTAACTGTTAACATGAAAAAGGAGAAATACAATCCTCAGCCACTTTTTAAGACCTGAGCTCAACTTAAAACTAGTAAAAAACACCTTCTGCACTGGGTTAAAGTGATAACACGCTGTGAGAGTTATCCATGTTTTCAAACTGCATCAGCCCCATTCTGCAGATGTACACAGAAAACCTACTTAGGGAATAGAAGACCCAACACGAGAGAATGACTTTACGCTGTCAAACTGTGAGAGAGGACAGCGCTTTACTCAGCAATGTGTAAAAATGAGTCAGTCATTAACCATCCATACATCTGATTAGTTGTAGCACTTGGGTTTCCACGGGGAGGGCAGACACAGACTTTGAGTAATCCCTGTTTCTGGAACACTGGCTCTCCTGTGATCCTGTTTTATCTCACAGAGAATCCAAGATTTCCCTGAATTTTTATTCAACTGATCTTGTTAACTCACTAATCCTTCTTTTCTTAGGTCTTATTTCCTGGATTATCCTCCTGTTGTCTTGCTTTTATGGATCGCACTGTTGTCCAATATGAGCAACTGCTTTAGAGGCGTGTCGATCAATTTGTGAGTGATAGCAGCTGGGGTTTCATCCTGGAGGCATTGGTTGTAGATGGTGGGGGTGCCCCTTTGTTTACATTTGTATCACGGGTTGTGCCTCTACAGCTCCACAGCTCATTGCACACTAATGCTCAAGCAGTTTGACTGGCCTGCATCAGTGTGTGCTAACTGAGGTGAGGGGGGAAAAGGAGAGTTTATGAGCTGTTCACACAGTGGATAGTGTAGCGAGATGAGCCCGCTGCCTCTGGTTAGTAGCAGTGAAGGATCGCGTGTCACCACGTCAGATGGCAGACCTCTGTCTCCATACACTTGCCAAGGAACACACACATATACACACATTCATATATGAGGTGATGTGCACACAGACACATACACACATACGCTCAGGCATATTGGCCAAGACAACACAACAGCTGCAGTGCAGACATGAATGTGGCGACATGCAGCCATCCTTGTAATCCCTCCAGGCTAAGAAAGAATGGTGGCCATTGTGTTTGTGTGTGCCTGTGTGTGTGCCTGTGTCACACATTCCTCACAGTTTTAATGTCTGATTTCAACCTGCTGTGAAAACTGTCATTTGAGCACATCTGTGCCCAAACGAATTTCATCTGTCAACAAGGCATGTGTGAGACACATCACATCCTGACCACCCAGCTCACTTAGCCTCACCAAAGCCTCTCTTTCTCACCATCCTCTCCTCTCCTCTTCTTCTGGCACTTTAAAATCACAATGTTACAGAAACTTTGCCAGCAGGAAATCGCAGTGAATATTTCTGCTGAGAAAGCTGAGCAACAAGCAAACAGTCTGAAGGCTCAGTGTGGGAGGTTAGTAAGGGGTGAGACTCCTTTTAAACGGCTGCTGGAAAAGCTGGTCCCAAACAATTTGCAGGGGCAATATGTTGTATGCTATAAAGCTAAAGAAGCAGAAATGTGTGGAGCTGTGTGTGTGTCTTCCAATACTTCCTGAGGGAGCTGGGTTTAACAGTGTGGACACATAAGTCTGTTCTTGTGTGTCTTTTCTTCTCTTTACACCACAATTTTAAGCCATTACCATAAAATACTTTTTAAACCTAGCTATAAAACTTTGTTTTGGACTGAATTCATTGTTTTTATTGCACCTGAGTCGGGGATAAGCTAAATGTGCACTGTCTGCACTTTGCAAGTGGCAACAAGATCCACAGAGAAAACTAAATTGTTTATTTTATAATGCACTAAGGGCAGTGATATCCTACTATTGTAGACATATTTTATGTTTCTTTCTCGAGTGGTGTGTTGGTTTGTCTTGTTTGATGAATATATTTTCTGCACAAGCAATACCTCGCATTCAGGCAAGCATCCTTCAACCTATCCCACTTGAAATGTAAATTCTGCGACTGGAAGCACTTAACATTCAAGCACTTAAAGAAGGAAGAAGAAAATTTCAACAATTAGGACAGTCTGCCAGAAGCCTCCACATTAACTCCACACCACATTCTTCAAGACAAAATCAGCAGAAAATGGGTGCATGAAATTACAGGGATAACAGATAATGACCAGTTGGGGTCTGACAAACCTTCTATCTGTGCTCTGAAGGGAGACAGCTCCTGATGTTCAGAGTGTATGTTAAAGATGTGCTTGGAAACCACAGACAAGTAAGGCATGCAAATAATTAAGAAAATGTAATTATTACTTTCAGTTTAGTCATTGTAGGTCTCGGTCCTCCGACAAAGGGAAGCTGTGAGGTCATCTCCTGGCTTTCTTCTTGCTCCTTTGGACTAGTTTGGTTTTCTTCAGCTGACTGGACTGGGATGCTTGATGCAGGCATTTGGGGGATGTTGAGGGTCATCCCGCATGCCTTAGCTGCTCTGAGGACTCCGGGAACCTCCTGGACACGGCTGTACCAGCGTAGCAGGTGTGGGAGCTGATGCAGGGTGTTTGCAGCATGGGTTTGGACAGAGCACTATCAAAAACAATAAAAATGAAAGAGAAGATTTTTAAAAATACATGAGATATTGATTAAAGGTCTCATGTGGTCTGTCATCTCCAGTGGAGCGAGATGTCAGGGTCCAGGAGGATTTACTCATCACACTACAGGACAGACATACAGACAGACAGACATGAGGAGAAATGGGGGCAACAGGAATAACATCAGCAGCGTTGGCAGGTGGGGGGTGGATTAAAGACACAAACAAAGATGTGACCAGAGGAGCAGTACCACTGTGTGCAACTATGTGAGGAGGACAGGAGAAGAGCATGGGACACAGAAGGAGAAGGGGCACTCTGCAGTATGACGAGTGAGTGCAGTGGAAAGGATCGGCCATGGCAGCATGTGTCGTGGACAGTGATGGCCGTTAAGAGGAGACACGCTAGGCTGAGTGTGAAACTGGAAACCAGTGGAGCACAGCTGACTACTAAAAGCCTCATTGTGAGAGCTAAAGTTCATTCCCACAGTCGAGGAACAGTTGGTGACGGCTGGAGGGTGAAATGGAGGTTGGGACTTCTTGACTGCTTGACGGTGAAGCATTCCTGATCAATAACAATGTACCATTAAACTAAAGAGGCGTTGCCCTATGTAGTCTCCTTCAGTAACTTAAACTGCTGCTACAAACTTTACTTCTAAATTATGCAACCATTACATCTTATGAATATTCAAAAGCACACGCTTTTGAAGTATTGCACTTTTTTCTCTGAGTTAAGAGTTTTGAGGTCAACATAGGAACCCACCAACTCTTAATCTGTTGCAAGGAGAAAACTGTTCCCAAAGAAAGAAAGTCATTGAAATGCATTTGAACCTGCTGCATTTGAATAGAAACCCTCCCTCACACTGTTATCACTCTTTGCCAGGTGCCTCTAGACCACCTTTGAGAAAACCTGTGCCAAGCTTGCTGTAGCCAGTCCCCTTAACTCAAGTTTCTGCCTGGGTGGATGTAAAAAAAAAAGAGCTGGGTGTACTGCCTGCTCACCCTGAGCTGGAGTGTCAAAACTGTGCGTCATGCATATTATGAAAAGTTATGACAATAAAGACATTAAATAAAAAGACATGAGGGGAGGTCTAGTGCTGAAAAAGCTCCTCCATATGAGGTCACACCAGGCTTCAATCATGTGCCTCATTTTGGTTTGAAAGACAAAGCCATACAGAAACACTTGATTGCTCACAGCACCATAATGGGTATTTTGCTTACAGTAAATTCAGAGAAGGTCGCAGGATGTCAATGTACTGAGAGGAAAGTATTTACAGAAAATATAGGTGCTGATATTAAACATTAATGAGTACTTGACATGTATTCATTCATACAAATAAGGTGACTACTTGAGAAGGAAATTAGAGCAAGGTCATTTGCCGCAAGGGTTCATAACTGACAAGACTTAAACATAAATCATTAACACCAAGGCCCTTACCAAGTAATGATAGATGCATGGCAGAAGCACCACATCAGTCAGAGTGAAGTAGAGTCCCTCAGCAAACACATGCTCAAGCGGAGGCAGATCTGTAGTCTTCACTTTCCTGATCTCAGAGTTCTCCCTGCTGGTGGAAGTGGGAACTGAATCCACAGACAGCTTTGCCAAAGCCGCCCTAAGCTCAAGTCCATCACAGTCAGATTGTCCAGGTTCAGACATACGGTCTGGGTTCTCTTGGCCTCCAGAGGAGTCTTTCTTTTCATTCTGTCTCTGTTCTTGGAGTTTCTGTCTGCGTATTTTGTCATCATTGTGGACTTTGACAGGCTCAGCTAGCCTTCGCTCCAGTGTAAGGATGGAGAGAGGTAGCTGCTGGTGTGGATTCGAGGGATTTTTGAGATATTTTTCGACATCGCAGGGGATGCCAATTTCACACAGACGGGTCCACTTGCTTACCTGACAGAGAGGAAAACAGCAAAAGTAAAATCTTTGAAAGCATTCAAAACTGACATACACTGATTAAAAAATATCCTTTTTATTTGAGAGTCCTGTGTTTAATATAAACCAAATCAGTTCCAGCAAAGGAAACCATAAAAATAAAGGCTTTTGAAATAACTAAAGTCTTTTAATTATGCAGCTAGATCCACTGATTAAGCACAGATAGCTTCCTAACACCTTTAAGGGATTATATTCCAATGAAAGATATGCAGAATAAAAGTTTGCTTGAAATTGTTATTATCAATCAATATTCCAAAAGTTTGGAATCCCTGCATCAGTACAGTCTGTTTTTATCAACAGTCAAATGTCAAATTCTTCACAAGCAGTAGTGTGCTAGAGAAACATATGAGCACCACGGTAATGTGATGCACAATTTATATATATATATATATATATATATATATATATATATATATATATATATATATATATATATATATATATATATATATATATATAAAGTCTCCTAGTGCAACATCATAAATTGCCCTGTCCAGTGTAATTTTAGCAGAAAAGATGCAAAAGAAATGCTTTGTAGATGCTCTTTCAATAAAACATAAAAAGCACAGAGGTCTTAATGGATGAATCATGAAAGAAGTATCCTCTGGCTGCTTTCCCAGTGAATGAAACATAAAAGGGTGCCCTCTGGATGGCTTTTCAGTACATAATGTGATAAAATACCCTCTTTATGCCATTTGAGGACAAACATGTAATTAAGTGACCCATCAGGTGTTCTTCGTTGATAAAATGTAATGAAATGATCTCTCATATGCTCTTTCAGTGGATAAACGTGTGTACCCTGTTTGAAATTCAAACCTTTAATATAGGTTTGTGTAATATCAGTTCAATATATAAACTGATTAAACTACACAGTTATTAAATGACCACGTAAGTTGTTATGTTCAGTCCTAACAAGGACTAGGTTTTAATTGTGTAACCTCCAGGCTACCAAAGTGCCTGTCTCTATGCTTGCCATCACCAGTGTAAAACAGTCATGCACTTTCTTATCCAGTATTGCTTGACTTTGGTCATGTGTGCCTCTATTGTGTTGTGTTACTCACCTCAGCACAGGCCTTTAAACAGGTCTTCTTGAACCCCAGCAGTGCCAGCACATCTAGTCTGCAGGGGTCAGCCTCAAGGGTCTTGTTGATGATGTGTCTGAGAACCACTGCCAACCCTGCCCTGCACAGCATCCCAGTTTCATCCAACACTGCAGGGAGACGGCAGCCCCTCACCAGCTGGGGCAGACTCTCCTCCCGGATGTCAGAGACATCCACAGTCTCTGGTAGCTGGCTCTTCAGTGACAGTAAGTTGGCAGGTTTGGAAAAGACCAAAAACACTTTGAAAGACTTGCACTCACAGTAGGAGAGAAGAAAGAGGGCAATGGACGTGTGCAGCGGAAGACGGGGCTCTTCGTTTTGGAGACTCACTTCTAGATAGAGGGAGGGGGGCTGTTTGCCTTCGGAGTTCTGCATTGTGAACTGAACTATGGTGTAGAAACAGAGGGATGTTAGTCACAGAAAAAGTCTTAGACTGTGTTTCGGTGTCACCTAAGCACAAAGTGAGGCCTTATAGCGGAAATATAATTTCGGATACGGTCATTCAAATGTTTTGAGCGAATACTTACAATAACGATGATGATGTGGACATATACACCGGCATTTAGAATGAAACCACGTTGTTATGGTACACGCTTCCTTGTGCAATGCTTCTTCTTTACTTCAGGTTTGAGCAAACATAACCCGACAGCGACACCATGTGTTAGCTTTTGAAAATACAACACAAGTTACTTGAAATATTTTTAACACATAATGTGGCTTAACATGTTTGAGTGTTATTCTTATTATTGAAATAATCATTTTTTATTAGATATTAAAGCTGGGTTTACATTGTTAAGCTTGTTTTTTTACTGCATCGACATCCATAGAAGGTTCCATGTTTCCACATTCCGGACATATTTAACGGTTGCACTAGTCACAAGAAAAGCGTCCGCCACGGCTGGTGGATTCTTACTAGGGAGAACTTGTTTAACCGTTAATTTCACCAAACTCCAAATCCATTTACCATAGGTTGAATTTAAGGTAAGGTTACCCATCTAAAATGTTATTCTATCGATAAGGCTCTACAGCCGGCAGCTGACGGGGAGGTAACTTCAGCTGCTTTCGGATGCTCTGTGTCTTGTCTGAACATATGATGTCACATGAAAAACTGAATAAGCTGGATGTTACAGTGTGAATTTGAAAGGAGGTTGACTGAGTAAGAAAAACAAGGGAATCTGGGGCTCAGCCTTAGGCGTAGACTGCTTCAGTCTCTACTTTGTACAAAACCAAAACAAAGTTCCACTGAAAGAAACTAGGTTGTTGTGTCAGGGGACGTTGATATGTAAACAGTGCAGCTCACTACGGTTATGAAGTATCTCAACGTATGGTTTTTGTGTGGGGTAACTAACCTCGGTGCAGTCTTTCTATTTGTATGGTTATCGTTGCTAATGTTTCAAATATGTGAGCAGTGATTGGGCGTTGTTTTGATCAGGCTGGACTGAACAAAAACACAAGTTCTGCAAGGAGGTTTAAAATCTTACACATATTTTAATTTTCTTTATTGTCATTTTCAATATTTTAACATCCTATTATAATATTGCTAAATGTGAGAAATGACCCAGCGACTCTTGTGGTGGCAGACTTTTATCTTCAGTTTTTGAAAATATATTGTAATAATCGAATTCTGAGTCAGTTTTGATAAATGTGAATGTGTATACCATTGTTTATCCAGTGGCTCCAGTTTTTTTTTTTTTTTTGTCCCCTATATTTGAAGGGACAAAAACTCTTGTTTGGTAACCTAACTGAACTGTGGCTGTGGTTCTAATGTTTTTGTAACTGAAGCCTAAAAACTGGTATTGATTTTTCCTTTCCAGTCAAAGCCATGGCTGGACCTGTCAGTCTGGACTTGGACCCCATCTTTCTGAAAGGTCTCAGTTATCTGCACTCCAAGAGTAAAGACTCAGCTGAGAAGCTCAAAGCTTTGCTAGATGAGTCTCTTTCCAGAGGAAGTGATTCATCCTACCGTTCATTACAAAAGGTATGACAATTATGTATGCCGATAGACCCATATTTTAACCACACATTTAAAAGTTAAGCCTTCTGTGTAATAATACTTTGTCCACAGGATCTGGAGGTTTCCAAGGTGTCTGTGTCAAAACTGAGTTTAAGTAAACAGGACTCAAAGTCCTCCTCAAGCTCCTCGTCCTCCAGCAGCAGCAGTGGCAGTAGCAAATCCAGCTCAGAAAAGAGTAAGAAAGAGGCAGAAAAGAGACCCTCAGAGAAGGTATGAGATTTTTTTTATCTCTTTCAATTTAGATATGTGCCTCAAAACACTCAAAGCACGACCTAAAAAAATACTTTTATAACGTGATTAAATAAAGTGTAGAGTAAGGGAGACTGTTACAGCTCGCAAGTTTAAGTAATTTATGATCAAACTGATTTGCATCTGTCCTTTCATAATGAAATACAAGTCTACAGAAAAGAAAAAAACTTTTCTCTCTAATGTTTGTGTGTGATTCACATACAGGTCAGGGTTGACTTAAGTGATGTGGACCCTCCCAAAAAGCCTCGTTTGGAGAAACAGGAGAATCGTTCTTCTCCAATTACTGTTCAGACGAGCAAAGACCTTCTGCCAAACATTAATGATTATGATGAGACCAACGCTGATGACTTTGCTATGGAAATGGGCTTGGCATGTGTGGTCTGCAGGTACACCTTAACTAGCAACAAGCCCATTTAATGTCCCTCGTCAATATGAATTTCTGTCTGATTATGTTTAAAAACTTGATATAAACTAAACCTTCTGTCTATGTCTTGTATTTTGTTTGCTGTTTCTTTTGGATTGAAGACAAATGACAGTGACAATGGGGAACCAGCTGGTTGAGTGCCAGGAGTGTCATAATTTGTACCACCAAGACTGTCACAAACCCCAGGTGACAGACAAAGAAGTAAATGATCCTCGGCTGGTGTGGTATTGTGCTCGCTGCACCAGGCAAATGAAACGCATGGTAAGAAAGAAATTGTCTATTTTTTTATGGCTCTTCATCATCATCATCATCATCATCTTCATCATTTATTACATTTCTTATTAGCGCATGTGCATTAGTGTTATTTCTGTACTGGTAGTGTTTCTCTGTCTAAAATAAACTTTATGTGTGTCTGTGTCTTCTAGGCCCAGAAACCTGCACAGAAGCCATCCCCTGCCTCTGCATCATCAGCCCCAGTTGTAAAAGATACACTAGTGAAGAAGACAGAGCTTAAAGCCAAGACTGACACAGCCAGCACCTTCCAAGCCTTCAAAAGAGCAGAAGTCAAGGTATGTGTCTTTTGACAAAGAAAGTGTAAAGAAACACTTTGAAGGCAAATATTTGTTGCTGCCCCTTTTTATTATGGTTGTAAAACATTTATTCTTGTTATTTATAACCCAGAGAAGTAGAGGAGATTAAATTACTACATTGATTAAATCTGGAAATGTACTTAAGCCTGCAAAGATAATATGATAAGCATCTAAAATTGAATAATCCCTCTTGCCTCAGAGTGGTGACCGGGCAAAAGATTTGTTGTAGGTCTAAATTAAAAAAAAGTCCCACCATCTTCTTAAATAATGAGAGTAAACTAGGAATATTTTTAATACTTGTCATACGATTGCAGTTGTGTTAACTGTTTATTGTTTCAGGCATCTACAACATCAGCCAACCCCAGCAGCAGCAGCTCCTCCTCCTCAAGTAGTGGTCTCACAGGCTGGGCTGCATTTGGTGCCAAGACAAACCCATCTCTCCCTGCCAGTTCCAAACTAGGTTCCTCAGGCCAGAGTGGGAGTCACAAAACCTCAACAACTCCTTCTGGCCAGAAACCTGTCGGTCTGTCTGGGTTGGCAGGAGCCAAGTCCGGACTTGGAGGAGCAAAGATACCTGGGAGCGGTAATGGAAACGGCTCTAGCCAGGTGCCTCTTAAACCTCCTCCTCCCCTGACTTTGGGTAAGCAGCCACTGAACCGTTCAGGCAGCGGGGAGAACCAAGGGAAAGGGTCTTCGTCATCAGGGGGTGGCTCCCCCAGTGGTTCCCAAGCTGGAGGGAATGGAGGCAGCAACACAGGCGGCAACGGGAACAATGGGAATGGGTCAAAAGCTGCACCAGGGGATAAAGCACCAACATCCCAAGAGTCCCAGCTGAACGCCATGAAACGGTTACAGCTTGTGAAAAAAAAGGCAGCACAGAAGAAGCTTAAGAAATAAGCAGAGGTCGATAGATGTGGGTTAAAATGTGAGGAATGAAAAACGCTGTTGAATCAATGCCAGAGCAGTATGTTTGTATATGTAGTGATACCATTCAGTCAAATACTTGAAACTGTCTTCGTGTAAATGCTGCTGGACTCTGTGCCTCGCTCTGCCCTAACAAATCTAACCATTCAAAGAGTGACTGTCACTTTTTATCAACAAATGTCATTAAATCTCTTCTCTTAAAAACTGCCTGATGCATTGAATTTTTTGGAGGTTGTGATATTCATAGTCTATTTAAAATAATAAATAAAATAAACAGAGTAAATCTTGGATCTGGATTTATTGGTGACATTAAAGTTACAATATAAATGATGATAGATCCCTTCATTTCACATTTACATAAGACATTTACACTTCATGTGTTAATATTTTCACATTAAACATTTTGAATCACTTCATGTATAAAATTTACTTTAGGAATACATCACTTCATTATCGATATGAACAACACTGAAGTACAAAAAGTGCTCAGCACAGTGCCCTGTATTTTACAACTAATATTTCTATTCATCACAGGTTGTTAAGTCTCATTCGTGAGCTGTAAAGTCTTGAGATGAAATCAGATTCAACACTTTTGGTATGAGACAACTGAAAACATGTAGATTCCTTAGTGCAAGTCTGACTTAGGTGCAGGAATGTAAAACGATGCAGTCAGAATAACTTCATTAACAGTCCAGGAGTTACGTTTGATATGCTACAGGGTGTTTAATGTGTGGTTTCTAGGTTTGGTTATCTGAATATCCCACAGTGACATATTTATGCATAGGACATCCTGCCCAGGTAGTTGGCTGGGACATACCCCCTCTGTCCATTAGCCTCAGCTAACCACCAATCCTTGTTGCCTCCCAGGTCCGAGAACTGGAGGATGCGGACATGCTGGTACTCTTGTAAGGTCAGCTCCTGGTCACAGCGAGCTTGAAATGCATATACAGCGTAAAACTGTAGGAAGAGACACAAATGGATGTAATCTAGCAAACAAAAATACCTCAAGTAGTGGTTGATTTGTTGACTCAAACTGAATAAAAATACATCTTATTTGGGCAATAGAAAATTTACACCTACATGTATTATCATGTACCCTTCCTTAAATCCAGTAGGTGGCAGTGTTTATTAGCTTTTCATTGGTTGAAATATATCATCCCAACATTTTATGTTTGTACGACTTTCATGTTCTAATGTTGGTCAAAGCTAAACTATTGACAAAAAGCAGTGATTGTTATAACGCCTTTACCTTGTTATGTCATGGACTGAACTGAGGCAATTCAAAGATGCTTTGATAAAACAGCCCTATTATTTAGCATCAGGATCTCAAGTGCTATGACACTTGTTTGAAAGGTAAGTTGCATGGATTATGTTTTTGTTTGTTTGTTTTTTTGTTTTTACATAGTTTTCAGCAGCTCTGAAGTGTTCATACACTCACGAACAATCTGGCATGTGGCTTGAATAAGACTTATTGACATCCACTGATCAAAAGCTTCAGATCAGAACTGACCCGACTGACATCCTTCTCTAATGATCTCTTTTTCATGGGTAAATTTCACACCACACATACCTGCTCGACATCCCCGTCCACTGACTCCTCCACCTCTCCAGGGCTCTCTGGCTCCCCCTGTAAGCCGGAGTTGATGGAGCTGCTGTCGGTGGTGTTGAGGTTGAAGCTGCGCAGGCTGCTGCTGCCACTGCCTGATACAAACAGGCTGATGTCATCAAAGTCTTCATCCACCATGACAGGCTGTGGCTGTTGCTGCTGTTGCTGCTGCTGCTGCAGCTCTTTGACCATCTGACCTGCCCTCATGGAGTCCCTCAGAGGGTTGTACTGCTTCAGGAATGTGGAGTAGACATAGCCCTGTGAACCTTAATACAAAAGAGGGACAAAAAAACGTCTCACTTTATGTCGTGTATAGACCCATACAGATGACAATAAGATGTTCTAATATGTTATATTAGATTAGGGGCATGTACAAACTTTTAAATGGGAGGGCCCAGCCCAGGCACTGACTCAAGCAAGAGTGCATAGTTATCACAGCACAGCATTTATATTTATTAAAAAATCTGTCTTCACTGATTAACTTGAACCTTGAACAAAGAATCATATGGAGGTTTTTTAACTCAATACAATATTTATAGCTTTAAAAAGAAACACAATAGAGTAGCAACATCTACATTTTCTTATTCAAGGACAAAAAAAAACAGGATCTTGGTCCAAATTCATAATTTGTAGTTCTTGAAAAAAAAAAAGACCATGCACTGAAAATATCAAGCAAATTGCAGCACACTGTCAAAACTACATGTTTGTATAATAAGTTCAATTCCCTGGCTGTTCAATTCATTTATCATAAATTTAAAAGGCCAAGGCTCACCAGGACACCAAGCATTTATGGTACATTTCAATAATAGTTTAAGCAATATTACTGATATTTTGGAGGAGACACATGTCAGGTAAAGGCGATAACACCATAACATTTAATATCAACATTTTATCTAAGTGTACTGTCCCTTTAAACAATAATAAATACCGAACAAATCAACATGAAGCATTGCTTTTTGGAACTAACAAAGAATTGTTGCTATATTTAAAAAGCTATATGCCTGTGTTATGAGTATGTGTAGTTAATACATGCAACTGCATATCTTGCACTGCAGAGCTGCAACAATAAGTCAGGGCATTCCTTTTCATGATCTGAAATCAAGTGTGTGAACTGAGGAATGTGTAAATATGAGCTAAGCATATTCATAGTGTTGATATCATCTGCAGAATGAACAACAACTTCCTGGGAATGCTTGTAATCCCGGAGGAAAAGACAAGTTTGTGAAGAACTTTGCACCAAGAAACACACGCAGCTTTTTTTCTAGGGCTCGTAAAAACAGAACTTGTTATTGCAGAGTACAGAGAGGCGTGCAAGCATGCGGCGTCTCTACGTCCTTGTTTCCCAATACCCACAGGGAGAAGCTTTGTACTCTAAGTAACACTGCTTACAGCGTGCAGTGGTTTGTTCCAAACAAGACATCGAGATCTCAGGTGCCTCTTTGAGACATGGAGGGGAGATGGAGACAAGCTATGCTGGCCCTGTTGTGAGGCAACTATCTCAAGAGGCAGGCAAAGAGGTACCAGCAACCATGACATCCCAGGAGCTCCTGGGACTGGTTCTGTGTGCTGACTTGTCAGTGTCAGAAAGTAAAGTTTGGTGCATCGACAGCCTGAGTCATCTAATAGATTCATGTGTATTCACTGAGGAATGTCTATAAAAAGAGAGCTTTACCTGCAGACGAGCTAATGTGATAACTTAATTCACCTCCTGTGTCTCACAATCAGAATATGACACACAGACACACTCAGATGCACACACTTGCCTCCAGTGTGAACCAGCCAGCGGCTGCTGCTGCCCAGTGGGTCTGTGTCCTCCAGCAGGGCCACCAGCTCCCCCTCCAGCAGGCTGAGGTCCTGCTCCTGGCAGCCATTACACTTCCTCTTCAGCTGGTAAATACGGCTTAGCGGGTGCTCAGCCAGCAGCTGGGCACGCTGCTCCTCGGTTTGATGCTGCACCTCTGGCACCTGGAGAGCGGCACGGCACAAACAGTTGGAAGAGTGTCTGGTGTGTGGGTGCATGTCTATCTTACAAGGATATTCCAAAAGAGTATAAGCTCAAGTGGATCTACTTACATTGCAAATACCACTCTAATGAATGTACAGGTGTGTTTACATATGTGTACACCTACACAGCACATACAGTTAAATAACCTTTAGGGAGTAGGTGCCTGATGCAGCTTTGGTTGCTAAGTCCTGGAGTTAATCATGAAACTAACCTCTGTCTCTGCCTTTGATAAGATTTGTAGCTGAGCATTTATGGCTTAAAACTAGTTTAACTCTTTTTGAAAGTCACAGAGGAATATGCAGGGCTTCAGGTTTCAAGCAAAAGTCAAGAAAAAAATAATACAAAGAAGTCTGAAGCTCTGCTTTTTACTGGCAATAGCTTTCTACTTCTTGTACCATTTCTGTTTTATTTTGTAAATAAACAAACAAAAAAACCTTATAGACATATACTCCTGTGTGTAGTGCTAAACCTGTTACTGTTTCTGAAAGATGTGATCTTTCATTGTATATAATTTCCAAATCCTTACCGTAGTTTTCTTGTCACGTTGTCTCTCAAAGCTGACTTTTCGCTCCATCAGCTTCTGCACATTATCCTTGACAAAAGCCAGATTGTTCAGCTCCTCCATGATGCTGTTCTGCACTTCAGCAATGTTTGACAAAGGAGCCTGGAGAGGTAAAAATAGAACCTCTTAGTTTCAATATCAAAAACACTATAAATAGCCTGTGTCTAAGAATGTGTTTTATGTCTTGGATGCTCACTGGTAGCTGTTGTACTGATGGGGCACCTAGTAGTATTTTTTCCATCCGCCCTCTAAGCAGCGCCACAAAATACACCACACAGTTGGTCAGGATAGTATAGGCCGCCATATTGAACCTCTGCAACTCCTCCACTAGCAAGGCATTGAGAGCTTCATAGTCCCTTTTGGCAGGACCAGGTGGGTCCTCTGAAACCAGTGAAGGAGAGGATGAAGAGGTGGATGACGAGGATGAGGATGAAAAAGAAGAGGAGCGTTCCAAGCGGCTGCAGTAATCCAGCAGTTTGTCATAACGTTTCTGGATGAGCTTCTGTGGGGCTGTGAACATGCCCTGCAGGGAGAGGAGGGGGGCGAGGACCAAGCGCTCCATATTGTCTTTCTGAGAGAGGACATCGAGAGTGGCAGATGATGAGTAGAGATTTTAAGTGCCAGTCCATACAAGCACTTCTTGCTTGTATCCGTGTGGTTTTAATGAGATGATTCATATTACTCATCTCTTAAATGTATTTGTTGTTTCCTTTATGCATGGAAAGAAGTACAAGTGCTGTATGTCTTAACATTAGAAAACCACAAAACAACAGAGCTGCTGCAGCTTAAATTGATGCAGAAAAATTAAATTAATGGTACATACTGTTGGGCTCAGTAAAAAAAAAGCCTTCAGCATACATAACAGATTTCTGCTATTATCTACAATCACAGTACAAAGGATATAATTGGCAGAACGAACACATTAAGTGGAAAAGCGTCTTATTCTTTGGTTAAAATTTTCTGCATCCATCTGTTGCTTACCTTGTCAGGTTTTGATTACATCAGGCAAAAGCACATTCTAAACATGCAGACAATCTGATCCTTTTCTGTTCTCAGAGTACATGTGCATTTGTATCCATACTTATTTTGTCAAGCTAGTGAAACATTTGCTGCCATGAAAGAGACTGTTCAAAGAACTGTACTTCAAAACTAAATTGTTTTTAAAAGTGTGTCTGAGCATCAATAGAAAGAGTAGAGTTGGAAAGTTTAGCATAAAAGGTTAGAGATACAGAAGAAGAAGATTAATCCAGTGGACATAGAACAGGGAGGTTCCAGCAAAGCAAGGACAGGCACAAATGGAGACCAATAGGGGTAATAGATGTGGTCAAGGCTGCTCTCTAAGTCAAATCACAGGTAAGTCACATCATCAGTGAAGTATAAAAGTAGCCATTCTTACACAGTGCTTGTAAGGATCATTCCCATTAATGTGCGATGAGCCGTTGGTACCATTTTTGCTTGGATCTTTGATGATGTTCTCCATGTCTTGCACACTCTGAACAGCCACAGACACCATCTCCTGATAAAGGCAAGAAGCTCATGTCAGGAAATACTTCAAACCTGACACACACATACACACACACACACACACACACACACACACACACACACACACACACACACACACCAATACATACATACCTGAAGCTGTTGTAGGTAACATTGAATGTTTTTGACCAGCTGCCGCACAGCTTTCTCCAGACTCCTGAAGAGCTTTTCTTCTCTATCAAACACTTCATCTCTCACCTACGGAATAAAGGTGCTCGTTATGCTTTTGCTATACATTTGTTTCTCAAGTTGCACAAAGATCTGAATATCAGCAGGCATTCGTATACCAATAATGTGCTGTGCATGACCATGTTACTTTCAGTTCAACTTTTGGACAACAATAAGGGTTTATCTCAGGGGTGGCCAACCAGTCAGAAACCAAGGGCCACAAAAATTACAGTGGTACTCTAAAGAGCCACATCACACATGGTCTTACAAACCACGCACTTCCTCTCACACATAAACGAAATGACATAAAATAAAAATCAATACATTTCCAATTTCATAGCAAGATTTAGTGGGTTTGTAAGCATGTTTAAATATGTACTTGGAGCCGTGTCAAAGACAAATTTCTGTTTTCACTGCAGAAGAGACAAAGTTCCATCTATCTTTATCTATCTATCTATCATCTATCTATCTATCTATCTATCTATCTATCTATCTATCTATCTATCTATCTATCTATCTATCTATCTATCTATCTATCTATCTATCTATCTATCTATCTATCTATCTATCTATCTATCTATCTATCTATCTATCTATGAGTGATTGAGAGGAGCACATGTAGAGAGGAGAAACTGAAACTTACCAATACTGATCCCAACTTTTGCACCAATATATCAATATTTTACATTGATCGGCACACCACTACCCATAACAATATATTTATATTTATTTTCATGAATGGGTCGAAGAGCCACACACTGGAAGGCAAAGAGCCACATGCGGCTCGCGATGCAGGTTGGCCACCCCTGGTTTATCTGTTTGTTGCGTATTTTTTCAAATTATGTAATGTTGGTTTACCTGTGGTTCAACTCCAGTGAGGATCTTGAGATATCCAGCAAACCTGTCGCCTTTTTTCCGGATGGAGTGGATGTTGAACTTGTGTAGTTTGCCCCTCAAAGTGCCCTCATCCTCCACTCGCTTGTACTTCATGACTGAGGGTGAGAAAACGAGTAGAGTTAATAAAATGGAACCAAATTACTTTGTCAGTCATCTTTAGCACAACTGAAAAAAGGAACCTCAGCCCCCTAGTTTTCCTGATACTATCTGTACCATGTACCTGTGTGAATGAAATCTCACCTATATCCTTGCGCCTCTTGAACTCATTGATGTTGATGTTGATAATCCTGGCCGTGGTGTATGCCTCTTGCAGTGGCTGATAGTCAGGGTGGTTTTCAGGTGTGGCCTGCCACAGCTCTCTGAGCAGAAGTGGGTACTTCATGATTCTTTGGACAGGTTTGATAATCAGCGAACCCATGTCCAATAAGTTTGGTTTCCCTCTGTAAAAAGAAAACAGCATTTACTTCTGTCTTTCAGATTAGATATTCAGTGACTGAAGCCTATGCATACCATCAAAAAGTCAAAATGAAGAATTTATACACATAATAAAATGTGTTTGTGATAGTTAATTGATTTAACATGTCTCACAAAATTAAAATTAATGGTTTAAAGGTTACTCACTCTTGTTCATAGATTTTCCTGAAATTGCAGAAACAAACAAAAAAACATTATATTGATAAGCAAAAAGCAAATATTTAAAAATATGAGGGAAGTCAAAAGTTCTAAATAATTTGAATAATTAAAAGGAAGTATCTACACTTACTTCAGTGCTAATACACAGGTGTTGAAATGCTGCTTTATTTCTTCCTCTTTCTCATAGGATTTGAGTGAGGAGTTAGCGTCATCATGGTGGTAACAGTAAATCTTATATACATCTTCTAAAGCTGCCTTTGCTTGGATAAATACATCTCCTATAAATAGAAAATTGATTCATTTTTTTTTGTCAGATATTGAGCAGAGCTGCAAATGCCAATCATAAAAATGGAGATAAATTTAATTAAAATAGCATTACCTATAACAACTGCCTCAGGATCAGGGTCAGACATAGCCTCATGCAGTCTGTGAAGGAGAGCTGCCGATACCTCACACACTGTCTCCATGTTGGTGAACAACCTGTCTACATCCACAGCCTGACAAAAGACAAGTAAAAGACTTTAAAACTTTTGACTTAATGTTTTGGATGGAACTATAGAAAACTGCTCAGCATGTTAAGTTCTTCCTCTAGTAATACTGAGTCATTTCTTTGCTGACTTGTGTTTAAATATTACAATTTAGAATTAGAATAAGATCAGTGTAGGGATGACACATAAACATAAAGTAGGTAAAGATGTTTAAAACTGGACTCTTCAAAAAATTTACTAGCATTATTGAACATTCATTCTAAAATAAATAAATTAAAAACTAAAAGAAAATAAACCATAGATTCTGAAACAACTTTACCTGCACGTTCCTTAAAGGCTGCACCACCTCTCTGATGCACAACTCCAGGTTGAGGAGGTAATCCTTTTCAGTCTGCACGAGTTCTTGAATGACCTTTGCCCTGCGGTTCATCTTTCTCAAACGCACCTCCTCTGGGTCCAGTGCTGGCGAGGAAGGGGTGGACAGGTCGTGTGCTGTCATTTTCTCTGAAAGGAAAAAAAACAAAGTCTCAGGTTTGATATTAGGTGGCTGGTTGTCTCATGTACTGTGGCAGTAAGAGCCTTTAGCTCAAAGTTCCTATAATGACTTTCTGTTTGTGTAGGCTTTGGTGTCCCCTGTGGACAAAGTGGTACTCCTTACACATGGAGGTAAGACAAAATGATACAAGACAGCTGTCAATTGTATTACTAATGTTTTTGGGTCATAATAAGGTACTGTTGTCTTTTTTAGTTCATTCATAGCCAAGAAACTCCACATGACCTCAAATAAATCATGATGCAAGGACACAGGATACTATTTATGATTTCAGGGCAGCTACATTTGCTCAGACTGTGCAGTTCAGATATATGTTATTGCCAGCACATTAAGCCATCTCTGCTGTAATTGCTGAAATGCTGGTAAACACCCAAGCCCCATGGGCTTCTGCATGCTTGAAAAAACCTACATCTTCCCAAACATAGCCGCTTGATGCCCGAGCAGCCTTTAAGATCACCGTGTTTCATGGTGATCTAATTATTTTGACTCAAGCGCCAAAAGGCCTCACTTAACATGCCAGTCAGGCTCCCTCCCTTCTCTCTTTTACTGCTCTGCTGCCTAATCAGTCTGTGGCTGCTTTGTGCTTTGCATGGCAGGCAGGAGTGTCTGTTCAGGGAAGAGGGATGCTTCCTCGCTGCCTAATCGACGCCACACACCACTTCCTTCTCTGGAGAAGGCGGCAGGGGAGGGGGGGTGCAGAAAGCTGCTAGGCCCGTGTCAGGTTACGGAACTAATCGTCCCGCTGATGTAATGCTCCGGCGTGCTCAGGCATTCCATCTGCTCAGACAAGGCGTGTGTGGATGGGGTGTGTGTGTGTGTGTGTGTGTGTGTGTGTGTGTGTGTGTGTGTGTGTGTGTGTGTGTGTGTGTGTGTGTGTGTGTGTGTGTGTGTGTGCGCATGGATTGGGGGACTGACAGACAATGATAAACACACATATGCAACACCTTTCTTGCACACAGGTTCACACAGGGATACACACAAACACCTTTATGCATGCACATACGTACAGACAGCCTTAACCTGTCATCTACACACGAACTCACTCACAGCATGTAAACAAGATTAAGTTCATTTAAGTGTAAGTGTACAGAATTTCACCAGACCAGTCTTTACAGCATATTAAGCAGCAATCTAAGGCTCCATGCAGTTTTTAACTGGGAAAACAAATTAAGCTGAGACATATCTTTTGTTATTGTAGCTATTAGATTAAATGACTTGTTCTTTTTAATTTGGGGGCTTGACACAGATGTCAGTTTAATAAAAATCAAAGAATTTCTCCTGAAAGTGCCCCCTGTAAGATAATGTTTTTTGTTAATGTTATTATTTTTTGTTTGTTTGTTTTTTTCATTGGAGGCAGCAGGATGAAAGGATATTTTTGGTCTTTTGCTGACCCTTAGCATTTGAACCTTGGTAATTTGTTTTAAACTAGTGTGTGTAACGGTCTCATCAATTGAAGCATTTTGCAGATTGTGTCCACACATAGCTGACTTGAGCATTGATCCGATTATATTTAGTTGCAGGGCTGTTGATATTCAGACTTTCTTTTTTTTACTTTCATTGAAAAACTGACTTTGAAAAGCCCACAAAACACAGCATTAAAAGCCTCTGAGAGACTGTTTTATTCTGCCATACTGTTGAATTAAGTTTCCTTGCATGACTGTTATGTCCCCTAAGTTCTCCCTCCTCAACTTTGCTACTCTCTTCTGCTCCTTGCCAACTTTTATTTTAGTCAGTTGCACTGTTTTTTTGTGGGACCAGCAATAGAATTGACTTGATTTGTTCTGACAAAAAACAGAAAACAGTTTCATCGATGTATCTATGAAAAGTCAGTTACTCTTGAAAGCAAAGTCTTTGGTGATAACAAATACAAATTTGTTAGGTTGTTGTGTGTTTTTTTTAAATCTCATGATGTTGAACTTTGTTGCCATAAGCCTTTTCCCTCAGCAGTTTTTAATAAACCTTGTGAACATCTGGTGATCCTTAAAGAAAACAATATGGTTATTGTTGATTGAGCCTGATGAAACATTGGAATACATCCACAATGTTTTTTTTATGGTATGAAATCATCTTTTACCAGTGTAAATTTTATTTCACAAAGTTAATTATGTGACAGCATCATGCATGCCACATATCTGTCTGTGTGAATGGAAACCCAAAAGGTGGTGAAAATCATCCAAACATGAGAAAACATCACCTTAACAAAAGATCAGGTGGGGCCTATGAACGACTCCTCATAGATTCATATTTACTGTAAAAAAAACAACACATTTTGGTTTGTCGCAACTCTGCAGCAGATTTTTAAACTTTGCTTTCTCATATCTGTCAGCATTGTATTCATTAGGGTCTAGTTGGCAGCAAAGAAGTTCCCATGAAAGTGGATACAGGGCTTTTCAGTGTGCAGCTCACTGAAAGTGATCCAACAGAGGGCCGATGTCTGAATACAAGGCACAGTATCATGTGTCACATTCAAGAAAAGTGACACGGTTGCCTTTGCTGCACAGCACAGTGCACAATGGGGTTTCATTACTGAGAAAAGTGTGTAAAGACCTAAAAATTAGTAAGAAAAAGCTTGAAAATGTATTTCCTATGAGGAGGGCTTATATGTTTTATTCTATTTAATCTAATGATTGTTTGGGGGAAAAAAAGAGAGAGAAATAAATTAAAACCTTTAAAGTTCCGAATTTTGTCTTTAAACAAAATAAGCTCACCTCAAAATTACCCTACACAATTCATTGAATACAGAGTTATATTTTCCTCACTATTGCTCCACGACGAGAGTCCAGTGCTGCTCAATCATTGCCAGAGCTACAGCTGTAAATAATTACACTTATTGATGTCACGTTGCCTCAGTTCTGAGGCCTGACCAACCTGTCTGACAAGCCAGTGAGAACTTATGGTCCAGCAGCAGCTCACATGTTTCCTCTTTCGGTGAAGTCATCGTTTCTGTCAATATTTGCAATGGTAATACCACTGTAAATATGCAATACTGTGAGTCAGGTGTGAGTCTGAAGTCTAACAGGGCGGGGGGATTGGTTTACTGAAAACACAGCAGTGTTTTTTCGACAACCCTGCTTGCCATGATGCAGGCTGGTCAAAAAAAAAACAAGTACAAAGGTGTGGAGATTGTCTCTATTTCAGGTAAACAGAGCAGCAGCTGAAATGGCTAATGTGTGCATAAGTGTCGGTGAAAGCTATCAGTGCAGTACAAAGCAGGCAGAAGACCTTACTTTGTCTGTCTTAACGATGTGGCACGCTTGACTTTGGCCAGGTCATGTGCCACGTTCAAGTAAAAGAAACAAGTGGCACAGGAACTCCTTCATACCTCCTCTAATCTCCAAAAGTATCCCCTGCTTAAATGATGATGTAAGTCATTTTGCCTGAAGTGCAGCATTCCCAGTCACTGACTGCACTTTTAAGACTGGTGAGGCCAGTTTTTCTGAACGTGTGTGAAAAGACCGAGTCAGCAGTATTGATGAGGCTGGATTATAGATTTGTTTTTTTAACAACTATTGTCCCTCAGCCTTTTGACTTACATCTTTGACCAACTCTCCATTTCTGTGTCAAACACAGCTGACTGCCCTAATTTCAGAACGATACCACCTGTAATAAAAAAGTGACTAGTCTTGCTTGGAATTAAATATTTGCGTTCTAATCGACTTTTCCATGATGCTCAGGTCTTGTTTACAAACTGGTCTGGAACACTGTGAAGCCACTCCTCCGTGCCAGAGTTCGGAGCACAGTTTGCATATGTGGCTTCATCCCTGTGGGAGTATCTCCTGCTCAACACATAGTAACACAACAGGTGCCCAGTATCCAGAGCTATTGAGCCATGCATACTCTTTATGTGAGTTCATGTAAGTGTGTTCATGTGAATAGTTTCTGAATTCTGAATGTACAGTTCATCTCTGTCGTACCCAAGTTCTCCCTGACATTGTGTCATTAGAAAATTAGTGGTACAGAAGTTAAGAGAGTTATGAAGACTCTGCGTTGCTCACATGTGTGTAGATTGTTGCCATAGTTTTGACCCCAGGGGAGGTCATTATATGTCATGTGTACCTTTAAGTTTAGCGCTGTACTCCGTCTTGTCAGACTGGCTCCTCCTCACCAGCGTCCCCAGGTTGAAGTCACCTTTGGCCATTTCATCGGCCACAATAGTGTCTGTCCGCCTCCTCTCCAGGTACCTGAGGAACACAGGCCGGTTTCTCCTCTTTATCACTTTCTCCTTCTCCTTTTCCTTCTCTTTCTCACTCCCACAGGCCTCTTTTGGATCCATGGTGAGACTGTCAGCTCTCAGGTGCTTTCAGGCCAGTTGAGGGGAAAGAGAAGGGGAAGAGAGAGAGGGACAGGAAGAGGGACAGAGAAGTAGAAAGAGAGAGAGAGAGTGCCTGGGAAGTGCAACAGGTGTAATGTTCGCTGTGCACTGACTGCCAGCTCAGGTGCTCAAGCCCCTCCCCCATGTGTACCTGTCATGGGAGCTGTGTGGACACACCTCTCTACTGCTCTGCTGCCCTTATCCAACTTCTCCAAGGAGAGAAAGTGTGACATCCACTTTCCCCCCAAAGCTGGATTAAGTATCAAACAGTAAACCGCCAATGTTTTCTGCATGAAACTGAATGTTGTTAAATCAAAGTCCAGAATACCTCGCGGACATTGTCACAATGTGACAAATATTTACAGTAAAGAATTTGTGTGCTGTGGTGCCGTAAATCATACACAGAAACACCGTAAGCTTACTATTTATTGAGAATGGAAAAAATGTTGAAATAGTCAAGATTTTGATGCATTTTTAATGGTATCTTGAAATGAAGACTGACACGTACCTCTTCAGTTCACTGCAGTGCATAGATTGATAAATGCTGTCGTAAACAATGTGAATGTCAGTTGCCTCCAAAGTTGCATTTCAATTTTTTAAATCTATTTTTTATTTTGATTTACTTTTTTAAAAATGTGGATGATAAAATTCTCCATTCAAGTTGAATTGAGGCTGTTATTCAGCGATTATGTTACTGTTTCTAAGACAACCAAGTTCCTGTTTGACAAATGATGAGTATCTGATTCCTGGTAAATCTTAAAAGAATCATTCACAGTGTGTTTCCTGCATTATTGTTTATCTGTACCAAAAAGTATCCTTTCCTGAATCAACCTACAACCTGACACTGAAATCTGGTTAGGCAGGTAATACATCAACACACTTCAATGATTATTGGTCATAGCAACCAGATACTGAGTCTCCTGACAGAACAATGAATGGATGCATTTCCTCCCCATTGAACCGCAGGTAATGAGGACTCTCATTGTGTTTTTAGATCACTGTGCAGTGTCCTTATACCACACCTGTTTGACTTCCATTAGACTGGAGGCAAACATACGACAGCTATGACTGGGTTTCAGCAGGTCATGAGATGAGTTCACCTTCATCTTGTGTACCATCATTATCTTCATCATAACTTTGTGGGTATTTATTAAAACTTAAACAAGAATAAAAGTATGTCTCAATTAAACAAGCACAGTTTAAATGAGTACAAACAGATCAGACGTCAATGTCAGTGGCATTGCGTAACCAAATGAACTTGGAAAAGTAAACCATACAGAACTGCTTTCTCTATACAAACATGCAAGTGGGTAAACAATCTTATCTCCTGTGTGTATTAATTGTTTTTACCCTGAAATAACCATGTGACTTTATAGAAGCAAGGTTAAAGCTTTTCATGAACTGCTTAGGAAGAAAATGTATTTTATAATCCATTTTTTTATGAAGTTGAAACCTTGGAATGAATCAATCAAAAAAGCAATCAACCAGTTTTCTGTTTATTGAGAAAAGAAAAAAGAAACAATTACGCCTTGAAATTTAGATAAAGGTCCATTAAAGGCCCTGCAGGGTGCCATTCCTGCAGTGAAAAATGATACTGCTCAGTGGTAGAAAACATTTTGCGTACTGTTTAATTTTCTAGCTTCTACCCTTCAAGCTGTATCAGTTCTCCATTGGCTCCATATGAAAAACACATTTTTCCACAGAAAGCCCTCAGTACAGAATATTGTGCACATACTTGTAGAAACATAGATGAAGACACAAGCATTTACACCTAGACTGAATTCCACAATATAAAAAAAGTACTTAGTGCTAGTCAAAAAAAAAAGGAGCTAATAACAACAAGCGCTACATTTAAAGTCTGGGGAACTTTTGTTGCTTGCAGCTGGCAATGATGATCCCACCTCTGTGAAACTTTCAAATCTCCCTTGTGAAATTCTTCAATAGTCAAGTTTGCCGCACTACATCAAAATGTAGAGTCATAGTATTCCTTAATCTTACTGACCGTGTGAACTAAAACACAATGGATATATTGTTGGAGGAATCAAAGCTGCTTGGCAACAGTATCAAAGGCTGGTATGCACTCTTGGATTGTGATAACCCAGCTTTTTTATGGCAGGTGATGTGTAATTTGTTTGAACAGCGACCAATCTATACAACACTAAAAGAAAAAACATCAAGGTGGCTGGGCTCAGTGTTTGTTCACTGCAGCACAATGGATGCATATGGACTTTGATCCATGATGTATTGTGAACCTTTCAATGATAAAATCCATTCCTCTGGCTCTAAAAAGAGAAGCAGCAAGGGACATTAAAGAAAGTGCCTTTTGTTCTTAAACTTAGGCCAGAGTTTCAGATAGAACTAATTGGCCATGTAAGATTGACGAGTTAGCTGTTAGCTTGTTTAGCTTTAAAGGCTACTCAAAAGGTATTTTATGCCTATCAGCACTTTCAATTATAGCTTTTTAGCTGTAATGAAAGCAGTTCTTAAAGAGAACAGAAAAATAAATGTCATGAATGTATTTGTTTATTTAGGACACATGAGGCTGAGTCATACCCCTGTTTCCCAGACGAGGGCGTTCTTTTCAAATAGCGTTAAACTAATAACGCAAACTCGTGTATTTGTGGTCTGTTATGTGGGTACATGTTGGCTAGGTGGCAGTAAAGTCAAAATACTGCACATGGCAACACAGTCAAGTGTCGTGAAGACTACGAGTACGACCAGGCTTCCGGTAGGAAGGACGATCATTTTCACAATAAAAGCCCACTCAGCGGCTCAACGTATTGTCAAAGAGTAAATGTTTAAGCCATAACATTTTTGAAGGGGGAACTATTGTAGCTAAAAATAAATAAATAAATAAATAAATAAATAAAATAAATAATAATAATAATAATAATAATAATAATAATAATAATAATAATAATAATAAAACAGTACAACATATTTTTTTTACTTACTCTGTAGTCATTTCATCATTCATTTTCTTAACCGCTTATCCCGTTGAGGGTCGCAGGTGGCTGGAGCCAATCCCAGCTGTCATTGGGCGAGCGACGGGGTACTCTGTAGTCTTGAGATAATCAAAATCTAGTTGATAAGCTTATTATTTTCAACCCTCAAGAAAACAACACTGTTTTTTGTGTCAATGAGTAAGTTTTAGTTATCTAACCGAGACTGTATCAAATATTCACATTATTAAGGTAAGAAAATAGACAATATGTGGACTATGGTCAAGACTTAACTTTCCCACTATTTGTCGCAGTTGCCTATCCCTGTAAACCATCTTTATTGCTTGAAGTCGACGTCAAAATATTACTGATTTATTGGCATGGATGATCATGGATGATGATGATTTAAGTCAGAAATGCTTTCATCTAATGACAGCTTTATTTCGACATCAACCATCAGTGAAAGCTTTTATTTTGAAAACCGCTTGTAGGAAGTCATTGTTTACTGTGGTAACTTTGTGTGTCCCCCCGGTGTGTGTGGGAGTGAGTCGGAAGGGAAGCAGGAACCCCGAAGGGGAAGAAGTTCCTATGATGAGACCGCTTCTGTTGCGCTCCTCGCTCGGCTGTTTGGTGTCAGGTTTTGGTTCATTTTCTGGTTATCGAAACAAAATCGTCACTCAAGCAGCAGCCGCAACTCACCTCTACTGCAGAAAAACGATGCATTATCAAACAGAGGAGAGAGGACATCCTAATTCTCCTGACTACCGGATATATTTTAGTAAGTTGACACTCCGTGTCGTGGGAAGAATCATACATTGACCTATATTGTGCCGTTCGAGACGTCCGTTCGAGTTTCATAGCATAACAGAGTAGCACCAGAGCTTGGTTCCTTGTAGATAACGAAGAGTCGACCTCGGGTCAAGGTAAAACTCTGACCTTTGAGTCACTAGCGTTACACCTTTTTGACATGTGGTGTCCCCTGAGTCTAACAGTTTTGAACAGTCTATTCATAGCCCCTGTGTCTGCAAGGCTGTAATGTCTCATAGGCTTAAAGCTATGAAGCGTTGCATCGCAAAGCCGTTCCTCACATGGTTCTACTTCCTGTTTATGTCACGTGAACAAAACCCCGCAAAAGAAGAACACGTTGAAGAAAACCCGCTATTTCTCACCAACAACCGTGAAATTCAGCCAATTTGTATCAAATCTAATTTCATAAAATTGTGCTGCAGATGATGTCACCCTTTGTTTACAATAATGTCTCTTTTTTTTTTTTTTTTTTCATTTGTGCTTTTCTTAGAAACAAAGGAAGGAAGTTACATTTCACCCTTCCATGATATTCCACTCATCCCAGAGAAAGAAGAGGTAATTCTCAGATACTCCAAGTTATTGCTTCTGCTGAAGAACACGCTGTGAGGTCTTCACGCCATAAATCTATTTTGAAGATGAACAGGTAATTAATTACTTTTCTTTCAACAGGGAAGTGGTGTGCCAGCTAAAAGGGCTAAGCAGAATGAGCATGAGGTACCAAACCCTAACATTTGATGTCAGTTCTATCAACTGAAAAAAATAAAACCAAGTATGTCCTGTATACAGCATTCATCTGTCTCCTCAGGTGCTCTTTAACATGGTAGTGGAGGTGCCTCGATGGTCAAATGCTAAGATGGAGGTAAGAGGCTCTAGATGAAGTACCACACTTGAAGTTTACTTTAAATTGCAATTTTAGTCTTGGTGTCCTTATTAGATGACATTCACACTATGACTTGCACACAGCAGTTTTAGCGAAGGTTGACACCGACATACGCGAGTAATAACACTTCATGCATGTGTAATATATTTTTAGGAATAAAACAATACTGTATCCCGGAACTTTCTTTAGTATTAGTTAGTTGTAAATATTGTCTGATGAGCTAATTTACGAAACGATTTTTAAAAAACTTTTAAAATACTTACAAGAAGCTGCTGCTATCCTAACTAGTTTGAGGCAAGAAGCTTGAGCTTAAAGTGCAATCAACATGAGAAGAAGTCATGCTTGAGGTCTGGTAAATCATAAACTCATATACACCTGTACACACCTACACACATCAACCTGTACACATGCACCTATACACATACACCTTCACAGCTGCTTCAATTTCCAGATTGCAACAAAGGAACCGCTGAACCCGATTAAACAGGATGTAAAGAAAGGAAAGCTTCGGTATGTTGCAAACATATTTCCCCATAAAGGCTACATTTGGAACTATGGGGCTCTCCCACAGGTGAGGAAACATATATCATGATAAATGTATAAAGCCTATATTTGATTTAAGTAAAAGAATTATAGTTCTTTTGAAGTTCTTAGTTATTAATTTTTAATAAAAGGAAAGTGTATATATTACTGTCCCTTGTTGCATTTTTTTAAATTGTATTTTTAATTTGATGTCCTGTCTGGTAGTGTAAATGTTTACAAGAAGTTTTAGATATCTGACATGTTTCTCAACTGTTTCTTAAAAAAGACATGGGAGGACCCAAACCACACAGACAAGGACACAAAGTGTTGTGGTGATAATGATCCTATTGACGTTTGTGAGATTGGAACCCTGGTGAGGCTCCTAGGGATAACTTTTTTCTTTGCACAACTACAAAAATGTTCTGCTGTCCTTATCTGGAATTTTTAAAGAGGAAGGTGTGGTTGGTTGATTGACTCACTGTTATTTTTTTTATCTGTTTGCTAGGTGTGCTCTCCGGGTCAGGTGATCCAAGTGAAAGTGCTTGGCATTTTAGCCATGATTGATGAGGGAGAAACAGACTGGAAGGTCATCGCTATCAATGCTGAGGATCCAGATGCCAAAAACTTAAATAGTGGGTGTTTTCCATAAAGATGAGTAATCATATCAAGAGGAATCCCTCAGAGAATGCCTCACATGGAAATATTTTTGAGTTCTCAAAAATATGAGTCCAGGAAACCTAGTTTTATCAAAATTATTGACAAACTAAGCTTGGCTGTGCACAAAGAGGAAACCAATGGACTCTGGAATGGAGCCAGAAATGCTGAGGAAAGCTGGCAGCTTGACACATAACTCAAGTTTTTATTGTCAACATAGCTCTGTTTACATTCATCTTTCCTTTCCAAAACATTCTGCAGATCCTTCAGGCCAAATGGACCCATCGTATGCATAAATATATTTTTATTTATACTACACAGGAAAAACACTGTTTTTTTTGTTTTTTTTACATTTCACCATGACCCCCAAAGGTCAACAATCTGTATTCTTTCTCTGCGGAGTTGATAACGTGTACAGCGCAAATGTAAGATTAGTGTAGTTAAATTGGGTCCATTCTCCTCACTCCATTATCTTTGCTTCTGTGCTCCCTAGACATAGAAGATGTTCGCAAGAACCGGCCTGGTCATTTAGAGGCCACTGTTGACTGGTTCAGGAAATACAAGGTGCCTGATGGAAAACCTGAGAACCAATTTGGGTTTGATGGACATTTCAAAGACAAGGTACTGAGGCCCTTTGAGGTTTAAAGTATACGTGTGAAACAAGACAATTTTTCTGAGTTTGAAGGCTAGTTCAAAAGCTGAAAAGAGTCATTATTTGCGTTCCTTTGAATTTAACAGGACTTTGCAGTTCAGATCATTAAGTCCACCCATGAGCACTGGAGGGCACTAGTGCAGAGCCAGACCAACAGTGGAGGAATTGAGTGGTAAGTTGGAGGTGAGACTGCCTTTGTGAGTGTGTGTTCATTTCATAAATGACTATGAAAGTGTAATAAACCCCAATCTTTCCCCTTATTTGTACAGCAAAAATACCACTTGCTGCAATAGCCCTTTTACTTTCAGTTCAGCAGAGGCCAGAAGTTTGGTCCAATTGGTAAGAACTTGCATATGTTGTCAAAGAAAGTTACAGGCACAGATAGAATTGACTAACCTGCATTTTAGTCAGATTTGGTGATTTTTTTTTCTTTTTTGACTTCCCAGGCCCCTCCATTTGGCAACAGATACCCTATGTCTCCAGAAGGTAAATAGACAAAGATGTAGCTAATTACATTTAGTATGTTTAAGGTGCAACATTTTTGAAGGTTCACATGATTGTTGTTGTCAATCTTCTCTTAAACAGTGGACAAGTGGCATTTTGTCTGAAGGTCTATGGTCATCATTGAAACTCAACAAACAAAACTCCTTCAGCTCTTGAAGCTGTTGGATCTTTTACATGCTGCCACTCTGACGTTTTCAATATGAGTCTCTACTTTGTCATGAGTAGAGAACACAACATGTTTTTTATGTTTAACACCTTGTTGATTTGCCATTGAATTAGAATGTAGTGGTCAACTACATTTTGTAAAAAAAAAAAAAAAAAGAAAGAAAAACAGTACTGTTTTGTTAAGGCAAATAAATAATGTGTGTATAATACATTGTCTTTTTATTATCTCATTTGTATCTACACATTTGAAGCCTTCAGCATGTGTTCAGTCAAGCACAGGATGTGGATATCAGTATTGACTTGGAGAAAGAGATCAGAATGCTTTAAATAAATATAAATTTTATTAAAAAAACACCCACATCTCAGCAATATCAGGAATGATATAATAAACAGCTTTCAAATAAACTGCATTCAGTACATTACAATACTTACAGTATTAATATCCATCCTTTATTCCATTGTTTTGTAGCAAACCAAACTTCAGGAGAACGAGGGAAGCCTCAGAAAAATAAAATAACAGGAAAAAACTTGCACCGTTTTATATCTTTAGTGTCTAACTGCAAAAAAAAAAAAGACCAAGTGTGTAACAACTGCTAGCTGAACCTTTTGAGCTGAGCACATATTAGTGCACAGATTCAGCCCAGAAAGTCATTCAAGTAATGTTGACTTACTCAGAACACTCTGAAGCATCTTCAAGTATGGCTATGCTTTTAACCCGCTATGTCTTAGATACCTCTCCTTTCTCAACCACAACCTGCTACTGTAGCTGGGTTCTGTACAACAATATTTGACATTTTTTTTGTAGATTTATTTTACAAACTGGAACAGTTACAAAAAACTAGGACCTCTAATGTCTGAGCAAACAGGATACTGTAACTGTAAACATTGCTTTGAAAGTTAGCACAGATTTATAAAGACTTCCTGGATAATCTAACCATGATGATTCTTTAAACCTGAAAGAGCCAAAGGGAAATTTAAAGATATGACGAGAATCGCTGATAGAGGAGCTGTGGGTCCATTTGACAAAACAAGATGAACTCAAATCATTTTGGAGAATGAGTTGTATTTCTGCATTACAGATTCTTGGTATGTACAACAGACATAATTTATTTTAATTTTAACACATTTACAATCTTTTTAAATAAACTGTTCTGTATTTCTTTGTTACATATTTTCCTGAAAAAGAACTGAAGTGCTTTCAGAAACTGAAAATGTTAGAAAAAGTGGGGAAAGTTACTACAACATGACAAATGTTTCATTTTATATCACATGAAATAATTAAATGGACAGGGAAACTCAATAATTTTACAATTGCTTAGTGGTTATAAATAAATTTAACTATTAACATGCACAAAGATGTGCAACAATTTCATCACTGCCCTGGTCCTGCCTCACAGCAAAAGCAAATTCATTGGGCGTTATTTATCAAACTTTCCCTTTAGTTAGGTCAGTGCATATATTTTCAAATTACTTTTAAAAATCACCCCTTTCTTGTGGCTAAAATTTAAGAGAAAGAGAGGGTAGTAGCTTTTTTAGTCTTTTTAAAGTGTAGAGGGCAATAATTGGATTCAGGGTGCAAAGGCAAATACCTGAATGAGAAAAACAAGATGGATGCAGGCAAGAAAATTTACAAAAAATGAAATTGAACTGTCCCTGATTTTACAGTAACATCATAGATTCAAGTTCAAATAATACTTTCTTGGGGTTATCAAAGTAGTAAGAAAGTAAGAAATGAACTTCTCTGCCTTTTGGTGGCCTTAATTTTAGCTGTTATTAACACTTGAAGTAACACACAAAGGAAGAAAACAGTTTAATCCTATTGCCAACGTAGTTTTGAGGTATATGACAGGTCTGCACTGTACATTATTTAAAAGCCTTTTCATTTCCTAAAGTCTCACATTGTATGTTTCTAGCAGGTTTTATAGCACCTCATGATATGAAATCAACTGAAACCCCCCAAAATACTATGAAATAGGCTGTTAGCATTCTTTACAACACAAAACCTATAACAGTAATTCCAAAAGGGAAATTAACTTACTGTACAAATCTCATCTGTTTATCTTACAGTTAGATTGCAATAATTAAAGACCCCACAGCAAGCCAGCTGCCCTCTGAAACTGACGCCGAGCTTACCCTGTTGTATGTTCCTCAGTGTATAAAAAGCACATTAACTAAGCACCACAGACATAAAACTACATGAAATATTCACAGTCCAGGTTTGTTCATTGAACCTAAGGTAAGGAACATTAAAAACAGTCACTGACAACAAAGTGAACCTGGAAAAACCTAAATCAACACCATTGTGTCTTTTTCCTCAAAATATCAAAAATTCACCATCAGAATGGCTCAATTTACAGTATAAATGACATTAGAAAGTAAAAGAGAACAATTCAGAGAAGCACCAAAACAATGCTGGTTTAAAAATGTTTTCACATGAGCTAGTAACAGTTCCATGATTTTATCTTACAACCCTCCATCACAAATTCATTACTTTTTGCTTAGAAATTAATTACTCCATGTAGGAAACAGTAAAACCAAATACAATAGTTTTGAGGTATTACCAATTCATATGACTACTATCAGTAAAAGTGCTCGGGGAAACACAGACTTCCCAAAACTCATTAAGATGCTGATCATTTGACAGTAGAATGATATTTTCAACGCCCTGTTGATAAAAGTAATTAAGTATCGATGGTAGAGTGTGTTGTGGTTATAGTGTGAAGGCATTCTCCTGAAATAAACAAGAACTTATTTTAGCACCTTGGATGTTGTCATTTACAAAGTCAGCATCTTGTGTCAAAATGACATCCCTAAAATTGTGTAAGAAAAAACAAAGAAATCAAAATAAAAGTTTGTTTGCATCAAAAATAGGTCCTTGTGTGTCAGACTGAGAGCACCATAGATTTTGACAGTGTGTCATTGCAAATGTTGACAAAAAATAAATACATCCTAAGGGTTTACTGGTAAAGCTTGGTTGTTAAAAATGGTGAAAGACCATATGTAAAGGATGATACATCTCTCATCTAATCTCAGGCTTCTTTTACTTTGTGACACTATGGCCAACTTTGGAGACAAGAAGGAGTGTTTAGAAAAGGCTAGTGGTGCTTGTGATAGTTGTTTGTCATAAATACCCCCATTAGTTTTTCTTCTTTATGAATTATTTTTTACACAAACTTACTGTAAGGCCCTGTGACCTTGGTGAAGGCGTATGGAGATGAACTGACATAGGTGTTTGTTGTGCATGACAAGGACCCCTCCATTAGTGCCTGGATAAAGCGCTTGTAAGGAGGTGTTCCTACGGTTTCCGATGGCTCTGGGTGCTCCCGCTTCACCCCTTTTTTGCTACTCTTGCTGGGTGTCCCCTCACCACCATTTCTCTCTGCCTCTTCTTCCTTCTCTCGAGCCTTCTCAGCCATTTTGGCTTCCCACAGTGCCAAACCGTGTTTGGCCTCATTCATATTTTTGTGCTGGTAGAAAACCAAGGATATGCGCGTTGGGTGGTTGCGGTCAGGATTTTTTAGGGGCGTTGTGGCATGGAGCTCTCGTTTTGCACACTCAATAAGGACTGAGCCGTGTGTTGGTGCCACTGCCACACCACCAATATCAGGGTCCAAGAAGTTGTGCTCATTGTCAGACCACATCTCTGGCTTTTGTGGGGTTGTGGGTGTCTGTGGTGTTCCAGGCTCTTGCTTAATACCATTTGGTAGACCTAACTCTGATTGTGTTTCAGGGTTTAAACACCCACCACTTAACTGAGGGGGAAGCATCTGTGGGCCAGGTGTACCCATCTCGGTTTTGATTTGCATATGAAAAGGATCTTGGCCTTGGGCTAAGATCTGGGGGCTCTGAGATAGGTAAGGATTTGAGTATCCTCTAAACTGGTTTCCTTTGCTCACAGCAGCTGTATAATCTAGACCTCCGTGGGCTGATGAAACTCTTGAGAGGGGGTCCATGAACTGGGAGCTTGGGGTTCCATTTGGACCAAAAGGAGGGAGAGATCTCATTGGGTGTACTGGCCTCATGCTATTAGCACCGTAACCATTGACCTGTAAAGCTGGCTCTCCATACCTTGGTGGATAGTTGACCTCGTAACGTTGATGCAAACCATACTGCTGCTCTGAATAAAGGGCTGGTCGTTGTTGTCGATACATGTCAAGGGGCTTTGGGTTTGAAGCATAGTATGGATGATAACTATCAAGGGACATTCCTCCATTACATTGATATCCTGGATATGGACGATTTGATCCATTGATGTAGGAGTTTGGTACATGAAGTGGAGAGGGGTAAGGGCTGGCTGGTGTTGGCGGCTGAGGAGGATACATGCTTCCTGGCTTGGAAGTGCTTGGATAAGACCCTGGGTGGTTGGGGAACCTGGGGTAGCTGGGTGCAGTTTTTGAGCCAGGATAAGGGGGAAGAACACTCTGGTGCTGTTGTTGGTGTAGTTGCTGATGATGAGCTCCAAGAGGGAGTGTTGGTTGACCTGACTGAAGAGTGGCTCCCATAGCACCTGGAACTATACCTAAAAAAAGCATACCAAAAAAAAAAAAAAAAAATGGTACAAGCAGTTAAGAAAAATAATCCTTAACTTTGTTGATGAATTGCAAAGTGTGTTGGTCTTATGTTTCACTAAGGGATAACATAATCTGGGTAGTCCACTTACCAGCCATAATGGTGCTGTGAGTTGAGGTCTCATAAGTGGCTGCTCTTGACTTTGACGACAAGGCCTTCTCTTGCTTATCATTAGCACTGTCCAACATGGCATTCTTGTTGGCAGCTGCCTTCTTGGCATCCAGCTTTTTTTGTCGGCAAGACTTGGCAGGTTCTGCAAGCATGCGCACCTG
This sequence comes from Halichoeres trimaculatus, assembly GCF_033239565.1. Taxonomy (NCBI): domain Eukaryota; kingdom Metazoa; phylum Chordata; class Actinopteri; order Labriformes; family Labridae; genus Halichoeres; species Halichoeres trimaculatus. Next base: position 27,655,671 of record NW_027437180.1, read on the forward strand.
GCGGCGGAAGGCACTGAGTACTTGGATGGCGCCTGATTTGACTTTTTCCTGCTGACCCTCCTCACTTCCAAATTCATCAGTGTTGGAGGCCTTGTAGAGGGGCAGTACATGGAGTTGCTCATCCTCTGGTATTTTGCCAATCTCTCGGTTATCCTCCCGTGTCAGTGTACACACCTGCAAAGCAATGGATGGTGTAAATAGTTATCTTAGAAATGTCACTGATTTTTTTACACACATATGGGCATTTAGAGTTAAAAAATTTGACATACCACAGTGCTGCCACCCTGCATGTTGTGAAGATCTCTGTGGGCATGGGCACAGAAGTCCAGACAAGCAGTGACCCCAGAGAAAGGACGGCCCTCCTTCAGTCCCAGTCGACAATCTGGTGCCCTTTGTTCATGTTCCACCTATGTTCAGGAAAAACAAGGGGATTTTGGACAAGATATAAGGTTTCTAAGAGCTTACAACAACTTTGTTTGGGAATCAACTTAAATCTATTCTGTTGGGACATTCAGGATTAACTATCCCATAAACATGCACTTAACACAGTTACAGTTGCATTGGCCACCCTTGAAATCTGATTGCTCACTCCAGTGGTCTTCTTGAAATGTCATAACATGGTTGAATATTTGCCTTGTTAAAGGCAACAGTTACACTAAATTTAACAATTTAAGTTGGGTTTCAACTGGCTGCCATTGCAATTGAGGTTAAAGAATCAAGTTTAACAGTTTTTAAGTTTATGTTATTGTATTGTGTTGTGTTGAGTTACCTTTTAGAGTAAAACATTAGAAACAAGGTAAAATTATTTGATACTTTAAATGGGAAGTTAAAATCAATGTGGTAAGTAATAATCGCCCTTCCAGGTTTGTGAAAGCCCCCCCCCCCCCTAATTTTAAAATGTAATTTTCAGTGTGTGCTACTAACCTGGTTTCCATATGCGTCTGGTGCCATACTTTTATACAAGGGAGCCAATAAGGATGCCAGATTTTGGAAGTTGTGCTCAATTCTCTCTTCCTGAAAGCCAAAGATGTGTTAGCATAATTAGCAGTTACATACAAATGTTTCCATATTACACATTAAGATCAATATCTGTAATAATTTTACCTCTTTCACATCATCTCCAAGAAGCTTGAATTTTCTTGGAATTTTGCTGCGGGCAAATTTGCAGCCATTGTAGTACATGCTCCAAGAGCAGCCAAAGGAGAAAGAGGCTCCACAGGCATCTTGCTCTAACCCTTGGCATGCACAGGTCCTCCTGAAGCATGAGAAAACAAAAAAGTGCTGTCACTAATTCCCAGTGTATGAAGGTTTTCTTTTTTCATATTAGGTACTTTTGCACACATAATATGGCATGTATTTCTGTCACATACTCCTCATTGAGAGCACAGCGTCTCTGGGTGAGGGCTCCATGCTTTCTCAGAGTCTCACTGAGTTCGAGGTAGAGGCGGTCAGCCAGGCTGGGAAGGATGCCCTCCCAGACAAGAATTACCACAATGATGCAAGCTGTTTCACATGTGTGACCAGCACGTTCTCGCACCAAAACTAGTAGCTTTTCTTCAGCACTGGCACGTCGAATCACCTGAAACAACGCATAGCAATTTATACAAAGGGGGACATAGGATGCATAAAAGAAAGCAGCCAATTTGTCTATTTATTAAATTGAAAATACAAACAGTCTTACCCATTTGGCAATTGGACACCCTTGTGTACTTTTGCCTTCCTTGCCAGTGTAAATTACTTTTTCAATCCTGATGGCACGGCCAGTTAGCCCAGACCTTCAAAGCAGAAAAAAGGTATTAAAAAATACACAATTGTTATGTAACAATGTATGTAAGTAACACTTATTTTTATATTTTTAGAAAGTCAGATTTGTGATTGACCTTTTTTCCATGACTTCCCGTATACCAGCAACATTTGGTGCTGATCCCAAATGAGTGTAGTAGGGGCCTTCATCCTTTTCACTGATTTGTTCTGAGTAGCATACAAGAGCAAATGTGAATATTAATAGGCCAAGTGAAAATGTATGCATTAGATCTGTCATTATAAAACTCACCAACACAGTGGCATGATGCAATCTCATATTGTGTTTTCAAAGGGGTATCCAATAGATTCTTTATAGGGGTATCTAAAAGCTTCATTGGAGAGTCCATAAAGCTTTGTAGCAGCTGTTCCTTCTTAGGGGTGGAATCAGGGTGTTTCTTTGGAGTTACAATGGCTGAGGAAGCTGCAGAGGATTCTACCCCACTCAGATCAGTGTTGGTTGACAGGATTGTGACTGGCCCCGAGGATTCTATCTTAACCTTATTTGAATTGATGACAAGATTTTTCTTTTCAAAAACAGATGAAAGCTGATACTGCTTTAGACTTTGTTCCATGGAAGCCAAGATACTTCCCTGTCCCTTGCTTTGCTCACACAAGGATTGTTGATTCTCCTGCTTGATTCGCATTCCACATATTCCTGCATCTTGCATCTGCACCCGCTGATCCTGCGACTGAGAACCAGGCACCTCAAATCTGGGTCCGTTTTCCATTTTGATAGGCCTCAAGCCATGTTTACAGTCACTGATGCTTTGAGGGGGATGTTGAGGGCCCTGGCGCTCCTGCCTTTGCAACAAATGCGTGCGTAGGGCTGCATGTCTCGGAAAATCTCCATGTGGACTCTGGGGTCCCAGAGGTAGTCGAGGTCCCCTTTGGAGTTGAGTGCATGATACCTTTAACTGCTGTTCAGCTTTGGGATAAATCTGTGGTGATAACTGTTGGTTTACATCTCCTTGTGGTAAGTGAGATTGTGACTGTGAAGAGGTCTGTGAGATGTCCCTATGGTTTGGCTGGTTGCAGTGGTTGTTTGGCCGCTGCGGTTGAAACTGCTTGAGGTTACTGGTGCTGGAGTTTGATGTATAATGCCTTTGATGCTGTTGTAGTTGTTGCATCTCTGTTGTCTTATAGCTGAATATTGTGTGATTATTGTGCTGGAGTTGTTGATTATTGGATTGATTTGAATTGTTTCTTAGAGGATGGTTCTGTTGGAGCTGCTGCTGACCTGGGTGGGGTTGACTGTGAGGTCTGTAATTGGGTGACTTAAGTTGCTGCCCGTCATATTGCGGTGGTTGGGACAGGGGGCGTTGAAGATTTGAGTGCTGTGGTTGCTGTGTTGGTAAAAACCCTGGAGACAATATTTCCTGCAGGTCAGGATCTTTACATAAGTGCTCTGACTGCATCTGGGTATGGAAGCGGCTTTCTGCTTGCTGATTTGGGGTGAATTTTCTCTGCTCTGGCATTTTCTGAGGTACTGGCTGCTGCATTTGCAGTGCTTTAGAATTTGATTGCTGCCACTCAGGGGCAGTGTTGTGCTGGGCTGGAGCACAATGGGTCTGGACTGGGAGGCAGTCCTGCTGTTGCTGTTGGTAGCTTTTGGCCCCCTGGCTGCTATCTGTGTAAACTCCATGTGCCTGGAATCGTTGCACTGAATTTGGCTCCATCATCTGGCAGTGAACCTGGGGGTTAGCTGTCTGCTGCTCTGACTGAGGCCTTGCAGGGAAACCTCCCCACATATCCTTCCCTTGTGCCTGTGATGATGGGCTACTTTCTGGTTGCTGGTGGGAATTTGAAGTGTTCATCTCCATCCAGCCTCTCTGGTGGGGTGTAGAAAATGACAAGTTGGATCTCTGCTGAGACATATTCTCCATCCCATTTTCTAATTCAGCTTGACATGGCTGCTGGAGATTAGGCCCTGAAGATTGTATACCATCAGCTCTATGCAGGTTGCCTCCATTTTGGTTTAAGGTCTGGCATTTAAGCCCATATTGATGGCCCCTGTCAGTGCCATGGTGACTAGCTTCTGATTCTTCACCTTGCCCTATCTTCTGGATCCCAGAATTAGGAAAGGCCCTGTATTCCGCCGCTTCTGTCACCTGTATAGGAGCATGCTGCTCTAGAAAAGAGTCATGATTTGAGTCCTGCTTTGCTTTAGCATATAGACCAAGGGGATTTGTCTCATCTTGATAACACCTTGGTCCATTTTGATGTTGTGAGCCATTAGCTATATTTCTTGGTGGGATCATGCCAGGCATATGACCCAGAGACTGCTCCTGGGTACCAGGGTAAGATGGTGGTCGTTGCTCTTGCTGCTGTTGCTGCTGTTGCTGGTGGTGGTCTGCTTCAAAACTGTTGGAGTATCCATTCACTAAATAGTTGGCAGGGTTGTAGTTGTTGCCTCCATCAACATTGCCTGATGCCACAGGCCGCTGTTGCTGTGAGTCAGGCATCTGAGCTGAATTGGGCAGTCCTGAGGTTAAGGAAGGGGGTTGAGAACCTTCACTGGGTGGCTTGGTAGCTGTCAAACCGTTGACAGAATCAAGCCTTGGCAGAGATGTTTGTGGTGCAATTAACACCTGTTCAGGATAATACTGAGACAAAGTTTTCTCCAGTAAATCACCTTGAGTGCTTTCTATGGTTGAGGGGGGTGAAACAGCACCATTTGGAATTGGAGCTTGTCTATTTCGTGGTAAACTAAAAGCATCTCCGTTTGGAAAACTACAATTCCTCTTGTCTAACTTAATCTCCATCTGGGGGGTGTTGCATTCAAATTCTATTGCCTTTGTCATCTCAGGGAAGTTATCCAACAAACTGGTGCCCAAGTCGTCATTTTCTTTAATCTCAGAGTGAACTTTGAGTTTCTTGGATTGGTGGAGCAGTAAGGACTGCTCAGTGAGTGCATTTTTCAACTCTCCATTCATCAAATCTCCATTCATCATGTAAGATCCTTGATCTAACAGCCCATGCACTGAAGCAGGGCTGTCACAGTTCTCCCTGTGCCTCTTCATGGAGTTGGTACCTAAACTGGGCTTGTAATGGTTCCAGTTCGTGTCCCCAGTGATCTGCAGAGGGTCTCCCTCTGAGGACTGGCCTCCATTCTGGAGTTTGTGAGAGATGTGGTGAGATGAGCCAAATTGTGCTAACATCAAACTTTCTTCCGTCTCATGTCTGGCCTGTTCTGTTTCCATCTGGCCTGCTCAAAGTCCATCCACAGGGCTGCCCTCTGTCCGTCCTGGAATGCAGAAAGTTGGAGATAAGTTTGAGGCACCATAGTTATGATAACAGAGATAGATGTTCAATACACAAATTTTTACTCTGCATCAAAAGCTACAACTTATTAATTTAGGATGTATTGTGCTCAGTGCAACCATTTAAAAATGTGCAGTAAAGTGTGAAAGAACAAAACTGTTTTCTAGCCGTGCATATATACATTCAGAGCATATTTGGCGTGACAAGGACAGAGCATAAGGTCAGTGGGGAAGTGTTTACTCTATGGGACTGAATATATCTAAGTGGGAAATCTAAACCTGTGATGGAATTAGATTGGCTCTCATTAGTAATATTATCCTTCAGTTACCACCCAAAAGTAGTCAGAAGGTGGAAAGTGAGCATGGAGACAGAAATACAAACGCAAGTTCATCACAGGCTGTGGTTTGCTGCCAGCTTGCGATTTAATCACACAGCACGCAACACGGAGCATGGTGCATTGATAAACTTCAGCACTAGAAGTAGCAAGATGAAACGAAGACTGTTTGCTACATTGCTTTCCAAAAAATACAGGGCTATGCAAGCAGGAGCATAAACCCAGCATTTAAAATCTAATTGTCAAACTTGTTAGTGCATCTTCCCTTTAACTGCACTTAATTAATAGAGACAGAAAGAGCTTGAAACATGCCTTTTTGATTTTACTCAGTCCCCCATGTCATCTGCGTTTGTTATAATTTCTTGAAGATTAGAACTATGGAATACTGCACAAAATATTTAAAACACTGGGCATCCAACCGTTTCTTGCTGACCAAGCAAGCCAACCATCAGACCTACACATCAGACAATGCATCTGTCCGAATCCATCTTTTATATTCCATTACTATTAAGTGTTACCAAAGTGTATCTTGTTGAGAAAGCTTTACTAGAGAGTAAGACTTTAAATCCTGAGTTTACCTCATTGGTTGTAACATGAAAGATTGTATATAATTATAGAAGGCAGTATAACAATAGCTGATTGACGGCTTCAGGGGGGAAGGTCAATGTCCCAGATGGTAGATGAGAGGAGGAGATGACTGCTTGTCAGCTGTTCACTCCTGGTATTCCTCATCCTACATTCATTGCAATGTCAGATATGCAAATACAGTTTGGTGTTTCCAGCCTATGCATTGTGAGCTCCGGATTGTAACCCTAATAAGTGCAGAATGAAAAATCACCGCCACACATTTCCCACGATCACTTAATGGTTCACATTTTTATTAGTCTGATCCAAGCAAATGCAGTTGTTGGTGGAGCTGGCTCCTAAGAAAAACCTATGTATCTAAAAAATAACAGCAGTTTTGGGTAATTAAGGCTTCTGTCTTATTTCAGCTTAGTGCGTAATTGATCATTTTACTACACAATAAACACGAGTTCAGCAATGCTGCTTCTGGGTGTGAAAGGAACATAGATAAATAAAGCTGAAAAAGAGCTTCAATCAAAAAAATTATGGACAAACAAAAGCAGCCTTTATTTGTTAAGGCAACTCTGCCGTTGGTTTAGTAACAGCATTTTAATAATGTTTTAAAAGTGATGTATGGTAAAATATATCTTACAGAGTTAAGCAGCATACACTTTTTCTTTACCCCTTCTCTGCCAGAAACAAATACATCTTAGTGGTTCTGGTAGAACATTGATTTCTGTCTACCTCCCTTAATAATTAATGCATGTCACATCCTCAGCATCTGCAAAACAATTGCAGGGTGCAGGCACAATGAACTGCAGGCTAATCCATCATAATTATGAGCAACACTCCTGCAGACAATAAAAGCATGGGCAGCTAAGAGCAGTGAGAGGGGCCTGGATTTAGTTATAAATGCTCACGTAAAGTGGTTTACATTTTAAGCTGCTTTGCAGAAGAGAGAACCTTATAATGATATGTGGATTCATACTTGGCAGTTGATGGAAGAGTTCTCATATATATTGCAAAACCTGTTTGAATTATTTGGTTTTAAGTAATGATAATACTAAACTTAATGATTAGGACACTTTTCAACACAAGGTTTCAAAGTTTCTACAGAATTACAGTATTAAATGCCAGTAGAAAGGAAAAAATGAAAAAAAATATAACAGAGGTATGGCTGCATTCTGTTAGTCTTTTTTACTCTTTTTTTTTTTTTTTTTTAAAAAGTAATCTGAACCAGAATCAGAATCAGAATCACCTTTATTGGCCAAGTATTTTCAAGAATACAAGGAACTTGACTCCGGTTTAAACTGCACTCTCTCAGTACAAACGTGGATAGAATTACAAGAGTAGAAAAATAGAGTTTAAGTAGTAGAAAAAGAATAATAATTATTACAATATTAAATAAAGAACTCTGCCTTAAGTGTATGAAGTGTATAAGCTTCCTAGACCCAGTACAGCTACTCTTAATAGTACAGGAGCTGAAAAAGTTTGGATAGACAAGCAGGCTTATCTCACATATTTTGTATTTTGTGGTCTACAATGTGGTGTCTTTCCTTATTTATTGACATTTCTGCTTAACCTCATTTCAAACATTAAAAAACCATCCTCACGGCCAGCAAGACCCTACTGCCATGTGAATCCACATCTCTCCATGCACTGCACCAATTTATCAGCTCTTCAAACCTTTGTGTTCTTGTGACTAATAATATTTAACACTAGCAAGTGTTCAGGGTGTTCCATTTGTTGTTTTAAGCTGGTCAACGTCCAGCTTGAAGCATTCATTTTTAAATGTCTTACACAGGACAGTGATTAGTGCAAAGAGGTGGAAGATAATGTTTGTAAAAGAAGTTTAAGATAGTTGGTACACATATTTTTTAAGGATTTCCAGGGAGCTGGCAAGTATATATTCTTTTCTGATTTGTACTCTTGGAAATCTTAGTCACTTAAAAAACTGAATGTATAAGCAGTTTATAATGTGCCCTGAGCTTTGAGGGGCACAAATGTTCTTGCTATGGTCAAATTCAGAAAAAGAAAATGCTTGACAAACTTAATTGGAAAACATAATTGGAAACAGCCCTAGCTTCCCTCAAAAGCCCCCTGCTAATGTAAACTTTAAATATCTTCACCATAGGCAGTGACTGAAGTTTGAGGAAGGAAAAAATGGCTAAATATTTGTGGTAGTTTGGCATGTTCCATTTGGCGTGATCTTGCTTCACCATCGGGACTGATTATCACATCTGGAACTCATTACAACCACTCGTGACTCTGGATGAAGAGCTGTCTTTCTTTAAAATGTGTTTTATCATGTGCCTGATACCTTTTTGGAGTCCATTTAAAACTCAAAAAGCACAACTTTTTGTCTGAGAAGCTGTGAAAAACATGTTAAATGTTGATGTATTTTTGAACATAGATGGGTAACGAGAGTCAGAAAATATCTTTCTGATAAATAGAGGTAATAGTAATTGCATACTCTTAACAACATTCAGTATGTGGTCACATGAGTTATAAAAAAAGGAAAGTCACTTTTTGCTCTTGTGACCCCGTCTACTGTCTGTAACAAGGCAATCACACAAGACACTGTCAGAGTAAAACTCTGCCCAGGCGGCCGAGCTGGTAGACATAATCATCTGCTCCTCTGCCAATCACCCCCTCTAGGACATTAGCAGCCCTCCAGACCCCCAAAGTAAGAGTGCTAAATCTCCCACTAACGAGCCAAGCTGTTACAAGAGTGTCTGGAAGCACCCACCGTTGTCACAACAGAGCAGCCAGCTGCCTGTTAGCAGGTGGAAGAGAGAAGCAGCACACCACTAACAAAGACAGCTCTCAGGTCACTGACTCGGGATAGGGCCTCAGAGGTGTCTTTTAGTTTCAGCGCTGAGAAGAGAGCAGGAGCCACTCATCCAAAATACAGATTAACTTGTTTTTAACTTGATGAAATTAATTATTTTTTTTTTTTTTTTTGCATTTTCCAATAGGCTGAGGATCGGTTTCATGTACTAGAAGAACATATAGGTTTCTCAAACTTAGGAGTATCCAAGACTGTCCCACTGAAAACAAAGACAAAATTGCAGTAACTCTTCAGAAATAGAAATGTTTGAACAGAGTCGGATAAACACTTTAATTTGATTGATTGAACTGACTTCTTTTAATTTTGTATTCAGACAGACTTGTCTCAAAACTGGACCAACGTCCAACTGAAATTAAAGTAAAAATGTGAACTGCCATAAACAATTTGATCTACGTGCTAAGACAAACATGCAGAGAGTTTTGGAGCCTGAAATCAAGAGTCACATGAAACACTCAGACAACAAGTTGCAGAATTACTCTGCCTTGTAATCGCCGTCAGACATGGACGGATGCAACGTGCCTTAACGATATACCACTGTCAGCTTTGTAATCAGAAGTGACACCAAGTCTCTTTATGATAATGTCAGGCTTATTGGAATTGAAATGTGTTATTTTGATAAATGAGTACACGAGTACATGTGGGAACAGTGAAACATAAACTGCTCTATTTGATTAATGGCAAACAGAAAACATCTGGACAGATCTGTTCATTTTATCATGCTATGTTTGCGTTAGCAAGCTTATTCCCAAACCTTAACTGAATTATTACTTCCTCTGGATACATAAATAAAGTTTAGGTTTTGACTATAAATACTCCAAAAGTGAGTTGAGTCCCATGATTACTTTCTTGGGGTAGAAAAAAACTACACAGAGCAGTTGATGTGCAGTCAGCTCATTTAACTCAGTGTAGTTTGAGGAAAATGGAGTGAACTGATTTTCCCTCCTTTTTCTGACCCTTCCAAACACAGAGCATCTAATCCTTGAAAACACAACAATGAGATAAGCAGGTGAATACCACTTCCCGGCCCCATGTGACTGCTCCTTTGTTTTGTCTGGCTCTTAGAGCAGTCTGTAAATCAGTAACGCAGTCAAAGAGTTGAACACTGGGTCTCAGCTGCTCTGCGTGCAGCTCCATTCCTACGGGACACTCCAGGGTTTACAAAGGACCGCGCGGAGCCAAGCAGCTTGTCACAGTTGGATACACCCACACTGACAACAAAAAAATCTTTGCAAACCCAGAACAAAGCCAGAGATCCCAGCTGAGTGTGCATGTACAAACGGACAAACATACAAACACACACTATTTACATTATGGTGTAAGTCCAACTTAGACTATGCAAGCATGAGGACATGTAAAATATTGCTTTAATTCTTTTGATATATATCTCAGCACTAAAAGTAGAGCACTAAACTAAACCAGAAGAACGGCACAGCAGTGGTTTTAGTGTGGACGCCTGCCAGAGGTTATAATGCTTTGATCTATTTTGGTTTTCTGTCTCGTGCTTAATGTCCACCAGGGAAATGAGCCCTCTGTTTCAGTTTATGTGACTCAACTCTCTTGGCTTGAGCTGGATTCCTTACAAATCTTCCCTCTAGAAAGCATTTTCTTTGTCTCTTCTGTGCTGTTGTTTTGTTTCCCTCCCTCTCCCACAGCCTAAACTCCAGTCCTCTGGCCTGTAATTACACTCCAGGTTCCCCTGTACTTCAATCTGCTCTTTTCTACCCTTCTGTTCACTCTATCATCTAGCTTGTGACGTGATGGTGCTGGCTGCTAAATGGCTGGTGTAAATTCTAGACAGCCATTGCCCATAGTTGTTGCCTGTGTAGCTATGTACTCGCAGGGATTTATAGATGGTCAGTTGCTTTAAGTGCTTTGAAGCCTGGAGCAAAGCTGTATTCTTGGACACAGTGTGATCAGTGTTGTAAAACAATGGACACAGTTTGCACAAGAGTCACTTAAGTGTGGCAATCAATGCACACATCAGCAGATTCTTACTGAAACTTAACAGTTTATGTCTTGTGTTAAAAACAGATCTCTCTATTTATTGTGAACAATTTATTTCCTGAAGTCCATTAGATAACTCAAATATCACAGTCCAATTCCAAATTGGCCTTCAGATTTGTCTCAGGCCTTTTTTCTTCTTAACAATAACAGTTAACAAACTTTTATGCACAAGACTCTCACTGTGGTTTTGTTATTCTGAAAAAGAATCACTGAAATATGAGAGCTGCCATAGTAGATGGGGTCTATTTTGCGTGACTTGGCAGCAGTATGTGACATTCACCACTAACGACAGCTGCTGGGAAACCTCAGGTCTCTGCTCTTTCAGGTTGATACACAGGCAGCAAGAGGAAAAAGCTCTGCTGCTGAGGGGAGAGAAAAAAGGGAGCACTGTAAATCAAACACACACCACCCCACTCTTTTGTTGGACACTCCAAAGAATAAGCCCTAATCTCAAGAATACATTTCCTATTCTTTGCTTAAATGGGCTCATTGCCTTTTCCTGTTTGAAAGATAAGAACACAGTGCATGCAGCCAGGTCAGTTCATCTACTATAAATAATGGTTAAACCAGAATTCTTTATGACCTGAGTCACGATTCTGGTACTAATATTTTTGGCTTTACTTTTTTTTAAGTCTTGGCGTGAGCCAGGGGCCTTTTTTCTGGGACATATCCAATTAGTAAAGCGCTCAGGCAGGTAGATTGCATAAAATTCTCATATGTGCATTTAGATGAGTTTAGCAGACCTCTCACTCCTCATTTAAATAAAAAATAAAGACAAATCATGTTATGTAAAAATGAAATAGACCACTAGCTGAGTCCTTGTTTATGAAACTAATTTTGATAATGGATTTTTAGCGCCACACAGTAGAAATACAGTGATGATTGTGTATGCTAACAGTTTTAAGTTTGACAGATCAGGCTGCAAGCAACAGGGCTGTAAGTGAAACCTCATCCTTAGCAACCCCTAGCAGCGCAATCAGGTCAGATGACTTGCATTCTACACTGTTTTAAACCCCCCCCTCCCCCTGTAAATATAGAGCCACTGCTCTGCAAACCTCATGACCCTGGACAACATTTTTCACAACTGGGCATTCCAGCAGGCTATGTAAACAACAGAGATGTAGGCTTGGCAACAGACAAGTGTCTTCCGAAGATTGTTATGAAGTCTTAGATTTAAACTCTGTTATTGCCTCTAGAGCAGCACTTCAACTGTACATGCTACACCTGTGTCCCAACAGTTTTTGCTCCAGCTGATCAGTAGACAGCCTGAATCAGCTCAGTTAGCAATGACAAGAGGAATACTTAGACACAGATTTCCCCTGGTTGTATTTGAGTAAACTCCACTGAAATGAGAGTAGGGAGAGTGGAAAAAGAACAACCTCCCAAATATACCCTGTTTTGACTTATGTAGTGACATTAGCATTATGTTGTGACATACGATCACTGTCACAGTCGCACTTTGGTTTGGCACACTTCGAAGAGGTGTGCTTTGGCATAGTACACTTCATGCATTAGGACACAAATGTGTACACAGCGAGAACCATAATGTATTCAGCTGCGACCGCTCACTCAACAGTAATATTAAACAATGGCGGAGGTATAGGGATGTTCGATACCACTCATTTTCAGACCGATACCAGTACGAGTCCTCTCTCTTGAGTACTCACCAATACCGAGTACCGACACTACTGGTACTTTAATACTTAAAAATTAAATCAGCATTGACTGATCGTTTTGATCTAAGACGGCGCGGGCCCTCTGACATTAAGTCCAAAATGAAAAACAAACAAATCTCACACAGTTAATGTTTTTTTTTTCCTTTTTAAATAAAAATGAATAAAAATTAAAAAATAATGTCAAAAGTGCACAATAAAACTAATAACTTTCAGAGTTTAAGTATTTCTCTTTAAAAGTTAACTAAGGTGCAAAGTAAAACGGTTTAACTGTTAACTTTCCTTGGTTCATTCATGTTGTCTGAACAGGACCTGACCCATATTTGCCGTGGTTTTAAACCACAGCAAGTAGCAGCAACAACTGTCGAGAAGGACTTGCTTGACGAAAGATTTTCTTGCCTTGAGTATCTGCTGGTATCGGCAGCCTTCACAAGTACCGATACCTTGAAAAAAGGCTGGTATTCGACCGGATACCTGGTATCGATACTCGCCCATCCCTACGGAGGTGTGACCAAAACAACTTAACATGTGCTGTATCAGTGTTTTCTGTGTCCGTTGTGCTGACTAATACAACCGCGCTACTTGTAAATTGACACTTCATGATGCAGGCAGGCCATGTGCGTGCTTTAGGTCCAGCTCTTATTGGAGTAGTGTGACTGCAGGCTATACTGGCCAGCGGGGGAACAGCGCTGCAGGGGGGCCAATTGTGCTAAAGTACCGCACGGTTCGGTGTGGCTAGTGTGACTGTGCCCTCATACTCAAGCACTATGTGATAGATGTTTATCTATGTGCTGCATCTTACTGAGCCTCTTGTCACATGCTATGCTCATAGAGTGTTCACAGCGCATCTTGCATGGTTGTGTGAGCCCCTTTCTCTCCATCACTGAACATTTGACACTTTTCTCCCTCCTTAGAAACAAATGGCCTTTCTGTCTGCGGTCACTTTTATAATCCTCCAAATTTACATGCTAGCCACATCACTGTAAACACTTTTTGGGGTGCTTTTAGATCTTCCTCCTTTTTACCACATGAGTAACCTGAGAAACATGTGGGTCCTCTGATAACGCTTCAGCTGTTAGAAAGAGGAAATCCACAGATCAAACATGAAAGAGAGATCCTTGTCAAAAAACTGCACACACTTTTATAGCTACTTTCCTCATTGTCTTTATTCATTCAGATAAACACACACTGCCCCTTTTCCAAGAAGAATTTCCCAACTTTTAGAAAACTGCTTGTTTACGCCAGTGCTAATGTGAGGTTAATACCACTCTTGTGCTGGCACTGTGAATATAATTCAGTTCCTAGAAGTCGCTGCTCTCAGCTAAGAAATAACTCAGCAGACAAACCTTTGTAAAACCTCAACTTTAGATTTTTTCACTTATGTTTTTAACTGATAAAACTGGTCAGACGTGTTTTATTAGTCAGTAAGCTTTAGAAGAGCTGATAAGCAGTTTTGTTACTAGTCTGGCTGCTTAGTTGGTTCCACATGTCTCCAGTCTTTCTGCTGGGCTAAGCTGGCTGGCTTGATTTCTATTCAGAAATAAAAGTGGATTTACTCTTTCAACGTAAAGTGCTGGAATTTTGTACTGTTTTAGATCATGTTCTCTTTCTCAGAGTTATCCTTGAAAAGAGTGTTAGATCCATCTATGTCATATAAATCCATCTGTGCCACATTTTGGTTTTGCTTCTGTATCAGATTAAAATGTGGCCATCTTTTGTGGTGTTTTCTGACTGAATGCAGATACATTTGAAGGTTCTTAATACAGGATGAGTTTCTTAGTTCATGGTGTAACTTGTGATAATTCTATACATCAAAGGAAGGGAATCTGACTTTACAGCTTCAGGTCTAGTTTTCATGTCAGGTAGACAGGCCTGCTTCCTGTTGATACTCACTGTGGTCTTAATAATCTGACGTAATGATGGTTGCATCACATGACAGCCTGGAGCCAGAGTAGTCTGTTTTTCTTCTTTTTTTTCAGTTTCTTTCCTTTGATGGTTGACCTAAAAAGAGCTCTGCAGGTTGAATCTGCTTTCTGAGAAACTGAGTGCTGTTGAAATAATAACTCACTCATACCTGATGAATTTATGATCGTATCATTTGCTTTAATAATGCAAATACAATGTCTGATATGTCTGCGTTTTTTAACAATCCTTGTCTCATTTTCACATCATTTCTAATCTTCAGTGATTTTCACTGGTGGATGTGTGGAAAAACATGTAAATGTTATTCACTGCACTGCTTTTGTTTCTTTGAATCTAAAGATAAGACTAAAAGAAGGCAGGGGACAAACATTTCTGTTTGTAATCTTCCCTAGAGAGCCTCCTCCCCCCTGCAGAAGCAGAGGGGCTCTGTACAATTTACATTGTTCTTTATGTGTAATCCAAGACAGATGTGCCTGACTTCTGTAGGGTCCCACTGCAGACCTTGTGGTATGAAGGCATGAGGGCTGCCCTGTTTTCTTCTTTTGTTGTTTTATCATGTCAAAGACTAGTATTTTATCTTTCTTTGTCCATTTTCTTTTGTCACCATTTATGGTTACATTTATTGTTCTCCCATTAAAAAATACATCAGTGCAACTCTCTTAGTTACAGACTCTCCATTAACAGTGGTTTCAGAATGATTGTATGTGGAATGATTTGTGCATTTGCTGAGTGTGCAGCAGGCCAGGGAAGTATGAAGCGTCATTTTGACTTCAGTATTTGATATTGGCAAGGAGGGCCAATGTTTGGGATAGTTAGGGTGATTTTGAAGACCAGGGACCAACAGGGACATAAGAAATAACCACTGATAAACCATGAGCTGATGAATTAGGGGAAGCTTATGGATGAATATGATGAAACAACTAGAAACAGCAAGATACTCTATTATTTAATAGGAAAAAGAAAGTCAGACAGAATACAGGTAAAGCATCTTGAGTCTCCATCAAGGATGTTCAGATCCTGGTCTTAGCAACTGGGTCAAAGTTTACCTGGACCTTCTTTAATCAATACGACCACTTTCACCGAAAGATTTAAATTTCTTTAAGTTAAATTTTGTGGTATGGCTGTGTTTTGGGAGCTCCCAGACCTTTCTCGTACATAAGAAGCTAAGGCAGGGAAAGGAGCAGCAAAGAGTTCCAGGGGTACAAACAGTGGGCATTATTGACAATACTTATGACAGTTAAAATCAGGAAAAGCATAAAATATGGAGCTCTGGTGGAGGTGGGTTTATACACAGTCCTTGCAGTGGAAGCAGCAAGAGTAGACAGGCTAAAGCAATTTAAATAGAAAACCCCACTTTATTATTGGCATAGATGTAATCATCTGAGCTGACAGCTGATAGTGTAGGATGTTCAGAACAGCAGATGTTTTGTGCCTCTTTATCTGTGTTAGCTTTAACAGAGCCTAATATGCAGCAGAACACAAGTGTGCAAGTAACATGATGTAGTTGAGTGTTTTGGGCTTTTCTGACTGAATAATGAAAGAATAAATGATACATCACTGTGGGACTCCAGCCATGGGTCAAACTACTCTGCAGAAACGCACATGTGCACACCCAACCACATTACACCCACAACAACTGTCTTAGGGCAGCCTATGATAGCTCTCCACAGACACATGTTTCAAAAGGTGGGAACATGTGCCAAAAACAAGGGAGTCTGTGACATTAGCATTCATAATTCACTGAAAATATATGAAACTAGTTACAGAGAAAAAAGTGTGACCACTTGCAATATGTCTAATACAGTCACTTCATGAGGTAGTAGCTGCAGAGCTGCATTCAATGCTAATGATTTGATATAGTAACTAAAACTAAACAAGGCTGCTCTATTAAAGTATCATATTCTTGGTTATAAAGGGAGTATTAAATATCCTTAAGAAAAAACTTGCCAAAAACATAACAAAGAAGGTTGTTGCCTTTATCGTATGGACAACCAGTCTATCTCCGTGGGAGAGAAAGCAGATTCTTGCCATTTTTTGGATCCACAGGACATCCTGACATTTCGACACTACATAGAGAACACTGCCTCAATCGAGTTGTATTGTTCTGCGTTTCTTTTTCTTTTTTGGTTGGTTGGGATAAATATGGGCTTTTGGAAAATTTTACAGAATAGTTTGTTTCATAAAGAAGATAAGACCATGTCTTTGGTGCTGTAAGATCTATGGTTGTAGATTTCTGAGCAAGACCTGATGAGTTTGGGAGATAAAAATATAAAAATAGATGGGTTGAAAAGTTTTAAGGAGACAGCTCAGAAGGTTTTGGAGATAACAGTGATAGAGATAACTAAACTGTTTTGGTTATAGGGGATTGGCCCCACCTCTGTGCTTTACTAAAACAACTTGCTTGGCAGGTATTCTGGGAAAACTGGAAACACAAGATCGCATTCAAGCATGTACTTCTAGCAAACTTCTTTTTCCACTGAAATCCATATGAGAAATCTTAAATGATTAAATCCACTTAAAGAAATATTACATGATAATAAACTTTTAGGTACTTGTTTTTGACTGAGCATAAAATTGAGTAATTTTTATTAAAACTTAAGCCACAAAAACAAGAAAGAGCATTGCGGATCAAATGTATTGGGTAACAGCCCTCCCATTTTATGGATGTAGTGCCTGATCTCTGAGCCAATTATCCCTGTGTTGGACTGTTTCTTAGAAGAGGTCAATCCTGATCGTAGTTAACAGTTGAACATTAGCCCAGATCTGACTTCACAAACCTGTTAGTCCTGAATTTTCCTAATCAGCAACAGAAGAAAACCTGCCTGGGTTAAAAGCACCCTGTGCAAAGCTAACACAGAGTGTCTAAACCCTTTTCTGTGCCTTCAAGCTGCATCACATGGACACTCTAATTAAGTGATGGGCTTCTGAGCGTATAAACCAGCTAACAAGCTCTCTTTAACTCTTTACAATGCAGAATATTTCCTGTCCTTCTCCTCTCAACCCTTTGTCTGTACAACAGTCGATATATCTAACTAATTTGATGAACTGTGCGCAAAGCAAAGTTAATTTCTTTCAGAGTGCATTGTAGCCATGGTGACCATCTCATGCGCGCTACAAAGCCCATCTGGTCTAAACATTAGCTCTGCACGGCTGACTGCAGAGGAGACTGCTCTGCAGTGGTTTGCACATGTGCTTTACACATTGATCCAACCAGGAAATCGATAGTGCCACATATTCAGAAAACACATTTGGACTTGTGCACTCTAACATCCTTTTAAGCTATGTTTTAGAGGTGTGTAGTTTAAGGGCTGAGATATTGTGCTTCTACATCACATATTTTTCACTTAAGAGTTTAAATCAACTTTTATCTCAGATCACTTCCTTCTGTACCGTACAACTTGACAACATGATTAGCTTACAGGTATAATTATCTTCCAAACATTTACCCTCCTATTGAACAATCCAAATTCAAACCAACCTCCAATCAAACCTTAACTGAAGGTAGCAGTAAACAGAACATGGGCACATATAGATAATGCAGTGACATTAAAACATGGAAGCAGTGGAATCCTATAAAAACTACCACTGAGGATTTTCAGCCCACAGAGATAATGGTGTATCTTCAGCAAAACAGAATAGAATAGAATAGAATAGAATAAAATAGAATAGAATAAAATAGAATAGAATTGAATGTCTTTATAGATGTCAAATATAAGGCCAAAGTATAATGAAGTAGAGTCAAGAAAATCTTTGAATGAAAAAAATTTCATCATTGCTCTTTTCCCATCTGAAAAGTGAATGCAATGTTTCCTTTCCCATTGGTTTCCAGGCAGCTTGGCCTAAGCCACTGTTGCTAAGCTGCCTCTCTCCCTCCTCTGAGTGGGAGGCACGTGAATCTCATTGAATGGAAATCACAAATCCTTCTGAGTGAGGGATATTTTCAGTGATTCATGGCTTTAGTTTGAAGATTTATAAACCCTTCATAATGTCTCTTGCAACCCATTTTGCATTTTGTTCAATATTAGATGGAAGGTTAGTTTTTCAGTGTTGTCTGTGGTCTATTTTGAGGTCCACTAAAACCTAAACATGTAATTCAAACATGATAGAGCTTCTGGATTTTACAGTGATTGTTGATGAATTGTTGTGCTAATGCACACAGATTGAACTGTAGCTGAGACTGTTGTACTGGTGCAAGAGATGGTACAGCAACTTCCCTTGAATGCTGCATAATATTCATCATATTTACACCTCAAGCTTTAACTTAATTCACTTTTTGTAAACACTACATTTCTATACCGTACATTTATGTACATTGACTTAAACCGGGTCCAATTTGTCTGTAAGCAGTGTGCCATGGAAACACACCAGCTGCTGCACTCGTACATTCCACTCAGGAAACACAATATTGAGCCTGAGCCACTCGGAGCCCTCAGAAGAAGGTGGTGATGTCATTCAGAGCCTTTGGTAGGGTTACGCTTCTGAATGACATTCAGGACCAGTTGTCTGTCTTTGTGCTCTGTGTATAGACAACGGGGGGCCTAACCTTTTCAGTGACAGCTCCAAGCAGCCAAACGGTCCAAATCTGACAGCCATTTTAGAGGAGAGCTATCTCAAGCTGTTGTTTGGACCACTATGCAGCTCACTGAGATAGTGCTATCATGAGCTTTGGATATACCTTTTCAGATAACTGTCCAAACCAGCCAATTTTGACATGAAATGCATTTTGACAAGCAGTAGACAGTCCCTTTTTGTCCTGAAAGCAGTTTTACTTCCAATGGACCTCTTAGAGTGAGACCTGTGACAAAGCCTACTTATTGTCAAAGACTTGGATTCAACCAGAACTGAGTGACGATACACTTTATGACAGGAGACTTAGACTAGAGGCAAGAGCCTTGCATGGGGTTAAGACACTTTCTGAGATTTGTGATGCATATTGACATCCTGTTCCAGATTACTTTCTCCTCAAATAAGCACCAACACTTGAAAATAGACAATGTGGCTGGTTCTGGAGAAAAACCACTGGTTTTCTAGTTGACAAAATTTGATCATGTACAGCGATCCTCTAAAAGTAAATTTATTTTTTATCATCAAAGCCCTGTCCCTTCTGTTAAAAGTAGAATTTCCTGGTAAATAGATCATTTATATACAGATAAAAAAGCATCATGGACTAAAATTTGATTTCACCAGAGCCTGTTCACATGGGCTGAGTATCGCTGCATGAAAAATATGAAAAAAGGACTCTTCTTTGAATGGCCTAAAACTGTGTCTGACTAGATTTTTGGGAAATGAGTGTGCTGACTAATAGCTTAATCCTCTGCCATGGCACTGTTAAGGCCGTCACCTATGCAGGAACTATGTGCTAACCCAGTTACATCAGCATAAGAAAAAGCCTACTCTCAGTCTTGCCACGTTCACAAGCACAGACACTGCCGCCAACCTTACCCCTTCATTTCTCTTCAGCAGCATTCAGCAAGATTGTCCAAGCGTAGGAGAAGCCGCCCGGCGAGAGGCGGGAAGAGATGCTACTCGCTTTGGGGCAGTTATGTAACATCTCACTTGCTTCTCTCTTTGCGGAATGCCAGGATAGTGTTTGTAAACAGAGCGGCCATGTGCCTGTGCTCACGTGGAGGAAGCTTTTGAGTCGCTGCCCTCGCTGTCTCACCCCTGAGGTAAACCCTGACATCGATACACGCTCACAGGGCCAGCGACACTCCCTGCAGCCCCGTGCCACTCAAACAGGGCCTTATCACTGTCACTGCATAATTACGCCTTACTCGGCTAACGCACGGCAGCGTGGTCAAACAAGGCCACCAAACTTAATTTGTGAGTTAAACTTTATCTGATGCAGCAATCAAACTAGAGATATTTCTATCTCATACTGATAATAATATTACCAGTACATATTTCCAGTAGTGACCAATAAAACACTTCCAGATCATAATTACACAAAAATATTACAGCATAGGAACTTCATGGGAAGAGAAACCCAGATTCTTCCTGAGGGTTGGGATCTGATTCAGTAATTGCTGATTGAAGACGTGATTTTGAGATTTGGCTTGGCTTAATAATCCCAAATCTGTTCAACCACAGTGTTTTGCACATACATAGAGATGTGGTTCGTCAATAGACCATTAGGCAGGCCACAGAACTGGTCCTTACTCAATGCATGGATAAGGGTCAAGAAGGGCGACTCGTATACAACAAATGCAAAATTAAGTTGCATATCCTGGATGTAACATTCTATATCAAAACCCTGCAAGGGTCTCTGTCATTAATCCACAAACACTCCATTCTTTGTGTATAATTGATAGCAAATGTGAGCAAATGAGCAACCACAATACAGCTTTTTGATTCCAATGCAGCGTATAGTAGTTTACTGCCTCTCTTCTGCTCTCCACAGAAAAACAACCCCCAATAGCAGACCAGAGGGAAATCAATACTGCAGAAATCAATACAGCTCTGAGTATCTCGCCATTTTGTCTCATGAAAGCAGTCAAGCTATGACCAGCCAGCAGGCAGGTAGTGCAATCTAAAATGTCTAACCTGCCACTGGGCCTGTTTCTCTGTGTCACCGGTGCAACAGCCCCTGGCTGGAAATATGATTCTTGGGCTGGACAGAGCAGGGTCAGAGGTCAGGGCTTGGGTGAGGGCTTGGGTATTGTAAGTGGACAGCATTGTTGTGGGACGCTATGGCAACTGGACATTCTTCCTAAAGGTGATATTGTCTTTGCCCTAAGAGTGAAATAAAGAGGACTTACGGCCATGACGAAGGAGCTATCCAGCCGCACAGCTTTAACTGTAGGTGTGGATAGAAGAGAGCAGCTATGTGCATGTGATTGATCTATCTGGCCCTTCCCCCACTCAGCCCTTCCCCTATAGGCCCATTTATGCTCTGGACCCTTTTGCAGCTGCTGGTGTAACAGCCATGCAGAGCCTCCAGAAAGTTTGCGTGTTTAATTGGAGATTTTGTAAAATGGAATTATTGTGCAAATAAGGATTAGGATGTGCTAATCCTGCAAACAGTGCCACAGAAACAGATGGAAACACCAAATGTAAAGGTGCATTGAGACAACCATTTGGAATAAAGTTTCATAAGAGTGCAATGAGCTGGGTTTAAGGAAATCTATCAAAACTGTGCAAACCAATGTGAGTAGACATTTTTTATGATAAATAGAACAAGATAAACACCATCTTATACAAAAGATACTGAGCAGCATAGTTAAAACATTTAGTATGAAGCTAAGTTAACAAACTACTTTAAAAAGAAATAATGTGACAAAGTCTGCTTTTGTACCTGTGAAGTAATTCAATGTGTTATAACAATGTAAAAAAGCAGATGTGTCAACAGGAATATGGGATGATCACATGCACAAGCACATGTCCACAGACGCGCACAAGCACATGTCCACAGACATGCACAAAATTGCAGATCACCTGATCTCACACAGTCACAACATCCCTTTTAAAAACTATGGAGAACCACCCCCCAGTGTTGACTCTGCACAGTCAGTGACCATGCTTGCCATATCAAAACATAACCATGCCATTGCGTCAGAGGGGTACACCACCATTGTTGGTATAAAAGTTAGCTGACAGCTCACTAGGACTTAAAAAGCCCTTCCACTAAATGAAGCGTCATTATATTTTTAGCAAGAGAGGGATTCCCGTCGTGTTATGGCCTCTGCAAACCTAAACACAAAAACTGCTGAGGTAGCTTCCTTTCCACTCATGTTACTATTACCATTGCAAGAACATCACTTGTAGCCTAAATTTCTGCAAACTTAAAATTTAAACACAGCCTGAAGCCAGTCTGAAGTCCTGTTTTTCTTCTGCAGGCCGCCTCCACCATTGGGTAACGATACCAGGTTAAAGGCCCTGTCCTAACTTTTTACCTAAGGCCATGCTGTAGTGACATTACGACTGTAATCAGTGAATACACAACCCCAATACACAAACCTCAAGGAGATCAGTTAAATTCTAATGGTCCTTTCAAATGTAAATCATAGATTATCATTCAGTTGAATATGAAGGAAAAACTAACAAACAATTAGCTGATCACTAATTGAGATTAGATCTCAACAATAACAAACTGGAAATGTACATTTACATTTAAAATAGCCTGTACTTAAATCTATCAACAAAACATACAAAACGTTATAATTGATCACTACACTTGCTATTGCTGAAACTTAATCTCTATTTGTGCTAATCTTAAGTCATAACACTGTTAGTTAACTTTTACCTGTATTATAGCCAACTATGTGATGATTTAATGCATCCCTATACTACTTAACTTAACTTACCACTCATAGAATTTAGAACTTAACTTCCAATGAAGTATTTTATAAAGGATTGGCAATAAAACTCACAAATGAGGTAAATTCATCTTACACAAGTGCAGTTCACCAAGAGACACACAAAGAAGACCACAGATACACTCGTGTTAGCACTGTCAATAAGGTATTTGTCAATAGCTCTGAAGCCGAAAGACCCCAGCAATCACAATGTGGCTAAAGGGAGATTCTTTGAGATATCAAATGCTGGTTATTTTTCTCTGGTAATATGTCCATGTTTAGCTTCCTGTTTAAAAGATAAAAACAACAACAACAACAAATAAATGTCTGGTGGGAAAGAGGTAAAACCTGCTCCAAAATTACCAGCCTTGTTGCCCCAGTTAATGGTGCAGTAGGATAGAGTTTCATTTCCTTCAGAGCTTTCTGACCTTGTCTGCCTCCACTACACTACTACAATTCTCCTCTCCCCTGCCTCTCCTTGGGGTTTGCCTTTGTGTCTGCCTGTCATTCAGTGGTGAAAGCATTGAAAGCTGATTAACAGAGATACACAAAGCCAGAAACCATCCAGCTCTACTGCTGTGCAGAGTCTATGCACATCCAGGTTGGACTTTTACTCTCCGGCACATAGTCTCACCACTGTAGACTTAACACACACACACACACACACACACATACACACACACACACACAGCCGTGTATTTAAAACGAGAGGCTAAAGAGGTGGCACGATATTGTCAATTTATAACTGGGTTTAAATAAGCATAAATGTCAGAAAATATTTCCTCTTGTTCAAACAAATGCACTCACAGAATTAAAACACATGTGTAACACACCTTTTATGACACATGCCTAATAAAAAAGTAAGGTTTAAATATGAGTGGGAGACTGAGAGCTTCAAAGAGGCATTTAAAGAAAAACTCTTGAACAAGCAGGCAAAGTAGTCAATTTTTTTCAAAGGCAGCAGGAATGTTGAGTGAGCACAGAACAGATAAAGGTGTCTCTCAGTCTTTGCTGGCAAAAAAAGAAAGAAAATCGTCAGCCATATTGGAGTAGCTTTATCTAATATCCCCTCCTTATTATGTTGGCTCTTGCTTTTACGGTGGGGGACATTTGCCATTCCTCACCTGATACACTAAACACTGAATACTAAAAACAGCCCTGCTTAAAGAGAGGGAGAGGCTAAGCAGAGTATGAACACACTAAGCACATTCTCACCTCCTGTTTACGTCCCTCCACTTTGTAGAAATTCCAATAAACCGTCTGGATCTCCTCTTTAACAAATCCTAAAGGGCAGCCATCTTGCCTCCTTCTGTTCTTCTATGAAACAGACTATCCTCCACATCAATATTCATGGAAACCAGTCTGACGTCAGCTCTCATCATCAGGAGAAGCCCGGCTGTCGCTGTTTGGCGGCCTGAGAAGCACACTCATATGTGGCTCTGGTAGTGAGGCAACACAGGCACAGAGTAGACAAGACGTTGCTGCAGGTCAGGAGGAAGAGCCTCGCTTTGCTGGCAAACTGAAGTAATCACAAAATCACTTTCCTGCTGGGTCCTTCCCACACAAAGAGACAGGTTTTCTTTCCCTCCTCTGCTCCCTCCTCTTTTTTTTCTTCTTCCCTCAGCCGCACACAATAGTGAACACTATGATGGCTGCCCCGAAGCACTGGAGTGGATTTTGTGAGCAGGACAGGACTCCTCCCCCAGTGCACTTTATGGTGAATATTGCACCGCTCTCAACTGTCTGACTGAGGCAGGGTAAAGATGCTTCCACCCCCTTCCTTTTTTCAGACAGGAAGCCAAGTGACTCAGGGTTTTTCCCTCCCTTCAGCATTCTCAACTTCCTCCTTTCATTTTCTTCTTCTGTCATTGGTTACAGAAGTTTCCCTTTGGTGTAATAGCAATCATTTTTGAGCGTATTACGGCAGCTCTGAGAGCTGGCTAGTTCGGAGTCAAACCAGTTAAGCAGTCATCTCATTTTTCAGCCTGCGTGTCTTATTTTGGCACGCCTTGTCTGACTGGCAGGCTCATTTTTAGAATGGAGTGTAAGACAACTCTGCAGCCTGCATACAGGCAGCATAACTTTGCTTCATGAGGCAGCCAAGACCCACCTCCTGTTGACACTGGCCACGTGGGCCTGAGAGAGATAGAGAGAGCTGTGTGTGAGAGAAAAAAGGTGGCAAAGGGGGGTTCAAAAGACAAATTTAGACACAGAAGGTTGTTGTAATAACACAAGAAAAGATATGTTCAACAACAAGTGTTAGAAAGGCAGATAGACTTTTTTTTTGCGCTGTGGATTTCTGTTTTAATGTCTTTATGCAAAGTTTTAAGGATTACTTTGATAAGCATGCAAAAATGTGTTTTGCATTCTTGACCCAAAATGAAATCTTAAAGCAGAAACCTTTTTTATTACATGTTGAATCTCCACGTTAAACAGTCAACAGTCCTCTCATTTAACTGTTTAACTCCTATTTTCTCTCCTAACAGGTGGGTCCTGTCTGAAAATAATCTGCCTTTAGCTGCAGTCTAGGCTTAAACAGCGACCCCACCTCTTTCCCAGCAGCCCCTGCCTTGCTGCAGTGACATTTGTTGACTCAATAGTTTCAGGCCGAGAGCAGAAAAGGAGATTTGTTTTTACACAGAATGGGGGAGGGGAAGTGGCAGAGGGAGGAGGGAGGAGCCACTCTAGCTGCAGCACAGATCCTGTAAAAGACAAAATAGAGCCTTGTACACCCAGTCTGGAGGTTTTTTTTCTTCAAATAACTCAACTGTAACTCAGGTGGGTAGTGAACTCGTAAAGTGTGAACTATTTAACAACTCAGTGCAGTTGTGGTTCAGTCAAACTGTCATTCTTGTTGCTGGAGGGGAGTGTTTACTGGTCAGCTTTTAGCAGCAGACTCATGAATAATGTCTGAAATGATCAGAGGCCTGTCCTATTTTCATCATGAAAGGAAGAGATATCACTTAAAAGTCACAATTAATTTCCTCATTCAGGCCCAGATCATCCAAAAGCAGGAGCTACAGATTAACACATTTCTGCACGGTGCTTTTTAATCTTCATGGACTTTTTCAAAAAATAGCTGCAGACAAAAAATACAAGTTTTTGACAAATACAAATTTAGAACACCACTTTTGTCAAACATTCTACTTGTATTTATAACGAAGAAGCTAAAGTTAGCACTGTAGCAAAGCCAGTGTGCTGATACCAGTGAGTGGTCTCAGCTTTATTTGCAGGTGATAAGATGCTGTATATTTTCAGGGTTTCCAGGGGACTGCTGACAGTGGTATGTTTGTGTTTGTCTTGAGTCCGTAATCCTTGTTTGCATGTTGGCATAGACTAATGTGGACTGCAGCTCACCCAGCTGATGCTTTGCCAGCAACCTCCTGCATTGCTGTTTTGAAACCCTTAGAGGACTTGTGAAAACCTGAATGAAAAGCCCCTTTTCACCCCTCCTCATCAACTGCTATTAAAGTGCCCCTGAGCAAGGCAGTAAAACCACCTCTGCAGCAATGAAGTGCCGGTGCTCTGTGCTGCAGGGCTCTTTAGAGGTTGTTTGGTCTGGTCAGCTTCCTGGCTCTGCTGCTTCAGGTCGCTGCTGTAAACAAAGAGTGGGGCTCAGTAAACCTGTTTGTACCAAGAGCGTTAAAATACACAGGAGTTGCTCTGTCCATTTTTTTTTTTTTTTTTTTTTTTTTTACAGTTCTCAGGGTTTAGTTCATCACAAACCAAAACAACTGACCTTTCTCAGCAAACATACTCCTTGATTGTCTTTTTTTTTTTTTTTTCAGAGTTTAATTTTAGAAGTCACTTCATAAGTTCAGTGAAAAATGTATCAGTGCTCATCTTGCTGCTTTAAATGGCCACACTGACTTGAGCCATGTGTATTGCGAGCATCTAGGCTGGAGGGCTCCTTTCTTGGCTCCTTGCCCCCTCCAGAGCTACTGTAACTCGTAAATCAGAGATTATCTTGTCATTCCTCTCACCTTGTCACATTTCAAAGGCCTGGCGGCATGTGCCGTCACCTCATCTGTAAACACAAAGCTGTGGCCTCCCACCGACCCAGGGTCACCAAAATTTGGGCCCACTTGTCACTTGACGGATTTCACACCTGAAGATGACGCTGAGCATTAGTGAGGGATTTTAACAGTCCCTGATGCTCTTACTGATTTATGATAAACAAATCTAAGATAGAGGCCTGCCGGCTTCCAGGTCAAAGATCTGGCTCTGTGCCCTGAGAACTGTTCCTCTTAAGTCATGTGGTAACCTTAATATCAGCTCCTCTGACCAGATGTTTTAGCTTCACCTGAAGCTTTAAAGTATAGGTTCCTTTTTTTATTCTGGGAAGTGCGATTAGACTAGTCATCCCTTTTCATTTTACTCATGACATATAAAAATCTATAACTGATGGAAGTGGGGAAGTCTTATGAATGATAAAGCCTATTGAAAATCGTTGTGTGAAGCAGCTTTGCATTTCAAAAATGTAACATATAAAATCTCAATCCAAAGGTTTTTGGAATCTTAAACTTCTTAGACTGATCATGAATAAAGCTAAGAAAAGACGTATGTTTTCCTCTTAAAGGATCTGTGCACAGTTGGATCTGTATTCAATAAATAAGTGCATCATCTTCGCAAAATTTGAAAAGAATTTTTTTTTAAATATATTTTTCATGTGGCGCTCAATGAAAGTAGAATGATGGCTCTAGTGTGGTTCAATGTGGTACTAAAAGCCATGCCACAAAATGTTACTGATACTGGAAGCTTTTGACCACCACAACTGATCTTTAAATCTAATTTTTTGCTGCAGTGTTAGAAAGGTGCACATGGTTGTCACATGTTCTGACATGAGCTGCTTACCAGGTTTGTTAGAAACAATATTGAAGTAATGTTCTTATGCGTGAATAGTAAATATTTCCTGTGTTTACTTTGCATAGAATTTACTCAGAGTACACTGACAAGAGCTTACCTCCTAGAGTTTACCTTTTAGATTCGGTGTGAACCATTTGCTCCTCTTTAAGGTGGAGACTCAAATCAGTGCG
Source organism: Halichoeres trimaculatus (assembly GCF_033239565.1). Taxonomy (NCBI): domain Eukaryota; kingdom Metazoa; phylum Chordata; class Actinopteri; order Labriformes; family Labridae; genus Halichoeres; species Halichoeres trimaculatus. The sequence continues at coordinate 27,683,414 of NW_027437180.1, forward strand.
GGCTGATTTGTGATGAAAGCCTTGATTTACAGCTCTCTCTTTACATTGTTAAATGTAGGGAGGAAAGGGTGACATCTGAGGCACCACAGAGCTACTGGAAGCTTGTGCTGAGGCTGAGAAAACTGGCACTTCCTACAAACAGCCGTGGTATTAGCTCACATCTCACCTTAGGCAATCTAAACACAAACTCTGGAGGGGTAATAACAAGGTAGCATCAGCTTGGGCCAATACACAAGCCACTGACAACAAGATCCCCCCTAACAAGATGTCACCCACTGCTGCCCCTCCTCCTGCAGTTATCTTAAAAGACAAGGGAGAGTCGTTAGTGTGGCTCTCACGTGGCCTAATTGTTTAAGCCTCAGCGGGGGGTCTGGGGACAGTGGCTGAGAGAAAGAGAGGGAGAGTTACTGAAAATCTGTTATTTTATTAAACAGCTTATCAGCATACCGGCTTCAGACATTTAATGCCACTTTAGCGTGTTTGACGTTTTCAACAATTTGTGATTTTGGAGATTTTTCTCACCTCCCAATGCCTCTGAGTGTTTTCATGCGTATGTGTGTGTGTTAGTTTGTGTGTGTGTAAGTTTGTGTGTGTGTGTGTGTGTGTGTGTGTGTGTTTTGTGTGCGTGTGTGTGTGTGTGTGTGTGTGTGTGTGTGTGTGTGTGTGTGTGTGTGTGTGTGTGTGTGTGCGTGTGTACCATCTAACAATTGACAGGGCTGCTCCATGAGCACAGCAGGGTTGGATAGGGCCAATCATTGCCTGCCACTGTTCCTGTGACGACCAACTGCTCTTGATAGGTTTAAGAGCCAGTTCCCGCGTTCAGGCTGCAGGTGCTTCCATCCTCCGCTTCATCACTGCCCCCAGCTGAAGCCTCTACAGACTCAGACCTCTATTGAGAGTGGGGGTGGCTTCTTTTTTTGTCCAACCTGCTGTGATAGCAGCCTCTCAGCCACTTCACCAACTCTTGGTCCCAGAGGGGAGTCATTGTTTGGGCCACTGCTTGAGCCAGGCAGATTCTGGTCCCGGAGATTCAGGCACGTCGGTTGAAAATCTCTTGAAAGAAAAAAAAAAGACAATGAAAACTCACACTGAAAAGCCAAACACCCCCACAAGGTGAAAAAGTCAATCAGTAGAAATTATCTGTATCTACTTCAAATCACCATCAGTTTTGGAGAGTTCACACATTTTTATTTTTTAAAGAAAAGACTAAATTCCCAGTCTGAGATTGCATTCTGCATAAATCAGCTGTTTACTTCCTGCACGCTGGAGTTTGACATGGAGGTGATGATGACCCCTGCTGGTGAAGCACTGTGACCTACAATACCCACAATCCTGACAGTTGACAGCAGTTTAGCAACAAGTCAAAACTATTCAGTCTCATTATATGAAGAAATTCAGGCTTTGCACAATTTCTACCCAAAATATGCTTGAATAGATCTTTACTGACCAAATTTCTATTTTGAAAAATTAATAATGTAGTTCCTTTTTTTAATCTATTTATTCTATTCATTTTATTATTGGTCTAATAACCTTAAAAATATTCAAACTAGAGAATTTTGGTAAAATAAAAGAATGTAGGAATGTTTAAAAGAGGCAGACAGCTGTTCTTCCCTCGGAAAGGAATGATCTGTTTAGAGATAAATGAAAGGCAGACGATGGATGTAAAATATGTCCCTATATTTTCTTTTCCAACGTGATTTTTCTCCATCGTCATACAGGTGGATTTCTTGTTATAAAATTTACGTTAAGATTCTGTATGATGAATATAACATATTTAACTGCCTCTTGAACATTAATACAAGATGATGGAGCAGTAGGATCATTTTGACCTTCTGTAAATCTAATCTTTGATATTTTCCATGTTATATTTATGTTTTAAGCTTTTATTATTTTTATTTTATTATTTTGGGGAGTTTATGCCTTTATTATGAGGGAGAGGAAAGTGGATCGTGTAGGAAAACTGAAGGTAGGGGACATGCAGCAAAGGGATGGGACTGAACAGGATTTGTGTTATGTTTGGTCCAAACAAGCAGATACTGTAAATCTGAATATTATACTGGAGAAAGCTGGTGAAAAAAACTTTTTTTTGCAGTGGCTTTATGGGCCCTCAGGCAGTACTGCATCAAAATAGACATGACTGTAGTTAGAAACACTACAAAAGCTCAACTCATCTGAAAAAATTACACAAATAGAGGTTAAAACTGTACAATGGAAACAGAAAACATACCTAAAATGATCCAGAAATGATTGGTGGGCCCAGGCCGTGGGTTTGGGACATCATAGATGTTGTGTCTGCTCCAAAAAGGAGAGGGAACACCTGGTTTGTTATCAGAGAACAATTCAAAAGTAGGCATTCTTGATGGTAATGCGGATGGGGTTCTGAATTAGGTACTTTTACAGGTACTGACAGAATTCTGTCAAAAGTACCAGGTACCAGTTAAAATAAAACCAAAAGGTACCACGTTTGGGTACCTAAATGCATCCTTGTGACTGTGAGGGAGTGGAAGAGTAGGCAATTTTCCATGCTGGACATGAACCCAGTATTACGAGGTTAAATATTGAAGAATAAATATGTTATTTAAAAAAAAAAAAGACATATATATATATATATATATATATATATATATATATATATATATATATATATATATATATATATATTATTGAACAAATTGATATTTTTTAACCACATTAACACAAAAAAGTACCAAGAATTTGGTATCATTGAGCACTGGTACCGGACATTGGTACCGTATCATTTCAAATGTGAAAGGTATCCATCTCTAATGGTAAGGGAGTTGTATGAGTGCCCATAGGGTCTCAGAAGGCCCTACTAATGCCAAACAATATATACAGAAGAGATGTAAAGATTCCTGGATTCTGATCAGTCACTGTTTTTAATGTCATAGATCTCGATGCAAACATCTGCGGAAAAGTTTACCTCTTACTGAGAACAAGAATAATACTTGCCAATATGTCTGGATTTTTTTTTTTACAATAATTCAAAAAACTGGAAAGTTAGGTCTGCTGTACTGCTAATTTTCACAGCACAATTCAGGAAAACGTCATGCAAAAAAGACACTTAATTATACTCACTGTAAAGCTAGCAGTGGTTCTTAGTGTATTATTACAGAGAAAAACTGCATGTGTTGAATGTCAGTCACCCAACTTCCCTTTAGTTATGTAGAACCAGAGATTAATCAATAAGATGATACTCCACCTTCATAAAAGCACTGCAGTAGATCATATATTGATTTAATTTTCCCTTGAAAGTTTCAGAGAACTCAAACACAAGGAGAAAGGCCGCTTTGTAGCAGCTTGGGGCCTGCTACCTCAATAAGACACCTGTTTCCCATCTGCATGGATTTGTGTGTGTGTGTGTGTGTGTGTGTGTGTGTGTGTGTGTGTGTGTGTGTGTGTGTGTGTGTGTGTGTGTGTGTGTGTGTGTGTGTGTGTGTGTGTGTGTCTGCGCTTAAATTTTGGCATAAGAATCTTTATTGGTTTTTCTCGTATATTGAGACAACTTTTGCATCCAGCTAGGATTCCATACAGTACTTCTGTAGGTGAAAAGGTAAACAATTCCGCTGCACAGGATTGTTGCTCAACTTGTATGTCAAGCTGGAATGATCCACAACCAGCCTGTTGAGCTGCCTGCAGCGCGTGGCTCACAAACAGCCACACAGCTGCCCAGCAGCAACAGCAGCTGCCGCCTCCTCCTCCTCCTATCCTTATCTTTGCACTGGCAGCTGAGACGCTCCTTCCAGATAGCACAGACATGAAATCATCCCTTCACCTGCTCGGGGCTTGGTTCAGCATGACGAGCACACAGAGCAACAGCCGCCCCCGGCCATGTTGTCTATCACCAGACAAACCTCCCCTTCCTCTGAACTACTGAACCATAAAACACTTAAACCTGACAGGAAATAAAAACAGATAAGGAAAGCTAAAGCTGGGGTTTTACTCTCAAAACAGTGTGTGAGGACGGGGGAGATTAGAAGTCAGATTAAGGCATCCGGAGCAGGATTCATCCAGACAGGGAGAGACAGTCTGGCATTAAGGTAATTAAGGTGATGTTTTGCAGCAGAGAAGATGTGCTTGTGACTCAGAGTGTGTAGCGTAACAGCTGTGGCGTGACACATAAGCCCCCCGTCGCAGCCCGTTGCTGATTGTGGCGAGTCCTTGGCTGTGACCTTGCTCTCCCTCTGCCCACGCTGCTGTGAGCAGGAGATGGTTGACGATCAATTTCAGTGGCGTGCGCTCTGCGGAGAAAGGCAGCATATGGTTGGACGTGATTTACGCACAAACACGTGCATACCCCCCCACTGCAACCTCCTCCACACATAAACAAGTACTTACATAAATTATCATGTTCTGTACTGTTGCAGAGATTTCTGGTGAGTGGTGATGTTGACTGCAGGTGTGTGTTTTAGTGAAGAGAGGAAAGGATGTGGAAGCAGGCATGAAAATGGGATAGCGGTGTTTTTTAACCATTGTTAAATGTAGCTTGTCTTTTTCAGTTTTGTGAAATTTGTTTTAAAGTAATACTTACATTTTCATTTCAAATTATCTTTTGGATGCTGTTTTCATTCCTCCATTTCACTGTAGACTCAAAACAAAAGAGCATATATATATACATAGCATTGTCCATATAGTTAATTTTGGCATAATTTCAGCAACATTTTTCAACATAACAGTTTTCAGGTCCTTTTAGGTCTTGTCTCTCTGCATTGTACCACATTACACATATAAATATAAACCTGAAACTGAAAATGCAGTTTAGATTAAGTAATAAAACTCCTTAAAATCTTTATATTTGCCATGTAGAAACTGTGTCAGGGCTCTAAATGCTCAGATTTATGAACTACCAAGAAGCAACAAGCAGGGAGGATGTTTGAACCAGTGATGTACTGTAACCTTTGACCTCTGGTCACACCCCTGCAGAAGCGAAGGTTCAGAATGACTCAAGGATTATAGGGAGCTGCTGTGTGTTGAGCCATGATGCTTTATAGTTCTCTGATGTGGTTGGGATAATGGGAACACACTCGGTTGCGGTCTGGTCAGGTTCATTTTGGTTAAATGATAAAGAGTTCGATTGACCAAGAACAAGAGTAGGAACTATTTATGATCTCAAAAAAACTGACATCATGATTTTCAAGTTAATACTCAAAATCTTGTTCATACATTTATATCTTATGCCTGGTTGACAAGGGGATGATATGATGACATAAAATCACTGTTCTGTCCATTCTCTGCTCTTTAAATTTAGGTGATGCCATTTCTGCTACCTATTGGTTTCTAGAAAGGGCTGAGGGAAACGCATGTTGATTCTATTGAATGGATGAGATTCGAAGCAGTTTTCCAGGATAAAGACTAAAGACAAGTTAAAATTAAAGTTGCAAGCAGCAGTAAGCAGGCCATCGCCCTATGTACGCCCGTCTCTGTCTCAGCCAGAAGCCAATCAGGTACATGAGGTGTGGTCCCTACAGCAAGCAAACATGGGTTATTTTGAACATAGTGTATGTTGCAGTACTGATCGTGGCTACTAGGTATGGCTGCAGTGTTTTCCCTACCAAGTGAAGTTAATTTTATTTTCCATATGGCACCAGACCACAGCAGAAGTAATTTGGAGCAACCTCTCTCATAAATCCTTGGTTTTTAATCTGACAGACTAAATAGCCTTATGTTATTTATCTAATATACATAGCAGGATGACATTGGTCTACCCACTCCCAACCTCACAGAATTAAACAACAGGTCTATCTCTTAATTAGCAAACACCATAGTACAGAATATCACCCACCCACTGCACCAATACATCACCCCATTACCCGCAGGGTGCAGGTACAGAACGATCAAGTTGAGAAGGGCTCGCCTTGGGAAAAGCCTGATCCTTTCAGCCATAGCTGCCCTGAACAGCAGGTCCCACTGATCTGTCCGTGGCTTGTATTGTATTGTTTCGTATTGTATCATATTTCCCTGTCCTTCACTGTTATGTTGACTGTACGATGTCCATTGTTGTTGCTGTCTGTGAGGTGCAATGTTGTTCCTTTGTAATGTGCAGTTAGTGGAAATGAATTCCCCCCCCTGGGGACCAATAAATAAGATAAGATAATGAGATAAAAATACTTTATTCATCCCCTAAGGGAAATTCATATAGTTTGGGCTCAAAGAATTAAAGACTCTGATGGCTGCAGGGAGGAATGATCTTCTGTATCTCTCAGTCCTGCAGTGCAGAGAGGTGAGTCGTCCACTGCTGCTGTTTCTTTGGTCAAGGATGATGTGAAGTGGGTGATCAGTGTGACGAATAATGGCCTCCACTTTCTTCTGTGTATACCTTTCCACCACAGCTTCCAGTGAGTCCAAACTGGATCCAACCGAAGAACTAGCTCTCTTCACCAGTTTTTCCAGACGCCTAAATCTAAATCTAATCTAACTTCCGCAGCCATTGGTGGCCACACCCACTGAGTAACAAAAAATACTTTGATAACTTTTCATCATCATTATCAGTGTGAGTAGTATATAAATGCCAAGTTTTGAGTTGACCGTATGAAAAAAGTACAAGTAGTTCAGCACCCCAATGGAAGGGTTCCAAAAAGTGGGAGGGCTCTTTATCAGGGGATCTGTCTGGATTAGTCTGTGGAAACGGCAAAAAGTGCGTGCCATACCAAGACAAACCGAAATGTACTGCTTGGTGGAAATTGGGCTTAATATGCATATAAGTAGCATACTAGCCCATTCATTTTTTAAGCACTTCTGGACACTAAACTATGCCACAAACTGAGAGTACAAATGGGTTTTTGTCACATTTCTAAAACAAAAAACATCTTTTCAATTACCGCATCAATCTGCATCCTGGGAAAAGTTGTCTTGAAAAAAAAAAAGCTGTGTAATAAACAAAAAAGAAATCAAATGCACACCTTGATAAAAGGTGTATTTTTGACACTGAGTGCTAGTGCTTATTGTCATCAGAGTTTTTGTCCCAGGAAACCACCAGCTTTTCCAGATAGTTCCCACAGTGCTTTCGACATAACCCCAAACAACATTTTTCATTTCAAAGTGTATATCATGTATATAATCTAAGTAGTAAAAGTGAAAATTGTAGTATGGCTTTATATTTGTCTTAAAAAGCTTATTAGACCATCCGGATGGGTAGCATTATGAAGAAAGTTACTCATTGAAAAAATACAAATCTATAAACATCCTAAATATCTTATCAACCAACGATAAAACGTCCAAATCAATTAAGGTTCTTCCTTCTTTGCACATTTTGAAAAAAAAAAAAAAAAAAAAAACTCAGAACACCTGGACTAAATCTCTGGCTCTCCATTAAACTTTAACTATTCTTTAGTTACTCAAGATACAACTGACTAGGTCTGGGTGTTGGAATTAAGCCAGAAGAAATAGTGTGGTTTTGCAACTGTTTGTAATCTTAGCTATAAAGAAAGAAGACACACACACAAACACACACACACACACACAAAAAGTAAAACCACAAACAAGAATCCTTGCCAACAAATTCTCCCCAGAGTAACTGGACAAAATCACCACATCTTTGGGAAAAAATTTGGGGAGAATTTGCTATGCATACAGAAATTAAGGGTGTTCGTCGTTCCCAAATTTCAATAGACTGTGGTTCACCTCAGTCACTTGTTTTTATTTCTAGAGCTGGCAGCGAAGCTGTGTTAAAAAAAGAGTAACTGATCATAATTCTGAATTTGAGTCTGATTTCTCTGCAAAGATTCCCATGTAAAAGAGACCTCTGAATTATTTGAATTTGACGGTGGAATATTTCCTGGGTCAGGACTACGCAAAGTGGGATGGCCTGTATCAAACCTGACTAGGGGATGTAAAAATCAGGTGACTCTCTAAAAGAATGGTGTAGGTTATAAGGGTCTTGTAAAGGGGCAGTACCACCTGAACAATAAGTCTTCTTTTATCACTCTGAATTAGAATAGTCTATTTTTGTGGAATACAATGCAAAACTGATGTAATGATACTCTAATAACTATAAATTGAATATTTTTAACTCAAAATTTGTTCCTTATTCTAAAGCAGTGTCTTATTCATTTTAATTTACAAGTAGTCCGATCCTTATTAATAATCATTGGTTACCTGTACTGAAGTTGCAGACTCTTCACATTTAGTGACATCATTATAGTATACAAATGGCAGTTACAAGACTTCCAGTTAGTACAAGTATAAGAACATTTATTGTAAACTGTAAACAGTCAGGCCATACATTCATCTCAGTAAAATTAAATACAAAGACTTAGGTCTATTCAAACAGCACTGAGGAAACGCGTGAGCCAGTGGCCTGCCTGGCAAACAACACAAGTGACAGGTTTAGTTTGACATTTCAAAACAACATTTAAATGGCATTTACAAAAGCTTAGTTTTACTACATTTTTACAACCCTAACTATGGAAAATGTATTTCCTGACACTGAGTTGGGACAAATCAATGGAAGGATTTAAAAGTTGAGTTATGCTAAAGACAACAGAAGTACATTCCAAGGCTCATTAGCAAACTAGTAAATTAATACAGAGGCATTTTGCTTCACTGTTTCTGGTTTGATTTCAGATCATGAAAATCAGACCTAATTTGCAACTTCGTTTCACTAAGGATTTTTTCTTTTTTTGGGATGTCATGCAAAAGCATGCCCAGTGGTCTATGTCTGTGTCAGTTACCACACCAGTACCACCGCTCAATTACATCCAAGTGATCTTTCAATAAATTTTCTGTGTGGTTTCCTCTTAACTGCTGTATAGTTGATTTGCAAATGCTCCAGTCGCTTGAGATTTTGCGTATTGAGCACCTGTTATGGGGTCAACAAAACACTCTTGGAGGTTAACAGTTAGATGACTGTAACCTTTATCCTTAAGACAATGATATGATCTCCATCCATCTGAAGTGATGGAGCTTCCTTGTCGAACATGCTTTTTTTATTAGGGGGAGGAGATGATTGGCTGAACGGTGAGGGACTATTTTGAGCACGGGTCTTCTCCTGGCCTCTTTAGTGCCCAGCGTTCCAAAACCCGATGAACTCCTGTTGCTGGCCTGTCCTCTGTTGTACTGAAATTCAAATGCATAATCAGTCATCATTGTTGCTTTGTAATGACATTATACAGATCGATAGTTGTTGGATCAGTGTAGCAATACTTGAGTGGTCTGTTTGGCCTGCATAGCCTACCTTCCTTTTATGAGCAAATTTCTTCTCTCCTATCAGAACGAGTTCCCCTCCAATTGTCTGTTTGCCTCTTCTTCTCATCCTCTTCATTGCAGCTTTGCAAACCCTCCACAGCTTATCAGCAAGTTTTGACATTGTTGCAGAGCTCTGAGTAATGCCCTCTTGCATCGTGTTGCTTGGTGTAGACAAAGACCTTAAGCAAATGTGTCATAGATCAACCACAGAATGTCTTTGACTTAATATTGTGTACTGAAGCCAGTATCTTAAATTGCCTTGGCTACAAAATGTGATCTCAATGTGACTTGAGATGTCAATGGAACTTGCAAGAACCATTGAGTAAGACATAAAAGTCAAAAAATGATTTGACTGTATTGTATCTTCAGACTCATTACTAAAGAATGGATGCATATGTAGCATCCATGTGGAAAAAAAATCCAGACTATTCAGACCTCGCTTCTCCTTGCTTTAAGTTAAACCAATAGCAGATGGGGACTGGTCAAATAAAGCCCAGTCAGTGTATTAGTTGTAGGATAATATATCAGCATGGCTTTAATACTGATGGCTGTATTATTTTATGGTGTAACCTCACTGACCTGTAGATGAAATGCACCCATGTTTGCAGCGGTACACAAGTAGGTTAAATACAGTTTCAAAATAAACAAATTCAACTTAAAGCATTAAATTCTATTTCAGCTAATGCTTTACAAATTCAATTCAAAAATCAAATTCAAGATTTAGCAGCACAAATTTCAGCCCATAGTCATGTTTTCATGTTTTTAACTGGTTATAGTCAAACAAACAATTCACTAATTGTAAAAGCCAAAGCAAAATCAGGAAAAACAAAGAATCTTTCCTCTCCATGGGGGTCCTTAATATTTGTAGGTAGTGGCAATGCACTTTGGCACATCTGTAGATCTTTGACTTTTGGCTCATTTGTGCTTCACATAAGTTTTCTGTGCTTTTAGTTCAGTCATATATGCAACAGTAAAGCAAGCCAGAGAGCATTTTAGTTCAGCCCTGTGTCTTCCTGCCCAGCTCTTGGATTACTTAAAAAAAAGACACACACTTGGCAGCAGCAGGCTATCAGCTCTCTTTTACAGAGAACTCCACCATAATGATATTTTTATTCCGGGAGACATGGCCTAAATGATTTCATGTGCTAATGCGATGGGCTTGGCTGTCCCTAAGGCAAAAGCACTGGTCTCATTAGGGTTTCTAGTCATGAAAGTGGTGAAAAGGGAAAAGCACTGAATGTGGTCGTTAAATACATCATCAAAGAGGTGTGTCTCCGCTCTCTCGTTAAAGTTAAGACAACGCAAAAGCTCCTCGCTTATGGGGAAAAAAGAGGAGGGGGAGGAAGCGGTGTATATGATAGGAGAAGTTAGTCAATGTTTGCTTGTATCTCTGTTTTTTGTTTTTAATTACTGTCATAACAAATTTTCTATGTGTAAAGAAGGGATTTAATTTCCTGGAACTAATAGCACTGGTTGCAAGGATTGGACTTTTTCCAGTAAATGTGCAAAATATCAGCCTTTAAAACTCTTTTGTAGCTTACCTGTTTTTCTTTACTTCCTTCTTTTTATATTTATTTGAATTGTATGAAATCCATGATGCATAGAAGGCTGTTATTTGAATCACCGTCATTCATGTGTTTGTTAATTTGTTAGTCAAACCAGTCTGAGTCATATTCAGATTCTTCGGATGGTGAGCTGTATGTTTCTTTGTATGAGCTTTCAATGGCTTTCCTTACTTCAGCAGACTCAGTGAATAACGTTATATGACTCTCACTACTTTTACATTTGCAGCTGAATCCAACTGCAGCCGGATATTAGCAGCAGAAACTTTAAAAATGAGTCATCCATGGCATTGGCAGTGTGAAACATATACTACCTACGCACTGTACATTAAATTTCCACTAGAGGGCAATGTGTCCAATGCATTCAGTCTGATGTCATAGGTATCACAAGGGCGACAAACCACACAAAGAGAAATGACAAAGAGTCCGTTATTACACTGTGAGCAGATTAGAGGAGTGAAGCACCTGAAAATCTGATCATTATCTCAATGTGAGGCTGTTTTTCTCCCTCCACTGTGAGGTGTGATATTATTTTTGCCATTGGTCTTTATACGTGATTACTGAGCAATTTCCCAGCTCTATATTTTTACAATGTCTACCTTGCAATGACATATTGCAAATTACATCCAGTAATGATGGAGCCAGCTGGATGATTTATGAATAAAGAAAAATGAATGAAGACAGACCTTAGGGAACAAATAAAATGTCATTTCTGTTCCAGTCTTGCTTGTTTATTAGAGGCAGTCTTGATGACGGAAAGCTAAGGATATGGTCTACAGTATAAGACATGTAGCAAAATGAACAGTACATATACGGAAATGATTTGTGTACTCAGGTGTTTCGGTGATAATCAGTAAATTTTCTCTTATTTCTAACAAAGAGCGAGCTTCCTTCCTCCTCTAGTATCTTTTCCATTTCCTCTCCCTCTCTTCTCCTTCGCTCCGTCTCTGCCCTCTTATTCCCCCTCCTGCTATCTGTTCCCCCCTCCTGTGGGATCATGGGAATTGTGCAAGTAGCGTGGCGTTCCACGCTCTGCCCGCGGCGCTCCAGGAGGAGGCGTGCAGTAATGACCTGCTCCTCAGCTCGCTCGCCATCATCGCCCTCACAATTAATTCCCGCCTCGCGTTCCTCCGTGGTGGCGGGGAGCAGGGTAGAGGGGGGGTGAGAGTGTGGGCTCCCTCATTAGAGCTTCTTGTAATGTGTCTGGCAGCAGTTCCCATCCTGCCACTTCTGCCCTTCCTCTGCTGCTGCCATGTTTGTTTTATAGATGCCTCCCTCTATGCTTTCGTGCCTAGCAGAATGACTGACACTGAGTGTGAAAGTGCACCTGGTCTGTGTTTTTACCCATCAGGGCTCCTGGAAACACATGAATACACCTTTCACATACCTGACATGGAAGGGAATATTTTGAGCAGGTTATTCAAAGTCCATGCAGCGAGCGTAGCAGCCCTTTCACAACAAACACAATTCATGGAAATGTCCAGCGTACTGTCACAATATAATGCCTTCAGAAACAGGTGATGACATTTTGGACGGCCGCTGACGACAAACTCAGGCTAAGCAGTGAACTTTCAAACCAAGTGGAAGAGAAACTGACCTGAATTTCAACTCTGAGCTTGACCAGGGACATTTTACAGTTTCCCCCTGCAGTGGTTTGCTTGGCATGGTGGGTTAGCCTGCATATTTTCCAGTTTAAAAGTATAAAAAGAGCAGCAGAAGTCAAAGAGAATGCCGTAAATATTTGAAATCATGTTGTGTATGAAAACGGGTTTGTTATTGATTTGCAAGCCTCTTATTTGATGTGCATATAAAAGTAATAGCACTGTCAGCACCTTTATGTGAAATTATAAGCTTTAGGGTTTCTGCTATTTCTGTTTTTGATATCACATGTGAAGGGCTAAAAAATGCAAAGCTGACTGCTTTGTAAACTCTCAGCCTCATGTTATGTTCCTTCACCTTTTTGGCCAACTCTCACTGAGATAATATCCTCTTTTGACAACAACAGACACATGTTTTATTGAAAATTTATAAAACCAACCTTACGCCAACTGAGGACCAGCTGAGTGGGTATTCAGCACCAAAACACAGACACATGTCGGGACCAAAAACAGAGCACAAGTACATTAATTTTAATGATCAGTAACACAATTTCACCTGCATGCAGTGGTGTATCCACAGGGGTTGTACTGGATCTGCTACAAACTAAAAAAAAAAATAAAAAAAACTTTGTTTGGCAGAACTAGAAAATAAATGTAGATCCTATTCATTGGTATATCTTTTACTAACAACTTTGCAGTCATTGAGTGATTCATTAAATCTCTCTCTCCTCCTGTCTGCAGCAAGTACTATGCGAGTAATTTGCAAATTGTTGGTAGTAACTATCAAGTAGTATTCTAACTTAAATTGCCCATCCTTAACTTTTTGTTGCATTGTGGTCTCCCCTTGGCTAGAAGCTAGAGGTATCACACACCAACGTTGTTTGCATGTTTTCATGGATGAGACAGTGGTTTATCAGCTCATATGCACAGATTCAGCGTGTGCAAAAGCTGTACAATCTTTTTGTTAGTCAGGCCCTGATGGTACCCTGATTACAATTCGACTCTACCCTCAAAAATTGCTGTTTTCTTTTTCCTGAAACACTACATGTCCCAATTTTTCTTAAAAGAATGTCATGGATTACAAGAAGATGACAATGTTCTGGCCAAGGGTAATTTCTCAATAGGATAAACACTGTAGGTTAACACAGTGTAAAAAGAAAATACAACACAGTGTGACAGCAAATCCTTAGGATAGCTGAACGGACAACAACGGAAAATATAAACTGATGTACTTAAAGGAGGTCACAGCAAACTAAGACCTTTTTTTACACAATGTCTCAAACTGTTCCGTGTTTAGGACAAAGCCTTACTGATCAAAATAAGGGCTAATTTTACAACAGTCATTCCAAGATAAATCTTTACAGAATAGAGATGAATACAGGTTTGGGTTTTACTTTGTGTGTAAATAAGAAGTGCGGAGTGATCCGTCTTTGGTTTTCCTTTTTGCATCACGGAAAAAGTACATCATCCACACTATGGCTCTTATTGAGAATCCACAGAAAAGCAGTTGTTTTCAACAAAGGCCATTTTCTCATAATGTAGGACTGACTTTTGCCCACATACCTGTATGAGTTGAGCTTCATGTGATTGGAGCGCAGAGCTCATCCACCTCTATAGTCGTTGAAGTCTGTTTTGCTGTATTACATTGATTTTTTTTTTCTCTGCTATTGTGCAGCAGACAGATTCAGCTCCTGCTATTGTGGACTTTGTCAAAGCCAAGGCTGCGGCTTGGAGTCAACACACAGATAAATAGAGGCTAGTTCTGTCTGACAGTTGTGTGAAAGAAATATAAAAAGTTGTATTCATTTCACCTGATATTGATACAATGATCACTGCGATGAGTGGGTCCGATAGTGTGAGTGTGTGTAACAGTGTCTCTGAGCTTGTCTTCCTGGTTGCTGGAGCTAGTGCCACGCTTCTTGCGTCTTTCCACTATCAGATTTTGTGTTAAAAAAAAATCAAAAAACAAGACATTTATTTCATACAAGGACATCGGTTAGTCCTGATTGAAGACTAAATGTTGGGGAGTCTTGAGAATACAAACTCAGCAGATGGCCCAAAATCTTTTTAAGCCTTCCTCAGCAAAGAAAATAGATCCAAGCAGCAGCATCACTGTCTTGACCTGAGGAAATATGTTGATGTCTCTGCCAATTAATTTCCAAATCAAGGTCTGATGTCTTCTGATAATAATTATAAGGGTATTAATAGGAATACAGATTATAAGGATGTTTACTAATAATAGAAGTAAGCTAATCAATCAAGGTGAAAATCCAATTAGAAAATAATTTATTATTATACTAATCATATGTTAATACCAATTGAAATGAATTCAAATAGAAATTTATCCAAATGATAGATATTACATTAAATTCAGAGGAAACAGCTCACTCAGCCAGTAGATGGATTTATATGAGCATTTCTCAAAGTGGATGTGTCATATATTATACCAACGAAAACAAAAAAAAAAACAAACCATTACAAGTTATCAGGCAACCAAAATTAAAAAAAAAAAAAGATTTAAGTAAAATCTGTTAAAGCTGCAACTGTAGGAGCAAGTCTGCAGGTCTGATTTAATCCCAAAAAGAGTCACAAAGCCAAATCTTTATCACCATTCATTACCATCTGCTCCTGTATGAAGGTTAACTGCTGGTGTAAGCAGGGCCACAAAGATACGCTGGTGTCATGTCCACATGTCAACATCTTCACCAGACAAGTCTGCGTGCAAGAACAACACAGTGTGAGCCACGCTAAAACTGACTCTTCCTGAATGTGAGTTAAGGACTTAACCGGCTGCTTCAAGGATGTTTGTGTTTGTTGAAGCTGTTTGTCCACCCTTACCGACAGATAAGCATGGCAACTGTGTTTGCACATAGAAGCACCAAAACAGAAGCATCCCCAGCTCTGGACACACTTCAAGTCTAATCATTTAACGTTTTTTTTTTTTCATATATTTAACTTTGATATGCTGAGGCATTGTTTTCTGAGCTCTAATATATATATTTTTCTTTCTCTGGTGATATTTCTGGGCAAATTTGTGCCAAACACACCTCTCATTTTGAAACTTTGTGGTAGACATAAACATATCCAATTGTATTTGGATTTACAAGTATAAATCTTTATCTGCAACAGCAGTGGCAAACATTAAAGAGGGGGTATTATGCGCTTCAATATTCCAAACATGGATATAAAGTAACAGTTCTGGATGTTCACACTAAATCTTTTCGCATTTTCAGACCGCTACATTTTCACGTGTTGTAAAAATCCCTGAATCTGTTTGCAAAGTGCTAAAAATGGTCCGTTCCAAAAATAGGACAAGCATCTTCACAAGACCCATCCAAAGAAAGCTTACACTTAACATGTGAAACCTTGATTTCACAAAGGTAACCCTAGGAAAGAATGCTTTTCATTTGAGATGGATTATTTGACATTGTGTGTAAGCTGCAGTCTTTAAGTTTTTTTCTTTTTCTCCATTCTGTATGCATCTGATCTCTGAGATGTACATATTAAAAAAGAAGTATATTTTCAGGGCTTAAAGAAAAGAAGTCCACCCACCCAGTTAAAAGAAAGAGAGAGATGTACTTATCTATGTGGCAAATAAGCTAAAATCTAAAAATTCCTAGCAGAAATCTTTGGGTTCATTCCCTGACTGCAAACTTTGTTAATGTAAGTAACACAGCAGACACTCTTATTGCCTGGAACTTGATGTTTTCTGTGGAGGTGACTGTGTGCAGAGCCAGCGCCTGTGCCAGAAATCAGATGTCTTTCTGCAAAGCTGCTAACTGGATAATTAAGGGTGCTCTGTACTCTCCAATTAGCAGCTGATAGCACAGGGAGGAGAGATCATTCCTCTGCATCCCAGGAAAGAGTCGCAAAACCACCTGGTACACATCATATCACAGCAAAAGGCTAATGCGTGTGAGGTGAGGGCGCCATACATTACAGCCTGCAGGAGGAAACAAGGCAGGTTTCCAAACAAATAGTGCCAAGGTTGCTGCTGCACTGTAGTGCATCACTGCCAAAGCCATAATCTCACGCTGTTTATTTTCCAAAGTTTCTCTCTCTGTTGCTCTCTTTCTCTATCTTCAGTCTCTTCAGCCTGAGTCCTCTTCTCCACGTCTTAAAGCCCTCAGAGGAATGCTGTTTTCCACAACAGCCTCTGTGAGCCCATCAGAAACACCTCCAGAAGCCTCGGTGCCCCTCTCCTTTTCAGGTCAGATTTCTTTTTTGGAAAAATTCTCAGAGAAAAATCTGTGACACTGTTGTGGTTTTCCTCTGCTTGCATTCAAACCTTCTATACATCCTGCAAATCTTTGTAGCTTTTACTTTCTAACCTTAAAAGTTCTGAGAAAAGAATGCTTGGTGATCACTAGTGAGGTCTGTGTCTGATATTTAAAACTACCATTTTAGAAAACTAAAGAGGGACCTCTGCCAAATTAACTTTTGGAGCTCTTTTTTCCCCTGAATCAGTGTGATCTGGTTATTAAAACCATGATAAAATTACTGAATAAGCTATTTCACAAAGCTACTCTAGGTCTATTCAATACTCTAGCTATTTATTCAAAATCTATTTTTAATCGATGGACAATATGTCATCATATCTAAAGTTTTATAGGTTTAAGTTAAAGTGTATTATTTTCTATTTTTGTCATGTTATTTGCATTGTATAGATACTCATAGTTTGTTTGGATATAAATTCAAGTATAGACATGAGTACCTGAAAACATCAAATTATATGTTTATACAGCGAGGCTCAATATGTCCTTTGATGTTTTTATTTGGTTAAATCCTCTCTTCTTTCAGTATTTTAATGAAACAAGTGTCACTCACAGAAATAAGCAGACCGCGTGTGTTCATGCTGCTTGTATCTTCAGCGTCTTTCTTGTGACAAATGTTCTCGGATCAGATTGAGACAGATGAATCAATGGATTCACACCATCAGCCCTCAAACACCCATGTCTTATGACTTCACTCCTCCCTGATTCCATTTCCATTGACTAAATGCGGGCTACTTTTGAATGTGGGGTCATGGTTATTAATTACTCCTCAGAGTTCAATTGAAAGCTCAGTGAGAAAAAAAAAAACAGGGGGAGGAGGGGACGCAGGGGGAGCGACGGCGGAGCATGCAGACAGGAACAAAGGCCTGCCACGAGGGTTCAAGCCTCCCTCTGCTACAGACTCACACACTGTACGCTCTGAAGACAGAGGTTAGGACCACCTAGGCAGATTTCCCCTGGGGGCTATTATCACCCAGAAGATAAAATGATTTTCAGACAGAGCAGCTTCCACACACTCACAGCCACACACAGATGTACTATAAGGTCTGATACTGAGGAAAATAACACTTTGAGGAAGGTTTCTGTCTTTGATGTAACTGTCACTCATGTCCAAGAACAACATTCCTGATTCATCATTATTTTAAGACAAAGTTCAAACAAATGTATTCAGAAATGCTCTGATTTTTTTTTTTTTTTTTAATTACTGAAAGGGATCTGTTCTTTTTGGGTAAACCAAAAATATTTTGTCATTTGTGAAGGAATATTAATTTTACTGTGTATTCTGCTGCTGTCCCCAAATATATCTAGACAACTCGACTTCAGACACTCTCGACTGAGACACCTATGTAAAAATTACAAACTGTCAATTGAACCTAATTCCAGCTTGTGGCCTCCACTGAAAATGTAATCAAAACTGGGAGAAAAGTAAAAGTTCCTGAGGTGCTCTACAACTGTAGTTCTCAAACAGGTGTACATGTACCCCTGGGGGTACGCAAGGGCACTCCAGGGGGTACACAAGATTTATAAATGCATATTCAAAAATAGCAACCAAGCAAAATTCCTGTAACACCATTTATTCAATCAATGTTTGAATCCATATAAGTTAAAGTTCATAAATTGAATATTATAGACACTGAAGTACAGTGCTGTGTTTTACACCTTTTTTCCAACCAGATCTGCTTTGCACATGTTAGGGGGAACTTGGCAGATATATATTGAAAAAAAAAAACATTTCCCAGAGGATACCTCACTGAAAAAAGTTTGAGAGTTGAGAGCATAGACTGTATATAGAGTGGACAGTGTGGCTCTGCTATTTATCATTGTACAGTTTTGAAGCCAAAATACCCCCCTCACAGGCACAGCCATTGGCAACAATTGCAGCAAGAGTCTGCGCAGTAGAGGCGATGAAGAATTCTGGGAGAATCTGAGAGGAGCTGAGTAACAAAAAATGATTATTTTTATTCTTTCGAGAGTCTAATCACTTCTAGACTCTACCTCCCGACATATTTTACAATCCCCCCAAAAAAATACACGGGAGAGGCAGTTGTCAATCATCATTAAACATTACGTAAAACCATGTTTTTAACCCCGTATAACTAATGAAAACGAAACTTTTCAAAAAGAAGAGGACTTGAATACATGACAGCCAAATGATATCTTTAAAGCACCTCAACAATCAGACGTGAGAAACATTTCTACGACCAGTATTAATTTTTTAAATTTTGACCACAGCCCATCTGGAATGGCTGGAAAGCCAGATTTTTAACCTATACTGCAGGCAGCCACTAGGGGGAGCAGTTTTTGTGGAGACCTCACTTTGAGCCAAGCAAGCAGACGTCGATTTTTTTTTACAGTCTATGGTTGAGAGTATTGAGTTCTACAATACTCCCCCAAAACATATGGAGGCAGTGTAATCAGGATGATCTACTGGTTTAGATTACCTCTACGTTTTCGATTTGTTATTTTTCACAGTGAGTTTAGTGTAGTATGTTATATTAAAGCTTGCCATGAATCATAAAGCTACTCTTACAAGAAAGGATATGTCACATTTTGGAAGGAGTGCACAACAGGCTACATACACAGCCCTCTGCATCAAGAAGAGTCACACCAATATATGGTCTCAGCACCCATTAGGAGTAGTCACTGAGTGCAGCATCTGGAGTTGAAGACTCAACTGTTTCCAAATAAACAACCCAACCTATCAAGAATCAGTTCAACATGTACTCACAGACCAGTTTCTGTTAAATACCCCACTGCGCTAAGGCTTTGAGGATCAGTTGCACCTGTTAAGTTTTTTCCAACTTAAGTTTGCAGCAGTGCTATCAATGATTGACAGTCACAATAACTTAACTGCCCAGATCTTAAAGACCTAAAAACTTGTGTCAGAAGCCCTCTAGGCACAGCAGGAATTCTTCAAAGCCAGTACTTCTGTAATACTTTAGTAATGGAGTATTAAAAACTGATGAAATAATGATGTGAAAAATTTAATGAAAATTTGTTTCTGAAAAAAGTGTTAAATTTGAAGAATAAAAGAGTTTTTAGAATTGATTGTAGAACATTTAACGTTATACTCTTTGCTTCTCCTCCGTGCTGTCTGATCCCTGCTCTCAATAAATTCATTAAAGTGTAGCCTTTAGCAGCCTGAAGGCCTGTGTCACACAGCTCACCTGCTGGGGCTGTACGGCTTAGAAAGGTGACAGTGTAGCTGTCAGATTGTTTACTTATGCTTATACCTGTCTCAAAGTTGAACCAGGGGTTGTTTTTTCCTCTGTCACATGTCATTTTGGCTGATTTGTCATGTAGAGTTACAGAAAATCATTGATGGATCATTTGATCGGTCCATTTACAAAAAGGTAGTTCGAAAGTAGAGAGTCTGTTTAAAAGCAAAAATTACTGACAACGCTTGGTTTTCTGTTTCACTTCTTCTGACTACTTCCTGACTACTTAATCAAACAGTTTATCAACTACTTCAACAAACATGTCCAAAACTTACCTGCCATATAACCCAGATTCCCCCAAAAGTGTAAATAAACAAAAAAAATATTTTTTTAATTCGTACATCCAGATATAATGCAAAGACAGCGTTTCTGTTGCAACTGTTTTTTTTTTTCTATTGATGTTCATTTAAATGCTGTGCCATTAACACGTATTAAACAGTTGAATAAGGAACAGTTAATGATAAAAATAGAAAATTGTGTAATTCCTTTGAACTAATTTGGTGAATTTGCAACAGATTACTAGCATGAATTGGTATAATAAAAGGCATTCCAGAAAAACTCAGTCAGCAATCTCCAATAGTGATGTTCCTCAGGTCAAAACTGCAAAGGACTGAGGGTAGACTCAGAGCAAATGGAGAAATCTCTATTTAAAAAAAAGAGACAAGGTCCAAAAACAATGGTCATGATCATCTGGACCTCAGGTAATACTGCATTAGAAATAGACGACTTTGCAATGAAAATCACTGCACAGGCCCAAAATCCATTCCAAAAGCTATTTTTTGTAAACACAATGTGTTACTATATACGAAAATGCAGGTTAAATCATGCAAAAGAAAAAGACACTATACAAAACCATAAAGAAATGCCACTCCTCTGGGCCCAAGCCCTACACACATCTAGGTGCAGGAAACTGTTTGTCTTTTTGGGAGTCATGGAAGAAGCATCCTCTACTCTGAAGAGAAGAGGGACCATATGATGTGTCATCAGAACAGAACTCAAAAGTCATTTTCAAACCATCAAACCAATAATTTCTCTAAAGACAGATTTGTTCCCACAGCCTTAAACACACAGGTCTGCTGCTTACCATCATCGGTCATAATGTACATTCAGTTACTCAGCCCTGTTAGGTCAGTCAACTGAGTATGATCTAAAGGTCTGGGGTTTGACCTTAGGTCCTGACGTCCACACACCAAAGTGTCCTTGGGCAAGACACTTAACCCCAAACTTCCCCAAGGGTTGTGACATTGTTTGTGAATGTATTAGTAAACACTGATGCATAGCAGCCTCTGCAATCAGGCTATAAATGAGGCGTGAAGAGGGAAAAGTGACTTGCATTCAGAAAGTACAGTGAGTGGTCAGAGGACTGGAGAAAGTGCTTTATGCGCACAGTCCATTTACCGTTTACTGTCTATGTGCTGAGTTCTTTTTTCTTCTTCAGTGGTGAATGTTTAGAGCTGCTATTTTTATGATGTCGGTGGAGCTTCTTGTTGAAAACACACAGCTTGTTATGGGCTGTTTTTATGATTTTTGTATGGAAATTAAACTGGTTTGGTTCATCTTTGAATTAGACAGGATTTAACTGCAACTGGAAAAGTTACATGAGAGAAATGATGTTGAAACAATTCCCTACCCCTTTCACCCCTCTGCATGTGCAACTTTTGAAATCTATGAAACAAATTTGTAGATACAAATTGAAATTTGAACTTTATGTTTGCCAGTTTATGACCGATTCAAACAAGGTCTTAAACCTTTTTTTTTTTTTTTTTTTTTTTTTTAAGTTTTCAACCAAATTAAGGTTGTTTTCCAGGTGGTGCTCCCTATAAGGCTAGATATTACCATTCTAAATCTAGTCTACTGTTGCAGGTTTCTCCAAAGTCCCACAGTTTAACTTCTAAAGAACAGCTGGTGGGCTGCTTATTGTGGAAAATCTTTATAACTGAGTGCAAATAATCTCAAAATTGCATCGATTGTATAATCTAAACCACTTACCACTTTATATACATTGATATCTGCTTAAGTGGGTATTTTTGATCAGGTTATAAACATTAACTAACTGTGTTCCTCCAAATCCTCAGGATTTGACCTGGTTTAGATTTTTCTCATCTTGAAAACACCAAATTAGTTTGTTTTGTTTTGTGTGTGTGTGTGTGTGTGTGTGTGTGTGTGTGTGTGTGTGTGTGTGTGTGTGTGTGTGTGTGTGTGTGTGTGTGTGTGTGTTTACACTTTAGCATAAATGAAACCTTCCTTGGAATATCTTTCTATTGAGAAAGCATGTCTGTTTGGTTTAGCTTTCTTCTTCTTCTTCTTCTTCTTCTTCTTCTTCTTCTTCTTCTTCTTCTTCTTCTTCTTCTTCGTCTTTGAAACAATCTTCTTTTTAAAAAAGTGGTCTTCTGAAACCTGTTAATTTGGTGATTAAATATTAATTAGCCTCAGTTTGGAGTCACAGAAGGATGGTCCCATGTTAACTTTTCTCTCAACTCCACTCCTGGGGCTCATGGATGAATGCTGATGTGTGGAAAAAGATAATCCCGAGCTGTGATTGGACTCATTATTTTCATCCAAACTCTAAGCTCATGCGCTTCAACATGAATGGACGTGAAGCGAGGGAGGAAAGGGGGGGCTCGTGAAACAAACATGCCATGTGTGCGCGTGTTGTCAGCTCGTGGGAGCTGCAGGCATGGGTGGCCAGCAGGCGGGATTTATTGTGGTGATGAATCCCGGAGGTTTCAGTAATTATGGCTGTCTCTGGACGGAGAAGGAGGGGGGACCCGGCGGAGGCGTTTTATCTTAATCACAGCTCAGCTCCATTCAAATTAATATGACAAGTTTTCCCCATCCTTATTAAAAGACGCATCTTAAATGACAACCCCCTCGCCTCCCCCTTCGCTTTAAATGCCTCGTCACGAAAGAAATATCAAAAATATTTTTGAAAATAGTGGAATAAGAAGCGGCAACCAGAAGAAGATATTTCGCGAGGATAATTTCTTCCCCGTGGGGCGCCCTGAGCCATCCATCCCTCCCTCCCACCTCCCGAGTGTTTCTATAGTAATTTCCAGCCAATGATCAGTAGGTGTCCACATCCCTGCTTCCTCACCTCAGCACCAATCAGCCACACACAGCGACAGGAGACACGGACCGAGCTGAGAGCAGGCAGACACACAATACAGCCCCCGGATCACGAGGAGGAGAGGAAACACCTCACCCCCTTTGCCATTTCTCCCCTCCTCTTCGTTTTTGGCACCTTTTGGCTTTTTTTATGCACTTTCCAACCTTTTTTCTACCGTCACCAGAAAGTCGATAAAATGCTTCTTTTGTTTTGAGCGCTCCGACAAACACACACACGTAAACACGCACACACGCGCGCCTTGCTCTCCTCCTCCGGCAGCCTGGTGTTTGTGCGTCTTCTCGCATCTATGCGATATTTCGTGGTAATGTTTCGTTACGCGGACGCAGGCTGGTAGCATCTTGGGAGCTCTTCTCAACAGGAACCTGGTAGGTGATGCGCCCTCTCCCTCTCTCTGCCCCTCTTTCTATGTGTGTGTATGTGTGTGCGTGTCCATATGCTCCCGTCCACTTGCATGCGTTTTAACCCCCGTGTTCCTGTCCTGATTTGTGTAAATGTGGCTGCCAAGTGATCCTAGCTGTGCCAGATTAATTTTTATAGGATTGTGTTTGCACTATTGCACCGCTCGCTCCTCCTGGGATTATCTCTGCATGACCTTTGATCTGAATGTCCAGCACACAGCAGACTGAGTGTCATTAAAGGCATCGTGGTGCAGCAGCTGAGGCACAATGGTTCGTCATCGGACGTGCAAGCTCTTTTACTTTTCTCTCCCCCTTCTCCTTCCTTCCTTCCTTTCTCCGTCTCTGTCTCTCTCCAGCTTCAAGTATTGAACATTTCTGTCTCTCTAAACTTTGTTTACAGGCTGAGAAATCAATGTCCGTGACTTGATTGCCTTTGGGCTGCGTATTTCGCTCCGGGGGTGAATTGATTAAGTAATAATGACCCTGAGGAGGGCTGATCATTAAGCCAAGGAGGTTTTGTTTACTGCCGGTCTGCGGGGTGTTGTGGATGCCACATCGACATTGAACCTGCAGATCTGGACTAGAGGCTGGATAGGTGGACTCCTAGTTTTACATTTTTGCATTCAAAACCTGAAATAATTCCAGGATTTTGCCAGAAATGACGTTGGATCCAGTAGAGTTTGGGTTTGTGTAAAACAGAAAATCAGTGTGAAGCAGAAACTGAGGGGATAG
Source organism: Halichoeres trimaculatus (assembly GCF_033239565.1). Classification (NCBI taxonomy): domain Eukaryota; kingdom Metazoa; phylum Chordata; class Actinopteri; order Labriformes; family Labridae; genus Halichoeres; species Halichoeres trimaculatus. The sequence continues at coordinate 27,707,524 of NW_027437180.1, forward strand.
TGATATTTTATTGACTGTATATTTTTGTATTTTCAGGTAAAAATGTTTACCTGCTCTAGCATGCAGTTCAGTTTTGAGAGGACTTTAATAAGCCACACAGCATGATCTCCTCACTTCCATGTGTGCATATTTATAGTCTTTTTTTTTTTTTTTTTACCCGAGACAGCTGCTGGGTAGCACCATGGAAGTGATTTGAAATGCTTTAGTGTTCCAGCAATGGATCAGCTTTGGCAATTAAGAGAGAAAGCCCAGAAAAAGGTAATGGAAGTAGGGGGAGATGTGTCTAATGGGCTTTTATCTGTGGAAACCAAATCCAGACAGACTGCTGGAGAAAGAGAGAGGGAGGAAATGGAGCACCCCTCCACCACATGAACACACATACGCAGACACACATACACCTGTACACACACACTCTACACACACACACATCCCCTCCTGAGGCAGATGACACCATGGTTGGTCTGGTCCATGATGTGGATGTAAATCCACCGGTGGCTATCTGTGCTGTTATTGGGTAAATGTAATAGCGCTGGTCATGAATGAACACCAGGTGCTCCTAAGAGGCCAGACAGTCCTGTTTACATGCATGGACCAACTTCACTATTTTGATAAGATTAAAAAAAAAAAAAAGAAAAGAAAATATTTAACTATGTTCCTCCTGGCACCCAAAGCAGATTATTTTTAAGAGCTTATATCGAAGGCCTGAGGTAAAAGAAAACGTCTGTGTTGTAGTTTCTGCTGCCATAATCTGAATTCTGTTGAGGCTCTCCTCTAACTTCTCAAAATAGTGATATTTTAGTTTGGTCCCCTTGTGTATTAAAATGTATTTATTCGCTCTGTGAAGGCACTGATTGGACTTTCTTCCAAATGTGTAAGGATGCTTTGACAAGACATCTAAACAATGTTGAAAGAGTAGTGTTTTTTGAAGCATGCTAATTTTTCTCCCCATTAAAATAATGACAAGTTGGTCTGTCACAGCCATCATGTTATTGTCATGAGAGGAAGATCAGTTCTGACTGTTTGTGATAGTTCCAGTGTAAGACGCAGAGAATAAACAATGTGCCAGAAGAGCCGTCGGATGTTCAGCATAAAAGTTGAAATCTGATTAAAATGAAAACATTTTCCTCTTTTATGTGTAACTGTTGTTTGTTTTTGTTTGTTTTTTCGCTCTTAGCTCTGGAGAAGACAAACCAGGATGGTAACACATTGTTGGTAACCAGCTTCATATCCACAAAGGCCACTGCAACCTCACGATCTTCTCCCAAACATCGACCACCCTTCCTCCGCCATGTCTAACATAAACAATGCACTTTGCATTGAAAATGGACAGAACGCAGATGTTTCCCTCTTACAAAAGGATAATCTTCAGGATGGTGGATTAAGCCAGCTTTTGGATTATAACGCAGAAATGGAAAGGTACAGGTCTTTTGCAAACTTTTATAAAACCAATGGGGCATTTCCACAGACTGCTAAGATTGCCCGCATCACAACGCCCATTTTTCCCAGTGCTAGAATTGGCATGTCCCCGTGGAACTGCGATAACGCCATGCTCTGGGGAAGGAAATCAGCGGCAATAAACCCTAATAGGACCAGCATGCATAGAAATGACTCCCAGAGGCCGGGGAAGCCTGGCGTGCCGCCAGAGACGCTGCAAATGGCAAATAATAATTTCCTCTCTACCTTATCCCCCGAACACTGCAGACCTTTAGCAGGAGAATGCATGAACAAGCTGAAATGCGGCGCTGCTGAAGCAGAGATAATGAATCTCCCAGAACGCGTTGGAACTTTTTCCGCTATCCCGGCTTTAGGGGGCATCTCATTACCTCCCGGGGTCATCGTCATGACAGCCCTTCACTCCCCCGCAGCCTCAGCAGCCGTTACAGACAGTGCGTTTCAAATTGCCAATCTGGCAGACTGCCCACAGAATAATTCCTCGGTATCCAGTGGAAACCCGGCGAAGAAGAAAAGGAAAAGGTGTGGGGTCTGTGCACCCTGCAGGCGGCTAATCAACTGTGGTGTCTGCAGCAGTTGTCGGAACCGCAAAACGGGCCACCAGATCTGCAAATTTAGGAAATGCGAGGAGCTGAAGAAGAAGCCGGGCTCATCGCTGGAGGTGAGAACCGGGGCTCTGCTTCCCCTTCTTTTGTTATTATCCCCTCGCACTCCAAAGCATTAACCTTTTCATCCAGTCACGTTCTAAGCCCTTGAAAATTGTTTCCATGCCCACCCATGCCTGAACATCCCCCCGGCTTCTCAAATCTGCCTACCCGCCTAGCCTAATTGGCAGTAATTAGGGGTGTTTGTGTGGAGCGCAAGCTGAGCTTGGCTCAGACACCCCTAATTGCTGCCAGTCAGGCTGGGGCTGGAACGCATCCGAACAACCCCGAGCTTGGCTCAGCTCCAAGCAGGGCTGGGAAATGGTTTTCAGCAGAGAGCCATCCCTCTCTGCACCCGGTCATTTTAACCAATTATGGAAACCGTCTCTGGATGGGGAGAATCAATATCCCACAAAGCCTCAGCCTCCGACCACCAAGAGATGCTGAGAGTGATGGCAGGGCTGCTGATGGTGTTTCTCAAAACAGCCCCCAAGTTTTTTTATAAGGGATGGGAGGTTGATCCTCTCCCACTGATCCTGCATGAATTGATTTTTGCATATACAAGAGGGCTGAGATGAAATCATTTTATATTACATTTGTGTCATTATGGCCAATTATGGATCAATCTAGAGGGTGATGTGCATCAGAAGGGTGCGGAGGCAGAAAAAAGTGTCACTAAGGAGAGAGAAAAACATCTTAAGCAGTGGCTTAATTGACAAGTAGCAAGAGGCTTCATTAGGACACAATCAGAGGCTGTGTTGTTTCGTAAAGGTTCATTTTAATTGATTTATTTTGCTGTTTGCTTGTGAAGCGGAGAGGAAGATGTGGTTTTTCTCTTCACTCTCAGAGTTTGAACTTGCTGTCTGACTTTCACTGGAGGTTCTGTGGATGAGTCACCAACACAGGCAACCTAAGGCCGCATGATTTGCTCATTAATTAAGTAATTACACAGTGAGGAAAAAAGAGGTTAATTATATAATATTACCTAATGTGCTCATGGAAAAACATCATGTAAGGTTCCTTTTGTTCTGTATGGATGTGACTGCAGTTTGTCAGTGGACTGAATCCAGGAGAGGATTTTGAAATGCATGTTGTGCGGATGATGCTTTGGTTTCTTTGTAACATATCTGACAATACAAATACCAAAAATGATGTTTTTTGTTTCTCATAAGTGATTGGGACATTAGGGAAGGTTTCAGAGTACATAAGATGTGTACCTGGTGTAAAATGCTAAAGCTAATTTCTGACTGGCCTGATGTGACATAACATGATATTGTTGTGTTCATAACTCTCATAAGTTAGGTGTCATGTGCTTCATAACCCATTTCATCATGATAGTTTCCTGCTCAGGCTCCTTGTGTGTCTTTTAATGCCAGAAGTCCGGATAATCAAAACTATGCAATTTGTCATTTTGACAGAGATTTTGAGTGTGGGACTGTTTCTAACCTCTCTGCTCTCAGAATGTAGATCAGTTTTTACAAATACATCAGCAGTGAACCAAAAAATTAACCTCAAAACAATTCGAATACCACAGTTTGCTATTTTGAGGGAACTATTCATGCACAGCAAAGTCTCTTAACCATTTCTATACAGAGGGGGCAGACCTGGTGACCTTTGACACGACACAGCACGACACAGTATGATATGATATGATATCATTATTGGCACCATAAAAGTCTTAATGTACAGTTATGGTGAGACATATCAGCATGAATAAGTGCAGAAAGCATAGCACAGCTTGAATTCAAAGAACATGTCAAATCTGTGCAGAAGTATTAAAAATGCCAACTTCCAGATTAACAACTTGATTTAAAGTGAAAGTACTGTGAAAAATGTTTGTTTGCATTTGATGCTGATATGAAATCCATGATCTTAGAGTTTAAAAGTTTGTGTCATGTTTATTTTACAGTTTCTCATCACTGAAGCCAGCTGAAGCAGCATGTCAGAGGTAGCCTGCAGGTTGCAGTATTTTAAGGGCTTTTAAAATTCAAAATTAAAGAGCTCACTGATGGGTTAAAGGTTGTAGGTTGGGCATGTAAACACCAGGGGCTACAATCGGAAGCTCATTTAATGTAGACTGAATTTATCATGTACCAACAGGTGTCCCAAACAGGTGTCCAGGAAGCTGGCCTCACATTCATAATGCATGGGTACACGCACTTTTGGAAAACATCCATTTGCAAAGACAGTTAGAATTACCCAGGGTGTGAAAAACCCCCAAACAAATCCACACTTGCTTTTAAAAAGCTCCTCCACTGAGTTCAGTAATTCATATGATGGAGCTCTGCTGCTGTAATTGTTATTTTTGACTCTGCATCTGTAATTACAGGTGCACCTTCTGCTGCGGAAATAGGTTTGGAGTTTAAAGGCGTCTCAGAGGTGTGAAGTGCTGCTTATGCATCCACAAACTTTTTATGTGACCTGTAACAGAGGCTTCTTCTCCTCTGGAGTTAATGGTCGCTCTCGTTTCAGGGGGGATTTGATTGAGAAGTGGGACGAATCAGGTCCTGAAGTCAGTTTAGAGGAATAACTTTTGACTCTTTCTCGCATGCACTCACAGATGCACACAAACACACTTGCATCCTTGCTCTTACCAAACACTGACGAACAAACAGGCATGATCTGAGTGCACCTTTTGCCTCGGAAGAAGACGATAAGCTACTGGCAGCCAGTTAGATTTGGCTGTCAGTGTTTTCCACATGGGAATCACCCTGAACTAATTATATCTTAAGCAGCGGTGGAAAATGCAAATCTGAATTTTACTCACACCCCTGAAATCGGAGAGCCAATTTAATCTAATACCCCCTTTAATTTAGCGCGCTAATGCAAGGCCCTAGAGAATTGCCCTGTGTCACTGCTGTGCTGTTCTGCAGCAGATCCTGCTCCCTCTCTCTCTCGCTCTGTGTCTGTGCTGCTCTCAGGCTCCAGGATGGATTAGTCTGGCAGAGGAATCTCATCTAACCTAACATTTCCCGAGCAGTTACCTTTGCGTAGCTTGAGCTCCTATAGCTCAAAGGTCCTTCATTAACTTTCAAATGCAATAAGACTTGTATGAGGGCACATTGCATCTTCACCCTGCTTTGCCTCACCTGTTTGTCTCAACTTCTTTTTCTTTCACACCAAGACAAAAGAAAAGGGGTGTCGTCTTTCCTTAATTTTGTAGATGTAGAAGTTATTCCTGTCAGCTTGTGTCCCAGAACAGAAACAGTAACACAGTTGTGTTAAAATCGACTTCAAATGTTTGCACACTGTCATTTTCTGATGCATAAATTGTGTGTGGGACCTTTAAATGACAGTGTCTAGATCACAGGTTATGACCTTAGTGAAGACATTATTTAAACCTCTCAGTTTAAGTTGAAGGGTTTGACGACAGCACAACCACTTTTAGAGCAAACTGAGAAATAAGTTATGATGATAATCTTGTCTCTCCCATAGACTGTATAGAACATGGACGTAGTCTCGCTGACGTCACCCGTCTGTTTCTGGAAACGGAAAATGAAGCACATCGGCTATAGCGGCCATATTGGTAGTGGCAAGGGCTTCACCTACAGCCACAGGGCGCCTGTCGGTCACGTGACCCTGAGCTGTGCCTCTTATTGGGGGAGCTCGCAATCTTAATATCCTCTGAACGGCTGAGTTAGAAAAAAATTCACGCCCCATACAGTGGGTGCCATTAGTTCAATTAGTGACTCAGACAGGAGACATTTTTTGAACCAGGCTGTAAATAGGTTAATTTCTGCTTTGAAAATGGCTTTTTTTGGCTTGGTGTGTACGTGACTTCCGGTACTTACGGGTTTAGCCTCAAGCGAACACTCAACAAACAGCAGATTTAGCACTTCTGCATTGTCTCATATTCTCAGACCAGAGGTTGCCGCTTGGTCTCTCCTCAGATTTCACCTTTGGTCAGGGGAGTTAATATCAAGCTGATATGCACTGTTTTCAAGCTGTGATATGTTAAGTTATATCTTCATTTGAACTAATTCAGTCGTCTGTCAAAGAAACATATTGAGAATGCAACATTCATAGCAAGACTGTGTTTGTTTTGGTGGCCTGAATTTCAATAGAATCCAATTAATATGAGAAAACATACTTTTTCTTTTGTTATTGTGTGTTTGGGACAATTTTTGTGTTTTGAGTCTAATCTCTTACTATACTGAACAGTGTAATCATAGATTGACTATTTGACTCATAGCATTCAGGCCTTCTACACATGTAGCCACATGTAGCTGTTTTTCATATAAAATAGGTTTTACCTGAATAAAAAAAAATATTGCATTGTTTGTTTTTTTTCAATGTCATGACAGTTATCTTCAGTCATTTCCTTTCACAAACATCTAGCAGTATCTACATATTAACAGTGAAGTAATGTGAAGTTTACACTCTAGTTCAGTAACAATGAGTGGTTGATTATCTGTAGTAAACCCATCTGTAACCCACTCACTAAAGCCCCCTTTACACTCACATTACTCTTTACACACAAGCAACATATTACAACCCAGATATTCTGTTCAAAGTCAATTCAATACCTTAAAATATCAAAGCAATATAAACTTTATTAAAGTTAAATTCATAAATGAAAATGAATCAATGGAATATGTTCACGCACCATTTCGCAAAGGAGAGTGAGGCCTCAGAGAAAGTCTCCATGTTTCCCAGACAGATCTCAGAATCAGGATTAAATATTCTGTCAGGTTTTGTTTACCTAGCTAACTTAGAGAAATAAATGCCAATAAAAAAACATTTGTCTTTCCAGGTCTGTTCAGGGCCCTTTCAGTGGAGCCTTTGGTCGCCAGCCCTTCTTTCCCTTCACCCTACCACAGCACAAATGAATTTAAGTATAGGGTTTGTAGGGTTGAAAGAATCTGTCTGGATCAGTGCAATGTCTGTTAAAAATCAAAGAAGTATCAACTTTTTCCATCAAGGACAGTCATTTTACATAATAAATTCCACAAAACTCTTAATTTGCAACAGAATAGTGTGAGGAGTGAGGGCCTCTCCATCTGTCTGAACTGTCAGACATCCAATCAGACCTATTTTCTGTTTTCACAGGTATGATCTTTGTTTCTTTTTAAATTTTGCACGTCACTGATCCCCAATAAAAGAAGACCTCAAGTCGGGAGGTGAAATGTACCGATACTTTTTTTTTTTTTTTTTTTTTTTTTTTTGAGCAAATCCTCTTTAACTCTTCATTTTACAGGAGAGTGGCATCCAAATTGAATGTCAGCTCAATGGGCTGTTGACTGAATCAGCGGGAACAATTTGACTCTCATTGTGGAAAGAAAGCTATGAACTAGAAATTAATTAAAAGAGCTTCAATTTGATTTTAAGAATAACAAGATGTAGAAAAAAAAGTAGAAAAATAAAGTAACAAAAATCCAACTGAAGAAATTACTTATTTCAATTAGAGAAAGTCAAAGTCCAGCTTCCAGTCCTGAGTAGAAAAAAACAGCATCCTATAGTGTCCATAAGAGGATGTTCTTTTTCTCCCTTTCTCTCCTGCTGCTCTTTGTGCTGTGTTGATATGACGACATGAAATGGGTGAGATGAAAAGGTGGCACGGCTGCCTGGAAACCTTTGCTATTGTGATAAAAGACAAGGCCCCAAAATGCTAGAAAGCAGGACCTTGAGGAAAATAGCTCAGATTCAGCCCCTTAATGAGAGCACGGGAGCCAAATACGCAACGGCAGCCAGGTCTAATTTGTTTTAGGTGTGCTCAGAATAGATAAGGACGAATCTGTGGCCTTCACCCCCTCCCCCCAACCTTTGCCTCCCTGGAGATAACACTGAGTGCTGCCAGCCAATCTCCGTGGGCAAAGGAGAGGGGGTAAGGAAATTTAAAAATAAAAAAGAAGAAGAAAAGGCCTGGGGGACAGACGGCCTTTAGATCTGCAGATCCCTAACTTACTGGATTTATTCAAGCTCTAAGACTGCAGATTAATTTGGTCGCAGAGGTCTGGAGGAGTGTGAAAAAAAAAGGAAAAATAAGGCCTGAATGCTGCCACGCATCTTAACCTAAAGGGCAACCTTAAGCTTCTGTCAAGACAATGGGATTTTGCCACCTGAACCATGATGCAGACCGCTTAATTATACAAATCTTCCCTGCAAGCTACCTAAGAGCACAGGACCCCTTATGCATTGTCATGCCCTTTTTTCTCCCTAGTCTGGTCGTGCCTTGTAGATTTTCTGTCAGCTTCCATTTGCACTGAGTAGCTGTCGTCCTCAGGCCTATCTCTGCATTCAGGAAGGCACAACAGCACGGCACTGTTAAAGAATTCATCGTTTTTGCCACCACAACCAATTAAGGCCAAAGCGTAATCGAAGGCGTCTGGACGATGGCCTTACATTATGTGGTCCGTCGCCTCCTCTGGACTTGTTTGATTTAACATCCCTGGTTCAGCGGTGCAGGAGAACTCATTGTCATTGTCTTTATTATGGTAGGAACAGAAAGAGAGGCAGACTCAAAGAGAGAGGCAGGGATGGGGGTAGGAGGCAGCCCAGTGGAGGGTGGACAGCGTGAAAGAGCAGGTGCGGGAGGACGTTAATGTGTGGCACTTTAAATTTTAAACAGATGAGAATAAATAATTGATGCCGACTCTGGCTGAGAAGTTAAAAGGTATCTCATCATTACTGGGAGCCTGTATGAAAAAGTGTGAGAGAAGAGTCGTCAGCCAATGCATCATGGGACAGCAGTGAGCTCAGCATGTCACAACAGGATCTTTATACACTTGGAAAAAAATTAAAAGCTGATTTATTTTCATTTCTGCTTTATGCATACGCTCAGATGCAACGATTTAACACTAGCATGAAGTTTTCTTTTACAGAGATGTTGTTTCACTGTTTTAATGTAAGATGACAACAGGAAAACTGGGGATTGAAATTGTGAAACTGCAAGAGTTAGATTAAAAATATTTACCATGGTATTCCAACGAGACACGCACCGATCGATCAGTGCCGATTTCCTTAATTTTGGGTGATCGGTGATTGGGGATCGGTGATCTGCCCCCCACCTCCGGGAAGGCCTGACAGCCAGCCAATGTTGCTTATTGCTCTGAGACCTAAAATTCAGGACACTTCATTGGTTGTTTAAGTTAAAACATAAAGATTTTATCGTTTCACAGGTATTGTTTGATGATTTTCAATAAAATAAGATTGGAACAGTGTAGGTGTATGCTGTCAGTAATAAAAAATACAAAAAAAAGTATTGGCCCAAATCAGTATCGGCAGGTCAGGCCTTTTAGAGATCAGCGATTGGTGATCGGCCAGAAAATTGTGATTGGTGCACCTGAATTCCAATATCAATTTTTTGTTACTGTCCAAAACACAGGAAAATTTCAAGAAAGGATGAGACATGTAGGAAGCAGACAGAATACTGAAGTGTCTTGCTGAAGAATAGTGGAAAAACTGAATATGTAGCGGGTTTTCTGAGAGGAATGTAGGTCTGATAATTTTCCAAACAAAGGGTTTACATGGCTTTGTTTGGCGATGGTTGAAATCAGCACAATTTTACATTCATGCTGACCCCATTTGCAATGGTCAGTAACCTAGCTTGATAGATAGTGTTTCACAGTGTGACATTGTTGGCAGTATTTTGATCTAGATGACGAAGCTACAGTTGTATATCAGCTGTTATTGGTGGTTATTTTAGAATATAAACTAAATTGGATCAATGTGTAACCAGCACAGTGGAAGTCAGTCTGCAAAAAGGACTGAAGGCAAGTGGTGCTAGCTCTGCTTAGCCATACTCACTAAACCAAGTTGAAATGGTTTACCCAAGGACTCCGTGATTCAGTATGTTGAGTTTTTTGACTGTAAGTTTTGTCTTACCTCAAGACTAGTTGGTAAATTAGAACATAAATTTACTTGTATGCAATGCCTAGTTGTTGCTTTAGTATCATCCCATTGTTGGCAAGATGCCACAGAGCAGATGAGGTGGTTCGAAAACTTGGTCGACTCATGGTTGTCAAGTTGGATTTAGGAATCACATTTTTTGAGTAATTTACAAGTGTTCATTCAATTTGAATATGTTGAAGAAATATGCCCTGGTTCAGTCAAAAGCACAGATAAGTGATCACCACAGAAACCTGAATAAAACACAAGGTGTTGATGGTGTGTTCTCTTTGTAAGGATTTGTATCACAGCTCATCTTTGCTTGACTTTTCTCTTTAATACTAAACAACAAAATTTGACCATCACATTTTACATGTTGTTAATGTGTCCCAGTTTTTCCTCAGTCAAAGTTCTAACTGCCTTCATGAGAGGTACCACTATCTGTCTGTTTTATGGAGGTTTGGATACTTCTTGTGCTAAAAATGATGGTGTTTATCCGGCCCTGAAGAACGAAGTTCATTAACCAGACCAGTACATTTAAGAGTGAAGACCAGAGATGGTTTTAGAACAGTTGTGTTTTTCTGTGGAAACATAACAGTCTCTTGGCACAAAGACAGTTTTATGGGGCATGCCAGATCAGTGCTTTAGCAAATTTGTGAGACATTTTCAACTTTAAACTTGAGTCTGGAGTAATCTGTTTCTGATTTTTCTAAGTTTTGTGACCCAACTTCAAGAAGTACTGAAATAATACACAATTCTCCTCATCACTAAGCTGTTTCGCAGAAAGACAAGGCAATGTCTCAAGACGTCTTGTATTTTGAGAAGCCTCATTCTCAGTGTTTGCAGAGCTTGCTTTGTAATAGGTTATCCATCAAAACTTCTTCTCCTTTATTCGGCTGACCTTAACACAAAATCATGTAGTTATGAAAACAGACCTTTAGTTTTTAGTCTTCTTTGTCAGTGTAAGTGCTGGTATGGGATTTTGGCCGTGCAATTTAAGGATCAGCTGCTTTTGAAACTTAGGTTTTCAAGCTTGGTTGGCAGGAAATCAAACCAAGAAAAAAACAAGATCTCAGTTTGGATGCTGAGAAAAGATTTGTGTGTTTGCAAACGGTATAAATGACAGGCTTATTCAAACAATTGTTATGTTTTGTTAAAGTAGTAACAGTTTCTATAGATCTTTTCATATTTCCCTCTTGCAGAATTAATTCCAAGACATATAAACTTGTTTTTTTGTGCATAGAGAAGATTATTGTACTGACTTTGGTAGTGTGAAACAAAAAACTACAGAACAGTCCTTTATCTGGTTAACTTGCATCATCCCTTGGTACAATAATGAGTTGCAGAATAGAAAAATCTAATCTTTGTTAACCTTGTTGTAGTTTGCAAAGTAGATGAAAAGTAATAAAGAGGGCAATAGGATTTCAGTCTGTGGATGCTCTAACTGCTTCATATCTGTGGTTTAAGATGCAGTAAATGACAGACGGCTCGGTGCCATTCAGCCACGAAAAACTGATGTGAAAGTCAATTTGTGAGTGACGAGTGTGATGGGAGGGATCGGCCAACGTGCTTCTAGCGTCTCAGTTTCTGCAAGTCAAATCCTCGCATGCTGCCACCTCCTCTATTGTGGCTCTGCTCTCACATTATGAATATTTCATAGCAAGCATCTGACACCATGCCCAGAAACATATTTCAAGGTGTTTTTTTTTCCCTGATAGAAACCCCGGGGTTAGAGAGTGTCGCAGAGGTGTGAAGTCAGCGTGTGGCCCCCAGGCAGAGGATGGGATTTATGATGCAGCGGTTGATGACATCAGGTGGATATTTTCCTTCCTGAGCAGAGACCCTTTGTCCTCAGCTTGATGTCACTCCCAAAAAAGACCTGTTTTGTTAACTGTGTTGTGTTGAAGAGATAAATGATTTCAATCTGCTCACAGTTCAAGCTGTGTTTTGACAAAGTGTGACCAGTTTCCCGACTGATCTGTAAGTGGAGAGACAAAGTAGGGGGGAGTCTGTTGGATTAGCTCTGTCTTAAAGCAGCCTGAAGCATTTTTCATTGCCCACTGGCTCTCTCCTAATGACATCTCTCTGCCTCTCTTTTTATCTCTGTCAAGTTTCACCTCCATGAGTAACTATGGCCTACTTATGTAATTCCTCATTTCATGTTGGCTTCAGGTGGAATATTAGTCTTATGACTCTAACTGGATGACCTTAATCCTTGTTGGTTTTTTCTGCTCAGGAAGTTAAACCTAGTGAGCTGACCTTTTGCTGTTCTTATCTAAAATACAAAACATTAAAACAGCGTCAGAACTTTTGAACACCATATCCCACATAACTTCTTGAACTGGTCAAATGTCTCATCAAAGATTCACATGAAGGTCTCTGAAAACCTGCTCAAAGAAGACCAGACCGGCTTAAGAAACATCATAAAGTTTAAGAAACAGCCTTGCTGATGGCATAAGCATGTTTGAGGCAACTTTTTTTTTAGCAGTAAAAGCTCCATCCGAGAGTAACGCACCAGAGAGAAAACAAGATTGCAGAAACATCTGATAAAGAGAATAAAACTTTTGTGTAGAAGTCTGCTCTTGCTGTGTCTCAATCCTCCTACACGTCTCAGATTTATTTATTGACCTGGAGAACTGTGAGGAGATGCTGGCTCCAAATTATTTTTCATTCAAATATTGTTTTTAATGTTATGGCTAGACTTATTTATCAAAGAGAGATGGCAGTGTCTGGGATGTTTTTAAACTTGTGTCATCATACAGACAAGGTTGTGTCTGTAGTTCTGAAAAAATTAAAGTATGTGCTGATTCAGGAGGGAGAAAGTAGGGTGGCCTTATATTCAGGGTGTACTAATTAGGTCTTGTTCTTAACAGTGGTTATCTGTAAAGCTTTTGTACCTTTCATGACTGGTGGTGGCTAGATCTCTAAACATGCCACAGGGATGAAAGATTGAGAGACACAGTGATTGTCCAGAATAAAGTAGCCAGAGTAAACCAAGTCTGTTATTAAAAACAAAAACTGAACCCTTTAAATCATCTATTTCTAAGAGTTACGTCAAAAAAAGAAGTTTTTTTTAATTAATCTGAGTGCTCTTTGTCCGTTAAAAACCCTGTCCTACTCTTATTTTGAACAAACCAGTAATAAAGGCATTAAAGATAAAGGCAGTAGTCAAAGTAATCCAGTCTTTACTCTGAATATGAATCAGAATTTACCAAACTGGATGTAGAGCTATTTATCTTTAGCTTCCTGGTGCTGCTGCTAGCACTGAAATAAATACACTTCTATCCCTGTCAGGCAATGTTTCTACCAAAATGCATTTTGAGAGTCACAGTTGCTCCTCTCCTTGGTCCAAGAGTTTGCACTGAAGGATCAGCTTTCTTCAACAGAAAAAAAACAGCCCATACACATTCCCACCTGGGTGTCACCTGGTACAACCATAGATTGACCTTCTGCCCCCTGAGCAGCTCCACTGGAGCAGGTGGAGTTTGAAACCTTTCTCAGGGGCGCATCAGTCATGCTAATGAGGGTAAATCAATGCATGAGGGTTTCATATCTGTTTGAGTCGCCAGAATGTAGACTTTATGCACCGCACTTGACAGGTGCAAACATATTCAAGATCTTATTTACTGAACTGACATTTTTGTTTCTCATGATTTTGATGCCAATTTTATTTGACTCAATTTTCCTTTAAGTGAGAGCAATTAAAGATTCGACTGAGGCTGTGTGCATTCTCTAAGCCTAACCTAAATATGATGTTGATTTACAGTAAATATGCAGAGCTCTGCATATAGACCCTCTGAGTTTAAGGGCTCCCACACAGATGCTGAGAAATCTGCTCAAAACAAGGAGGCCTGCTCCTACTTTGCATTTCAATTTAACATTTCAGAGAACTGGCAGCACGTTGCCTCGCTTAGCCCTCGCTTCGTTACACCCACATGGCTTCTTGCCGTGCTTGCTGACGTCTTCCGCTGTTCAAAGGGCTGCAACTTGGCGGAGAAATTGGGGAAATCCATACTCGATCCCTCAGGTATCTACACACTTTAACGCGTGTCCTGCTCATCTTCCCCCTCCTCCCCTGCTCACCAGTCCTACCCCTCCTCCATGCCCTTCTCCCTCCCTCACACTGCTCTGATGTCCCTCCGTGGAGCTCAATTGACCTCACTGCTGCATCTCTTTGTTTAGTTTTAACTGAAATTTCAGCAGCACCTGAACAGCAGCGCTGCTTTCTCCAATAAAGGATTTGCTCTGGGAGGAGAGCTGGTTTTGCAGCTGCCTGACATAAAATTGCTTTACTCAAGTGAGGACTCTGAGCTTATATAAACAGAGGCTGGCACTGTTGTACTTAGTAGCAGGTAGGTGATCCCAGCTACAGACTGCAGCCTCTGACCCAAGGGTGCTGCCTCAGTTTCAGCCTGTTTGTGTGGGCAGGGATTTTCCGTGCATCATAAATGGAAGAGACAGGGCTTCTTTAAGTCACCGGCTCTCAAGTCATGGTATCACCTGGTGTTTAAGGTTGTATTCTGTGAAACACGGTGAATCAGAAACTACTTCATCAGTCTCATTGTTAAGCTTACCACTAAATGTCAGAACAGTATGAACAGATATGTTTAGACACTTGGATGTGCAACTTCTTCTTCTTATAATGGTAAATGCAGCTGATGTTGAAAAGCAAATCTTTTGATCTAAGCCACTCTTGTTAATTATATGCATTATTTTTAATGGGTAAGCTTAGTTTTACCAGATGCATCTTTGGTCAGATATGCTTTAGTTTTATTCTGCTTTTGTTTTGTTCATTTGGCAGTTTCTGTGTAAAGTGTGACTTTACTGGTTTGTGAGGATAAATGGAGGTCAGGATAAATGGTTGTACATTAATATCACATGATCTACACAAATGGGACTGGAGCTTGCGTGCTGGGTCTCCTGTGTTTTTGAAATTTAGGCCACTGGGTCGAGGCAGAAGAAAGACTGCAGATTTGGTAAATGCTGAAAACCAAGTTTTGCGAGTTTTGTGTCATCATGTTTATTAGCAGGAGTTGAGACTGAAACAGTAACAGACATCAAAGCCCTGTTTCCATCAAGCAGTCCAGTATGGATCAGTACATTTTGGTATGGGTAAAGCCTGTTCCAGTTTGCGTTTCCACAGCATACTGTGCCCTTCTTGATAGGCAATGTGTAAGCCAGTTGCAGATAGTCGCATCAGCTACATAAAAGCATGAAGGCATAGTAGTGCAACAATGCACCCCACTAATAAATTCAAAAAAAGAAGAAAAATGGGGCATGGTAAACAAATAATAATAATAAAACTTAATTTGTTGAATACTGAAATCTCAGAGGTTTTCAATTTACCATATTTATTTTTAATATATAACCTTGCAATGCTGAGTTTATGTCCAGCGTGGAAAACCAACAACTCTTTCACTCCCTCACAGACACAAGGATGTGTTTAGGTACCTAAACATGGTATCATTTGATTTATGTCAATTGGTACTTGGTACTACTGACGGAATTCGGTTGGTACCTATAAAGTACCTAACTTGGTACCCATTCCTACAGAAGGGTACCAAAAAGTGGGGTGGTATGGGTTGATAATTTGGGTCATAATTTAGAAGAGGTCAAAGGTTTTAGTCTAAGGGCTCATCATACCAAGATGGACTGAATTGAACTGCTTTGTTGAAAAAGGACTGTATTAAGCAGTGACCAATACTGGTACCAGTATCACAGGTTTTGCTTTGAATCGGTTGTAAAGATTTCTTTGTCAAAGTTTGTGTGAGGAGCTTTCAATTTGAAACAAATTGTGTGTACATGTTTCTGTTACACAAAGAATCTTATTCTGCTTTCAAATGCAATACTCAATCACAATTTTTCCTGAGGAAAATGTGAAGAGAGGCCAAGTCAGCAGACGACTGTTATAACCCATTATCTGACTGCTACCCTGCGGTCACGGTTTCAGGATTTAATTGAAACTTTGTGGAAACGGTCCATCTTCATTCTGATGGTCTCAGTTGTTGTAGGTCACCAAGAGACATCAATATTGATTTCAATCTTTTGCATTAGAATAAAAAAACCTCTCACAGTAGCTTTAGATATCAGTATAAGTATAAATAGCAAAGAAGCTGAAAATTTAAAAAGTTCTGTAAAACTTCACTTCATATGATACTGAAGTTAAAACTTTTATATTTAAAGGCACTTGTCAAATTATACAAGAGGTTATTATTGTTGACAGTAAAAGCGATATTATTTGCGTTTTTTCACCATTTCAACTGTTTGTCTCATTCATTTTGTCATTCTTTTGAAGAATAACTGCTTTAACACATTAAATGTAGTTAATATGAAATATGTGGTCAAAACAAAATTCATTCATTCAGGTCATATGAGATAATTTTACCCTGGCTGTGATCAAAATTTGAGGCAGCTTTTTTTTTTTTTTTTAAGAAAATTCAAATTCATCTTCCCTAAGTAACCGTGTGTCGCTCAACTCTCAGTGCTATCAAGTAGCCTGCACTGAGGCCATGCCCCAATCAATGATGTCATAAGCCCAGCAGGTGTTTTGCTGCTGGCAGCTGAACAGAAACATCTGCTGTGATATCACTGATTGGGGAGAGGTGAGCAGCAACTTGTGCCCTATTTCAAACATTTGGTTCTTGGTGTTTAAGTTTCGATCAACATATACCCTCTTCCTCATAGAGTGACTTATCGCTGTCCTGTACCAGATGTGCGACGCCTGTTCCAGTCCACGGTCCACCCAGTAGCTCACTGTTTGATAGAAAGTGTATTTTCTGAAGCCACCGAGGCTTGGCCTGTCTCGCTGCAGACCCTCTCATATGGAGGGCTGGTAAAATATACGTCCTACAGGAATACTGCGCTGTAATTACATTCCCCTATTAGCATACGGAGGATCGGAGTCACACTGCACTCAGCCTCCAGCAGCACTTTGCCATATGGTCTGTCTGCGCTTCTCAGGCGAGATTTGGCAAGACTTCTGCAGAAGGTCAAATATCAAGTCAGAGGACGGTGCCAGAATTGCATCTATGCTAATTGCTCTCCCTCTCTTTCCCTCTGCTCTCTCATCCATCTCAGGCTCCTCGCTCTTTTTTTTTTCCCTCTCCTCCTCCTCTCCCACTGAAGTAAGTAATCTGCTTTAGGATGTTTCTGAGATGGAGATGGATTTGGTTTTCCTCCGCTGCCCCTCAGCCTAATCTCCCCCCTGTGACCACCCCGCCTCTCTCAGGCGCGGCTATTAAGCACACCATCATACAGCCCTCCCCTCCCTCATACATGCCTAGTCAGCAAAAAACCTCCAAATTCCTCATTACTCACAAACATCCGCAATACACTTAGCCAGATTTGCTCCGAAGATGCCTGGTGCAAGGCTGGACCTTGAATTAAAGATTGTAGCCTGAGTTCAGAGCTTGAACACAATGGGATGCTTGGTTCCTTTGTCAATATATTGGTGTCAAAAACCGAATCCAATGGAATGGTTATTTGACTTTCTTAAATTCAGTGCAAAGGAAAATCTTGTGAAATTTGACATTAACGATAGAGTGTTCATCATAGAAATAATGTCATACCAACTTTTATAACACTGATGAAAACATTTTGCTTATTGGTAATAAGTCTGCAGAAATTGTGCATCTTAATTAACTATAATTTTTATTATTTTAAGAATTTTTCACCAGTAGATAAGATTAAATGATAGATTTGGATCCAGCATTTTCAGCGTCTTTAAAAACAGCATATATGACATTTGCATACCCACACACCATAAACTCCCTACTTTCTCTGAATCAGCTGCTCTGTCTGACTGACTGCGATATAGAAATGGGTTGATTCTGAGAATTTTTTTTTTTAATGTTCGGCAAAACTGTAAAAAGTATTATTATTCTGTCTATGGCTGTCCACTCTGAAAAAAAAAGAAGAAAAAAAAACACAGTTACAGCGACAGGACTGTGATAAAAGAACAGCATTAATCCCAGAGCATTATGATTTTTACTTGGTGTTATCTCTTGATGATGTTCCCATTAGGGATTGGTATCAAGTTAAGTATTTTTATAGGTACTTAAACTCAAACGATACCATGTTTAGGTACCTTAATGCATCCCTGTGACTGTAAGGGAGTGGAAGAGTAGGCGATTTTCCATACTGGACATGAACACAACATTGCAAGTTTATATTTTGAGAAACAAATATGTTAAATTGAAAAACTTAAAATTTTTATTATTTAACAATATTATTAATATTTATTACCACATAAACACACACAAATATACGGAAAATTGGTACCATTGAATACTGACATCAATTGCCAGGTACCCGGCATTTGTACCAAATCATTTCAGTTGTGGAAGGTCCCAAGTTACCACATTCAACTCATACTTTAAAAATTCAAACCCCAGATGATAGTTGATAGTTTAATTTACCAAGCTTTAGCTATTTGTTTAAAATAACTCAAAACTTGTTTTTTTCATGTCAGTGTAAAATTGAATAAACAGAGGTTTTTAGGAATCTTAGGCTTGGAAGGTGTTTTTGAAATTCTCTGTTTACAGTGTCCTTCCACCTGTAAGTACACTCATACTCGTTGACTTGTGGATGTGGGGTCAATATGAAGAGAAAATAATGTTTCCAAAAATATCCATCTACATGTGGATGAGGTCTATAAATAGGAAGAAATACAAGATATTCTGAAAACAAATCAATAAAATGGAAGAACTAATTAAACTTACAATGCGTTGATGCTTAGTAGAGTGTTGTATTTCAATGAGTTTTCAGAGATTTTAGTTGATATGGACAAAGTTCAAGTAATATGCATAGACTGTATAAAACATGGAAGTAGCCTCTGCGACGCCATTTGTCTGTTCCTGATACCATTAAATGAACTTGAAGCCAATTTGCAGAAGCGGCCACATTTGATACCGGCTGTGAGTTTCCAGGTACAGGGTGCCCGTCAGTCTAGTGACCTGAGCTGTCTCTCTGGTTGGATAATCAAACGATCCTAATAACTTCTAAACCACCGAGTTAGAAATAAATTCAACCACCGTACAGTGTGTGCAGATAGTGAAATCAGTGTTTTAGACCCAAGCCGTTTTTTGAACTATGCTGAAATTATGCTTTTAAATGCCGTAAGAGTCTGTTTTTGTTTCGTTTTTTTTTTTTTTGCGGGGTGTGTACGTGACTTCCGGTCTTTCTGCAGCCAGCCTCAAGCAGATTCTTGATGAACAACAACTTTTAGCACTTCCTCATAGACGTCATTTTTACTAACCAGTTGCCCCTTGGTAATAGGCTATGACAGTGATGCCACACACCCCTGGTGGGATATGAAGGTATTGCAAGTGGGCTGCCAAATCATCAAAATACTATGATTTTTGTGTGTGGGTGGAGGGGGAAGGTATGACTTTAAAAGAACAAAGTTTTAATTGTTAAAACTCAGTTACTTTTAAAAGGATATTAAAGATGTTCAAATATTCTTTTCATTATTTTACCTTTCTATGTGACAAGCAAAAGAGAGATAGGAACTTTTGTTGTTATCGGCTGGACCACTTTGCAGCGGGATGGTATAGTAGTAATCAGTTCAGTCCATTATCATCAATCTCTGATAAAAAAGTGCTCTGAGAAGACTTTACATGGCCTCCATATTTATGGGGTCAGGGGTGGGCTGCAAAACTATGTGAGACTTAAAAGTTGGCTCTTGGTTGGAAAAGGCAGGGAACTGCGGGGCTGTGATAAACACTGCTTCAAATTGAATCATTTCAAAATGAAAGCTTTAAGTCAAACAAAATGCTGTGTTTAATTTATTTATTGATTTTTACTGATTATTCGTGTCTCTTGTAAATTGTCATATAATAAACAGGGACAGTGATGAGGTCTTTATGGTGTGTATCTCTTACTGCCTTTATTCTACTGCATTACAGTAAACGTTAGTGTAGTTTCTGGTATCCCTCTGCTTTGCCTTTGAAATTGTCCAAATATCTGAGCAATCATATAATGTTTGCAAAATTTATTAGCTTTTGAAAAGTAGAGCTCTGAATTTATGAATATAATTTTCCCACAGCGGATGCTTAATCCCATATTGTTTTGTCCAGATATTATCACCAGAACTGTTGTTGTTGTCGTTGTCGTTGTCGGCTGTCACTGATATTTGTTGTTAGTTTTGAGAGGGACTGGTTGGGTTGCTATATTGTAATGCTGGACTGGAAGCAGTGGCATGCAGATGAGTCGATGAGCGGTCTGTCCGTGATGTTGGCCCTGGAGAGGGACTTTTTATAAATGGCATTGGGTGGCTAGAATATTGGCTACAAGCTTCAAGATGAGATTTCAGCCCCCACCCACTAACACCGGTAACTGTGCAGGTGATGGATTGCTCTACCTTCCAGGTTTGAGCTTGGCAACGCCCCAATATTCCTGCAGAATAAAGTGACAGGCAATATATAACACATCAGTTAAGGCTGACTGCACTGCTGAAACTTCTCCCCCTCCCCTGCCTCAGACTTGATGATCAGCCCTGGATGTTTGGCCAGCTCCCAAAATCTTCCTTTACCTTGATTCAGATGAAACATTTGTTATTCAGCACATACCTTATACCTGTCTCCTGATTTCTTCTATAGTAGTTTTGTACAATTCCCAAGCCATTTGTGTCACTTTCCAGCATATTGTTAGATTTTCTCTGAAATTACTGCAGTCTTAACTTTTTTTTTTTGGTCTTCTGTTCTGAGGTTTCATTCTTACTATGCTTTTGCAAAGTTTTAGGCAAAAGAAAAAAAGTTTCAGCTGATTGGCATTTGCACATGTCCTTGTGTCTGATGGAGATATCTTCCTTTGTTTTATTTCATAAAATAATAAATGATTTCCCATTGAAATAGCTCAAAGACTGATGAAAGTATACTAGTTAACAAGCCTAAACAATGGAGGCTGTAAGTGGCCGAGGTAAGAGTCTACATGGCATCGAACGGTTTCTGAGGAGGATAACAGTTCCACTTGGCAAAATGTGCCTCAAAGATTGCAAGGATGAAAAAAACATAGAAGTTAAAAGTTACCTGAAAATTCATTTTCATCAAAGAATACAAAGCAGCAAGAAACAAAAGGCAAAAACAATAACACAATGGCTGTATTTATTGCACTTGATGATCAAAACTATTTTAGAAAACTATATTTAACAAGCTCTCTAGTCACTTGCAACCCAGGTTTACTCTGCGTCACAACACATCCCTACCTGCTCTGCTCAACGTGGTTTCCACACACGTTCATACTTTGACAACAAGTTTCTTCACTGACATATCGACTTCCTGCATTAGTCCAAGAAGTATGACAAGTTGGATGAAGATTTTAGCATAAAAGAGTTAACTGCACGCACAGGAGCCCTCTGGTTTGCATACACTATCAGCGATTTGGGAAGCCTTTTAGACCAGATCTGAGCAGGGGCATGTCGCAAAAAAAAGAGGGTTGTGCTTTTAGGCAAAATATGTCAAAGGCTATGCAGGAATGTGGTGTTAAAAGCTTTGGCTGTATGACCCACACTTTGCAGCTTGTAAAGGATAAATCACAGCTCAAAAGTAAGGACTGCTCTGTGTTTTTGGCTGCACAATAGTGACCTCATTTGGTAGATATAAACCATAGTGTATGTAAATTTTGGCTAACTACATCTGAATTTTCCCAGTTTAACAGCATCAGCCATTAAAGGGAAGGTGATTATGAGGAGGGTAGCAAAGGGCCTGAGTTGCAAAGAGGTAAATTTCCAGAAACTTTCTCACTTTTTTGTTCCTTTTTTTTTTAAATTAAAACTTTATGTAGTCCTCAGGTGGTGCATTTAATGATCTTGTGTTGTGGGTGTCATGTCCTCAGTCAGCAGATTCGAAGTGATCAAGGAAAACCTTGGATATTCAGGTGAACTTGAAAGAAATGTGGTTGTTCTAGCTAAAATATATGTACACTAGCTATATTTAAGTTCTTTGTTATAAATTCCCAGCTTATTCACATGAATTCCCAGCTCAAAATAATTCACATTGTGCATCCCTACAGTCCATCCAATGTATGGTGCAGTGGCTGCAGGATGCATGAAAAAGAGTGACAGTTGACAGTGTTTTCTTATTTATATATATTTTATTTGCGGCCTGTCAGTGCTGGAGATTGCCCTGGTTCCCCAGTTGAAAAAGTTAATAAATTATGGGTATTGTCAGAGTAATGTACAGGCAATGTGTTCATTCTGAAACACATGAGCAACACTCCCACAGGCTGCTGTTTAACCTGCCCACTGCCACTGTCTCTCCCAGCCTGTGATTCCTCCCTTTCTGTCTCCCCCCATTTATCTGTCTCTGCCCTGCTTCTATCTGCTCCATCTCTACTCTGATTTTCCTGCCACCACACTTTTTTTTTTCCTGGAAGCTGTCTAATCTCTTACACTCCTTTAGCTCAGGGATTTTTGAGAATTCTTCGAGAGAAATCGGGGGAAAGGAGGCAGAGAAGGAAAGCGTAGCTGGCTGAAAAAAAATTCCACCCGTAATTATGGTGATTTAAAAGTTTTATGATGTTGTGCGTGCCTTTGTGTGTGTGTGTGTGTGTGTGTGTGTGTGTGTGTGTGTGTGTGTGTGTGTGTGTGTGTGTGTGTGTGTGTGTGTGTGTGTGTGTGTGTGTGTGTGTGTGTGTGTTTGATGGTGGTAGTAGTGGGGGGCATCTGTGACAAGGCTGGCTGGGAGCACAGAGCTGAGGGTGAGTGCCAGACATGTCTCAAGAGAAACCGGGGCACATTTGCAATCACCCCGAGTTCAAAAGGGTAATTTATTCACAGTCTGTGGTTAAAGCGGGGCTGCTCAGAATGCCAGTGGGATTGTGCTGGGAAGCAGACTAGTAGAGACACATTATTTTCAGTTTTTTTCTCTCTCCTCTCCTTGTTTTCCTTTCCCCCTCTCTCCCTCTTTACCTCTCTTGCCTTTTTCCCTCCTCATCGCCTGTTGTTGTTTCTGTGAGCCCTGTGCGGCATCTTTTAACACACGCCGGCGAGCATATTTCACTTTTACACTCATCCGCATTGACGTCCCGGTGCTGATTGAATTTTGAGGCGCTGCGGCGTCTGCCATTATCATCCTCATCGTCTTGAGTGGTTTATCTCTGGCCTCAGCTCGGTCTGACGCCAAGGCTGCAGGGGGGGGAGGAGGGGCAGGGGTGGGCTGGGGGTTATGGACCAAGTTGTTTGTGTATTTTTTATCATTTTTGTGAAAAAAACCCTAACCAGCATGTTTAAGATAGTTTGTGGAGGTTTTTGTTTGTGTGCACATTTATGTGCCCTGCAGAAAATTTTGAAGAAATCTCTTTTACGCCCGCCAGTGTCTGCTTTTAGCCAGCGATGTGTCTCAACAACATCATCTCAATCAGCCAACGTCGTGGCCCCAGCATTAACTGCACCTGCCAGGTTCAGTTAGGATCAAAGGGTGTCATGGCTGCCCAGAGACCTCACACCGCCTCGCCAGAATCAGCAGAAATTATTCCACCACATGTCACTTTTACTGTGTCGTTATCACCCAAAGCCACGAGCAGACATTTAGAAAACACTGCCTGCTGTGGTGGTGTGGTGGGGTTAATTTGAGGTCTGGAGAAAAATCTCTTCCCTCTCCTTCAGTCGGTTCAATACTCAGTGGTGTGCATTCATTGCCAGAGCGGGAAATTGTCTCTCCCTGTGTGTGTCGTTGTAGCCAGGTTGTTATGCATGCTCTGCTGCAGAGGCTGCCGTGTTGACGTGAGGCTGAGCTGTTGCCACAGCGTCTTGATTTGAGGTGAAACCTCGATGTAACACTATCAACCCTTTACCTTCTCCCCTCCTCCCTTCTCCTCTTGTTTTCCTTCTTCCTTCATCCCTCTTTGTCTCTCCTGTTCTCCCTGTTGTTTCTGTTTTCCCCTGACTTTTTTCCCCCTCCCTCCCCACCAGTTGATGGAGTGATTTCGTAGTTGCATGCAGGTGGGGGAGCAGACAACGCCGGGCTGTGCTAATTGAGCCTTCTTTGTGCCTGGTCACTGCAGTGTGCCGAGGCGAGCAGGCCCGGGAGTGAATCCAAGCAGCACTCAAGAGCCC
This sequence comes from Halichoeres trimaculatus, assembly GCF_033239565.1. Classification (NCBI taxonomy): domain Eukaryota; kingdom Metazoa; phylum Chordata; class Actinopteri; order Labriformes; family Labridae; genus Halichoeres; species Halichoeres trimaculatus. The sequence goes on from NW_027437180.1 coordinate 27,731,500, forward strand.
CGCTGGATCGATAACGCAGGAACTTAACAAAACAGAGACATGCCGAGTGCCCAGATCAGGGTCATTATTGTCTCTGGCGAGCCACACTTCCACCGGGGACTGATCAATGTGAGAATATGGATCAAGATAAACATTCTCACCTCCTGTTTGCCTCAGCTCTTAGAGCCTCACATTCTTGACAGGAAGCAGCACAGCTTTAGGCTGAAAGTACCACTGCTGTTGCGCTGTGTGCAGTGCAGATGCTCACATGATGTCCACTTCATTCAGCATACACGTCTGTTGTGTTGTCTTTGATATGGCTTGTTAGGGAGACCGAAAACTAGTTCTTGAAAACCATGTTGACTTTTAGAGGAAACTTTGGCTCTGGAATGGACTGAGTGAACATGAGCATCTTGTATTTTTTAATCTTTTCTTGATCTCTGAAAAATGTTAACTGCATTTTTTAACCACACCCCTTCATGCCAGTTGACTTAGTTCAGAGCTAAAGTAAAGCTAAAGGAGTTAAATACTACAGCACTGAAATAAGTCATCTTGCTAACAGGTTACAGTGTTGTTGAACCTGTTTGGATATTGTGTGGAGATTTGTTGTAGCTTGTTGTGTTGTTGAATTGTTTTGCTTTACATTGATATCACTTTTTTCAATTAACTCTCAGCAAGAAATCAATCTACATCCAACTAAAACTTAAGAGATAAGTTAGCATCTGTGAATTAACAGTTTTGATATACTGTGCTAGATGTAGCTACAGAGCTAATAAATTATCAACTGGGCTAGAAACAGTGAGTTTCAATTAAACTTTTACTTCAGTGGTTCTAAACTTTCTTCATACAATGTTTTTTTTTCCTCAGTAAATAACTTGCTGAGCTATGTGTCTATTACTATTGTAGAAATAACCAAAGAACACTTAAGCAACAAACAGTGAATCTGATTGGTCAGAACTGTTGTTGTTTACATCGTGACTTCAGATCAGCTCTTGTTTTGAATCTTTGTTTCATGAACTTTCAGACTTTCAGGGTTTTTTTTCCTTTCTTTCAGATAGCTTCAAAGTAGACGTAGCTTTAAGTAATGGCTTAAATATTATGTTTCTTTCATCCAAATTGCTTTCAAGCAAAATAAAAGAAAGTTAATGGAGCTATGGTGACATAACAAGTAGGCAGGCATCATCTCGTGTAATTAATCAAAAAAGAAAACAGGAGATCTTTGAGAGCATGTTGACCCTTCAAAACATGACAGTATTTCATTTCATCCAGGACTTGAAATTGGTGATGATGGTATCCTGCTGCTCTCGTTGCCTCCATTATTCACTTGGAAGGGTAATAGTAATTGCTTAATGTGCTGTGAAAAATGGTAAATGGTTGCTAGACATGGCAGGAATGTAGCTTCCAAGCTGGTGTGATAATAGGCTAGACCTTGTTGAAAAAGTGAGTTTGGCAAAGGAAAGAATGTCTGAACTTTTTGAATCAGGAAGGATTCTTGTGTTGTTTTGTTTGAAAGACTGAACATGTGCGTGTCAGGTGTTTTACAAGGGGAATCTGTTTAATGAACACAGGTGCTGATAACCAAGTCAGATTAAGTGACTGAAATTTTTCCTGTCATTAATTATTTTTGTTTTGTGTTGTTTGTTTTGACTATACTGAGTTGAACAAAGCTATCCTTTCAATCCAGAAATACCTGCTGTAGAGGTTATGTGCTTTAAATAATCACCGCTAGATTTTCGCTTGGTGTCATGGGTATTTATTGGAAAGCTACTCTTGAAAAAGTGAAAACTACAACTTCAATGTGAGTTTAGTGAGAGTTACAACAACTTTTCTTGACCCTTGTGGTAGTTTTTGTCATTTACCGCACAACTGTCATAATTTTACAATATTTTTGTTTTTTTGTCATAAAATTGAGCCCATGGTTATTCTGTTTATACCTATTCCAACACTTGCAGGGCTTCAACTTGCTAGCACTGAAGCTGTTGCTCTATGAAGTGACAGAAAGCAAAATAGGATGTTCTCAACTAGCTAAATATGAAATGAGTGTAATTAAGAAAAACAGCAGGTAATGTTTGCTCTATAGACAGTGCGTAGAATTCAGCAGCATGTAGTCGAGCAGACTTGATAGGAATGGAATATGATATTCACATGTTTGTATAAATTGGTACCTGAATATAACAATCCTTTTGGGGGGTTGTAAATAAAATTATCCTTTTCTATTCCCATATGCAGCAGCACCCCTTCTGAGGAGGCCCCCCCTTTCGTATTTAATTGTAAAAACTTGACGAAGAGAGGATCATACTTATCTTGTATCAAAGGAGCCTTTATTCTGTGGAGGTAGAGGTTGGGGCGCAAGGAAAATTATACAAATTTTCCATGTCCCACATTGTACCTTATAAAGGGGGTTGGAATACTAAATCTGTGTGTCTTGTGTGTTCCTCTTTTTTTCTTTCTTTCTTCTTCTTTTTTTTAATAATAAACCTGACAAATACATTTTGTGATTAATTACCCATTAATCCCTGTCCTCTTAGCACCACTGGAATTATTTTCAGGAGCTCTGCCCCTGAAAATTTTCCAAAGTTGCCACACTTCCCTAAAAGCATGAAGTCCTCCCTGTTGGATGAGGCAGGTAGTGAAGAATACTGTGGAAGCCAAAGTTTAATGTTTATGTTATGATGAAAAAATCTGATGCTTTGCTTACATTTTTACATTTGTATCAATGCTGGGTGTGCAAACATTTTTGCTGTTCTCATCTTAGAAAATTATTGCTCTCTTTCAGCCTCAGATGTATTTAATTTGTCGTGTCACATGTCGCTCTACCTGGTTTGCACTGGTCATGCGATAAAAAAAAATTATCACCTTCATTTTCTCTTTCATAGTTAGTTTTCCTGAATATCTCCTGCTGTTTTTTCACTTCTTGCTGTTGGCAGAAATCTTAGCGGCCTCAAGTCGAGGCAGGTCAGCGTAAAAAATTTTGGTTGGTCACATTCACACACAGCTTACCCCAAAAACAGCTGTTAAATATTTTTAGGAATTTTGTGCTTGTGTAAATAGAGTTGTTCAAAATGCTAGAGGCTCACTTAGTGCTGGTCAACTTGTAGAGCAGTTTATGTAGTGCTGTAGTCAGGATTTGGAGCTCTTCACACATCTAAAATAAACAAGCAAACAAAAAACAGTATCTCCCATCCTCTGTTTCTTGCATGGACTTAAGAGCGTTAACTGTCCAGCAGCCCTGCACATTGTAAATCATATTTACATTTTGTACATAGGCCTGAGTGTAGGAGCCTGTCTGTGGCTGAAACATTCATCAGCGTGCCTTTTAAGAGCCACTGATGACACTTGGTATTAAAATGTCAAATTACCCTCCACTCACACTAAAGTGATTTTAGTTGTGATTATGCACTATTCCCCTCCTGTCAACGGCGGAAAAAAAATAATCAAAAAATGTGCTAATTGGTCATGGGGATTGGTGGAAGACTTCAGTATTTTATGTCTTTGACTTCCAAATGAGTTTGGGAAAGAGGAGGCTGTCACTCTGGCACAGAGGTTTTTGGGGAGGAGGAGGAGGAGAAGAAGGAGGGGCGGCTGCTGGCGCGGGCTCAAATTGAAATGATGCACTGTTCCCCCTCACTGCAGCTAGAGCTCACAGTAATTAAATGCCTCATTGTTGCTTCTTGGGAATTTGTATTGAATATTTCATCCAGCGTAATGATTATTTGGGTGTGGGTGGGACGTGGATGTAATCACCTTGGCTGGCTCTTTGATGAAATACTTGGTTTGGCGGTTGTGCTTTATTGGCATTTTAAGTGCCCTTCTGGGTTTTTACTTTACCTAATGTCCACGTTTTATTTCATTCTGCTGTCATCCAGTCCTGGTCCGTTTTTTTCATGAACAGTTTACTTTGAAATCTTTGAACGGATTTAAATTTTGTTTTTTATACTGAAGAGAACTCACATTGCAAACTCTTAACCAACATCTCCTTCACATTTTGTCTCCTGCAGAGGACGCCAGTCAATAATGGCGAAGCTTTTCGGTGGTTCTTTTAGAAAGACGAGCCACAGCCGCCTCATCCAGCAGCAGCAGCAGGACGGCAGGTGGGACTCTTGACTCTCTGCAAAAGCAGCTCTCGATGGATTCACAGAATCCAGTGGGCCCAAAATATTTGTGGAAGAGGAAAGGAAAAAGTGGATGGACAGAAGGAGAGATGAAAACATAATGGTGTTGTTTTAACTCTGTAATTTCCTTTTCTGTGTAATTATTGTACCTTTTGACAGTATCATAATGTATATTTTTGGTGTCTATGAATGTGTTTTCAGTGTTGTGGCTGTAGGTTTACAGCCGATCCTATGTAAAGGACTCCAACAGACAATCAAACCAATCTCACTGAATCTGACAAACAGAAGAGGCCACAAAGATTGATGACATGATGAACACAACACTACCCTGGAGCAATAACCGATTCTGTTGATTATTTTTTATCCTTTCATTTCTGTTCACTCTATAACTACTTTATCAAGTTGTTGTTTTTTTGTTTCTTTCAAAGACCAGGGCTGAAGAAGATGTAGCGGATGGTGACAGACATAATGACACATTTCCTCAATTGAGTCGACTCACAGTGAAACAGGGCACATTGTCTTGTGTGATGAGTCGATCTTCTTTTAAAAACCAAACTGGGTGTCATTTCATTGTGACAGCAGCCGAGGTTTATGAGTCAGATTTCTGTCTGGAGGTCATATTCTAAAAGTTTGTTTGTGTATTCAAACAAAAGTACTCGGGTCACCAAACCTTCAAAGCTGTTTTTTTCTTTAGTTTCAGTTTCTAAAGGTTGTAACTGTCTGAGGTAGAGCTTAATGCCAGTAAAAGGAAGTGTATGTTATGTTGAAAACAGTCAAATTGAGAATTAATTACAGTACACTAAACTATCTGACATATCAGATGTTGTTCTGGAGGTAAGGGATAGACCGGACTGGAACAACAGTGCTGTTCTCTAAAAGAAACACATTCCAAAACAAAATTATTCAATAAGTTACTCATTGTCTTAAACCCTATTGTTGCATGTGTAAATGTGTTTTGGTTTTAAAGATTACTAAGAATTTGTATATTGTTGTTGTGATGCTTTTATGTGTTAAATAAAAAAATGACTTCAGTTTAATACATCTCTTGATGGTAGATGTTTGATGAGAGGATGGAAAAATGAGCCACCAGGAAAAAAGAAGAAAAAAATTATTGATCAATTACGATCATCTCGTAACAGAACACTTTTCTTCCTACGTGCTGCAGAAGATCAACAGAAATAACATCCAGGAGGAGACAGGAGGAATATAGCAGCATTGGTTGCCTCCCCAGTCACGTATCCCCTTGAATACTAAAACGTTGCATGGAGAAGAGTGGTTCCCAGAGGCAGCAGACTTTAAAGGACTAGTGAAATCCCATGTGGTTTGTCATGCTGGAATGCACTTGGGGTGGGGTGGTGGGGGGACAGGAGGGGAAGCAAGACAAGGAAGGATGGTGGATTTGGGAGGAGGGGGATAGGAAGACAGGTTCCTGAGATAGGCTGAGCTGAACTGAGCGATTGCCGGGTCTCTGGGTTTCCCGGGTAGAGCAGGGCTGGGGGAGTAGTTAAAGAGGAAAAGAGAGGACAGAGGAGGCACATTTGGGTAGTGGCTGAGGTGGGGACAGGGGGGGCCGTTGATGCTGAAGAGAATGAGCAGAGAAGGAGGAAATCATCCGGGACCGACTTCTCCCCTCACTGAGCACGCTTGCCATCACCCAAATTGAGCTGCTGACTGGTTAGGGCCGACCGGGAAGACGACTCAGAGTGCTCTGTAGTGGCGCCGTTAGCTGCAATGTGGCATCTGAGGCGCCCAATCCCCCCCTCGCTGGTCATCAGAGGTTGATAACGTGCATCAGGGTGCTCTGCCCGCTCACTCCCTGGCCGGTGAGATTAAATAACATCAGAGACAGCTCTCTCTAATCCCCCCTCCCACCTCCCACTCCCAGCTCTGGAACTGGGATTTAAAGTCTTCCTGGTAATGTTCACTTTCCTGCTTTAGAGAGGAACAGACAGAGGCTGAGGATGTAGCTGTGCCATATTAGTGAGTAAAGCCTGGTGCACGTTGGAAGATTTTTTAAAATCTTTGCCAAATTTTAAAATGTAGGAAACCCATGGTGGGATAAATAGTGACAGATTTGACAGTTTTGTTCTTAAAGCGTATGATGTGCAATGAGACAGCCAACACAGAACAACACACCAACAAATTCTATTCACCAACACTTGGAGTCTTGACTCTTTAAGGTAGATACTCGACAGTAAACACAACATTCAAACGGGGCTCCTCCTCCTTGGCTCAGTGCCAGCAGCAGCGCACACCCACAGCCTCCAACTGTGACTGCGTGAACCCGATCAGTAGCCTAGCAACCACCTGCAGCATCCCGTTTCTTCATGGGCGAGACTCAAGAGTTGAGCACCTGACTTGACATGTTAGCACGAGCTAACCTCTAGGTTATTTGACACATACCTGCTCAGCAGAAAGCTAACTCACGTCGCTCTCCGTCCCATGCTGCTCTGAAAGCGAGTGCCAGAAAGCGAGTGAAAGTTGAGACAAGCTTCACCTTCGTTTCGTAAAAGGCTTGATCTGATGGTGTTTCATTACACTTTGGTTGTGTTTTTCTTGCATCGTGCTACAATCAGTATTATAAGTGGATGGGGTAGCTTCACTAACACACTGGGTGTGCTGTGGTTGGCTGACGTAACCACACTTACTCTCCACCCAGAAACGTTGAGATACAACCAAAACATCAACTTACAGAGAAGAGGGTTCAAGGCAGACACAGACACTGACACGTATGCATAGAGGCCCAGAAGTTACGACTGAGCAGGATTATTCCTGTAAAAGGTGACATTTTATTTTTCAGGAAACTCCTGTAGACTCTACTTTTAAAGTTGGCAATCTCCTGAAGCCAGATTTGATTTTAAAATAAACATATATGATGAAAGCTTAGATGGTGAATAACCTTAATTTTTAATTCTTAAGCTGCTTGGATTTCAGTTCATATACCTGTTATAAGATGACTGTAAATGTAAACACTTCTGTTTTTCTCATAAATAACTGGTTGGCTCTCTATCTCTGATGTTCATCTAAGTTTATGTTGTGCTAATTCTGTTTCCATGACTGCTGCATTTGTTGAGCTTGCTTTACCAGTGAGCTTGTTTTCTGATTGGCTAAAGTTCATTTACACTTGACAATCTACAGAGTGTTAGCTTTGCTGCCCACTGTTCCCCTCACATCAATGGATTACTAATCGTAAATATCGAATACGTCTGATATTTCAAATCAGGGCTGCCCTGATCATCTAATGTGTGCATTTGGGGAAGCAAAATCCCTCTTAACTTGCTAAATCTAGTGGAACAATAGCTTGTACTATCATATATTGGAGCCTCTGCAGAGTCAGAAGGGTTAAATCTGGCCCAAAATCAGACCAAGTATCTTAAAGTGTGTATGCAACTTTTTGGCAGGTTACTAAAGATATATGGTGTATGATACACCCTCAATCCTTGTTGAGCTTAAGGTTAAAGCAGACACCGTTTTTGACATAATGAATGAATCACTGATTAACTGAAGAGCAGTGAGCTGGAATGACAGTCAGATCAAGTTATGACGTCAATATGGTCTGTGCGACCATGTCGAGCCGTCTCGTGGAAGCTGACTGATTCATATCACAACATGAAAAAACCCAGCTCTGCACAGTCCTCCTTTCAACACCCTTTTTACAAATCTAGAAACGTATGAATATCAGCTGTCAGTTGAATAAAGACCCAAAATAAATCCAGGTCTCTGTGATGTCAGTCATGCCACTGGGTGCCAGAGGTTAGTGGGCCAATCAGATGTGCTTACCCTCTCTGTGTCCTCCACAGGAATGCAGAGTCTCTGTGATAATCCCTTTAGGGATTCTGACTGAAAATGCTCCCTCACTCTACTGGCATACTTCTGACAGAGAAGGGGAAAAACCCACACATCATCCTGCATGGAGGCGCTTAAGAAGGACATGTACTCCTGGTAAATAAAATACTACAGGAATATTAACATGCTGACAAATTAACCTGTCTATTTCAAATAGGATTATACTATAGTTCAACTATACAAATGCCTGAAAAATGTTTGATGTTATTTATATTGTTCAGTTTTGATTGAAAATTATCCCAACAATTTCTAAAACTGTTCATTTAGAGTTTATCTTTCAGCCTCTTTTGAGAGGATTGGATGGTGGACAGAGGAGGAAACAGGAGGTTAGGAGGGGAATAACATACTTCAAAGAGCCAATTAGTAAGATCAGCAGCTTAAAGGCCTATACATATTTTTCAAACAGGAAAAAACAACAGCTATGAGTTGCATATTTTTTCATTAACGCCACCATATGGAAGTCATGAAGAAATGAAGGGGCTCAAACTAGATGAAATTTAGTTCAGTGTCTGTACTATATATAGGTTAAGATATCCTCATATGACAGAAATTATACAATAATTGGATCACGCAAGTCAGGTCATTGCTGGTAGAGTGGCATTATGTCAAACTGATATTTTGTTAAATCCTATTCATTTTGACAAGATGACATAATTTAAAAAATAATCACTATAATATATATATATATATAATAATAATAATATATAATAAAATAAAATATATAATAAAATAATCACAATATTTAAATAATGTTTATTTTAAAGAAAAAAAATAAATAAATAAAAACATATACATATAAAAAACAAAAAAAACAAAAACAAAATATATATATATATATATATATATATATATATATATATATATATATATATATATATATATATATATATATATATATATATATATATATATATATATATATGCTGCATAATGTGCCTATAACCAAAATCAACTAAAAACCCTTTTTTTGTAATTTACATGTCTCATGACACTTTTCTTCTAATTTCAATCTCAACCTGTGTATTTGTGGAGCACATACATATCCTTACATGTAACACTTTCCCACACTGAGTCAGTGGCACACACCGAGGACAGAGAATGAGACAGAGAGGGAACGACACATACAGCCTCCCTCCCCTCCTCCGTGCCTCGTCTTTCATTATTTATTTACTGTCTGCAGTTTTTCCATCGCACGCATATTGATGCGTAGAGAGCAGGGTGTGAGTGCGTGTCAGAATCATTTCCTGACGAGGGAGACAAGGTGGAAGTAATCAGCAGAGCGCTGATGCAATATGACAGCCCCTAGAACCACTGGTACACAGTTAAGAGCAGGAGGGAGAAGAAAAACATCTCCCCACTGAAGGAAGCGGCAAGATTGCACAAGCGACATTTGGGTGAAAAGTAGATTTACAAAGTTCTAAAAGTTTGTGGGAAGGAAAATCTGATTCTAGCGCTGTTTTGTTCTCCGAAATGTCAAGCAAACGTATTGTGTTGCGTTAATTATATACCTCTATAATTTCATTCAAAGAGCTGCACTGGCTTTTGCTTTGTTCAGAAAATGTTAACCACACAGGGTGTTTTTTTGTGAAACCTTAGAGACTTTTAGCATAAGTTAGTCTATATGAAGTTGATAAGAACTGGTTTCTTCAACTGTGGTTATTAACTATGTCTAAGATCATGATCAAAAGCAGAAGTTTTCTTTCTGATGACTAAATTCACTATATGATCTTGTATTTTTCAGTGTTGAATTGGATGATGAAAAAGCAGGACACAGACTTACAGGGTCTGCAAAGAAGTCAGCAAGGCACCTGGTTGACATGATCTCTCTCGACTAATCTTGTCTGAATGTCCCTCCCACTCTCTCCCTCCCAGGCAGGTGTAGATTGATTAGTTATCCTGCAGACATCACAGAGTGCAGTGAGACAGCAGAGCTCACCAGCCCTTCCCCCTCAACTTCCTCATGTAACACACCTGTACGGGTCTCCCTCACACATCTCTACATCTCTATCTCATACGTTTCCACCTCTGCCTCTTCTGTCACCTTTTTGTCTTTTGCATACAGACAAACATCCTTAACCCTTTTAACACACACACACACACACACACACACACACACACACACACACACACACACACACACACACACACACACACACACACACACACACACACACACACACACAGTATCTGCACTTGAGCGCATGCAGACACCATCTGCCCGTCCTGACAGGCTCAACCTTCCTGTGTGCAGTAATTGATGAATGAGGAAGACTGCGCATTTAGGGTCTCCCCGCCTCTCCCTGTCTGCATGCTGACCTGGGATAGCAAATGGGTAATCTCCATACTAAATCATACACACACACACACACACACACTCACACAGCTACACATTTGAACACCCACGGAGAAGTGTAAGCATGCTGATTGACTGATTGGGCCGGCAGGTTTCATGACGGCTGGCAACATTTCTCCACATCATGTCAACGCCCTGGGCAGCAGGAGTCTCAGAGCGATCTCTGAGGGATTGGGTAATTTCAGTCAGCAGGGCAGGATTCCAGGACAGAGCCCAGGTAACAGTCCAAATATACAAAACTTAAAGAAATAATGAAATTTCTCTCTACTCAGCCTTCTTATTACTTTGTTTTGATTTAAATTGTAATCATTAGCAGCTTCTTCTACACAAAAGCTGAAATTTGTTGGGTAGGACTTGCTGAGGAAGCTTGAATACTGACTTAATTTCATCTAGTTTTATTTTGTTCACAACTGTAGCACAAACTAAACGGACAATACAAATACAGCAACAAAACAGAGAAGAGGAGGTTGGGCTAGGAGAAAATACATGTTACAGTTACCTCTAGATAAAGCACTGTGAAAATTGTCAGTACACCAGGCAGGAGGGAAGATTCACAAACCCTTGCTTTAACTGTCCCAACACCCAACCTTACACCATAACTTCAATACTGGTTGTAGCTCCCAGTTTGAAGATCTTGTACAGCAGACACCTAACTATCCAAGGCACACTCTTAAAGCGGCGTATACATTGATGAACCATACTGTAAAAATCAAAACAGTGTCAACAAGAAATACACTACATTAAATGTATACAGAGTTAAAGAGGGGGTATAGTGTTTTTCTATATTTTGAACATGGTTATGAAGTATCAATGCTGGATGTACATACTAAACATTGTGCAGTTGTTTGAACCTGTTGGATATTCATGTATTGTGAAATTTCCTGAAACTATCTGTAAGGTGCTCAAAATGGTCTGTTCTAACATTAGCATAAGATCTTCCTGATAGCTTCTGCAAGACTTGTTGAAGTGATGAGGTCATCCTCTCAAGATCACCAAACTAGTTCATGACACGTACGAGTGGTGTGCCTCAAACACCAAGCTCTGCCCAAAACAGGCCTCCAGAAGGCTGGCCAATCAGGCTGGCCAATCAGAGGGAAGGGGGTTTGTCGAGCAGTGAGCCTTAAAGAGATAGCAGATAAAACAAAGTGTTTCAGTATGAGGCTGTAAGAGGGGTTCTCTCTAACACTAATGTGAGAAACATAGGGATTTTCTTGATCTATAAATCATGTAAAACTACTGTGGGGATACCAGAGAGATAGAATAAACCCTTAAAAAAGGCACAACACCCCCTCTTTAAGTTTAACTATTCCCTCAGTTGGTTTAACTCTAGGAGTAGCAACATCATCATTTAGCTAGTGAGAAACTGGGATTCACAAGACAAAGTTCTGCTCCCACAGAGGAACTTACAAAATGTCATATTTACATTAATCAAATGTCAAAATATGGAGCCAACTACGTTTCATTCATAACAATTTTGCACAGCGTCGCCAGATTTGTTTGTGTTTCAGAAAACAGAAAAACCTTAGAGTACTAACTTTTATAGTATCCTGTCTTTTTTACACTGAGACTGAAATGTATGCAAAGAAAGGAGTGTGTTCATTATTACCGACAGGTGTTAATGCTGTCTGTCTGCTACCTGTCACCTTTTTCAGGGTACTGTTTGCACCATGAAACTTTACCTGCCGCATAGTCCCTTGCACTAAAACATGTTCTTGCGATAAACGTATGCTCTAGTTTTTGAATTGTTGAAAAAATTGGATCACATCCTCATAGATTTCAATGTATTTATTTTTAAGTTAGCACTTATTAGTGGGCATCTGTGTCTGCACTTGGCATACTCTACTTTTTCTCAAGTTTTTCCACATACAATCATTTGATTGATGCAATACAGCTGTGTAAAAAGTTGAACGTTCAGAAATTTAAAAAGTCTATAGAATTTGGTTAAGATGTCCTTCATCAGCATAAAAGAAAATGCTCATACACTTTACCTATGAAGAGATTTCCCTACCCCCTATCTATGAAAGGTATCACCTGTCCCACAGTTTTATCGTTCATCCATGCACCAACCACTCAATTCATCACCCACCCATCCATCTTTCTCTCAGTTTATCAGCCTCTGCATTAACCCACCGATACATTCACTCACCAAGTCCAGCCAAGTGATTCAATGATCGCATTTCTTCAACCAATGAAGACAAAAAAACCCACTGAACTTTGCTGCTATCACCACACCAAAGTCTCAGAGTGAAACATACAAAAGTGGTAACGCCACAAGCACAACAGTGAATGAGCTGAATGTTTGGAAAGAGAACAGGGATGGAGGAGTGAGGAGGAAGGACAGGGAGGGTCCATGTGTCAGGTCCCATTGGGGACAGAGGATGGCGGCGACACTTACCAAAGCAAACAGCCCAGAGGAGCAGAGTACTTCACCTGTCGCTGTGGATTACTCCATTATCACATCCACCAGTCCCACAGTGTCCTATTCCACACACTCAATATTCAAAATTCATACAAGGAGCAGAAGGATGGGTGCTATGAAATGTTAAACTGCAGCATGGCTCAAATATTTAAAGGGGCATTGTGATCGTCAGTGAGAGAAGTTTGCTACTTTATTTGGTTTGGTGCGTGACGAGCTGCTTTACTTTTTGATCATCTAGAAGTAGTCACACAACAAACTAACTTTAGCTAAGTTTTTCTCAACATTTTTAAATGTAGTCCAGAAAGGCTGTGGCATGGCTCAAATAAAATTTAAATGCAAAGAAATACGTATTCATATGTACACACCTGAAAAGCTGTCAAAGATGTCAGCTGTGGGTCAGAGCTACAAACATAATGCTAAAGCAGCAACATGTGGTCAAAACTACAGAAAAGTAACTCTGTAAAAACATGATTCTTGACAAAGTGTTTCTGTTTTGAATCAAATAAATGGAGTCAACCATCTAATTAACACTACTTTTCTTTGTTCGGGACAACTTTTTTGCAGGATACAAACTGACAGGGTAATGTATTTATTCTGGTTGAAACATAACAACAAGCAAACGTTGTAGACTCACTTTGTTGCGAAGTTTAGTGAAGAGAAGGTGAACAGACAGTATGTTCAGTGTTACTCAACTTGGTGCCCTAAGACGTGTAACTTGACTGCATCCTTGTTATGTTCTACCAGTGCTCATCTACCAACTCCAAGCAGAGCTAACATAACCTCACTCTTCATTTTATTGATAGACTCTCAAGACTGAACAGACCACTGCAGAATAACTGCTGCATATAGGTTGGAATGAACATCATCATGAACAGTTTAGCCTAGCACTTTAGCACTATTTCTCTCCTGTTAAGCTTTCTTCTGTTTTTTGTCATTTTTCTTTTTTGCCAGTCAACCAAGTGTTCATCATTACTTCAAAAGAAATCCTTTCCTTATGGAAAAAGGGCAGCAGATAAAGCTTCCGATGATTAACTTTGCAGGCCGGCAAAATATAGTCAAAGGGACTTTCAGTACTTATGCCATGGATGGACTTGTGTTCCACTGGAAAAGTCAGACCTGGCAATTGATACTAAGAAATGGTATTTAGAAATAGTTCTGAAAATATCATTTTAAATCCTGGATTATGAATATGCACATAATAAAAAAAGAGAGACTATATCAATATCACATAAAGTATGAGAAATTACACTAATCGTTACATTTTTTTCATTGTGGGAAACCCCCTTTAATATCCTTTCACTTGGAGTTTTGAGACAGTAAAAGTTCCTATTTTTCCCTCACTGATTATTTTCAGTAGTTAAACAGTTGAATTTTCGACATTGTGGTTATCTGAGAACTAAAAATTCAGCTTGTCATTTTATAGCTGTATATGTCACATTTGCATTATTGTTCATGTTATGTGACGCCAATGAAAAAAGTTAAGTTTAGCAAGATATCCCACCATATATTTCCCAAAACTGATGGCTGCAAGGGAACTAAGCTGCACCATGCCTTTCCCCTGCAGCTATATTGAAGGCCAAACCTCACGTAATACCACTGTGGTTTAGCTAGGCAGCAAATAGAACATGGGAAATGGCACAAAAGACTTATCCCCAGTAAAACGCCATCCCTGGAGAGAAGAGTGACACCCAGGAGTCCCTCTGCTCCTTCTCAGCAGCGTGATTAATAACCCCAGTGCCCCATAATCTCTCTATCATCTATCTATGTAAATGCCCCCGGACCTGCAGCGCCAACACACTTTGACAGATAGCTGTTCCACCACACTGGGCTCCGTGCATTTGTGAGTGGGAGAGGTAGATAGTGTGTGTGTGTGTGTGTGTGTGTGAGTGTGTGTGTGCACATTTTTGCATATGTGCAGAGCCATTGTGTGTGTGAGGCCTGTGAGGGGTTCTGGTAGATGGAAAGGGAGATGAGGAAAAACACACAGTCCTTCTGCATTCTCACAGCCAATGCGGCCTCACAGACACACTTATTGTCTGTTACCAACACAGTAAAAATACACAGTTGGAAAAGATGGCACAGCTTACAAGAACAAGGCACAGGGGAGGTTACAACTACTCAAACAAACACAAAAAAACAAATGACAAAATTAGATTCAGCCAAAAGTTGAATACATTGTCTTTAGTCCCATCAGTCCCACTTTTTCAAAACTGGCAGTTTCAATAAATAGGCTGAATATGATTAATTAGGCTTCTCAAAGCACCATTTAAATATTTCATCAATTATTAATGCTTGTATCATTTTTTATTCAGTGGTGGTGTCTTGTTTAGACTAGTATGTCTTACTTGGTTTGTATAACTGTGAGAGTAACCATATATGGCTTATGGGAATAAGAGATTATTTTTTATTTGTTTATTATTATTATTATTATTATTATTATTATTATTATTATTATTATTATTATTATTATTATTATTATTATTAGTTCTGTATTGATTGATTTATGTATTTATTTATTTATTTATTTATTTATTTATTTATTTATTTATTTATTTATTATTTTTGTTCTGTTTTAAAACCAGTCATGAGAGTGACTACCTCAAACATCTCTTCATTGTTTCCTTTCAGGGAGAAATGGTCACGGCAGGATTTGAAAAAGTTTTTAATTCCTCCTGTGCTCACTTCCAGAAGGAGCCCTCGAGATTGCCAGGGTAATGTTTATGTTATTTGGATCTCGTCCCACATAGTATGAAGGGTTTTACAGTTTGGCATCTACAGTGCCTCCCAAAAACTGTTGTCTTGAGGATGGGGGATGGTGAGTGCTGATCTGGATGCTTTGTGTTTTGTCACATCCCTCGGGCAGTTTTGGGCTCAAAGACAAATAACAAAAGAGTTATGAAAAGGTCAGGGAGTAACATTGTATTAATGTGCAACTCAGTCTGTCTGACATAAGAATCAGATCAAACATCTTTTTCAGAACAGGAGATCTGGCAAGATTGTTTTTTGTCTTTTCTTGTTAAATCCTACCGCATTTGTCCATTTGTTATTCACTCACCTTGAAAAGGTAGATCAGTGTGGGTTCTTTTAAATGAAAATGTAGATATTAATCAAGATCACTTCTTTTGTTTACATTAGTACTCACCCATGACTGGCTGGGAGTCCTCAAATCTGCACGACTTTAGGTGTTCATGGATAACACTGAATTGTGGGAATGTGCTTTTGCAACAAAATCTTGACCTAATCCAGGTTTATACCTGCTGGTATACCTGACCACGTTTGCTTATAAACAAGACACCTCCATCTTGTAATTGATCATTACAGCTCACTGATTGTTGGATAATTACAGTGAAGCCAAAATGAAAACAGACACTTATTGATTAGATGTCTTTTAGATGCTGTTTGGAGATCCATTACCTTATCGTGATGTCATAACATCTACTGTTATGTAGACATCTGTAAATATAGACTTAGTGTTCACACACTATCTGAATGATTTTTGAGATGAGGTATTGTGAACTCTAAATTATTTTTAGTAACACTGTCACCTAAGCGCCAATGCAGTCCACACAGCATGCAGCACGAAATGCAGAGGGGGATGTTTTAGCCAGAATGTAGTTTGATCTGACAGTGTGCAGAGACTCCAGGCCACAAGGTGGCGAGGGAGTGAATCAAAACAGATCCTCTTCATAGCATCTTTAAATCATCCTTATGTTAAGACCATACTTAAACATTATTATAAAGGATACATCAACAGTTTACTTGACCTGCAAGTCGGCTGATGAGAATAACATTGTTTTGAGAGTTCTGCAAACTATGAATTTGAAGGATTGTCTTTAGCCGGGCAATAAGTGGGATTGAGTAAAATGAGCCGGTGGTGAAACAGAATACTATCAGAAAGGGTAAAACCCCTTGTGGGACTTTATTTCAGATTACCAACAAAATAAAATGTTTTTACATCTCATTAGATCCATTTTCAACATCCATCCATACAAAATGTAAACCCTCTCTTGGTTCTCTTTCTGTCTTTCCCTCACCTCAGTCACCCCAGCTTGAGGTGTTGCTACAGCCCACACTCCTCTTTGATTTCCCACATAGTTAAGGCATTTTAAACCACTGGCTACATCATCACTGGCTACATTATCCCTTAAACATTCCCCATTATCATTGAGTCAGAGCAGAAGATATTCTCTTCTGGTAAACATCGTAACAACTTTTTGAAAAGGTTTTCCTTCTTTAAACAGTGCATAGATGATTCTGACTCCTAGATAAGGCTCTAAAGCTTGTCCATAAGTTTCTCCTTGATGTTTCTTCAAAAAGCTGAAATTATAACTTTCATCATGTTGTTTGAAAGAATTCACAGCTTACATTTACATCAAGAAATTAGTTTTGACTTTAAAAGCTGTGAGAGTTATCCCCCTACAGGCAGCAACTAATGATTTATGCAATATTTATGTACAGTTCATAAGATTATATGTATAGTTTTGTTTAGCAAATAAGAGAAACAGACTTCCTGTTACATATGAAGCCTAAAGCCAATCAAAGCAGCTCTTCAGCCGCTTTCTAAATGATGGAAAAACCTGAAAGAAAAAACCCGGAACTGGTGGTTCTTAGATCTTTCACAGAAACAGACCAACTTAATTATGATTGCCTTTATTTAATTGTAAGAAAATCTGAGTCACTTTGGTTTTGCTTATATCTAAAAGTACCCTTTAATTATAGCCTCACATGAGAGGAAGAGGAGAGGATAAATATCTACAAACTAACAACTCTTACCAAAAGATTTCACTTCCTTAACTGAATATCTCCGTATCCAGAGGATAGCCTGCTCCCAGCTCATACTCCAAAGCACCTTTTTCAGCAAGCCGCCCTCACACAGCTCTTCAGAAGGGAGACATGTTGTTAATAATTAAGGCTGTGGCTGCAGGCACAGGGAGGCTAAACTTCCTCTAACAAGTGGCTCTCTGACAGCGCAGACATATGGCTCTCGCTTCCCCACATTCTCCTCAGCCCTCCAGACTTGTGCATTTCACACACGTCCAAGGCGGGGGTGAGAAACCTCCATCCTGACTGCCAAAGAACAATAAATCACATTCCTAATGGTGGACAACAATCGGATAATTATGAGCGCAGCCACGTGGCACGAAAAGGGAATTTTCTCCTTCAAGTGTTTAACCTGAGTCTTTGCCTAATGCTCTGACATACGATACAGTAGACCACATTGTTTTTTATTTGGAACAAAGATCTTCCAGATGTAGAGATTTAGAAAGATTATAAACACCTCACACTGCAGTTGTCACGGCACACAGAGCCTACAGAAGCGTGGACCAAACAATCCTGTAATACGTCAGGAAGAGCAATTTGACGTGGACAATCTCTCTGATGAACTAAGAGAAGAGAGAGAAGTCAGAGAAGGTGAAACAGAAGTCATCTGTTTACTATTGATATAGCGCCAAATCTCAAAGTGACAACCTCCAGTGTTGAAAAATAAAGCTAATGTTGATGTGCAAAAGAACTAAAAAAAAAAAAAAGGTGCTTCCTTTAGTGCTGCTTCTGATGCACACTTGTAAGCTAAATTTTAGTCGACTTCTCTGATGCTTACACATGTAATGTAACGTATAGTCTGTAAGATTTAACACAAAAATGGTTTGGGATTTGGCCCTGTTTGTTTTCATGAAAAGAACAAGGCCCATGATTTTTGTTTTTGTTTTTGTTTTGTTTTATGTTTTGTTTTTTTGTTTAGGAGAAACTAGACTTATTACATTTCAAAAAATCATACAACACGTATCTCAGACTTAACTGTAAAAATTTCCATATGTTTTGTCTGTGGCTGAAAATCAAAGAGATGGACTAACAGGTATTGGTTTTGGTCTTTTCATGTGAATAGTGTTAGACAGCAAAAAAATGATTTAATAATAATAACAGTAGCCCTCAAGTTTAATTATTACATTGACACAAGCCATCACCACATTCTGTGACCTGCCCCAGCTGTCATCTTACTCATTATGCAAGCCAACTTAGAAACTTTCGAGCATCTTTAACTTTTGTATGATCCTAAGAGCAAGTTCTAGGCTTGAACCATAGACTGGAAAAATAAACGTCTGCTTGCTCAGCTCGAAGTGAGGTCACCACAAAACTGCTCCCCCTGGTGGCTGGCTGCAGTAGCGGTTGAAAAATCTGCCAGCCAGATGCCAATCAGCCATTCCAGATGGGCTGTGGTCAAACTTTAAAAAATTAATACTCCTCGTAGAAATGTTTCTAATGTCCACTTGTTGTGGTGATTTGGCTGTCTTGTATTCAAGTCCCTTTTTTTCTGAAAAGTTGCATTTTCAGTAGTTATGCGAGGTTAAAAATTAGGCTTCTCGTAACGTTTAACGATGATTGACAGCTGTCGATCTTGTGTATTTTTTGGAGGGATTGTAAAATATGTTGAGAGGAAGAGTGAAGATGTGATTAGACTCTAGAAAGAAAAAAATAACTATTATGTTTGTCATCCAGCTCCACTCATATTCTCCTAGAACCCCTCATCATCTCTACTGCACAGACTCCGCCTGTGATGGTGGTATTTTGGCTTCAAAACCATACAATGACAAATGGTGGAGCAAGCAGCTGTCCACTCTATATACAATCTATGGTCTCAACTTGTTGTCACACTTATGAATTATGACCAGTGATGAGCTGATGGTGGCCAATGAGAACACATCATGCACAGCTTTAGCCTTTTATGTTAAAACAAGAACAAATCTTGTAAAAAGAAAAACACTTTATATAAACAAAAGGAAGCAGAAATCACAATGTCATGTCCATATCCAGTCATTACATCAACAGGACCATTAGTCATAGCATACTGTTATGGCCCATTTGGTCGTAGTGTTAGCCACATGCAGGCCAGAAGACCCCTGTTCTGGGCCCGGGACAACAGATTCATTCGTCCCTTCCTATTTGTGGGCATGGCCACATGCATGACTGCCAAAAATTGGCCAGTTCTGTTTTTTTTTTTTTTTAAGTGCGGCAGGTGTACAACATCATACGCCGAAGAAACTTTCTGGAAAACCGCTATCCAACATCCAACATGTTTGATAAAGCACAAGAAAAAACGTTATCTGAGAAGAAATTGACTCTTTATTGGAAGACTATAGACTGACGAAACGGCTGTTCTCTCCGCACATTTAATCTTTAACGGTGATACACAAGCGCAACATCCACCATCTTTAAAACAGCCTAATAGGTGTGGTTATCCTGCAATCGCAGCAGCAATGGTGGAGTCTACCACCAATAAATTTAATGCACTGTTGGGGCATTAACCTGGCTCATGCATACCACTAATCGATTTCTTTTCTTTTCCATTTTTATCACTAATTACATGTATACAGGCATTTGTATACAGGTGTTTAAGGTTGGACCCAAAAGCACAACTGGACGCAGATGAAGAAGTGAAGTGGCTTTAGTGAAGGGAAAATGGGTATACAGGAGGTATTTAAGGTCTTAAGTGTGAGGCGGGAATCTGGAGAGATGTGAAGGCTTGAGGAGGAGGAGGCTGGTAAGTGAATCCAGGGAGAAAGTGTGGCGGCAAGGCAAAGACTGGACGGTTGCACTGGAGGCCCGTGGAGGCACTGGAAGAATGGAGGACAACAGAGTTAATCACTGGTTAAAAAAAAAAAAAGGAAAATCTGAAGAGCTTAAAAACTTGAAAAATCACAAGAAAACTCTAGAGAGCTGGCTGAATTATCACATCAGATGTGGGAATAATCTGGCTCCGGAAAAGCCTCACAGCAGGGCTTAAATGCAGGTGGTGATTGCAGTAATCCGGTACAGGTGTAAAGGTGCAGGTGGAGCCAGAGTAAAAGGGAGCTGCTAAAGCTCTGTAGGAAGAAGGAGACGCCATGCAAGAAAACATCTTCCCAAAAAGTCAACTTAAAAATGAAAACAAAACAAGTTGCAATCACCTCATTTGGACCAGTGATACCTATGGTGATACTTTATGGAAAACAGTTGAGAAACATCATTTAAAGCAACCGTTGCCTTTCTTAGCTGCGTCCTCTCCCTCCTTCTCTCACTCTCTGAGTGGGGGGATGGGGGACAAATCTTGTTTTGATGCTGGCGCTGTCAGGGGGTTCGCCAGAGAGGATAGTAAACACTGCCTTTGCAGAACATTTAAAATCAATCCTTCAGCCATAGGCCTCAAACCCCCCCTCGATTCTGTCTGTCCCTCTCCCTCTCCCTGCTTTCTACTTCTTTTTCTCTCCCTCCTCTCTGTAATGTGTCCGCCGCTCTCGGAGAATAGAGGCAGCACTTAAAAGCCGGGCATCAGGGCTGAGTTTTGTGACAACGGCTCCGGCTTTTATTACCATGCTGAGATGTGACCAGCAACCCACCGCCACTACCACCTGTCCTCACCATGCACGCATTTAGACTTACAGGCGTACACATACATACACACAAACATACTCAACATTGCCCTGATGAGTATATAATCATGTCATTAGCCTGTGGGCGTTCAAGGCAGTGGCTCATTTGCAGCTTCCAAACCGTTACCTTTGCTCATGATTGGCCAGAATATTAGATGAAAATCATTTTGTTTGCAGCGTTATTGCCTGATTAAGTCATCATCTTTCAACCAATAGGAATAACCAGCACAGACTTACGAGAGAACTAGTGATGGTTGAGTGGAATACTAATAAATATATGCTCACATAATACTAAAGATACTTTTTAGGTGTCCTTTGAAATGCACACAAATCCAGGTTCTTACCAACAGCTGATATTTCTCAGCATCACACCTGTGGTTTTGTCTCGCTGTGCACCATTAGATTGCTGAGCCGCTCCATGGTGTCGAGCAGCTGGTAGAAAGCGTGTGAAATCTGACCCCAGAGAGGGTAATGTGAACCTTGGTGAACACAGACAGCACTCTCACTCTGTGCCAGCCACTTGGCGGATTGTGTGTGTCACCCAGCACCTCCTTCCTGGTGTGTTTCATTCAATTTCTTCAGGGGGTAGGGTCACAGGAAGAGCAGAGCTTTCCTCTTAATGCAACGCATAAGGACAAACTGTCCTGAGACAAATTCTTGTAGGCCATCTTTCCTTTGTTTTTAACGCTGCATTTATTTCTCTTTTCTAATAAATTAATGTAAACCAAAGAAACATTTTTTATCATGCATTTTTGTGATACTGTTCCCTCAGCCTCGAAACAGCATAGTGACATAAAAACACTATATCTGACATGAGCAGATGGACCACAAAAAAAACTGAGTATTAATAGAAACAACACAAAGATTTATGAGAAAAATAATACAAAATTCCTGAATTTGATTCTTCTTTTATAAACTACAAATTTACATTTTCAAAAATTTGCTTTAGAATAAGAATGTTTTGACTGTATCATTTCTAAGATTGCATTACTTTTGGCTTAAAAGCTTATTGGGGTGTTAGCAAAGTTGGCTAACGTAGGCCACCATACATAAAACACATTATCCTCTCATGAATCAGCCACATCCAAGGCTGATAAGTAAAATAATTGTCATCATACGGGTATTTGAACACTTTGATTACTTTTGAGTCATGTGAGCTGACAACTTCACTGGTTTATCAACTGGTCTTATTTGGAGAATTTTGTCCAGCATGTTGAACCAAGGGGATTTGCCCCATCATTAGTGGAACTTCTTATATAGCCACATAAACTAATAAAGATTAGAAGAAAACCAATTTGAATAGGAGTCTTCAGACGTCATGATGCAGACCTTACCTTAAGTGTGAGATGGACTATATCAGCACGCACCAGACGATTTTAAATAGATCTGATTGCAAATACGCCGGGATACTAAGAATCTGCTAAAATAGGATAAATAGGCTCAAAGTCTGTAAAGGAATAAGCACAAGTTACGCAATGCTTCTGACATGTCTGACTGGAAGAAGGGTGAAGTATTTAAAACAGTTTGATGAGTCTCTGCTGTAAGGTAATCAACACGCAGCTGGACATTTACTGGGCTCCAGATTTTATAGGACCATAAGAAGAGAGGGCTCCACCAGGACAAACGTGCAAATGTGCTGGGGTTAACAGATGCTCTGAGCACGCAGGCATCGATCACTGAACTGTTCTGTCTTTTAAAGATGATTTAAACACACCCCTCCCCTCCCCACTGTGAATTTAAACCAAGGGATTTTTCCAATCAAGGGTGGATTGGAATTGGAATCATGTTGTGGGATCCACTTGTGATAAGAGTGTCACCATTCAGTAACCACAGATTGCCATTTACCTCTGATATATGGGCAAGTTACATATACTCTATGAATTTCTTTCTTTTTCTTGCTGTTTTATTTAAAAGGAACAACATGCTAAGGTTTAAGCAGATTTTGTCTGTAATTTGCATCCTGGAACATGGAAGTTTGCAAAATAACGTTAGAGGCCACCTGTATGAGCTTCACCTCAGAGGATGAGTTATGTAAATATGATAAATTAAGGTTTATTTAGGGAGGAAAAGTGAAGGTTCCCTAACATCAGACAAGATTTAATCCTGTAAATATGTGAAGAATTTCCAAATTGTCCATTTCACCTGCAGTTTGTTGTCTCCTGTTGAACAATGAAGAGAACAACTCTGGTCCATCTCAGAGCTGACATTAAAAAATGTCTGCTCCATCATTCAGTTAAACTTCTGTCATAGTGCTTAATAAGTTTAACAGTAAAAAAAAATATGGAGAGAAAAAACTCATGTGATTTTATGAAGTTAATTTTATAGCTCTGCCAAGATGACTGCCCAAGGGCAGTATGCCAATTCAATCTTGGTGTGCAGCCATCCTAAACACAAATGAATTAAAAGTATATCGTAAAGGCAATACTGTATTTCACTGGTAATATAAAACTACTAAACAAGGCTCTGCTTTAAAAGAAGACTCACCTTTGGGCATTTCAAATAACCAATTCATTAAACGTGATGTCAATTACACTGAAGCCCTGTGTCAGTTTATCGTTAACATAACTGTTTGAATGTGATAAAATAAGATTTTAGTTTTAGTGGAAAAGGTTGGACAGTTAATCCCTAATGAGAATAAGCAGGGTCACCGATTAAAGGTAGTGGTTTGTCACTGTTGTGTGGTTTGAGGAAGAAACTATAAATTGATCATCACACAGGAGTGAATGAACAAAAAGCCCTTTTTGAACCGAGTAATATGGTTTGTGAACTTATTTATACCTTTTTGCCACACAGAGGGTTTTTAACCATTTTTTTCCCTAAATGGTTTCCATTTCCAACCACCCTCTTAATCTGGTTGCACTTTTAAAGGAAAAGCTTGCAGGAAAAATGCATTTTAATAAATCCAATGATCTTCTGAATCCAAATCACGTGATATTTAAATTTTTCACAAGGCTTGTATTGAGATGCAAGACAAAAATACAAAAAGAACGATCAGAGGACCAGTTACCTGGACTTTTATTAACAAGCTGAAATAAAATTGCTGAACTCCTGATTGGTTTGTACAGGTCACTCCTTGTTATGGAGTTGGATAAAGTTTCAATTCAGTGCAATGTCATTGTTCCCTCACACATTTAAAGCTTCTCTGCTTTTCTTTTGTGCTTGTCTTGACACAGTGTAAGCTAATTGTTGTCCAAAGAAGTTTCAGGTGTTTTCTAGTTAAAAGAAATCACTCTTTAATTGTTTGGGGCAGGCTGTTGAGTTAGTGTGGATAAATGTGTTTCTGCAGCTGCTGTCCGTGGTTCTGATCATCGGCTGGTATAAATGAGAGTGTCATAAGCCTCTATGCAACAACATTAATTGTCTGATTTAAAACTTTTGGCAAGATGAGGGCCAAAAAAGACCAATTGTAGGGGGCGATACGGGTTAAGTTACACCTTTGAGTTGGGTGTTTCTGCAGAATATTGTTTTACTTTTTGACCTGAGTTAGAGGAGGAGATAGGCTACTCATATTGTATGAAAGGCTCTCACTCAGTAACAACGTCATAGCTCCGCCCTCCCCATGCCATGTGCTCAGGTTCTTGTCTTCTTCGTGAGTTTTGGTCAGAAGTGTGTGATAAATGAGACTGTTCAGTATTCTTTTTATTCATTGTGTGCGTACATGAGAATTAAAGGTATAATTGGTAGTTTGATTTAGTTACACTTTTTGTTATGCTGGTTAAAATGATCTATATGTACCGATGGCAAGAAATACATGATGTGTACAGATCACAGAGCGGAAAATATCCGCTATCTACAGCAGGAGTAAAACAGGGAAAACACCAACCAATCGTCATCCCGGGACACCATGTTTGTAAACCAATCAAATCCTGTCACCGTTCTGTCCGCCTCCTGTGGGTACATTTCACTGACGTGCACATGATTCAGTGCGCGTGGCTGAGCTGAGAAGGAGCAGCGCCGCAGAATGGCGGAGAAGCTACCTATAGGTTGATTGCCCGTTGCCGCTCCTCCAGCTAAACAGAGCAAGAAAAGAAAGACGGAGGCTTTCTTTTCTTGCTCTGTTCCCCTGCCTCTAATTACTGCCCCTCTCGCTCGACCTCGGGCATGTCCCCTCTGACTTGATGGGGTACTTGGCTCTGGGCTGTAGTTTGGATCAGAGTCTAATAAACTCTCACCACAGGGGCTCTGACAAGCAAAAAAAAAAAAAAAAAAAAAAAAAGATATTTGGTAAGTCCTAGAGAAATGTACATGTACTATTTGTATTATAGCTTAACTCCTGATATTATGTCACAGGTAAAAGTGGACGATTCTAGCATGACAGTCGCGAGTACTGACAAAAGCCACGTTTGTTTATTGTTTTTTTTTTTCGCTTTACGTTTTAACGTTTTCGTGTTTCCTTACCTCTAAATGAGACATGACTCCACGTAGTGCAAAATATAAAATGATGTGCTGCGTCCCTCTTTCAGTCATTCACAATCATACTTGCGAATCAGCGGCGCCCGTGCATGTGAGCGGGGGCGTTGCTTTGAGGGAGCCCCAAGGGGAGGGAGAGGAGGGGCTAGGAGGAGTCCTGACGAGATGCTACATTCAAATTCATGCTAGGTTTTCAGGACTGCCAACCCTGCCTTTAAGTGAGTACACACCATACTGAAAGTTGACTGCATGTATATTTGTATGTGTGTCCTACACAGTTTAGAAAGGTCTGGTACGTGTAAAGTAATCATTTAGCAGTTATAGCGCGAGTAGTCAGATATTAGCACTAGTGGTTAGCTATTAGCGCTAGCGGTTAGCTATTAGCGCTAACGATTAGCATGTCAGCTCTTGTTCTGTCTGTGGACTTCTTATCTGTTACCTGAACCTTTTTTGCTTACTGCTGATGTCTTTGTTTGCTGTCCTTCGTTCTATAAGCATCTGAGTGATGTTAAGATTACTAATAATGCTACAGTTTGATTGATATGTATGTAGAAATAGAAATAGAAATAGAAATAGAAAATACTTTATTTATCCCCGAGGGGAAATTCAGGAGTCACCGCAGCATTTAAGAAAACAAAAGTAAGAAAGAGTATAGAAAGTGCAAAAATGTCCATAAGAAATTAGATTAGAAATTAGATTGTAGCATTGGTTTATAGTGACAGTGTTGATTGTGTCCTTTTTCTGTGTTCCAGACCACACGCACACATACACACATAAACAAACAATACAAAGAAACTCTGTATTATCAGCACTACTGACTTATCCGGGGACGGATCCCTAAAAACCGTGACGGGCTGGCCTACTTTTTTGGGACCCTTCCATATAGGTGCCAGACTGAACCGATCCGTCTTGGAAAGTAAAGCAACACACTGCAGACTGTTAATTGGTCAAAAGAATCGTCACTTACCCAGACAGCGGCTGCATTTCTTCTGGCGGCACACAGACTTCTCCGAAACAACTCCGAAACGAACAAAGCTTGATTGCACTTTGTATCAAAGAGCTACATATCAATCACAGAGAGGACAAAATGCTGCATGTTTTCCATCTATGCTCTTTGTTTACTGTGTTGCGTTTTTCTTCTTTGTTGGATTTATTAGCGGGGTAAACTGTGTAGCGCTGCTACGGTGTCACATTATTGTTTAACAGCTGTGGCTTTCGGCATTCAGCTCACACGCCGCCCACCACAAGAGGGCACAGTTTGCTGTGGAAACACAAACGAGATCAGGCTTAGCTGTACCAAACTGTCCCAAACCGTACTGAACCGACTCAGAGTGCTTGGTGTAAACGCAGCTGAAGAAGACAAGACCGACTGCTTTGGTGTTCTGACCTACACCCCCAAACATCACGACTCATCCCAGCATTAGAGTTACGAGTCTTCTCAAACATATATCTTTGTAACATGCAGAACTATAGCAAGCGGATGACTGGCATGGGTTAGCATAAAACTGGTAATAGAGAAAAACAACTTTTCAGACTAACTCAAAGGTTTAAACTACACCAAACACATTGCCTCCAACATTCATTTAGGAAATTTTTGTTATAAAAACTTAATTTAACAAATCTGAGTGTACCTTATGGCATGCCAGCAGCTCTATGACCTCCTACTTAGCTAAGTGCTTCAGCATGCTAATATGCTCATGAACAAGGTTGGTGAGATTATTTGGGTGTGTTCCTGTATCAACTTTTCCAGATGAGTAATAGATGCAATTGGTCAGTCAACACCTATAACATGCCTGTGTCCACACACTTTACTGTGGCACAGCTCTGTGTCTAAGCACCTGTGTGGCTGTGTATTTCTAGGTAAAACTAGTCATTTTAAATATTTTACAAACTGAGATATTGCTGCTGACTTCTAGTTAATTTCATTGTCAAAGGCAGTTTGTGCTGAAATCAGCACAGAGATAATGGATACCAACAGAAACGCCATCTTCAGAAAACATCCGTGAAATATGGAATTCTTCTTTTACTCTGATTTTTTTTTTTTTTTTTTCTGTTTTCTTTCCAGGAGGACGGCTTTCTTCATGCATGGCTTCCGTTTGCTGCACAGTGAAGAATGTTGTTACCAGGCAACAGGCATAACAATGACACAGGTGCTGCTCCCTCTTCCTCCCTTTCTCTCTCATCCAGTGTTCATGGGGTTGGCTTCTTTTTCTCAATAATGTTAAATGGCACTTGTTCTAAGTTCAGCATGAATTTGTTACGCTGATAAGAAGGCTGAACCTCGATTAGTCTGAACATCCTGAGCTGAGTTCACTTTTTTTCCTCTTTTATTTTTATTTTTAATTTTATTTTACTTGAAGCACATGTTGCTTTTCTTTTCTTTTCTTCTTTTTTTTTTTTTTTTTACTCTTCAGATATTTTTGAACAAAAAAAATTCATAAAAATGTGCTTTCATTTTTTCATTATGTAAGATGTTTTTAAATGAAGGAAAAATCAAAACTGTTTTGAAGCTGGTTCAAAATCTCAGTGTCCCAATTATTATTTTTGTTGTTGTTGTTGTTGTTTTTGTTTTGTTTATTTCTTTTTGCCTTTTTGTTGATGTTGAAAACATTTTTTGTTACTTTTTGAGCCTCATAACAAAAAAATGAACTGATTAGAGAATTTAAAGTGTATGAAGATTGAAAAAAGTAGATAATCAGCAAGTTTTACAGCAACAACAGCTTTATGGAAACCTAGAAGACTATTGTTGCACTTCTAAAAACAGATTTTTCTTTTTTTTTTTAAATCCAGGCGTAATCCGGCTCACATTTTTCAAAACACCAAATCACAAACAAAGAGGCAGGAGTGGAAGAAAAGCAAGGGCAGAACTAACAGGCTGTTAACACCAGCCTGAGCCCGGTCCGCTCTCCTTCGTGTCTGCCTCCTTTTCTTGCTTTTCAGAGACGGTAGAGGCTTTGAGCTTCGATAAATTGTCCCCCTGCCCCTCCCCCACCTCTTCCTCTCTCTGTCTCCTTTCTCCCTTTCCCTCGATCTCCTCTCGCTGTCTCTCTCCCCTTCTCACTCACTCTGTTCTCCTCTTCTTCCTCCCCTGCCTCCCCTCCCGCTCCACCTCAGCCAGCAGCCCTTAATCAGAAGGCTGCGGCTCCCCGCTCCACCCTCCATCCTCCTCATCACCCCCATCCCCCTTCCTCCCATCCTTTCACCACCAGCCGTCACTTCCCTCCCAGCACTCTCTAGCTCCCTTTCTCTCTCTCTCCCTTTACATTTTTTCCTCCCCCTGCCCCCCTGCCGCCCCCACACACACCTCCTTCTACACCCCTGCAGTTAGCGTCTGCCAAAGGCCGCTTCTGTTCATCACTCACCCGTGCACTTAGCAACAAAAGATGTGTGGTAATTTCCCTGTGCGCGCGGCGGACCGCCAGCCCTGGTCACACCCCGGGGGGGCGATGCAGGGAATGGAGGTAGATGAGAGATGAGGGAGGGGTATACTGAGGCTTTTTGCTTCACCGCTGCTCGCCGCTGACCCCCATGTCACGCATGATCGACGTGGGGGAGAGCGGAGGGCTGCGGCTGTGTGACTGGCAGGCCAGGGAGATGAATGTGGTGTGACAGGGAGGGTGGATGCACGCACTGTCAGAGACGTAGTAAAGGTGGTGTGATAGTGTGTGTGTGTTGAAAGGGTTAGGGGTGTGTGGATAGTGAAGGAAGGAGCAGTGTTGATGGTTTCCAACAGCCCTAAACGCTATAGCGTGTTTGTTAGAGTGACTTCCTTGTGTGAGTGGCTGCTGCACCTGCCTTTCCCCACCTCAACCTGTCATTCTCTGTATTTGTGTCTCACTATCAATCAGCGTTCACTATTTTACCTCTATCAAACACAGCTTTTCAAATATCTGTTGATTAGGTTTCTCCAGACAACAACACAGCAACAGTACTTTTTCTAAAGCAATACCAAGAATCTAAACAAAAACTAACAAATTTAGACTCAAACTCATTTCACTCTTTACCTCCTACCTCCTTTACAACTTGTTTTATTTTATTTCCTTTACTAATCTTTCTTATTTGGCTTTTTTCTGCTTGCTTTGTATCTCTTTCACCGTATTGTCTTGCACGTTTCCCGTTTTCACATTTTGGTGCTTTAAAATTGAGAAAGAGCAATAACAGCAAAAAAAAAAAAGACGTAAAACACACCCAAGTGAGTCTGCAAATTCTTTCCCACAAACATGTCACAATGCAGTTTGAGCTTACAGATGTAAATATGAAGCATGGATGTGTGACTTCAATCATCGGCACACAGGAGGAGCATGCAACAAGGATTTTAGTGTGTAAAGCAGTTTCCTGGCAATGAAAGAGTGAAGGAGCTTTTGTGCGTGTGTGTGTGTGTGTGTGTGTGTGTGTGTGTGTGTGTGTGTGTGTGTGTGTGTGTGTGTTAGGGTGGTGGGGGGCCGGGGTTGGTGTGCAGTCAGGGTACGAGGACACCTCCATCCAATCTGATCAATGGTGATATTAATCTGAGCACGAGTCAGCCCCGCCGCCCCGGCATTTGATTAAAACAGGGAAGAAATATGACGTAACCAATAAATCTGTTTGTCAAAATGGCACGTGGCTCGAGAGGAAAGGAAATACTAGCACAGATAAGGCGCTCTGAGGGGAAAGGAGGGAGAGGAGGAGAGGAGAGGAGTAGAGTGACAGGAAGGTGGATGCAGAGGGGGGGTGGGGTGACTGGTGACTGACCTCCTCAGCATTTCCGCTGCATAAGCGAAGCACTGAGGCTGAACCAAATCTTCACCTGCCTGCCTCCCACTGCACTCCCACTGAACCACCTTTCCCTCCTCTCTGTCTCTTTTTTCATCCCTCCGTTTCTGTCTTTCAGCGTCTCTCACAAACACACCAGAAAAACAGAATTATTATTGAAAAACTGTCCTGGGACTGTGGATGTGTGCTTGTGTTGTGGAGTTACAGGCCTTCGCATCTCACTGGCTAGAAATAGAACTCAAAAGAAGAACTGGATTGTAAACATGCAACACACAAGACCTTTTAATACAACCAAATATGGAACAGTACATTCAGAAAAAAAACTATTGTGGATTTTTTAATGTTAGACAAATCTCACACACTATTTCAACTTTGTTTGTTCTAATCTTGCAGTTGAGGTTTACAAAACTCATGCATTTTATTTCACCAAGGTTAGGTGATATTTTATTATAAACAAAACATTTTTTAATATCTGAAGTTCCCTCTCCACTGAATCCAGAAGTTGTTTTAGATGTTTCCATCAACAAAAGATTTTTGCATCATCAGCAAATAAAATACACGTGAGTGACCTGACACCCAACATAAATCATTGATATACAATATGAAAAACATTGGTCCAAGTATTGAACCCTGTGGCACACCACTGGTAGTTTTTAACATGCACCAGTTATTCTGCAGTGGTCTGTTCAAACTTGAAAGCCTCTCAATAAAATGAAGAGTAAAGGTACGTTGGCTCTACTTGGTGAGGTTGGATTTGGTAGATGGGCACTGGTAAGACCTGACCAGGTCCCAGAACAGGTCTCAGAGCAGTGGGCTGTGGTGATGTTCGGTACCACCAATTTCCTTCCCAATCTGATACTGAATAAAACTCAGGCCGGTAACAGTATCGGTATTTTTTAAAAAAAAATAGTGCGATCATCATCACGAAGAAAATGTATTTTTAAATGAATTTAAATGAAATGAATGAAATGTTATTTATTATTCCTATTTTATAGTACAGATTTTTCTTAACTCACCATGACTGTACCATTGCAATTGTTTTGTGTAATTGAATAACACCTGGTGCTTGTAATCCACTATAAATGATCAACTCTTTAGGGAACCTTACCTAAATAAATCGAGCCTTTTTACCCATGTGAGATTATCTCCTTGATATACATACTATCACTCCAAACTAACTCATGCAGCTATTTATTGAAGCATGAAATTATTTTGTTGCTTATTTCATGATCATATCTATTAATTCAAACAACTCCAACAGCAACAGTGCTCTACATATATCACAAACAGCGTCTTGGCTGTTTTGCACTCTGCCACTCTGTCCTATACAAACTGCAGGCTACAGGCTGAGACAACATTTTGGTTACTTTTCACTGTGTTCCTGTTAATGATTTACATTTGACCTCAAATGACTGAAGTATCAAAAGTATCGAAACTTTGGTTTGAGAATCAATTTTAGAGCACAGAGAGCTGGCATCGGAAGTATTGATATTTCAATATCGATCCACACTTGCACATCGCCTGATACTACACAACAGCACAATCTGAATTTACAAAGTTTGCTTGTTGTCATGTTCCAAAGAACAGCTCTCTGTTACTAGAAATAAATACATTACCTTGTAGTTTTAAATTGAGTAAAAGAGTTGCCTTGAAAGAGGAAAAGTAGTGTCAAAAATACTATTTGCTTCAAAACAAACACATGCCTTGGCATGAGTCACATCCTCACAACAGTGGGTGCAAGTGCTCAAGGGAAACAGAGTCTTTATCCAAGGCAAACACTAGCATTTCCAGATAGTCCTCACAGCACCTTTAACTTGGATGAGTAGGAAAAGCTAGTCACTATGCTAAGGAAAGAAACACATGGTGTGGTTGGAGGAAGGTGTGCTCACATGTGACTCTTGTTGCCCGTATCATTCCAGGCTTTATCTTAACTATGGCTGGCAAGAGGTTATGTAATTGATTAGTGGTCTGCAGTGTTTCATATCCAACTCAGCTCAGCTGCTTGCACAGCAGACAGAAGAAGATGTATGTGTTGCTAAGTGGAAAAACAAATAAGTTCTCTGGCTGCAAAGTAAAGCTCTGTAAAGTGTGATATGATACAGTTAGAGGTAGGCACAGTTCATCAAAAGTTCAATCATAGTAAGCATTTATGTGTTTTCAAACATTTATTTTATCTTATTTTGAGAATGATTAATTCATCAAATTAGTTTAAACCAATTGAGGTTAAAGTAAATGCTAACAAACCAGTGTTTGTATTCTTCCTTTCACAGGAAAACAAGCTGTCAGTAAACCCAGTATGCATTCAATGTTGCTCTAATTCCAACAAAGCAAGTCAGTCAGTCACACTGGTGCCATAAAGTGTTGAAAAGTTTTCACATATTTCAGAAATTTTCTCATCTCTGTGCTCAGAAAACAAAATGTAACAAAAAGAGAAAGGTGGATATAGTCTATATTGGGAAATAAAATCTCAGTACTATTTTTAGTTTCTATTTCTGACCACAGTAAATACTCGCTGAGTGTCTATTCAAGTTTAAAGCAGTGAGGGTTTAAGTTCTGTTTCTGGAGGCAGGGGGAAAAAGAGGACTGTGGAAGAAAGTTTTCCATTCACTAAATTCTTCTCCTCACACTTAAAATGCAGTGGCACTCTAGCCCAGGGTTCAGATTAAACTGCCACACCCATCCTGCTCTTTAATGCAGAAAATGTGGATTTAGTGAGCTTTATTAAACCAGAGCTCTACAAAGTGACATGAAACATTTTTATTTTCTTTCGTGTTGTTGTCTTGTTTTTATCATCTTATTTTTTAAACTGGTAAAGTAAAATCTACATAGGAAAATATATCCACAACTGCCCTTGTGCTGCCCTTTGATGTTCACTCTTAGGCCCCATTTACACGGAGCAAAGATTCTTCCTTTGAGTTTTCAAAAGCCAACCGCGTTTACATGAGGACAGTGTGAAAACGATCCGCGTTCATACGACTCCAGGAGAAGTCTCCTCTTCTGTTCTTTCTTTTTCTGCCGTTTTGTTGTGTGAGACGGTCGGCAATCCAACCATAACGCGCATTACCGCCAACTACTGGCTCAACTGGAAATGTGGCTGAGCGCGGAGCCTTCACCTAAAACTGCGAGTGCGCATGCGGTGACGTCAGCGTTTCACCCTGAGACGCTCCGCTCTGTGTTTACACGAAGCTGGATGGAGGAGCGGATTCAGATCTTTCCACTCTGGGGAGCATTTTCAAAACTTTGCGTTTTCACTGAAAACGCAACGTGGTCTCGTCTAAACGGAAGGCCAAAACGCAACAAAATGTTTGCGGAATCGACCGTTTTCGGCGTCGTGTAAACGGGGCCTTAGCTTGTAGAAAGCACTGATGTTATTTTTTTCTTCACATCTGTTTGTTCCCATGTTAAAGGAATTTAAAAGATTGGAGTTCTAGCACAGGTCATTCAGACAGAAAACAGCAAACATATCTAGATTTTTTTTTCTAATCATATTATTTTATTTTGTTTACAGAGGTCACCACACTTTCCTACTGATCTTTCACTTGTAAGATGTTTGATTCTCACAGGTCAAAACCCCTTGATGACAGTTTTTCAGTTTTATAAGAATTAGCAATGCCAGAGGCAAACTAATCACGTTCATGTTGGATCAATCTGCAGAAAATATTTTGAGCTTCTGCTTGTTGACAGAAATACAATAATCTCTTTATCAATGTGTTTTTGCCCACATGTTTCTCTTTAAGGTGTGTGACTAGAGGGGAATAAGTGTAATGACGTGCAGTGTGTCTTGTCCTAACTGCGTAACCTTCAGTAACATCCACTTCTACCATTTTGAAGTAAACACCTGTGGAAAAATACCCAGTAGTATAGGTGTAACTTTAAATTTCCATCTAAGAAGACAAATTGGATAAAAGTATTTTCTAAGGATTTGAAATGTGATTTTAAAACGCTTGTGTTTTTATGGAACTGAAAATGTTTTCAGACTCACCATCTGATGCCATGTGGATGGAGGATGCCATGTGCTGATGTTTTCATGTACAAACAAAACTTCACAGCTGCTGTTTACATTGATAAATATTGAAATGTTACTCACATTTCAGTTAGCCAGCTTAGAAACACAAAAGAGATGCATTTGTCCTTTTCCATATCCTCTCAACCTCCTCACACCTCTAACCCTGGTGTCATGTTAACCCTTCACCTGAGAGCCCACACCTACATTTAGCTACTACACGTCTTTATGGTCCATCAAAAGTAGTCCAGCCCCCATGCTAAATGGTCAGAGCACTACTGTGTGTGGATTATTATTATAACACAATTTCACATGTTAACCCTCAAAGGTTGTGTGGTACTTCCTGTTTGTCAAACATCAGACTGTTCAGTCCTGATGTATAGAGCACACTTAGACTGCCGTTTCAGACAGTATGTTGTGTAGGTGATGCTGTTAATTAAGTTGAAGAGGGGATGACTCATCAGTAACCTGCCTCTAAATGTCACTCCTTCACTTCTGTCTTTATACCGGTCACCATGGAAACCATCCAGACGGATGTTATTAGGAGAGCAAACTTTCTACGCCTTTTTTGTTGTATTATTCCTAATTAGTGCTGTGAATTTAAAGTTAAAACATTTCAATCAATCAGACTTGATTTCTAAAGCCATATTTAGACAGTGCGGTGTGATACAATCGTAGTAACATAAAATACATTTAAATACAATGAAATATTGAAATAAACCATTTATAACACCCTTGACTCTCCCATTGTCACCCACAAGAAAAAAGAAAACTTCTAAAATTAAAGATCCTCTGGGGGAATGCTATTAGGTGTTGATTAGGAAACACTATAGGCAAAATAAAATGTTAAAAAAAATTAGATAGAATAAAT
This sequence comes from Halichoeres trimaculatus, assembly GCF_033239565.1. NCBI lineage: Eukaryota > Metazoa > Chordata > Actinopteri > Labriformes > Labridae > Halichoeres > Halichoeres trimaculatus. Next base: position 27,766,650 of record NW_027437180.1, read on the forward strand.
TCAGTTAAAAGCCAAACTAGTATGCTTTTAAAGTATCTACACTCTGTGTCAGTCTTTGTTCTGACCTTTGGCACAATAAGAAGTCCACAACCTAAACAGCTGACGGCTCTGACAGGCTCACATGACAAAAGCAAAACTGATAAATTAAAAGGAGCAAGACTGTTACACAATATTAAGCATTTTACTCAAGATATCACAACTTTATTCAACTGACACACACACACACACACACACACACACACACACACACACACACACACACACACACACACACACACACACAAACAACAAACAACAACAACAACAACAAAAAACTGAAGGTATAAAAGCTGGGATTTTATAAGGGATGAATAACCAGGAGGATTTTTTAGTTAAGGTAAAACCTTCAGACATCAAGGTATCTGGTATAAATAACACATCAACCAAAGGGGATTTCAGGGCAGCACGAGGAGGGCGGTCAGTTCTTGACATCCAGGTTCGTCAATATCACACTGCTGATGGTTCCTCAGAGGGGGAGAGCAGGAAAAAAATAACAATCAGTCAATAAAAAAATGAACATATGTTTGGATCTTAACGGCAATAATGTTTGAGATTACCATAGCAAACCACTTAATTAATATTTGGTCACATCTCATTCACACCCAGTTTAAAACTGTCACAGGAGCTTTAAACTGAGGGGGGGGTTCTCTCAAACTGGACTTCCTGGTTCTTATCATTAAGTACAGAGTACTGCTATGTTATTTTCTTGAAAACAAAAACTTTCAAAATAAAGGGGCCACATATGTAAGTTTTGTTTTTGCAGATTTTTTTTTGTTGTTGTTGTTAAAGGGTTGACATGTTTATTACTTCTATTAATTCTACACAAAGACAAAGTCAGTGATTTTGAGTGTATCATATTCTTTTTTTGTTTGTTTTAATCATATATTTCCATTCTAACAAATGCCATACTGTTTCCTCATTTACATCAATTTAATGTATGAACTAGGGTGAAACATATAAGTAAATATTACAGTCCCTGATACTACTATTTGATAGATGTTGACAGTATTTTCAACAGATACTTTTTGAAGTGTATCTAAAACAACAAGCTCACAAAAATTTTCTCCTGTTGTGGTTGAGACACCAACCAAAGAACACTTTCCATCCTACACTGGCTCTTAACCATAGCCCTGAATGAAAATCTGTCAGGGAGGCATTGTTCTTTATTAATGTAATTTCCAGTAATCCTGGACAGCTTGAGTAAAGAGAGTAAAGAAATCTGTTAGAACAAAGGGTAGTCCAGATGTGGTGGCTGCACTTTGACTGTGTGTGTGTGTGTGTGTTTACAGTTACTCAGCTGTGTGTTTATGATCTCCATGGCCGGTCTCTTAGCATGCAGGATCAGTCCCAGTGCAGTGATGGGTGAGGAGGGGAGACGCATATCTGGGCCCTCTCGCTAATTGAGCGCATCACCGGACCCCAAGGTCTGCCTCACTGACGCTTTCTTAATCCATGGCTGTTTAACGCTGGCTCTGCTTGAGTAATTAAGCAGATAATCTTCAATTAAACCCAGCTCGACCCCACAACCCCCCCACCTCCCGCATCCTGAGACAGATGGGCCTCAGAGCACTGAGCTCCTCTTCCCCAAGATAAATGGTCCGCTCCCCTGCCACGCAACCCGGGTGCTGCCATGCTTTATAGCGAGTGTGTGTGCCATTATCATTTTTTACCACTGGGCTTCAATATTGCCACGTTGACACTTTTCTGGCTTCCCTTGAGGTGTATACAGTATGGACAGAAATTATTGTAGTATGCTAAGACATTTGATTTGTGTATGTTTTTATTTTTTTAAACGCTCATAGATCTGCGTATTAATGTCTCAAAATAAATAGTGTTTATTCGTAGGGGGAAACACATCTAACACACATGACTGGACTAAACAATCCTCATATTTGGTGCTTGTCATATTCTTCAGTCAAATTAAGGGAACTGTCTTGGGGCTTGACCCTCATGCTAATCATCTGATGCTAATTAAAAAGGTCTTACAGATGCATGCTGGGATTTTAAAGCCCAAATGAGGAGAAACAACAACTGGGGCACCAGTTTTGCTCCTGTATGTGTGTAATCAGTGATTGCACATGTAAATTGCCCCTTTATTTGGCAAATGTTTAAATACTTCGAACCTATGTACAGGCTCACACAATCTGTGTGCCTTATATCTTTAGCAAACACAATACAAAAAAAAAGTTCAAAAGACAAATCGGTCATTCATGTCATTCCAATTCCAAGTTTAAATTTATGGTACTGTTTTTTTGTTTGTTTGTTTTGTGAGTTTTGTAGAAGCAGGACAGGCAATGTGACCAAAAATATTTTTTTCTTCATCATGACAGGAGTAACCTGTGGTTAGATGTATTGGTTTGGTTCATCGACACTGGCTTCCCTTAAAATCTTGAAAAGAATTTGAAATCCTTTCGAAAGTGGTTAGGCATCATCACATTCTAAAGAGCTTAGTTCAGTATTACCAATCTTGAATGCTCATGTATTATTATGGGAGGCAGAACCTTCAGGAATCAGGCTACTCTCCTTCGGAATCATCAACCAGTCAGGGTCTGGGGAGCAGACATCCTCTCTACTTTTAAAGACTTTACTTGAAAGTTTTCTGTTCGATGAAACTCATAGTTAGGGCTGGCAGTGGCATAGACCAGCCCTATTTCTACCAAGCAGTTTGGTTTAGATCAGCATAGTTTGGTACAGGATGGATCGGTACAGCCTGATCCTGTTTGTGTTCCCACGGCCAACCATGCCCCCCTGTGGTAGGCAGCATGTAAGCAGGTTGCTAATAGCTGTGTCAGTTACATAATAGAGTAACGCCCAAGCGTGCAACACAGTGTACCCTGCTAATCAAACCAACGGAAAAAAAAAAGAGCCATGATAAACAAAGAGCAACAATTGGATAACATCCAGCAATTTGTCTTCTTTGTGAGTTCCATGTGGCTCTTTGTTACAAAGTGCAATCTAGCTCTGTCTCAGAGAAAGCTGTGTGCGGGTAGGAGGAATACAGCTGCTGTTGCAAGTGACAATTCTTTCGACCAATTTACGGTCTGCAGTGTTGTACCTCCACCTTTTGGGATCAGATTAGTTTAGTCTAGCACCACAACAAAAGGGCCCCAAAAAGTGGGACTCTCAATTATTTAGGGAACTGACCTGGGATTAGTCTGGAAATGCCACAAAATGCGTGCTATACCTAGACGATCTGAACTGAACCACTTGGTAGAAACAGGGCTTAGGCTACTATAGGCTTTGATTGTGAGGGGGAACTTACGGCGCAGTCACACTGTCCAGCCAAATTGTGCCATGCTCAAACACAATTGCACCTCTGCAGTGCTGTTCCACAGCTGTAGAGTATGGCCAGTGGTCAAACTACTCCAATATGAACCAGACTTTAACAGGCATCACACACACGCACGGCCCGCCTACGTCATTATAAAGCGTCTGTTTACATGAACTGCGATCCCATCACAGTCAGCACAATGAGACACAGAGAGCATTGCTACATCAATGGGGACTTTTTGACATATGGTAAGTTGTTTTGGCCTGACACAGCCCTCTAACGACCCCGCTTTGTTTAAAATGATTGTCCACAGGTGTACTCGCAGTGATCACACGTCATGGATCACACATGCTGTCCGTGTGCTTGTGCTCGTGCATGAACAAAACTATGCTGGAGCCCACCTCTCCAAAGCTTGCCAAAGCAAAGAAGTGAATTGTCAAGAATTACAGATAACTTCAAATAAAATAAAAAGTAATTCTAATTATGTCTAGTCAAAATGTTTTAGGATATCTTAAATTGTAATAACAGATATCTACAATTTATTTGCAGATATCAGTAATTCACATTTTAGAAATCCATAATGACGCAGTAGATATTTTGAATAAGAAACCACAAAAAGGGCTTGCCATACGCTTTATATGGACGGCTACTAAACTACTTTTTGCTTGTTGTCACAGCCTACAGCCCACAGCCCAGATACGTCGCAGCACCAGGCTGCTAGCACTGCTACATTTAACCGGTTTCTGACATATGAAGTTCAAAAAGTTGTTTTGAACAAAGAAAATTAGCTCCAAAACAAATACACTCCTGGTTCAAAGTCAAATTTTTACGATAGTGCATGACTCCAGGCCAGAAGGTGTCGAGGCAGTCCATTCAATATGGATCCTCCACATAGCATCGTAAAGACTTATATAGAATTCAATAAAAAAAATCTGCAAATTGACTAAATGTGTTAAATAACCATGAAATTGATGCATATTCACCCTTATCATACAAATAATATTGATCTTTAAATTAAATGCTTAGTTTTACAATTATAAAATATCACAATGTACATTTTAAAATGTCACAGTTTTGATGTTCAAGGTCCCATATTATGCAAAAAGCACAAAATGTGATATTTAATAACAAAACCTGTAGTTAGTAATGCTTCTGAATGTAAAATCCCTTCCTAAAACGAGCTGTTTGGATTTTGGGGATTCCCTTTTTTGACCAATCAGGAGCAAGTCTGACCTGATTGGTCCACCAGAGCAGAGCCCCCTAACCGCCCATTCCCCTCCCCGCTGCTGGAGAATGCCGAAGATGGAGAGCCATCACTGCTTTGTTTTTTGGCTGTTAACAGCCACATAGTTCCATGCACAAGCTTCCCATCTCAGAAGAAGACAAGACTAAGTGGCTAGAGTTCATTTATCAAGGAAATGTGCCAGCTACACTCAGTAAAACTGTGCATGTGTTCTACGGCCGACTGCTTTTCCAACTTTGGACAGTACAACAGAGGGCTAGCAAATAGACTGGTCCTGAATCCAGCCACATTACCAACCATCCGCCAACAAACCTCAGACCCTGGAAATGTTAGTATTTCAAACGCTGTGTGCTGTGGAGGAGATGTAAGAGCTTTTCCTAAGTGTCCCCCCTGTCTCTGTGTTAGCTTCAGGATGCTAACTTTAGCTGCCGTTAGCCTGTTGTCTTAGCCTGTAATGTTACGGTAAACAAGCTTCGCTGTTTTCTAAACATTGTGCACTCGGAGCTCGTGGCACCGCTCTCAGTGACGCAGAAGAACGGGGCAGTATCAGTGTTGGCTCATTTACATATGAAGATCATGCCCACTAAATCAGACCGTTCTGAACAGTGAGGCTATGAGAGCCTGGAAACAATCCTGCTGCGCTTGATTTATTGGCTTTTTGGACCAAAACATGTTACTATCATTTCATAAAGACATCAATGATCCATATTAAACTGCAGAAAAGGAGTACAATACGGGACCTTTAATTAAAGTATTGTAAATGCAGCATTTCTAATAGACGTCAGTTTTAAAGCATATTTCAACATGAAATAATCTGCTTCTTTATATGACCTCTCTGAGCAAATGATGCACACACAGCTTTATTGTTCACTCATACTTATTCATTTGTTTGCAACAATTTCTTGCAGCTGTTTTTTTATATATGTCATTCATGTTTTGGATACCTGTTGCAATCTCCCGCACAGAACCCAGGAGAGCCAGCTGATTTTTGATCACCTTGTAAATACTCCTGGTGAGGGGACGGGGGCTGTGGGGCTGACGCTGGCGACATAGATGTTGAGGCCTGTGGCGCCTCCTCCTGAGGCACCACCAGATGTCCTTATGTAGATGAATTGGGGTGTGGCAGTATGCTGATTGCAGGTTGAGGGTGCGCGCCTGATAATTTAGAATGATTCTGATTCACTAGCATACACACGGTGGCTAGAAGAAAATTGGCTGGTGCGCATGTGTCATAAATTTGTGAAAACTTGTGCACAGAGTAAGAACATTTCGACGCATTTATTGGTGAATGAGGCCCAATGAGCCTAAAAACGCCACAGATTTCCCCTGGAAGCACACAGCACTAACATTTAGGATGCCTTATGGGACCTCTGTGCTATTTTAGCCTCGTTCTAACAATCTGATCTGCACATGCATATCAGTGCCGCTCACACACACATAACCCTCAAACCCTCTCCCTCCCACACACACATGCTCTCTCTCCCCATTTGCTCTCTCTCTTTCTTTTCCCTCTTTCTCGAGCCACTCCTGTTTCCACGGTGGTAATTAAGCCATCAAAGCGTGCAACCATGCCCATCCTCTGTCTCTAAGGTGAGAATACAGGCCCACATGTCAAGTGGAGCGCAGCCACCCGTGTGTCTCTTTAAAGGGGAAGGCACCAGGGACAGGCAAAGAGAGGTGTGAGTGTGTGCGTGTTTAATGTGTGTGTGTGTGTTTGTGTGGCTATCACTACAGCAGCTGCAGTGTGCTGGTAGACAACACAGTGTGACGTAGCTCTGCCACACTGTGCTGGAGATCCACAGAGGACTTTTTGTGTTCAGCTTGGTTTCCTCTGCACTTTTTTTATGAAAGGAGAAAAGTAAAAGGGGCAAAATACAGCCTGGATGTGGAGGTGTATCAGCACATATGAAAGCTTCTTCCTATTACACACACAAACATTCGCAGACATACGCAATCACACACACACACAAACACACACACACTCGTCCCAATGTGCTCTTTCTGGCTCTTTCATTAAATTCCACCCACGTACACTCACTGTGCACTGCTGTATGTAATCAATCTGTGGTGTTCAGAGCATCCCAGCAGTTATTTCATGTTTATTTCCTTGCACCAACAACCTCTCTCATCTGTGTCAATTTTAGTTAATGATGTCCTGTACCTTCAAGAACGTCCTCTCTGACGTTTCCCAGAGACGACCTGTTGCTTTCAAAATTGGCTGAGTTAAGAGAGTTTTGTTGTTTATGAATAAACAGCAGCAAAAACAACTTTATTATGCTTAATTACTCTATCATACTTTGTACATTGTGCAAGTCTTGCAGCAACTTTTCGCTGAAAGAAATCACAAAGTGGAAGAGGCAACGCACCTCCAGACCAGCGGCTTTGGGCAGATGTTCAGATCTGCAGCTGTTGTCTCAGGCTGTTGGATGGCAACAGTTACCCACAGGTGTTACTGTATATACAGCCTTAAATCTCACCTCAAAAGGTGCTACTTTATCTAGAGTCAAAGAGCAGTGACTGTTGAAAGACTGGAGTAAAAGGTCAACATTATTAAAATGAGAGTTATGATCCCAACATTGAGCAGAGAACTGGCTGTATTTGTTGTAACAGTGTGGGAATACTTTTTATCTAGGACAGGGAGGATCAGCAGCACTTACACAAAGATGAAAAGAAATACATTTATGATTACTGATGAGTAAATCTTCACTGAGAACACGGTTAAGTCCCAAAGAAAAAGGTCAACCCATGGTGTGACAACGAGTGTGGGTAAAAGACTTGGTAATATCAAGAATTTCAGCCACTACACAATTTGTGGAATTATCACTGTGAGAATTAAATCCTGAGCTAAAATATTACTCTGTCCAGATTATTAACAGAAGTTAAAAATGCTGTGAACTCAGATTAATGCAATATAATGAGCCATCCTGCTTTGATAAGCTGTAGTTCAAAAGTGTTAAAAGGATCAGTGTTCACCATTTGACAGGAAACAGTGCAGCCTGAGGGGCAAATTTCATTAAGGTGAATAAAATCTGTATCCATTTGCCAGGCTGTCAGTTGGAGGTAGAAAGACAAACCTTCAATTAAAACCTTTACGAAGAGGTCATTGATTATTGTTTTTTTATGCTGTTTGAGTCCAAAGCCTCGTTTCCAGCAAGAGGTTCAGTTTGGTTTGTCTCAGCACAGCACACATTTTGTTGCGTTTCCTTTGACCAAAACTGGGACGGGTCCCCAAATTACCGACACCTACCCCCACCTTTTGGTAGCCTTGTGTTAGGGTGCCAGCTATACCGAGTTAGTCCATTGATGGGTCAAAAGAATCATCACTTCTCACTCGACAGCAGTAATAAAGAACAACATATAACCCTGCCATGTTTAAAGGTCCCATATTTTGCAAAAATCAGTTTATTAAGTCTTTTAGTGAAATTTGTGGGTCTTTGGTTTTCCTCCCGGCCCACAAAATGTGATATTTAATGAAAAAACCTGTACTTGGTAGTGCTTGTGAATGTAAAATCCTGACCTAAAATGAGCTGTTCGGATTTTGGGGATTTGCCGACGTCAGCGAGTCCCTTTTTGACCAATCAGGAGCAAGTCTGACCTGATTGGTCCACCGGAGCAGATACCCCCGAACCCCCTCCCCATTGCTGGAGAGAAATCTCTCCAGCTGAAGGAGAGTGCCAAAGTTGAAGAGCCATCACTGCCTTGTTTTTGGCTGTAAACAGCCACATAGTTCCATGCACAAGCTTCCTGTCACGTAAGAAGACAAGACTTCGAGAGTTCATTTATAGAGAAAATGTGCCAGCTACACTCAATAAAACTGTGCATGTGTGTGCTAGTCACTTCATGGCCTACTGCTTTTCCAACTTTGGACAGTACAACAGAGGGCGAGCGTGTAGACTTGTCCTGAATCCAGGCACATTACCAACCATCCGCCAACAAACCTCTGACCCTGAAATGTGAGTATTTTAAGTGCTGTGTGCTGTGGAGCAGATGTAAGAGCCTTTCCTCAGTGTCCCCCCTAGCTCTGTGTCAGCTTCAGGATGCTAACTTTAGCTGCGGTTAGCCTGTTGTTTTAGCCTGTAATGTTAGAGTAAACGAGTTTCGCTGTTTTCTAAACATTGTGCACTCGGAGCTTGGTAGTCATGGTTACATGGCGCCGCTCTCAGTGATGGGGAAGAGTGGGGCAGTATCAGTGGTGGCTCATCTACATATGAGGGCCACGCCCACTAAATCAGACCGTTCTGAACAGACGGGCTATGAGAGCCTGGAAACAATGCTGCTGTGCTTGATTTATTGGCTTTTTGGACCAAAACATGTTACTACTATTTCATGAAGCCATCAATAATCCATATTAAACTGCAGAAAAGGAGCATAATATGGGACCTTTAAATCTCTAGTCCCAAGTTTTTCTTCTTTATTAGATTTATTACCTGGGCAGCGCTGTTTTTGTGTCATTACATTGAACAGCGCTGCCAGCCTATCTTCTTTCCAATATCTGATGACTTATTCAAGCAAAATTCACAGAAATTAGCAAAAATGTGAACATATCAGCATGATTTAATATGTAGCATAAATATGTTTAGGAGAAATGTATAAGGCATGTATTTTAATTTTCTTGTTCGACCCATGTTCCATCCCTTATGTTACAGAGGAGTGGGGCTTTAGGATCTTAGGACCTGCGTTGCAGTCAGCGACCAAGGGGAGCTCAAAAAGTTTGGCTTCAATCAGAGAGGCCGTTTTTCTATCAAGGCTTCGTGCAGACTGTCTGAAAAGGGTTGAGTCAGAATGTCATAATTCCTCACTCTACTTTTGCAGTCCCAAGCAGTACACAGACCAAACTGTGAATGGTTTGGTGGTCAACAAATGAACCAGGACTCACTCGATAGACATTGTGTGTCTGTCAAAAAAAAAATCCATATTAATAAATCTAGCAGTTTCATTTAGTCTTGTTGGCATCTGTGTCTGTCACTGACTTTTACAACCAGGCAATGATTGTGGAAAACATACCATTTTACAAAGAAATCAGAATTCACGTTGAGAATTTTTTACCTTCTCCTGTGACTTTTTTTTTTAATGTGTGTGTGTGTGTGTGTGTGTGTGTGTGTGTGTGTGTGTGTGTGTGTGTGTGTGTGTGTGTGTGTGTGTGAGTAAACAGGTGCACAGCTCAGTACAGTAGCAGCAGATCTAGAAACTCTCCTGGCATGTTGCCAGGTCGGTAAACTTCATCCCATCCCAGCTGTGACAGAACATCAGAGGGAACAAAACCCAAAAGCCCTCATCCAGTCAAACACGGGCCAGGAGCATGGGGACTGTGTGCAGACAGACATGACACAGACCCTGACCTCAGTACCAGTCTGCAGTGGGATGTCTGACCCCGGGGCTTGTTTGTGAGAGTACTAATTAATTTGTATGAATGGCACAAAATGCTGAGGATAATTACAATCCAAATCAACCTCCAGAAAAAATATGAAAACTTTTATTGTTTTGCTTGGAAATGCAGTTTATCTTTGCATAAATGTGCAGCCAAAGTGTGATTTGTGCAGTATTTTGTTTGTTGTACTGACAGATTGTGACCAATAATGGTGATCTCAGTTTCCCTATGAGACCGTGTGACAGAATACTATTTTTTAATTTTATTGGAATTACCTCAAGCTGGAGTTAACTCTTTTATCCAAAGGGGAACAGTAGGGTTTTCAAAAATACACAAATAAAAAAAGAGAGAAAATAAACAATGGCCAGATATCAAACCAAACTTTCCCAAATCTCTTGTTAATAATGACCAAAAAAAAAAAAATCTCACGAGGCTACACAGTGGGGCAACGGTTAGCGCTGCAGCCTCACAGCAAGAAGGTCATTGGTTTGATTCCCAGCTTGGCCGGTGGGCTGTTCTGTATGGAGTTTGCATGCTCTCCCTGTGCATGCAGGCATCCAGCTTCCTCCCACAGTCTATCAGGTAAATGGTCACTCTAAATTGTCCCTAGGTGTGAGTGTGTGTGTGAATAGTTATCTGTCTATGTGTCAGCCCTGGGATTGACTGGCAAGCAGTCCAAGGTGTACCCCGCCTTTCACCCAATGATTGGCTCTAGCTACCTGCGAACAGGAAAAGGATAAGCGGTTCAGAAAATGAATGAATGAATGAATGAAAAAAAATCTCACAATCACAGACCTGAAAACACACATTTTAAAACTATAGACTATAGATTATAGACTTCAATTTAGGTATAAACTTCCATGTATCAACCCCAATCAAGTCCTCATTACTACTCATATGTCATGAAAGCCATACACACACACACACACACACACACACACACACACACACACTGAGCCAGTTGTGGATTTCAGAGGGCTGCTGCTCTGTAGCGGCTGGTTGCGTCCCCTCATGTCACTGTCTGCTCCTAATGGCTGTAGGAGACCTTGCGTAATTAGGAGAGCTTACGCCTGCCATGACGCCTGTCTCTGAGAAGGTAATCCTCCCATGATTCTCAGTACAACCACAAACACACTATCACACCCCCACCCACCCACACATCATCATCATCACTCTTACACCTCTTTTTCTCCTCATTGCCCCCTGAATGGCTGCCGTCTGCTCTCTCTGGCACAGTGCCCCCGGTGGCAGCATGTGTGGTGTATTCCTGCATATTGGTACCTGGGGGAGGTGATTATCAAGATGAGCAGCATGAGAGAGGAAGCCTAGTGTGCTTGTGTATGTTTGTGCGAGTGGAGGTGACTGTGTAATTCATCTTTATGCTTAAACTCAGATATTGCTCAACGAGGAATGGCCACAATAAGTAGGAAGAGATTGTTGATCATATTCCTGTGAGTCCCTCTGTTCTGAATTCAGCCTTATTGTAACGTTGAGTCATAATATTGTTTTCAAATTTTTATTGAAAGCTGTAACGACCGAAGTTGCACTCATCCCTCCATCTGGTGAGTACGGTGGCCTACAGGTGAACACTCTGCCCTACCAATATGTTTTAGTTGAATTCATAAATTATGCAAATGTAAAAGACTCATAAAGCCAAAAAGAAACACAATGCATGTGCAGATAATAAAAAAAATGAGCAAGAGTGCAAAGCTGAAACAAATTCCTCAAATTTCCATAAAATACAGTCAGTGTAATTTAAACATAAAAGAACAACTGCAACAGAAAAAGGCTGCAATAAAGCTATCACTATAGCAGACAAATCAAGCATCAAATTTGCCATAGATGGAATGTCAAAGAGTGATTCAGTTCTGTGTAATTAAAACAGAATCCAAAAATTCCACTGACCAAATAGTCTAAAGTGAGTAAGGTGGTGAAGATCCTGCCATCTTTTGCCGTTTGTCTCCTACTTACTGTTAGTTGTTTTAATTCTTTGTCTTCCCTCATTTATTCGTGATAAATATCCTGTGCCCCAGTATACCTTATGTGCATGTGTTTCCATGTCAGTCTTGAGTGTTTCCTGTTTTATTTTGTATTTCTTGCTCCCTGTGTATCCAGTTTAGTTTTACCTCCTGCCCCTGTGTTTCTTTCCTGTTTGATTGCACTCATTAGTTTCACCTGCCTTGTCACACACCTGTGTCTTGTTCTCATTACCCTGTGTGTGCGAATAGTCAAGGGCAGCATCCCAAATCGCAAAATTCTGCCCTTACTGTTATTTTTTTTAATGTGTTTCAGTGCATTTTCACGGACAGAATGGAAAATCACAGTGCACTTTGATTTCTCAGCTGATTCACTTGAAACAATCTAAAAGATTAGCCTGGAAAAGTGGACACTTCTCACCTTCAACAATCCTTATGTTGGATACATAGATGAAGGGGTAATCGAACGTGATGTCAGGTAAGTGCAAAGCCGCGTTGATTAATTTAGGACAACACTACCCTGTAAGATTTCCTGCACTTTTCTTTCAGTGCATACTTCATGTAAGTGTACTAACAGAAGTACACCATGTCATGTTTCCTTGTGCACCAAGTATTTTTGGACCTGTAAATTTTTGTTTTCTTTTTTTGTAGTTTTGGTTTTAGTTAAATAAAACTTGGTTGGTCTGCCATTGGGTCCTTTATTTTTTTTTATTTATTTATTTTTTTTTAATCCTCAAGTTGTGACCAGGCAGCAACCTTCGGTCTAGGAATATGACTCAATGCGGAAGTGCTACAATCTGCTGTTTCTCGAGTGTTCACTTGAGGCTAGCTCCGGAAGTACAGGAAGCCACATACACACCAACCAAAAAAGCCTTTTTCAAAGCAAAAATTAACCTATTTACAGCCTGGTTAAAAAAAAACTAAGTTTACTGTCAGCACACACTGTATGGGGGGTGAATTTTTTTTTCCAACTCAGCGGTTCAGAGGCTATTAAGATTGCGAGCTCTCCCAATCAAAGGCACAGCTCAGGTCACATGACTGACAGGCGCCCTATAGCTGTATGACTTGGATTCCCGATTTGCTTCTTTTTACGTGTCAGAAACAGATGGGTGACGTCAGGGAGACTACATCCATGTTTTATACAGTCTGTGGTTGTGACACATTCAGAACACAACGCATGGCTAAGTGTTAGCAGAGCTTCAATCCCCCTTGCTAGTCAACGTCTACATGCTTGTGATGGTTGCACAGCCTCAGGTCAAGCAGACCCGTGCCAGTTTGTTTGTTGCAGAGCATTAAAGCATTTTGGCAGCAACTATTAACTGGAGCTGCAGAGGCAGTAAATGGCTAACGGTGGTTGGCAATGCTCCAGCTCACATACAACATATAGTTGGCATTTTAACCTGTGACAATAAAAATATTAATAATTTCTTTGACCAACTCGTAATTCTGGTGCCAACCATTAAGGATGCTGATGTTTTGGGTGAGACGTCAAGGTGGATACCAGCAAAGAAGCCTGTTCCTCCTCACCGACATCTTCTGAACCATTGCAGTGCATTGTTGGCCCTACAGTCATTATCACACCATGTGTCATAAATTGAGAAACACTTTCTGATGCTTTTATCTAACCTGCAACAGCAAAAAGACCATCAGAAAGACCATCAGAAAGGGGGATTACTCTTTTTTGTCATGTAAGATTCACTGTTAGGGCAGCAGCAGCATATGATCTAGAAGTCTCTATTTTTATTTCGCCCTAAAAGGTTTGCAGTGACAAATAGGTAATGAAAATAAACAGAGAAAGGGTTTTTATGCTAAAGAAATAAGAAAAAACTTTTATGATATCATTAGCAAGACATAAAACATCCCACCTTGTCCACAGGGGTCACTAAGATCAACACCAAATGAAGCTGCCTCACAGGTTCACAGGAGCATCGAGGCTTCAGCACTCATCTAATCAGCAAAATTTAACGAGTCCCAAACCAATAACTCACTCCAAATGACATAAACAACAAAGCTACATTACATCTAAATATCTCTTTATAATTCCACCCACAGGACTTGCATCAAGTAGCTTAGGTAATGCCTAAGCCACGGAGACACTGAAACAGCAGAGACGTGTAATTATTCTCATCTGATGTGTGCTCGGAGTCAGGGTCGTGGGTTTTTGATGCCTCATGAGCGAGGAAGGAGGATGAGTGAAATTACACACAAATCAAGGACAGGGCGTCAACAGAAAGAAGTAAATTCAGAGATATCTGGAAGCAGAAATAATTGTCATCAGGTAGGCTTGTCTTCGTGTGACCTATTGCTATGTTATCGTATGTCTCCAGACTGAATACATTACATGCTTAATCTATGAAAAATTAACGCCAGTGGTGTGATTAAGTTCTCTCTACGTATGCTAATGATGTGGTGATAATAGAGGAGGTCTGTGGTCTTCGGTCAGCGGCCTGTGGTCCTGAAGGAGAGAGATATAACCTTTGTCTCAGGGACGGCAGATATACGAGCCAGGCGGGCGCCAAGGATTATATACTGAGGTCCTCGCCAGGAGATGGAGGGGGGGGGGGGCTGTGACCGTAGAATAATTTCAGGCTCTCTCCCTCCCTCGAGACCACACGCTGTCTGAGCAAACCACCACCACCTCTCCTCCAACCCCGCTTCGTCTCCTCTCTCCCTCCACCACTCCCGCCAATCCCCTAACTGCCTGCTGATGCCGGATGTCTCTTCTTCTCCTCCTCAGCGTAGAAGGGGGGAGGAGGAGAGGTGGTTGTAGGTGGTGGAGGGGGGAAGAGACAGAAACTAGAGTCAGGTTCCTGTGCGGCTGCTGCGGCTAAGTGCTGCAGCAAATCATCCCTGCATTAGGAATATGGGCAATTAGCACTGTGGCACATCCCTCCAGACACACTTGCACTTACATGTCTGCACACACATGCACAGGCACACAGTTACTCACAGAAATATGCCTCTCCTCATCAAAATGCATGATTATTTTGCATCTTTATATGGGAGGAAGATGTGTGACCAGTGTTAGATTAGTTTCTCTGTGATTCTAGATTTCAGTTTGATTCATATTTCACCAAAACACCCACATACAACTAAACTACAGCTGTAAAACCCTTGAATTAAGTAATTAAAATAACACCAAGCATGCTTCCTTCTCATAATAAGATGTCTTAAACAATAGAGTCATCTGAAGCATTCAGGTGTATGCAGGAGGATGCAGAGCGAGAGATGCCGTTCCACCTTAAGAAAGGTACCTTAAAAGATTATCTCGGTTATTTCACCGCCACTGAGCCGGCACTAATAGTCCAAGGCAGATATTGAAGAGCAGCGCAGGGCCGCAGAGATCTATTAGAAATTCCCATCTACGCGCCTCATACATATTGATTTCTGACACCAAGCAGCAATGAAAGGCCCAGGGGAATAATATATTTAGCAGGGTTTGCAGTGAGGAGGTCACAGAGTGCATAAAGATTAGCTGCACAGACCCCTGACAGGACCATGTGCGAGCCCAAATTGTAGACAGGCAGGCACGCACTCATGCACGCAGAAGTGTGCCAACACACACGCACACACACGCACGCACACACACACACACACACACATACAAAAACACAGGCTTATATATTCAAACTGTACACGCTCAGACATTTTAAGAAGAGAGATTTCATGATGTTAGAAGAGGGCAAGCTTTGGCGGCTCTGCTTTTTAAAGATATTAACCTCGCATTGGATGGAAAAATAAAAACAAGCACAAGCTTCCGGTGAAACATCCCTGGCTTAAAATATTTTTGCTATACTTACGATGCAACCTTTTGTCTATTTGTGGAAAAGAATCCACTGATAATTGATTCAGCCAATAATCAGTGGGGGGTTGTAGAATAATCTAATGTTTCCCTGCATCAACAAGGGCTTCCTGTTAAACTGTTTACTACTGTGAGGAAAAGCAATCAGTGAGGTTACTCAAGGACAGTAAATACATCGACCAACTCAGAAGATGGACACAAAACCAAGAACACCCACACAGCCTTATGCCACTCAATAAATCACCAATGTATGGTACTTCCGTGTTTTGTGCCAAAAGCTAAAAGTGCAGTTCCTCTCGTGTCTACTTGACAGTGGTAGCAAAAGTCAAGGAAGCCTCATGACGTCCTAAAGAAATAAACTTGTACTGCCTGGTACAAGAAATAGATTTGCCTGTTTGGCTTCGGAGGTAAATCCTTTTGTAACTCATTTGTTCTGATAATATTAATGCTGAGGGTGAAGCATAGATTTGCTTAGTAATGGCTAAAATACACCAGATGTGTCTGCAGTGCGTTTCCATTCCATTGCAGCAAACGGATCAAATTGGTTTCATTCAAATCCATGTGTCAACTTACACTGAATCCATTCTGATGTAGTACATCTGCGTGGCTGGTCCGCCATGTTGCAATTCGAGTGGGACAGGAAGTTGTGACCAGAAACTATATATAGAAAACCCATTCACTTTCAAAATAAAACAGACCGTGTCAAAATCAGTTTGTATTTAGCTTGACTGCAATGATAAACGGATATAATGTGCAGAGCCAAACCAGGAGTCAACAGATTTTAGGTTTTACAGCCCGACATGAATGAAGAGAGACTCAAAGGATTGAAAAGTGCGGGAACTTCTCAGTCTCTTGGCTCCAGCTGTCTGTCAGTCAGGCTGCTTGTCGGACTGAACACACAGTCGGCGTAAGTCTACAAACGCAGTCAAGACGCAGATGCAGACGTATCTTGTGTATTTCAGGCGTAAGAGGCATGATGAATTACCAGATGGGTGGGTGCATTTTAACAGTTTGAGATTAATGGCGCAGTCATTCTGGCGATTAAAACTATGTCATACTCAAGCATGTTTGCCCCGTGCAGTGCCGTTCCCCTGCTGGTGAGTACAGCCAGTGGTCACACTATCCCAACAGTAACCAGACTTAAGGCACACGTAGCACACGTATGGCCTGCCTTTGTTATCGTGAAGCATCTGTTTACATGAAGTGTAATCTCATCAGTCAGCACAATGATATACAAAGAATGCTGAAACTACTTCAGTGACTTTTTAGCTCATGTTCAGTCGTTTTGGTCCGGCAAAGCCTTTAAACACCCGCTATTGTTTAAACAGATTGCCGGGAGGAGTCGTTGCAGCAATCATACATTTTGGATCATACCTCATGTTCACACACTTGTGCTCTTGTCTGAAGTGTACCGCGCTGAGGCCCACCTCTTCAAAGCGTGCCAAAGCAGAGAAGTGAACCATGTGACCACGCCCCCGGTCACACTGACCAAACTAAAGCCGCGTTTCCACCAAGCAGACCGATTCGGTTCGTCTCGGTAAAGCGCGCATTTTGCCGCATTTCCACTAACTTATCCCGGGACAGATCCCTAAAAACCAAGACGAGCCGGCCTACTTTTTTGGGACCCTTCCGTATGGCTGCCAGACTGAACCGATCCGCTCTTGGAAGGTGGAGCAACACACTGCAGACCGTTGATTGGTCAAAAGAATCCTCACTTACCCCAACAGCAGCTGCATTTCTCCTGGCGGCACACAGACTTCTCTGAAACAAAGCTTGATTGCACTTTGTAACAGAGAGCTACATGCCAATCACAGAGAGGACAAAATGCTGCATGTCTTCCATCTTTGTTTACTGTGTCACATTTTTCTTCTTTGTTGGATTCAATAGCGGGGTAAACTGCTACGGCGTCACACTATTGTTTAACAGCTGTGGCTTTCATCATCCGGCTTAGACCCCGCCTACCACGAGATGGCACAGTTTGCTGTGGAAACGCAAACGGGATCAGGCTTAGCTGTACCAAACCGAGCCAAACCGTACTGAACCGACCTGGACTGCTTGGTGGACACGCGGCTTAACTGAACTACAGAGTTGAAGGGTGCTTAAGCACATTATGGATTGCCAGTGTGACCACACCCTAAAAGGCCTCTCCAACTCCATCTTTGGTCCTTCAAAACCTTTAGCGTAGATAAAAATTAGCTTGCGTCAACATTTCTAATAGAGCAGCTTCCACTGTTTGGCTCTATGGGACACTTCAGGAACCAATAGCATCCCAGAGCGATGTCACTGGTTGTCATTATTGTAGTTGCTGTAGTGTTTGGCTCAGGATGTTAAACTCAACTTTATCAGAAAAACTTTCTTTAAGCCTTATCTGTTAACCCTAAATTTAAACTGATTTTTCCACAGTCATCATCAGCCAATCATCCTGCTGCCATCAAACTTTATCTTTTTTCTTTGTTAGGCAGTATGTGCAGAATGACAGTGCAGTGACCCTCATCCACCCAATTCATCTTTAGTTCATCACATCCAATGTCAGCGGTTCGTCACCAGTTCACTATCATGTTTTATGACTGCTTTCCATTTCCATCCTTGGACTACAACAAACAGCTTTATTCAGGGCTAGCTTTGACTCATCTCAGCCTAAAAATATATGATGGTGGTTCAGTGTGGTTGTAACTATTGAACACTTCATAGTTTATATTTACTCCAGGTCTTAAAATGTTGTCATTGAAGTTGGTTTAAATAGAAAATGAGCAAAAGTACAATCTGTCAGTGAAGGAAATGTAGAAAAAAAATGTATTACTTTAGTTATAAAGTTTATTTCTGGTTGAAAATAACTCCAATACAAGTCCAATTATAATTTGAGTTTGAGTACAGGAGTACATTCGTTTTGCTCCTGTCCATGTGACTTGCAGCATTTCTGTATTTGGATTTCTGTTTTTCATGATGGTTGAAAACTTTCTCCCTGCAGAACTTTGTTGCAACAATCTAAATATTTTAAAGTCTTTTCTTTTCCACACACTTTGTCATTTATGTGTTTTCTCACCCTGCAGTGATGTCAGCTCTCAGGGCCACCTTACGTTCATATCCCTGTTAGTCTACTTCAGTGTTCAAACTGTAATGCTTTGACTGCGGTGGTTTCTGAGGCTAAAGGTTGTATTTGTTCTGAATTATTTATGTTTTGATCACTCCTGATTTTGTCACCTCTTCCGCTCCTGTATATGCTGTCTAAGTTGGACTCTCATGTTGCTGGATTGGAGGTGGAGGCGTTGGCGATGTGGTGGGGTGGACCAGAGTGATTCTGTGATGAGCTTGTCCAGGTGAAAGGGTAATTGCTTCGAAGGATATCAGACTGCCAAGAGCGAGGCTGCGACCAGCAAGAGGGAGGGCTCGACTTCTCTGCGAGAGCACTTAACACCGCCTCCCCGTCCATCCATCCTTCCTGCTCTCACCTAGCTTCCAGCTTGTGCATGCCCAGTGCCATCAGCATCTCTCCATCCACTTTTTCTCCCCCTGTATCGCTCTGCCCTCCTGCTTTTCCCTCCTTCACAGCAGCACTCGGAAGCCTCTTCAGAAATTACAATCGCTCAGGGTTTAGGCAATTTGACCAAATGCAGGGCCTGCGTGTAAGGATCGGGAAGGGGAGGAGGGGGCGGTTAGGACTGCAGGGTGAGCCGGAGGGGCGGACTGGAATGAAATTACCAATTCAATGGATGAAGCACTGCATGACAGTGGCAAAGCGTGGACATAAAATGAGGATTATCCGATTTAAGGAGGGGGTGAAAAGTGCCACAAAGAGTTCCAAGTCTATGAGAACTAACGCCCCCAAGTTTGCTTTGATTACCGTCTTAACTAGAAATGTACTTCTTTTACCAAACCCACTCATTGTTTTGGTGAAAAACAACAAGATTTGTAGGAAAAACGTTCTTTAAGCACTTTATGTGAGAAGGCAGAGAAAAACATGTCATTCTGGCAGATGACATTTGCTCATTTCAGAAGAAATACAAACCAGGAAGCAGAGATCATTTTAACCTTACAACATTAGAAATAACAGGTGAAGGTCAGATGTGGGAAAATGACATCGATCTCCAAGAAAAAATGCCAATTTTATAGTGTTAAAAAACACTGGACCCAATTTCACATAAAGAGATGTGATATACAGCATCATGGGTTATAAGTGCCTGGAGGAAAACTCCTCTGTGCCATCGGAAACACTGGGGAAGGTATTCAGCCAGGGCTGCCTGCTCCAAGGAAAATATATGATTTCTCACTCCATCATGGGCTGGATGGCAGGTTTTGGAATGACAGTCCATGTCAGAGGTTTCTGTCTCACTTTGGTCTTTTATAAAACCAAAACAGGAATCATTCCAGGATCTTCTTTTTTGATCATTTTCTTAAAGAAACATCAAATATTTTTGCAACTTCTGCCTCAGTTTTTACATGTTTGAAAAAAAAAATCATTTCAATCACTTGTCTTTACCCATCAACCCTGAGTATGACATCCTGATGAGGCCGGCTATCACACCTTGATGACAAGCCTCACAGTTCAGATGGCATGAAAAACAAGCATAAGCTAATCCTGATGCAAACCGCTGAATTTGATGAATCGCAATCATTCAGCGCGCCGTGATGAATGGCGATGATGCTAACTACGATCATTCATCAAGCCTCCATCAGTTATCCTAAGGTGGCTTAATGTTTCATCCTCTCAGACCTCAGAGCGAGCGGACAGCCATCCCTCATCTTAGACACCTGACTGCCACAGCTCCACACACACATTTCAATCTTGTCTTGTCATCTCCCCCCTCCGGCGCCAACACCCTCCCTCAAAATCATCATTTTTATCAGCCCCAGTAAACCTTGGGCCCTGGACAGCATTGAAGATGCAGATTTTTATGGACTTGAGAAAAATGAAAATCAGTTTGGTTTAGTGCGTCTGCTGCTGTTTGTGTATGCGTGTTTCTGTGTGTCTTTTTTTTTTAAGCGGGAGCAGCCAGGATGAGGCTGAAGGGGGTATCTGCAATGACAGGAGGTCTTTCAGCGCGTTGGTTACAGTAAATTAGCATTCGAGCTGCACTGCACGTTTAGCACTTTGCGATTGGGTTCAGCAGAGGCCTCGCCCAGACTGTCCCTGGGGGAAACGTCGGCAGCGCTACAGCGGCTCAATGGGCGGGACCGAGCTGTCAAAATTCGATAATAAAGCACCGCGGTGCTGGCGGATAAATGCGTGTGAGGGGGCATCCATCTTGCAGGCGTGTTGCTGAAGAGGATGCTGCTAAATGACAGTGAGGACTGGTGTGAGTGTGTGTGCATGTGTGTGTGTTTACATGCACGAGATGACTGCAGGAAACCAATGCGAAACCAACTTTTCTTTGCAGCTCAGTTTAGCTCACTATAAAATCTCATCGAAAGAATTATGATTCAAGTGTTTATTCAGAGGGAAAGCAGGATCAGGAGGAGGAAAACATGAACAGGAGGAATACAGAGGTGGAGGAGAGGAAAAAGAAAGACAAGGGAAGAGCAGGGAGAGAGCAGGGAGATGTAGGGAGGAAATTAAATGTCGACCAGGCACTTAACCTTTCCCTAATAATGTGTGGCCTGCTGAACCAGCAGAGTCCCTGATGTTTTATCAATACTTCTAATTAATGTGCGGCTGCCATATTTTTGACAGTATTTATACAATATGGCTGAGTAATGCAATCAATAATATTCATATTCTATACCTTTCTCCTTTTAAAATGTGCATACACTTAAACACTCGTAGCCAACTTCAGCATTAGCCCGGTGACATTCTTGAGTTTTCTCATTTCTCAAAATCCTATCACCAAACCAAACTGATCCTAACAACATATGGTGCACATATAGGTCTGTTTACATTAACTTGTTGCCTGGAATATTGAGAGCATCATATGTTTCCCAATCCCTGGCTGATAAAAGTGTAAAGTAGAGGCTATGTATGAGATGTTAAGGTAGCTGGAAGTCAGTGCAGTTTCATCCACAGAGTGGCAGCGTCAGAAAAGAGCTGCTGTGCTTTGACTGAACAGATTCAACAAGAAGTCAGAGCTGTCTTTAAGATCAAAAACGGGAAGAGAGAAGGAAAGTAAATGGATCACTGCAATTCAGGGAAGCTACAGAAATACAGACACTGAAACATGGATTAAAGGTTGCGCACCAGCTTGTATTTTTGGGTGAAATTATACACATTTCTTCTGCACTGACTATTTACATACTTAACATCTATTAGATTACTCCATGTAACTGTCGGGAGAGTAAATCAACTGTTTCATCATGATAATCTTCTCACTGAACAAAGATATGGCATCAAAAAGTCTGCTGCTAAACTTTGATATGATTCAATCCTGGGGCCTACAACTGATCTGTCTTTGACTGTAGTTTGATACTTTTCCACATTTAATGAAAATATCTTTTTTAATCATTTAACATACATGATAACCATTCATCTATAAGAATAGGGACTTAATCTTGTTTTGTCTGGTTGCCTCACTTTTGAATTAGTCGTACAGCTTTGGTGAGCATATTTCACTCCGGTGGTTTTGAACATTCCCATTCTAAAGTTATTAGTAATTTATCATTTTCAACAACACTTTAGGGCCTAGTGTCCTCGTTGTCAGTTCAGAGTCATGATCAAACACTTGTTAAAGAAAAAAAAAGTTGTTTTTCTTTTTTTTTTAATGTTCACAAGCAGCAACATCTTTGACAATACAAACCTTCTCATGGGGTTTAAAGTCTTTTTTCCCACAAGCCAGGTTTGTGGTGTTTACTGTGTATCCACTCTTAACATATCAAGTGTTAAGTTAGTTGATCCACCTTGTCTCAAAATATTTCCACAGAGCAGATTTATTCCTTAGAAGCAAGTGACCCTAACCACATCCTCTTTATCTTGGCTGCTTACGGGTGCATATTTACTGATACCGTTGTTTGAAGGGTCAGGACAATTTATAGGGCACACCTGGACAGAAACTATTAAATGGGAAGTGGTAATATCAAATAGAAACTGCATCTTAAAGATGAAACGGCAGATTAATGCTTAGACTTTTCTTCAGTTTGACTTGATAATTGTTGGGGGAGGACTTCAGGGTCATGTATGGAGTAGACATGTTTTCTTGCGCTTCCACTCAACACTACATTTTACTGCCTTTTAAGCCTCATTTGCTTATCTAGTATAGTGGAAACAGACAATTGATTGATTCTTCACTGTTCCTTGACAAAAAGATCCCCGATGAAAGTGACCAAAAATAAATGCGATGCACTGGCTCCAGTCACCACCAAGGATAACATTGACGTCCTCACAAAGCTACTTGAGGGGCATAAAACTGCCCTCTCTACTGAGTTCACATGGACCAAAACACAGCTGTAGGCGAAACTGGACTTTCTGCAGACAACAGTCACAGATCACGGACATTGGGTGTCTTCACTCGGGGCTGACCCTAACGAACTCAGTGTTAAACTGGAGGTACTGGAAGCTAAATGCACAGCTATGGAAGATAGCTATAACAAGCTAAAGGCTAAAACCATAGACTGTATCTAGAGTGGACAGCGTGGCTCTGCTATTTATCACTGTACGGTTTTGAAGCCAAAATACCCCTGCCACAGGCGCAGCCATTGAAGCAGTTGTGCAGCCAGAGTCTGCGCAGTATAGACTGTGAGGATGAATCTGAGTGGAGTTGGGTGACAAAAATATAATTTTTTTTCTTTTCACTTCTCGACTTTACCTCCTGATATATTTTACAATCCCAGGAAAAAAATGAACGAGAATGGCAGCTGTCAATCATCCTTAAACGTGACGTAAGTCCTAATTTTTGACCTTGGATAACTAATGAAATGAAACTTCTCAGAAAAAAAGAGGACTTGAATTCAAAGCAGCCAAATGGTATCTTAAAATCACCACAACAATCAGACATTTGAAACATTTCTATAAGGTGTATTGATTTTTTAAAGTTTGACCACAGCACATCTGGAATGGCTGGAGAGATGGATTTTATGACCTGTACTGCAGCCAGTCACCAGGGGGAGCAGTTTTTGTGGCGACCTCACTTCGAGCCAAGCAATATGACGTCCATTTTTTTTACAGTCTATGGCTAAAACCATCGACCTTGAGTCATGTAGCTGCCGCAATAATGTAAGGATAACTGGCCTCCTTGAGTCGACTGAAGGTACGTAACCTACAACTTTCTTCCCTGACTTGATAATTGTTTAACCAATCAGTGGATCTAGTAGGGTCCCTCATCCTTGTATCCATGAAGATTTTTCATTATTTTGTGAAAAGTAACTTGTTGAGCCATATCTACAGCCATCTAAAGAGGACACGCTTTACTTACAATAGGATACATAAAACCTTTGAAGATAACTTAAAAAAAAAAAAAACTTAAAGATTTCCACTAAAAAAAGTATGGGCATGTTCTCATGAGACAGTGACATCAGCACAGACTTTAAAGAGCTTATTTAATGTGGCCCAATGACAGAGGAAAAATTGTAAGGACCTTCAGTTACCTTATCTTTATTAGGGCCTGATGTTTAGTTTTATATCCAGACTAAGGTCTAACTCCCTAAGCCTTAAATTACTGAATTACTAAAAGAGAAAAAAGAAAACCATCTGTTTTTATGTTCAGCCTTTTGTCTTCAAGACTCCTATAAATGCTTTTGGGGGAAAGATTTGAGTCCATTTCTTCAAAAGGTGAGCCAGCACGAGTAGCTCTTTGGGTTTCTCTTTGTGTAAATAGAACCTGTCTTTATAAGGCTTCACATGAATTTAGCCCAGAGAGACACTTCACAAATAGAGGTATCTCTCGTTTAATCACCGTCGCTCATTCGCCTTGGTGTACATTGTGCTCGCCATAGTGAGCGGCAGGGCTGCTTCTTGATTAATGACTGTTTCAGAGAGGTGCTGCTAATGGCTCTTTAATTGCTCTGACTTCCTCTTAAAGCTTCTAGGATCTCCACTCCTGTTCTGTCCACGGCAGGAAACGTACAGTTTTCACAGCATAGAGGGGAAACTGTTTCATACCACACTCCTCTTGGCAGGTATGCTCTCATGTTCAAGTGTTAATAACTTGTGGAAGGGCTTCTCAGGGACAAAGTGCCAAAACCATTCTTTGAGGTGCTTGAAGTAAAGAGATGAGTTGTTTTATATCTGCTTTTTGTGTGGATTGTGCTGTAGAGATGTTGCATCAATCACACAATCTGTGTGCTCCAAAAAGGTGAGGGACTTTATGTTCATACCAAAAGGAGGTTATATCTTTTGAATGAATGACTTAGCGAAGAGTAAAACCGCTTTGAGGACTTGGTTTTTGCCAACACTTGGCTCATTTCCTGCATACAACTAGCACCGTGCTGGAATATTGTCACAACTGGTTAAAAAGACTCCAGCTCAAATTCCAATCACAAAGCTCCAAACAGCAGTAAACAAACCAGTGAGTGATGTCATGATGGCTACATTCATTATCAATATACTCTCTGATGTAAATACGCTCACAAGGGTTGGTTAAAGCTAAGCCAGCAGTCCGTAAGAGCGCTGCTCCTCTATGTCCTGCAAGCCCTTTGTTGTGTTTTTCACTGCTGTGTTTATCTTATCTGGAGGTCCACTGGCATCACAAGGCAGAGAGCAGGGAGAAGGAGGGCATGGTGGTCATCCATCACCAGTCCACAGGCTTTAAACTGCAATCCCCATAGAAGGAGACGCAACAATAGAATCATCAAAGAATATTACCTGTTTTTTAAAGTGTACTAAGAGCTAAACAATCCAGTTGACATTTCTATGACAGACACGGCACAAGGGCAGGCAATAATCAGCATGCTAATCTTTAGATTCGGCAGCACGTAGCAGCACGATTCCTCCTCCTTCTCTGGTATTGACCAACTGTGGGGAGATATTGGAAATCGTTTGCATGGAGGCTTGTGGTATCAGGTGTGTACAACTGCTGCAAACAAGCTTGGTGAGTGATCAGACATCTGAAGGACTTAATCATAATCTGGATGAAACTCACTAACACTGGTCCATATCCTGAGTTTATGGGGTACATTTAGTCAACAATGTTGTGAACATTCATCCTGATGATGACGCGTAAGGGAAATTTTCTCTTTTTTTTGTCAAAGTTTAAAGTTTACAACCTTGTAGCCCTCACTTAACAACCTGGTGAAAAAAACAGCATGTTTTGACATGATAATTAAATAAGGTCAACTAAAAATAACAGATATTTTAAGTAATATGACTAAATGTGTAAAATATTTACAATGCAATTGTATAAAGGCCAATGTTTTCTTTGAAAGTACATAAAGTCAGTTCTTTTAGAATCAGTTTTGATGTCTTTAAAATGTGGTGTTCAGTCAGAAATGTCATAGTTATATTCTTAAAACGGGACAATCCACAATCATGGTTTCATCCCATTTCCCATCTGAACCCTGGCAAGTTTGAGCGTACCATCAACCCACGTCCAAATTGTGAAATGCTGATCTTTGCAGGGAAATGTCCAAACACCCATTTTTCAGAGTCGTACGCACATTTCACAAATGAGGGCCAGTGTGTCTTTCCAAATACAGAGCCTGGTTTGTGTCTGTTTTTGTGTGTGAAAAAAACAAAACAAAACTCCAGACTGCCTAAACAGCTATCCATTAGCGACCTCACAAACTAGGACAAAGACTGAGGCTGTTTACCGCAAGCTTTGAGGATTTCTCTATCCGGTGTCTTATCCAGTGGTGGAGGGATTCATCTATTATTTGGAATATAAATATAAAGAGTTAGAGCTCATGTGAAACAGATGTTCCTCTTTTTAAAGTTATCAAAGGATGATCACACAGGGCCGTGGAAATAGGGACCCATCCTGAGGAGTGGTGTCTGCGGTTTTTTTGATTCCAATCAACAGTAACATTGATGGACGTCAGATGTACAGACCAGAACTCTCTTCGCATTCCTGGTATTTGGTACCACTGATATAAGAATGTATTTGAATTTAAATATAAAGTAAACTTATTGTGAAAAAAATGGGATGGGAAATTATTGAAGGTTGGAGAATATGATAAGATAAAAATGGAAATGATGTAATTTCTAAATGTTGATTTGATATTCAACAAGTTCAATCAAAAAATTGGTCTCTTTATAAAAGGCGGACAGTTGATCTGTGTTCATGTCTTTCCTCACTTAGTGACAGCTTTCCACTTCATGTTTTAAAGTTAACATCCCACAATACAGAGGTTAGGCCAGAAATACACCAGATACATCTGCAGCACGACTCTGTTGCGCTGCGTCTTGTTTGCGTTTGTCAACTTACACCGGCTGCGTGTTTATGACTGACAGACAGCTGGAGTCACAAGACCGAGGAGTTCCCGCGCTCCCCTCTCCATTGATAAGACTCTCTTCATTCATGTTGGGCTGAAAAACCTCAAACCTGTTGACTCCTGGTCTGGCACCACTCATTATGCCCCATTATCATTGTAGTCAGGCTAAATACGAACTGATTTTGACACAGTATGTTTTATTTTGAAAGTCACTGGGTGTTTTGAGGTTGTTTCCGGTCATGACTTCCTGTCCCACTTATAGACTGTATAAAACATGGACATAGCCTCCACAACGTCAACCATCTCTTCCTGAAACCGTGAAATAAAGCCAATCTGCAGATGCAGGCGCATTTGATATGACACGGGCTGTGACTTTCTTTTCCAACAGGTCCAGGGCGTCTGACAGTCACCTGACCTGAGCCGTATCTCTGATTGGACGATCAAACGATCCTAAAAACTTTAAACCATTCACCAACTGTACAGTGCACTGATAACAAAATCAGTATTTTAGACCCATGCAGTTTTTTGAACCAGACTGTAAATATGCTTTTTAACGCTGTAAAAGTCTGTTTTTATGTCTGGGTGTGTACGTGACTTCCAGTCTTACTGCAGCCAGCCTCAAGGAGATTGTCGATGAACAGCAACTTTAAGCATAGGCTTCATTTTTACTCACCGGTTGTTGCCCCTTGGTCCTGCTCGATTTACCCAGCTATTGAATATATGCATCACAGCTCCTGGTACATCAAAAATATGATGGCTGCTTATTACCTGTAACACGACAGACCAGCCACGCAGACGCACTGCAGAAGCATCAGGTGTATTTTAGCCGTTATAGGTTGTTTATACTAAGAGCATCCTTTTTCTTTAACCAGTGCCCTTTATATTTGAGTATTAGTGCCTTACACTAACACACACATCATTGTTTTTGTTTTCCAGCTGGACTCAGGTGTGGTTTATTTTAGGATTTGGGACAAAAACTTTGGTTTAGCCTTCCCATTTTTTTTTTTATCCAGCATATAAGGCATTAATTCATGCATATGCTTAATTAAAACTCTTGGTCTTTGTCTCTTCTAACCTACACAAGTCAGAATAGCACAGGGAAATTACAAGGTCAACACACTTAATGTCCCTTCACAGTTTATAACCTGGGTAAATGCGCACAAACTAATGGCAGACGTACTTCAGCACAAAGCTTTCTCTATGTATGAAGAACTAACGCCTTTGTGACCGATGAGTGTCCATGTCTGTTGGAGCATTGTGTATACTTAAGAATACCTACGCCTGTCTAAATGCCAGTCATCCAGTTATATTTCACCACAGATCATTTGTTAGCTCTTGTTAGTAAGATCTCTATGAACTTCATATGATGTTATGTTCTTGTCATCAACCAGACTTGTGTCTCACTGACATGTTTGCTGTACATGAGTATATATCTGCTGGATGTTTCCACTGCATGTCCTAAAAGTGCTCATATTTGACAGATATATAACGACTAACTACATACATGTTGGCAACTTTGAATCTGTCACTTGTTTATCTCCACTGATGACCAAGCAGAATAAAAACAAGATTCCCACCAGTGAAACAAATGAATCTCTTGAATGCTTATTTAAGCTGGCGTGGATGTTTTTGATGATGAACCATGAATTTACAATTTCCACATTCAAATAGGTAATTGAATAAATGAAACAGTGTGATTTTTACAGACAATTGGGGTCATCCTCATAAGGGGGTGTTAAACATGTTTAATTAAGGAAAACAAATGAAAAGGGAAAACAGCAAACATAGATGATTTGAGAAGAAGATACAGAAACATGTCATAGTGTATTTTTTATTGTAATTTACATCTGGGGTATGTAATGAAGAATGTTTTGCTTTGATTGTTTTGCTTGCACTGACCCGTTATTTGAATAATCAATAAATATATAAACATGTTTGTTTTTTGTTTTTCTTGCTTTGTTTGTTGTTGAGGAATGCTTCATCTGTCCTTACCACCAGGTTATAGACATGAGAATGCATTTCTTTCTTGCTCCATCGATGCCTCATCTCCTCTATTGATGCCAGAGGACATTAAATTAAGAAGGCTGTAATCACATGGTTGTTCCTCCCTCCACACCGTCTAATCACCGATGACCCAGTTTAACCTGGATTAGCATGAAATTCCAGCAGGTGTGATTGGTTGTAACTGTAGGATATTTGGAGAACACAGCTTGAGTGAGCTTTATTTTGAATTGATCCAACACCTTCCACTCTTGCCTCCTTGCAGAGCTAGGCCTTCAAAACACACAAACACCCATTGGTAAACAACAGTTAGCAGCAGAGTTGACAAGAGTTAGCAGTGGAAAGAAGGCAACATTAGGTTTATACAATATTATCCAAATAACTTGTTATCAAGTGAGAAAGCTCCTTATGTTCCTATACTAAACTTAATCTACAAACATGGCTTTTTGGTACATATAGAGGGATTATCAGTCTACGTCATCATAAAGATGCGCACGCATCTTGACCGCAGAAGCAGCATTTAGCTCCATTCATTCAGACAAGTTGGCATTTTTAAACACTAAATTCAACCTGTTAGAAGCATCAAAATGCACGTTTTTTTCTGTGTGTCAAAAACAATACAACACAATAGACGCAACTTCTGTCAGGCTTCAACCGTAACAGCGCAACCGGTGTTTCAGCGTTAATAGCGACCATGCTAACTGGTGACTTTCAGCCACGGCAGCCGTGATTAACGGATGAGAGTCACCAGTTAACAGGGTCACACTTTACACTGATACACCAGCGACATCTGCATCTGTGTAATCAAATGTGTATTCTTCATCCAACCACAGTTAACCAGGTTTGACTGCAAACAAGCAATAATAACTGCTGATACTCAAAATACAGATTTGACTTTGCTTATTTAATGAAAAAGTTTGTTTGGAGCTGAGGTTCTGACCAAACATGGACTCAATATGGACAGTAAATGATAAGTGAACCTTTAAATTATGATTAACAGAAACAGATTTTATGACCAAAGTAAAATTAGGGAATATAATGAAACGATGTTAACATCCTGGTTTGTCACAGTCTGATGAGTGTCCATGGATAATGCAGTCATGAGCATCGAGTGACAGTTGTGTTTCCTCTCTGAGTACACGCTAGGTTTCTCAGCTAAAAACGTCTGTCCACCTAATATCTGTCCACTTGCTGATCTCTTCTGTCCACTCACTGCTGATGTGATGACATTAAGTTAAAAAATGTGTTTTTTGGTGGTTAACTCCTCCACATCGGTTGACAAACTATTATCCTCCGCAGTGCTTCTACACCCAAGTTGCGTGTGCATCCGCGGTTGTTGATGAACAAATAATCCCTCTATAGAATTTAAGTTTGCATGTTAACAGGATAAAATCAGTCTGGCGAAAAGTGAGATGGAGCTCCAGGATGCACTAAAATTAACACTAGCAGAAAGTGTCTAACAGTAGCCTTTGGCAGGCCACATACTAAGTGACTTTTAGGTCCTAACCAATTTTTCAAAATTATGGGAGACCACACGCATAAAAGCAGTTTAGACCTATTTTTATCATGACAATCCTTGAATCACACACCAAACAATTCCTCAAGACCAATAGACCACACACCTAATGTTTGTGGAAAAGATTCCACGGACATGAGATCTCTCAAAAGAAGCTTGTGTGGTCAAACGTGACTTCAGGAGATGAAACAGTATGAACCGTGGGTGGCGATCAACGTCATCAGCCCACCATCCTGGCACATGTTGAAGTAACAAAAAAAAAAAAAAAAAGAAGGCAAAGAGTAAGAGTAAATGATGCCATTAGCTAATGTTTTAAGTGTTCCATTGGGCCCTGGGTATTTTCAAGTTACATTTGCTGCTATTTTTGTGAGCTTTAAAAGAACAGAGCATCAGGGTGATGGCACCCAGTCTGCCCATCTTTTTAGTTATTGCAGAGATGGTCTGACCTGAACCTGTAAATATTGAAAATACGTTTTATTCATGATTCCAGACTGAGGAGGATTTGATACGGACAAGAGCAGTAGGAAATGTATATTGACACCAGACACAGAAGTTATTTGGATGAAAAATCAGTTGCCACAAATCATCCGATCGTCCAAATCATCAAGAGTGTGGCCAGCCTTTAATAAGTTGTAAATCACTAAATGTGCAGTGTAATTCAGGTTCAGGTTTAGGTTCCTTTATTTTCATCGGTAGGTAAGTGTGTTGCAGCAAGATGATGACATTTCCAAAACACAAGAAGAATCAGAGATCCTGTTCAAACAGGAGCTTTAAAGCACAGGTATTGTCATTAATTATTGATTTAAGTCAACGGTTGATGCGTTTAAATGAGATATTTTTGTGACATTTTTGCATTTTGCCCTGATTTAGTGTATAAAAACATTTCAAACCATTTAACAGAATCTAGTACCCTATGCACAACCACAACCCTGTAAAATAATGCAACAGCAGCCAATAAATGCTCTATTTTTCAGGGGCCACAATGCCGGTGGTCGCTCAATTCTCCATTTCCATCTTTTCTCCTGTAACAGGGGGGAGGTTGGGGTGGGCATATCGTTAATAACGGAATAGTGATTCATCATTTAATTATGATTTGACAAATGCTCGCGCCTTCCCCATTCTCGGCATCCTCCTCCCTTTCAATTCTCCGCTCTGCCAAACTGTCACGCACTCCCCCCGTGGGATTAATTCGAGCTGTCTGTCTTTGTGAGGCTGCCGGCGCTCTCGGGGCGGCGGGTGCACGACACTGTCAATGAACAGAGAGCCTGACACTTCCAGGGAGCCGCACACAGACGCACGCTCCCCCGCTCCCCTTGTTATTGTTTTCACCTTAACCCCTTCGTGCTCGCCTCCGTGCCTGCATGACTGAATGTGTGTGTGTGTGTGGGTATCTTTCTCTCCTCCCATCTCCCTCTGCTTTCTTGCCCCTGTCTCTCTCCTTTTTCCTCTTTCCTGTCTATCGTTCCCCATCCTCCCCTCCTCCTCCTCCTCCTCCTCCCACTCTCACACCAAGGCTCTCTCTCAACCCTTACAGAGAGAGGGACAGCAGCATCAGGGGGAAATATCACACAAAGGAAATGCTGGTGTAGCTCCACTGGAAATGCTGGTTGAACAGAAAAAGTCCCAAAGCCTAAATCAATTAAACATTTCATGAGCTTAAATTCTGTTTAAGACTTGTAATCAGCTCAAGAATATGCAGGATGGAAACTGAAAAACTCCACAGACCCATCAAACCCACATCAAGCCTCCTGCTGACATGTGATGCTAATGGGTGGCCATTAAATCAAGGCATGTTTGAGTTGAACCGGAGCGCCTGTGTAGCCAAATCCAGCAGGCCTTAGCCCCAGCTGGAGAGATAAGGTTTAATACCAGGCGCAGGGCCCAGCCTTATCTCCCCTACTGATAGAGAGAGCACGGAGGAGAGGAGAGGGGAGGGGAGGGAGGAGGAGGAGGGCAGGCGAGGAGAGAAAACAAGAGGGACAAAAACAAGTGTCTTGCAGGGACGCCGGCTGGCTGGCTGGCTGGCTGGCTGCGTGAGTGCGTCCTCCCGCCGTTGGCATAGAAACTAATCCACGTTCACATTTAGCACCTGACTCTTTTTTTTTTTTTTTTTTTTTTTTTTTACCTCTTCCTCGCTCTCTCTCTCCACGACCATGAAGCAGTGGGAGTTGGGGGAGGAGAGGGTATCCGTGAGCTTTCTCCCTCTCATAATGAGGCTTGTAGGAGGGAGGGCAGTGCAGAGGGAGGGCTGAGCTGGCTGACTGGCTGGATAGCTGGTTGGCTGACACCCATGGCCCTGAAAAATCCAGCTGTGCCTCTCCCTAGGACACAAAACATGCTCACACACACACACACACACACACACCTCCATCCTTGCCTTCCTAATGCTGTTCTACATCTTCTTATTACAGCACACCTGGAGAACAGCAGACTGTATTGGAGAAAGTATTGATCATGAGGAAAAACACACATAAAGCAGCTGCTGGGAGTCATGAATTGGTTCCGGCTAATGTTTGATTTTCCCCCAGCGGTTTGTTAATCCTGTCGTGTGTCTCATTCTTTCATTACAACACGCAGTGTTGTTGCCTAAGCACTCCTTACTTCACGTCCAACCTCACGTCTCTTCTTACACACAGAGAAACTGCTTATTGTTATAAAAGCCAGATTCAGGTAATAACTGAATCAAGGTGCTCTCTGCATCCACCCAAACTTTAATTCCCTGAGGAAGACTCATGAGATTTCCTTGTATTCACACACATCCTCTGTGAGGAACTCTGCCAAGTCTTGTATTGAGCATGCTTATTTTTCCACTTGAGGTGTGAAAAAATATTGATACTGCAATATATCGCAAATTGTTGACCTGTCATAAAATATCAATTTTTCAACTCATAATATGAATATTTTTGTTGAAATTAAAATTCACATTTTGGGTGAGTTGGAAGTACAAGTTGTCTTCTGCACCTCCACTGCAGCAGATGGCGCTGAAGAGCTACTCTGCTGTATGTTGCCCATAAACTGTATAATAAATATAATCTCAAAGTATATTCGTCCGTGGGTTTTGATGCAGTAAGCATCAACGTTTTCTCTCTATTCTTGGGTCAGTTAGTTTAAAATTATTTTAAGTTTAATTTTTACAGTGTAGTAGACTGATAAAATAATAATCATAGGCATGTTTTGCGTAATTTAGATTTTTTACGAGTAACATTGGTTACACCAAGTGACTTTTATCAGTTTCACCAACTTACTACGTCTTTCATATGGCATCAGTAAAATAGGAATTTGAGCGCAAATAGAGACCATAATCAGCACTCGTTGAGACACACACACTTGACTTGGATGAGTTTTGGCACTCGGGGGCAGGCATTAAAGCTCATGAAGCGTCTGTTTTCAAGAAGCGTGGTCTCAGAGAACATGGCTATGACTTCAGTGACTTTTTGGCTTATGCAAAATTCACTTTAGACTGATTTTATAACAGTAATATGCATCCCCAGCCTGTCTACAAACACCCCCGAAATGAGAAAATTTTAATGTCTTCTTCTCTTGCTTGCTCCAGGCAAAGTGCTCTCAGGACATGTGTGCTCAAACACGTGGGGTTGAGATCTGCCCTGCATGACGTCATGACTCCTCCAGGCCCGCCCCTTGTACTGCCCCTTCTGTGCAGCGCATTTTTCACCTTGGCTGCTCGGCTGCTTCGGTAAAACAAAGATGGCGAAGGGACGAGCAAAGCACGGCAGTTACTCTGATGTTGGCTGCACAAAAGAGCACAGAAGTTTTTTTTTAACTCCATCATCTGAGGTTTTGAAGACGCAGTGGATTAATTTTATTTTTGATGGAGCTGCACCCACAACAACTCCTGAAATGTTGTATGTGTGTGCTCACTATTTCACTTCGGAGAGCTTTCTCAAAGAATGCCAGTACAAAGCAGGATTCGCCAACTGTCCATGACCCAGCTACATACGTGGGAGCTGTAAGTTTTACTATTGTTACTTTAATATATGCTCTACCTAGCACAATAGCCTGATGAATGTGGTTTTAGCATGGCAGCTAACGTAAGGTACGGTTTGTAACTTAGTTTCCTTACACTACGTTAGCACACATGAGTAAATAAAATCAGGGGACATTAAAGAGAAGATATACGGACACTTATTTCACGTGAAGCTAGCTCTATATACATAATTTTATCTTTTGTTTGGACGGATGTGGCTATTTGCCGCGGTAGCCCCCGGCGGAGCTAATGTTGTGCTACAGGGTAGCGAACGCACTCTCAGCTGTTATTATGGACACTAAGACCACGGTCACCACTAATGTGTGTGTTACTGCTGCAGTATTAGATTGCTTGATAAATGTCCCTCATGGTTTTGTGTCGAAAAACTAACAATCCAGGCCGCACGCAGTTCTTTCTGCTCGGTATGGTCATATAACTCTGGTTAGCATCAAGCTGCTAATGTTAGCTTTATTTACCATTTACCTGAGGGTAACAGCAGCAGTTGAGGCTACATATGACACATAATATTTGTTAATAACCACTCAGAAATGTCCTGCTGCAGCCGTAG
Organism: Halichoeres trimaculatus; assembly: GCF_033239565.1. NCBI lineage: Eukaryota > Metazoa > Chordata > Actinopteri > Labriformes > Labridae > Halichoeres > Halichoeres trimaculatus. Next base: position 27,801,708 of record NW_027437180.1, read on the forward strand.
AGTTTGGATTTCTTCAGGCGCCTCTCCTTCTGGGTCAGACTCTGGATCAAACTGGTATGACTGAACCACGGCGCTTCTATGAGCCATATCTACGAACTCTGTGTAAACCGGAGTGAAAGCCGCACCCTCGTCCAAAGAAGGTGTGAAGGAGTCGTGGACGGGGCAGCTCGTTATCATCTAGAGCTACGCCTACAGAAACAGCTTGTTCTCAGGAGCGCTTGGGAGAGGGGATTTACAGAGTGGCTCAAGTCCAGGAAATAACTGAATTTTAAAGCAAAAAAAATGACTGTCCTGGGACCTCTGAGACCTGTTTGAACTTGTTGAAAAGTTGCATAATATGGAACCTTAAAGTTGTTTTGGTCCAACACAGCCCTCTCACACCCCTGCCATTTCCAAAAGGGGAGTGGTCGCAGCAATTATACATCATGGATTATGCATCACGTCGTCACGTGCTTCTTCATGAAGTATACTGCGCCAAAGCATACCTCTCCAAAATGTGCCAAGGCCAAGAAGTGAACCGTCCCCAAGTGCAATACGGTGCAGTCACGCTGGCCAAACAAATTAGACTTTAGGATTTAAGTGTGCGTGGGCATGCTACTGATGACTAGTGTCACATCCCCATTAGAAAACTCTTGTTTCTGCAGATAATGGCCAGCTCTCTGGGGGCTTAAAGGTATGGGCAGGACTTGGTGCTTGAGGCCCACCCCTCTTACATACCATGAACCAGTTAACAGGTCCTTACAAGACGACCTCATTAGCAAATCTTGTTAAACACTTGTGCTATTGAGCAGTTTGCAGAAGGTTTTAGGGATTGCTACAACAAATAAATATGAAGCAATTTGATAATGGCTATTTTAAATCTTTCTGTGAAACTTACCTGCAATGTATGCTTATTTTTTCACCCAAATTCAAGAAACCATTGGCCTGTAAACTTGTTAAGCTACCATATGGCATGATAATGTCTATTTGACGTAAATGTGGAAGAGCTTGGAATCAATTTCCTGTTGTGTATGTGCAACTGAACACACTTAAACCCACCATAGCAGCCTGATGGGCTTAGCTAGGTGTTTATTTTCTTCCCTTGACGTGGGTTGCACTCCAACGTCACTCTGTTTTTTTTCTTTTCCCCGATGGTGCAGCTCCCCCTCTCAGCCTCTCTCTGTGACATCAGTCAATGAGCTGGAAGAAGGAAGAGACGAGAGCAGGCTGCTGGAGCACCATCTCGCTCCTACACCCCCCAACCCCACCTCTGTTTCATTCGTGTGTGTGTGTGTGTGTGTGTGTGTGTGTGCGTGTGTGCGTGTGTGCTCCGACACTTGCACAATAGTCTCTTAAGGCTTTTGGAGGACACTGTATGAGAAGAGAGAGGTGCTTTCCTGTGCCTGTCCTTCAACTCCCCACTTACCTCTGAGAAGAGCTCTCTGCTTGCCGCTGCCCATGTCACAGCCATTGTCCCTAATTAGGAATTCAGGACCTGAGCCCATTCAATTAATGTGCAGTCACAATGCACCGCACATTCACCCCACTCTTCACCCTTTCACCCCCTCCCTTGTAGCCCTAAAAAGCCCTTTGCAACCCTTTTCTGCTGCAGTGGTTTAGAGGGGCTGAGGTATAAAGGACGTTAGCGTTGAGGGAACAGTAATGATTCCTTAAAAACCTGAAGCACCAAAACTGGAGCTCCTTCGGCGAAGAAGCTGCCTCACATAATATTAAATATGAAGACATAAATGCATTAATAAAAAAAAAATATAATATTCACATCATTGCTGATTCAAATACGCTTTTGCACCTATAATGTTGATCCATATAGATTTTCCTTTTAAGTGCAGATGCATCATAAGTACTGAGGATGTGGATATATGCGGTTATAGTGTGCATGCAGAAAAATGGCCAAAGTAATAACACACTAGTTGCACAATAAGCTTGTAACCATTGTGCCACCGGTTAAGTACCGGGCAAAGGAAATGAAAAGTACCTGCAGCTACAGTGCCTTCATTTTGCTAGACATTTAACCCCCAGCAGCTCTGATAAAGCAGCTCAGTGGCTGCAGACTGTTTCTGATTTGCATCTCACTGTGTGATCTCCCTTTAGCTGACTGTTACACTACCAGTGCAGAAAAAGAAACTTTCAGAAGGTACAGCAAAATTTTCCAAAGCCTGTTTGTAAATACACAGCGACACTGCTGCAACATATGACTACAAACAAAGTTTTTGTTGTTTTTTATGATGTAACACCGTACGGTACGGTTAATCTTCATACAACTGCTGTGTGACTTATGTGGTGGAAATATAAAGTGACATTCCTGATTATAATCCACAACTTAAAATGAGATTATCAGCACCAAAATATGTTATTTCTAAATGCTTTTTCTCAGCTTCACGATTGAGTCGGACAGGACCAGATTGATTTACAGCATGTCAAAGTCTCTGCGACAACATCACACCGGCTTATGAAGTTTAGTCGTGAGAAGAGAAATCTGTGTTTTTCTGCTGAAAATGATTTCTTGGGTTTATTTTGTAGTAATGGTGGACACAGGAACATAACTGGAAAAAGAAAAAGAACAGAAGAGCAGAAGAGAGATTGCACACAGGCAAAAGGCTAAAACACGGGCTAAACTGTTTGTGATAATGTTTATTCCAACCCACAGTCAGCAGTTATTCTGCAGTGGTCTGTTCAAACTTGAGAATCTATTAGTAAAATGAAAAGTGAGGTTACAGTTGCTCTGCTTGGTAGATGAGCACTGGCAGGACGTAACAAGGGTTCATTACAGATACGTCCCAGAGCACCACTCTGTGAGTAGCACTAATTATAGCCAGCTACTAAACTATGGTGCAAACTTACAGTCTGCTTGTTGTTACGTTTTAAACAGTAGCTTTGCGTAACTGTTGATAAATATCTTGCCACGTTGTATCCATTAAACATTGTCTTGAACAAAGAAAAGAAGTGTTAAAAAGATTATCCGATCTCAATTCATTTTCCAATGCAAACACAACTTCTTAAGAGTCGCATCGTCACAACAGTGTGTGTGCGATTCTGGCCAAAAGTGTCACTGCAATCCACTTCAGACAGACAGACCTCAGTCCTTTTAAGCAACACATCAAAAGCAAAAAGCAACAGTTATACTAGTTTACAACTAGTTTGGTGACATGTTTCTCAATAACTATGGAAAGGAGAGGTGACACCACATGACACATCACTTCTTTAAAGATGAGAGCCTGAGCTAATACCATGCACAGTGACTGAATGACTGACTGAGCACATTTGCAGCTGCTGTGCTGGTCAGTGCTGTGGTTGAGGATGTGAACGAGAATGATGGTCTCTGTAGTTCCAAATTTTCTATCCACTACTCAGTATACCCAGTTTGTAATGTAAACAAAAATAACACACAACATCTTTTGTGTTCCATCTGAAATCAAAGAATTAATTAAAATCGTTTACTTCATAAGCAGGTCACTCCATGATTCTCCTCCCACAGCTTCCCAGAGTCTGTAAAGACACCTCCAGCCCAACGATACTTATCTTTCTTCTGTGTCAAATGATCCAATTACTTACACTCACCCAGACAGGAAATTAGGGATTTTATGTATGAAGTATTTGCCGGGGAAGGAGGCGTGAACAGGCTCCTTAATGAAGCAATCCTGCAGGAGTTCATAATGAAGATATCTGAGGATGGAGAGAATTATTGCAGCCTGACCTGCAGACCTTAAAGAGACATTTACCAATTTACCCCCCCCCCCAACACAAGCAAGCACACACACACACACACACACACACACACCGAACACAAAACAGAAGCATTGGTATTGAAAATGTATTTTAGTAATGTATGTTAGTCAAAAACAGAAATTGAATGTTATGGGAATTTTATTTTTATAAATTTTTCCATTTTGATTTTTTTGAGTTAAAGTATCATATTTATTAGATGGCACTGTTTTATCAATGAAAATAAGTAATTTTTATGTATTTTCTTCTTTTTTTTGCTTCCTGTCTTTTTTCAGTTTCAACTTTCTGTTATTCTTTGGGGTTTAAGGGAAAGGCAGGAATTGCATGTAGTTGGTGGAAAAAAAAAGTGGTCAATGCCATTTTATATATATATATATATATATATATATATATATATATATATATATATATATATATATATATATATATATATATATATATATAAAATTATTGTTATTATTAATATTTCTATTTAAATTAACATTAAAGTCAAAGTTTTGGCTACATAGTCAAGGATGTTGGTATATCAAACAGATTTTCTTTTATGACACAGAAATGCCAATCTACAAATCATTACAGCCATTAGGCCTCACAACAACAAAATACTGGGTACGAATGTGTATGTCTAAAATAGATATAAGTATGAATTTACTTTAGTTTTTTATGTATGTACAAATTTTAGATTGTACTATGGACAGAACAAAAGCTTTTCTGACTGAAGCCAATATTTTTAGAGCTCCCCCTGGTGACTGGCTGCAGTATCGTTTAGTGGTTTGTTCCTCCTTTACAAAAGATGTAATAAGGGTCAAACTAGAAGCTAAAAGAAAAAAAAAATCAAATACAATTTCTCAATGTGAGTTCCTGGTAGAAAAGTATCGAGTATCGATTCACTTTAAATCAAAAGGTACCCTGTTTAGGTACCTTAACACATCCTTGTGGCTGTGAAGGAGTGGAAGAGTGGGCGAGTTTTCATGCTGTGTATAAACACAGCTCTGCAAGGTTATATATTGAAGAAGGAATATGTTAAATTAAAAAACTTTGAGATTTTATTATTTAAAAAAATCATATTCATTTCCACATAAACATACGAAATAGGTACCTCTGAGTGCCGATACTGATTACCAGGTACCAGGCATTGGTATCATATCCTTTCAAGTGTGAAAGGTACCCATCCCTAATTAAAAGTGGGGAGAGCAGAAAAACACTTTCATTTAACATATTCAAAGCTAAACAGAACTGTTTTCAGCCAGGATTTGAACATTGTCAGAGTTGAGGCCTGTCTCACATCTTCTGGCAGACTATTCCAGATTTCAGGGTAGAGTACAAAACTGGAACGCAGCCTCACCGTGTTTAGTCCTGACTCTGGGCACCATTAGGCCCCCTTCCTGAGTTTCCCAGAGCCCGAGTTGGTCCACATGGCTCAAACATGTCAGAGATGTACTTTGGCCCTAAACCATGTGAAGACTTGAACATAAGCAGAGCTGTTTTAAAGTTTATTCACTCAGCAACAGGTAGCCAGTGCAGAGACCTGAGCGCTGGACTTACATGGTCATATTTCCTGGTTCTGGTCAGGACTCAAGCAGCAGCATTTTGGGTGTACTGCAGCTGTCTCACAGAGCCCAGTAAGCAGGCCGTTACAGGAGTGTAACCTGCTCGAGACAGACTCATGGATTAGTCTTTCCAAGTCAGGTTTAGACACCATTCCTTTGATTTTGGCAATGTTTTTAATGTGACCGTTAAAGTTCAGGTCTGAGTCCAATATTACCTCTGGATTACTTACCTGATTATTAACAATGAGATTGTCTGAGTTTCACCGAAGAAATTTTTTTTGCAGCCACACACTGATCTGTTTGACGCAGCGACAAAATGACTCTAGAGACCCATGTTCTGTCCTTGCCATCACTGATATGTAGATCTGAGTGTCATCCACATAGTTGTGGTAGGACACATTAATAGAAGCGTGTACAAATTGAACGATAGGAGTCCCAGGATTGACCCCTGGGGGACCCCACAGGTCATAGCCATTTAGTTTGAGACACAGTTACTAACTTCCACAAAGTATGTCCTGTCCTCTAGATAAGACTTAAACCAGTTTGAAGCAGTACCAGAGATTCTTACCCAGTTTTCTTACCTCTGTTATAAGATCACATGGTCAACTGTGTCAAAGGCAGCACTCAGGTCCAGCAGAACTAAGTCTGAAAATTCTCTTTTAGATCTTAAAAATAGTCATGATCGATAGAAGTGTTGACAAACACAGACTCCTGCAACATTTTCTACTGGATCAGCAGAAATAAGGAAAAACTTATACACAACATAATTGAGCTATCTGCTTCAATTTAACATAAGAATCTGCTCTTTTGTTAGCTGTGTCCACCTGAGAGATATTTGCAATTTATAAGTAAGTTAACTGCATAGTTAAGTACGATGTCAAGCTACCTGTCAGATTGCTTCTTTGGTTCCACATGCTGTGTGTCAAATACTGTAATAGATAATCTTAAATATAACTGTGAAGATGAAAAACACTCATGTCTCATGAGACATAAGTTTATATTACAGTCTCTTTCCTAAGATTTTATTTCTAAATAGCAGATAAAATCACAAAGATTTACAATGGATTATATAAAGGTATCCACACCTTTTCTTTGACTCCTTCAAATGTTTAGCATTGTTATCAAACAAAAAATCTTTATAAAATCATTGTCCACTAAGACACAAAAGAGAGGTTCCAAGACTTTGCACCATGCAGTAGATTTTGAGGCTTCACTAATAAGCCATCCCCCTGATTTTAAATCCAGCTGTAGGAGTATGTTACACGTTCAGCACATCTCAGCTGGAGTCATTACATTTCTCAGCTTTTATATTTTCTTCACAACAAGCAGAGGGTAATCGCTTCATTCTAAGTGGAATATATTTATCCTTCACAAATGTCAAACTGTTGTTGTCACAGAGCTGTTGCTACAACAGCCACAGTGTGTGGCAGCTGAAGGCCCCATGGGCATACCGCACAATCACACAAATGCACAGGCATGGAAACAGCCAGGCATGCCCACACACACACGACGCAAACACACCTGTAAACATATACGGTGCGCTGGTATGTCAGCGTCTGTCTCCTCCTCTCATCACATCCGTATGCACATCTCCTCCTCCTTCCTCAGCTTCCACCCCACCCTCCAATCCACATGCGCAGCCTCCCCCGATGTTGTGGCCTGCCCGTGACAGTAATTGAGGGAAGCTGGCCGGAACAGTGTGAAGATGGGGGGAGGAAAAAAAGGAAGGAAAGGAGGAGAGAGATGAGAAGAGAAAGGGAGGGGGAAGCATTCATCTGAGACCCATGGATGTGGAATGGCATATTACAGGTCTAATGTGTAATTAGATAGATAGGGAATAAGGTCAGTGTGCTCTGAGAGGAGATGGATCTCTGTCAGCACAGTGCCATCTAGTGGTACAGAGTGGGACTAAAGAAGCCTTATGAGGAGTGGAAGGGTTAGCAAGGATCAATGATTTCAGCCATATTTTTGTTATACTTATAGATTTTTTTTTTAAGGCCAGCTCATTTGAAACTTTGAAGACTTTTCACCAGCAAGATCATTTGTTTGGATGGGCTGAACTGAAGTGATGCTTTCTTGTTTGAAGGCCAGAAAGTCAGAGACACAAACTTAACAGTAACAGGTGGGTTCACCTTGTGATTGTACTTTATGTGCGTCCTTCTGCGATAACACTCGTGTTTACCCTAAGGACAGATGAAGGCCTCCCCTCACTGCTTCCTGACAACAGGTGTTTGGTCCAGACCTCTTGGAGACAGAAAGATCACATGACAGGAAGCAATTAAAGCTGCTGGGCCAGAAGTAAACAGAGAGATTACCATCCTTGGTGCAGGGCGATGTTCTCAGCCTACATTTAAAAGACCCATGTTATATATATTTATATACTTTCAGGAGTTTTTATGCAAAAGTAAGGATGATATTTCTGAGGATGTTAAACAAAAGTTAGTAGCATACAGGTATGTGTTTTATAGATTCCTTTCTTAGAAGTTAAAGTATTGTGTCAAATAGGGCACAAAATAAAATTAATTAATTAATCAGCAGTTCAAACAACAACAACACACACACAAAAAAACAATACAGTGTTGGCATAGGAAAGATATGATATGATAAACGGTCACTACTTAGTGTAATATTGCATTCCCATTTACAATAATGTACTCAACTTAATTTATAAAGATTATGTTTTTCCTCTTTGAAATCAATATTTAAAAAAAAAAAATTAAGTGACGAAGCTGATTATGAGAAATATTCAGTTTTTAAATGACCAAACTTGGAAGCTCTGGGGTCTCTACAGTGCTGCTGGAAGAAGAAAAACAGTTTGAAGGTGTCGTTTTAACTGGATCTGACAAAATGTGAGATGTTTTTAGGAATTCTTTAATTATACAATGATAGTACAACGAAAGAGCACAAAAAAGGTGAACCTGTAATAACACATTCTTACTTTTATTCTAAAATAACATGCAAAAGAAATAAAGAACCAAAGATGGAAGAAAATTATTGCTAAAATAATTCTGGCCTGCCTTTCACTCTACTGTTAACACACAAATAAAGGACACCTAGCTTATTTACATGTAACTTTAAGATATATGAGTGTGCAATCTTATTCAAATTAGTGTGTGTGTGTGTGTGTGTGTGTGTGTGTGTGTGTGTGTGTGTGTGTGTGTGTGTGTGTGTGTGTGTGTGTGTGTGTGTGTGTGTGTGTGTGTGCGCACGCGCATGTCCACATCAGCACACACCTCTATCGTTCTATTACATGGGCCAGTGACTGCGCCATCTCTCCAGTTTCACCCCTCTGCTCTCCCAGACGTCTCATATTGCCCGGAGGGATGGTGTTGATGTGTGTGGGGGGTGAGAGGGGGAGGTGGTGGGGAGGCGGTGGAGGACTACACATATTATCTGTCTGAGAGCAGCTCAAACCACACGGCCACAGCCTTTATCTCCTCTCTGCTGACTTCTACATCTAACATTTGCTCCTAAAAAAATCTCACATTTCATTTTTTTCTTGCAGACTGGCAAGTAATCATTTTGACGGGCACTCAGACTGCATGAATGGAAGCAGAGCTGAGAGGCGTCAGTGTTAGACTTTCTTACTAGCTCAGGGTGGAATACTATACAATGATTGTAAACAAAGTAAAACGCATTGGCAACTACTTTGCAGAAGGCAGGAAAAGCCACAAGTGCTATTTGTCAGTTTCAATTGCCATAAAAATAACTCCCACTTTTATTTGAGGATTTGGATTAATACCTGAATAACACCTTTAGCCATAACAGAACAGCAAATATAAAAAATCTTGTACAGGTGAAAAATAGCACAGACATTTTCTCACACGAAGCCAGGCGTCCCAAATTTAATATAGAGGCCACTCTGCCCCCTTGTGGTGACAACATTAAATCACATCAACAGAAAGCAGCAGCAACTGAACTGATCCACCAAAGTAAGTTTAATATATTTTTCAACAAAGATGTGGGATATCATATGTTATGAGATTTTCAAGCTTCATACATATGACATGGAAATAATTGTGCTGTCACTTAAAATGTATTTATGAAAAGATGAATTAACTCCTTTAATTTCTGTTCTTTTGTGATAATACATTTGCATAATCTTTTTCAAGAATGTTTAACTTCAAGCCCAAACCAACAAAAAGTTAGAGTGATATGTTGATAAAAAACGATTTCAATGGTTTGCAAATTATTGAAAGACTTTAATTAATTCTAACCACAGATAACACAGGTTGTGTAAAAACAGGCTAGTCCATCAAAACATCAGTGATCTGCTTGTAGGAAAACTTCATCCATTTTCCCATGATGCACTAAGTCAATGCAGAATGACACTGGCAAACAGCTGCTCACAACTTCAAAAAATGAGGAAGTAAATGTTTACAATGAGAGAGGCCACACCTCAATCTATGATCAGAATGGAAGTATTGAGGGACTTTTCTGTGTGTGTGTGTGTGTCCAATCAAATTGTGTTACAAGATGCAAAGAGCAGAAAGCCTCAACAGACCTTTTTTGTAAAAAGAAAGAAAAAAAATCAAGGCCAAGATTGGTGTTTGGCCTGGCTAAGTCTTGCATCATGGTTTTTCAGACTCACACTTGACTGTCAGGGTTATTTTTCCAGCACAGAAATGATCTCGTCTAGATAAATGTCTGAACAGTCGTTTGATGTCTCTATCAAACAATAAGGAGTGAAAAGGGGTCAGCAACTGGTGCAGCCAATTTAAAATGCATTTCAAAAATTGGGAATGTGATGATTAAGTCTTGATTCTGAAGGTTACAGACAAAGGTATGCACCGGTATGTGACTTGTTGACTCTGAGCTAAATACTAATCATTCTTATTCCCTTCAGCTCAGGCCCACAACATTCTTTGGTTGTGGTTTGATCGTCTCCGATTTAAAGAGAAGATGACGCACACTCTATCCACCAGACACAGGCACAAGACTAAAAGCATGACCTTTGGGCATGGATTGAAAATTGTGGTACCACAGAGCCGTTTATAAAAGGTAAGCGTGGATTGCTGGCAGTAAAATAATAACCATAAAGATGATTACAACTTAAAATGTAATGACAGAGGCATTTTATACTCATAAACACAGGCTCTTATCAAAAAAACAAAGTCCTGTCCATGAATATATGACATGTCACCATAATAGGATCAATCTTAAGGTTCAAAGTACATTTAAATGCAACTGATGTGCGATATAACCATATCATGTGGTGTTGTTTTCAGGCTGGTACCTTTCTCTTTCTGTTTGTGTTGTAGTGTCTAAGAATCTGCAGTGACAAAACAAGGCCACCAACTACTACAGCCTGTATCAGATTCCAATCTAAAGACCTAGAAATAAGAGAAAAATGCATGAGGGTAACAAGGTAGACAAAAATAATTAGAAATTTAACACAAATGGGTTTTCAAAGTGGATCAAAAACATCTTGATGCTTAAATTTGATGTTTAAATTTTACCTCCTCTTGTGAACGAAACTGTTTCATTTGCAAGGGTCTAAGTCTTTTAAATATAATATAAGAGTGCCCACAAGGTTAAGGTAACGTTTGGGTGCACTGATGGTGTTTATGGCGTTTGTAGGCCCTAAAAGCAGCTGCCTCGCCATTTAAATTTAATCAATCTTTCATGTCTGTAAGGATCACACAGCTCTGAAAATGCAATGAGTAATCAGCCGAAATCCATTCAGCAAACGCCCCATCGCCCACTCACTCAGCTGCAAACACACAGGAAGTCAGTAGGCAGAGCGTCTGAGCAAAACTGGATTTCTGTGAAGCAGATGATTTTATCTGAGCTAGGAGCAGAGTCCTTTTTCTGATCATTATAAGCAGCTGACAGCAGTGTCAACAAAGTTAACTCATCTGCTTCATCTCAACTTCAATCAGAGCAGATTTCTTCAGTCTCTGTTCTGTAAATGGCAAAATGCATCTGCTGTTATATACAGTGTGTCTGATAGCTGGTCGTCAGTCGACAGCATTCTGACCCAGCTTACTGTTTCCATTGTCATTATTTATTTTATTAGAGCCAATATGTCAAAGTTTTTAGGCCACCCACACGTCGCTGAAAGCAGACATGGCTTGCTTTGCAGGAGAACATCTGGGGTGAAGTTTCAATGCACTACCAAACCTACACACCTTTAAACCATTTTAAAGGGGCTGTGAGGAGTTTGAAAGGGATCTTGAAAAAAGCTTCCTTCTAGACATATGCTTGATCGTGATCCACACTTAAAAATGAGATTACAGGTTATAGTCCAGGACCAGACTGATTTACAGCATGTCTAGGTCTCTATGACAAAAATGAAAAGTGGGTTATGTTAGCTCAGTTTGGTAGATGTAAATGTAAATGGAATGGTGCTTTATTTATACAGCCCTTTACAACCACCCATTAGTGAACTAAAGTGCTTTACAATAGATAGTATAGATGGTATATAAAAACAATTTTTAAAAAAAACAATACGTAAAAACAATAACTATTACAACAAAAGCAATAGAATAAAACAAAATAGAAAAGAATAAAATTGTCACTACGCTAATGGGTATTAAAAGCCATCGTAAGTAAATATGTTTTCAGTTTGGATTTAAAATGGCACAGGTCAGAGATGGGATGCATGTCGGCAGGGAGCTTGTTCCAGAGCCTGGGTGCTGCTACTGAAAAAGTTCGGTCACCCCAGTGTTTGCTTCTTGACCTGGGCACTTCCTATTAAAGCTGGTATGACAATCTCAGCGCTTTTCCATGTACACAGACAGTTGAAATCTCTGGTAAATAAGAAGGAGCCAAGCCTTAAAAGTTTAAAATCAATCCTAATCCTAGATGGCTGGCAGGACATAGCTGACCAGAATTTCCTAACATTACACATCACTGACAGAGCACCGGACTGCCAGCTGCACTAAATATAAACAGCTATTTAACTTATTATAAACTGACAGTGTTATCTTGTTGTCATGTTAGCCTACAGATATGTTGGAGCACCGTGCTGCAGATGTCGCTAACATATAGCCAGCTGCAACAACGTGCTTGATGTCATGTTGCAAACCATAGCGCTACATAACTGTACCGATAAGTCCCTTACCTTGGCACGTTGTATCCACTAACAAGTTGTCTTGAACAAAGAAAAATTGTTTCAATTTGATCTCCATTTAATTCCCAAACAAACCCACGCCTCACTAAGAGTAATTCACGACAGTGTTCGGAGACTCCAGGCCAGAAGATGGCGAGGGAGTGCAGCTAAAACAGATCCACCTCATAGCATCTCTTACTGACATTGTTGGTGTGAGTTAGTGAGCGCTAAAAAAAATGTAAAGACATCACTATTTGTGGCAAATAGTCTTGTCATTAGGTTGATTTCAAATTCAAGAGAGAATCATTACATTATTTTAGATAGCTGAAAACTACTTAATATTAATAAACTGACTCGGGCTACACAAATCAGATTAGTAGCATTTTGAGCATTGATTACACTTTAGACTGTAAAACATACGGACAGAGTTTCTGTGATGTCACCCACTTGTTTCTGCTACAGAGTTTTGAAGTTATTCTTTGACAGATGCCATGTTGGAAATGCTGAAATCAAACAAACAATATCAAGACGAGGTAAAGAGGCGGGTCTCTAGCATCTCTACCAACGGCTACCGAGTGCCCACCTGTCAGACAAGTCAGCCAAACCATTCATATTGTAGGTTTCATCACTGTGAAGATAATTTATATATAAAGTTTATATATGAAAAAAGAAATTGTTCCATATTTTTAGACTGGAGGTTGCCGCTGTGATTACACACTACTCTTGATGCTTGTTATGGCAAGGGCTTTCTGTCATGGAAATACCAGCGTTTTTCTATCCCCAATGTAATGGACAAGAAAAAAACAGTGAACTGTATGTGAAAGGAAAGAGAGGAAAACTTTGTCCACTGCCAATAATGTGTGGGGGTTCTAATCTCATAGAGTTTACAACACGCTAAAATTGAGCTAGCTGCCTGCCAGAAAGTGCAGTGCTGCTAATGCTGGTGATACAGACAAAGCTCATGTTAGCTCAGCAGACCAGAGAATCCAAAGCATCCCAAAAGCCAAAACTCAATTTCAGCTCAACACAGAGCCCACTCTGACAAGAAAGTTGACTTTAGTTTTATTAATAATTTTTTTCTGAACAATCTGAAAAGCGGATGTTACTCTTGGTTTTAAAAACTTAAATGGGAAGAAACTTTGTCAGATTAGCAGCATAACTTATGTTGAATACTTGCTGTATGACCCAAGCCTTAATATAGATCTTATGAAAGCATTACTCACATTTTGGAGGGAGTTGTGTAACACTTAGTAGCGGCTATTTTCAATTCAATGATCAGTGACTCAAGCCCAGCATGATTAACACTAGGAGAGTTCTGCTGAGTTTGCACATGTGTAAAGGATTGGGAACAATTTTACAATGACTTTGAGTTTTCTGAACATCAGATTAAGGGAGATATTACACATTCATGTCATCAAATCATCATTATTTGTTTATCATTTGCCTGGGCAGACAAGACTTCTGCATTGTTTTCAATCGATTTTTCAAATTGTCCATTTTTTTCCTCCCATCATGTATCCACAAACGCTCTACATCCTCATCAGGTACAACACACTCAATCTTGTGTTTGGTATTAAATCACAAATGCGACCAAATGTATCCAGAAGCTGTCTTTTTTCTTTCTTCCCAACACAAAATTTGCTTGTTGTTAAGTACAACGTGTTCAAGACGCCAGCAGAGAGAGCTTAGAAGAGCTAACAGCTAGCCAATTTACGATACTTAAAGGCTGTAAATATATTTTCTTCTGACATGCACCAAACGAGAATCATCAAAGGACAATAAAACGGATCCTTGGAGGTGGTGAGAATTTGTTCCACATCATCTATTGGATATGTGATTATTATTTTTTTTCCTTCTATTTTTTATAAAAAGGGAAACAATGATGTCACATGTTTTCTAAGTGAAAATGGAATTTTTCTTTCTTTTTCAAAGCATCAATGTAAAGTGTTTTCACAACATTTTATTTTAAATTTCCACTTATTTACATTTTGGACTTTTTAAGTAATCAAAAACAAGTTAGGTCAAACACAAGACTGGGGAAGAAAAGGCTTATTTCATCTTATTTTACTTTATTTTATTTTGTTTTATAATTAAGCTCAAGGTTTTCAATGTGGATGACTGATCACAAGAAAAACCATAAACCACAAATGTAACTAAAACATACTGACACCACAGGTAAGTCAAGGAAAATAAAATAAAAGGTGAGCTGTTGGCTGTTTAAAAAGACTGATCGGTCAGTAACATTTAACAAGTTACAAGAGAGGTTCAGTTTCCCCTTTTGAAAATACAGTTTGTTTTTTGCATCTAAATGAATGATGAAAAGTATGAAGGTACTTCCACTTGTTCATAAACAGCTTATCTCCTGTAGTCAGTAGTTCAGTTTATGTGTGCGTATCTAAGGGTGTGTGCACTTATCACTCTGATAATGAGGTGGAATGATGTCACCTCCTACCCTCTGGTTAATCATTATCCCAGCATGGAAGTACTCAAATGCAGCATTTATTCACCAGGCTGTTGGTGTTTTCATCCTGTCCACACCCTGGAAAGGCAAAGCGTGTAGAGTGACAGAAGAGTACATTTCAGTATCTCCAGATAGAACAAAAACCATTCAGTGATTACAAAACTGTGTTTCAGTTTTATACAGTAGGTTAATTCCCCTCTCTGTATTTCTCAGAAAGTGGCCCAGTAGCTGGAGACAGTCAAACATATGTGGGTGGCTGTTCTTGTGAGTGTATTAGCGCACATGAAAAGATAATGGAAGAGGAAGAAAAGCCTGCCTACACGAACTTCCATCCCTCTGACCATGCTCTGCTTTGCTTCAGTAGAAGAGAGCAAGAAAATATTGCTGACACATGTATGCGTGTGCAAGTATGATTTATTGTGCCAAGAAAAAGTGTGGTTGACCAGTCGAAATTAAGGGTTGCATTTTCAGCACATCAGTCAATACATACAAGTTTACAACAACAACACCAACAACACCCTAGACTTGGTTTTTACATATGGACTAAACCTGGACATCACTGTCTCAGAAGAGCTGCCTGAGACTGATCACTACTGTAACCTCTTTAAGGTGTCCCTTAACACTAACTGCACTGTCAGTAAGCATGTTATATGCTCACGTATGTTAAATGATCTCCCTGTTAATAAATTTGCTTCTGCTCATAACAGGTACTCGGAGCTGCTTTCCATTACTTTCCATTCCACAGAGACAGCACTTCATCTGGTGTCTAACAACATCATAATGGCCTCCAACAGCAACACTGGCAAATCTGCTCCACCTTAGCTTTCCATACAGCTGATCATCAGATCATGCTGGAAAGGCTTCGTGACCACATAGGTATTCCCAGCAGTGCTCTTAACTGGTTTGCTTCCTACCTCCTTCCTACCTGACAGAAATTTCTCTGTTGCTGCTGGCACTTACACCTCTGAGACGGTCCCTTTATCATGGGGTGTGCCTCAGGGGTTAGGTATAATTTGACCTAACACTAGTTAGGTCAAATTATACTTTTCATTTTATATGATACCTCTTGACAACATTATCAATGGGTTTGATGGCATCTCTTATTATTAGTATGCTGATGACAGTCAGTTGTATTATTCCTTTAATCCTGATGGTACCGACAATCTGAACATAATGCATGACTGTCTGTTTGCAATGACTGGTTGAGTAATGACTTCCTTCAGCTTAATGATGCAAAGACTGAATTCAAATGTTTGCTCTAGCCTGAGAAATCTTGGGGTTATTTTGACAAGGCCATGCACTTTGCTTGACACATCTTTACCTTGACCAGTACTTGCTTTTTCCACCCTAAGAATATCTCAAACTGAGTTCTGTTGTATTACATACCGAATAAGAAATGATTATTCATGTCTTTGTGTCATCACGCCTCTCTGTTTCAGTGTCTCAGCAAAACTTTTATTGATCAGCTCCTTGAAATGCTGCTGCTAGGCTCCCAATTAAGACAGCTACAGGATCCAGTTTAAAGTGCTTGTTTTAACTTTTAGAGCCATACAGGGTCAGGCACCTGAGTAATTGTCTGAGCAGCTTCAGGTGTATACTCCTGGCGGGACACTTAGGTCTGCAGGTCACAACCTGTTGACTTGTGGAGACCATGTCTTTGGGTCAGAGGAACGCTCTCCCACCGGACCCTGAGAACCACAACATCTGTCATCAATTTTAAAAGGACCTTAAAACTTATTTGCTAATTTTTTTTGCTGCCAGTGTGTTTTTTTTTTTTTTTAACTCGGTGCTGGTTTGAATGTAATAATGACCGCTGTCTTAATTCTGTAAAGCACTTTGTGAGCTTTCTCCGTGAAAGGTGCTATTCAAATATGATTTACCTACTTACACAAAGTATTATTTTCCACAGGAAGTATATGAATATGAACTATATTTAGAAATGTGACTTGATTTAACCTTTTCACAAGAGTGAAAAAAAATTGCCACAAGGGATTGCAATTTAACCAAGAGTAATTATTTATAGATTGTGTCTCCTGATCTCTCCGGAAGAAGAAAAAATTGGATTTGTTGGGATGTGCCTCCTTTCAATGGAGTATTTGTTGTGGCTTTAAGAAAAGAGAAATCAGTGAGACTAAGGCCATGAGTGAGCTTGTAAACATCTTCCACTAAAGAGCTGATTTTTTTTTTCTTACAACCAGTAAAATTTTAATACAAGATCACAAATTGTCTACCAGCCAGCGTGGCTGTAGAGCATCAGCTAGCTGTTACTGGGTAACAGCATACCCTATTGATATATACAGTATAGATTGTCCAGAATACGTGAATAACAATATGGTACTAAGCAGGAAACTCATCTTAAGTATCATCATTGTGCAAAATTGCTGAGTACAAAGGCAAGCAAAAAACATGTGGGCAAACATGATATCAGTGATTTTCAAAAGGCTTGAAAAGTATTAATTCTATTGTTATTGTTATTGTTATTGTTATTGTTATTATTATTATTTTTATTGATTCTATTCTATCTCTGACAGCTGGCTTTCCTCCACAAGCTAAATAATTACAGGCTTCATCAGCAGAATTGACCTGACAAATGCTTTTTGTCGTTGCACAATAATTCATACATTCATTCATTTTATTCCTTTTACAGTAGATGGTTTCCTTCCCCTTTCTACTGCTTCACACAGAGAGTGGCCCAGTGACTGGATACAGTCATACATGTGTGGGTGTAGGTTGTGCTTATTAGCGCACATAAGAAGATAAAGGAAGGAAAAGAAAAGCCTGACTAGTCTAACCTTCCTACTTCCGACCACGCTTTGCTCTCACAAGAAAATATTTGTTCCCTACACACTCTCAAATAGCACACCCAGTTTTTATGTGTGTGTGTGTGTGTTAAAAGAATGGACAAAAGCAGAGCGAAAAATGAAGAACTAAACCAGTGGACCAACCAGCCTAGACCGTGACATTTTTCAGCTACGATCAACAGGAACAGTGAGTGATGCAATAGATGAAGGGTAAAGCACAGATTGAGCTGCACAGTAATTTCCCACAGTTCACCATTCACACAGTTAATTCACAGGGTTTCCTGTGCCTACAAAAACGTGGTCGTCAAAACTTTGTCTAGGTTTCACGCCTCTGACTTTTTATTTAATCAGATTGTTGTTGAAGTGAGGTCATTTACAAGGAATATATACATGTTGATTCACTGAAGATAAATGTGATGAAAAAGTCTTTTTTTTGTTTAAAGAATAAGGTGAAAGTTGTATTTTTCTGCTACGTCAAACTTTGTAAGCATCAGGATTATGGGCCAGAAATGTACCAATGTAATGAAGCCAGTGTGTTAACAACAGCCACTTGTATTTGCATCACTGTGTAAGTCAGTAGATGCAACCAGAGATTGCAAGGAGTTTAATTGATAAAAGAGTGCAGAGGTGGTGGTTGATTCAGAATTTCAAGTGAAAAGACATGGCCTAAAAATTATGAAATGTATCCACAACTGTATTTTTTTTTTTGGAGCAAACATGTCTGTGCATTTTTTTTTCATGGGGGGTTGAGGGAAGTTTTAGGGAGATAAAACAATATCTCTTTTGTTAAAATAGAGCATGAAGAGCAAAGCTACCTTTAAAGTTTTTATGAGCACGATAATGACAGGCTTCCTTTTCCTGAGAAGGGACAACACATCTAACCCTGGCATTGAAACATCCTGTGCCGTGCCATTGTCTTACTTCAAATTAGTAAGAGCATGTCAAATTGAAGATGTCTACAGAAAGCTGAAACCACTTCAGTCACTAAGAGCCTGAATCTATTGGTACAAAAAAGCCAGTTAACCTTTCCGATGTGATTTGGGGGGCAAAGAACTATGTGTCGGTGGCGTTCTCCAAGCTTGATCACCTTAGGCCCACTTACATGTCATCTACTCAATCAACTAATAACACAATCTCAGGCACATGTCCAGCAAGCACCAACAGCTGTGTGTGGCTGTTACACTGTGGGTCTATTTTTGCTGGAGGTCACTGCAGAAATGCGTCAATCTCTGCTGAGCAGATCATAACAAACAGGAAATCAGAGATGATAACATTCGGAGTATCCTGTCATTTCAAAATTAAGTGTCCTGGCTCCCAATCATAAATCCCGATTGTTAAAATTTACATGAACACAGGAAGTGTAGTTTGCTGTATCACAACAGAAATGCTACACTTTATTAATATTTTATTGCATTTGAAAGGCTTAACTGTGTTTTAATTTTTATACTGGTGGTTAATTTTGTCTCAAAATAATACTATCAATAATATCGTAGATCGTCAGTAATTGTGGGACAATATATCTTCCAGCAAAATTTCTAATTGGCCCAGGACAAGGCGTGATTCCTGCAGGAATATGTGGTGCTGCACAAGCCCCAAAATCACAGCACGGTGCTGGGCTACATCCCAAGGCTGAGTCAAAATATCACAATATATCGTGACATGGCCTAAAAAATCAAGATATGGATAAAATGCCATATCGCTCAGCCCTACTTTCCATAGTGCTTGACATTTGATGCCCTGAATGAATGTTCCACTTGAGGCAGGCAAATGTGTATCAAAATATCCCAACAACAGCACAAACCTCCAGAGGATATTAGATGTGTCACTACCATTTATGCTCAGAACATAGGCTAATTCACCATTAGGTTTGTGAACCTTTTTTTCAAAATTGACTTAAATGAATCTCCTATTTGCAATTGAAAAACCTGAATTCAAACTTAATGCATCACAAATAACAGCAACGGGGGTAGACAACCATTTTTTAAGGCAGAAATTTTCAGAGATTAAGCTCAGTCTCATACTGATTTGTCAAGAGACTCTTTGAATCCAATACAAGTCATGGTGTGAATGTTAAAAAGGAGGAATTGCTTCTGCGTGTAAATACTTTTCTTATACACAAAATTGCATCCCTCACATTTGCAGAATCCTGCAGAAAGTCCAAAGTCATAAATACAAAACAATAAACAAACACATGTAGATTAGTTCAGAGATAATACAGGAGTATTTGGACTGTTGAGCCCACATCCTCTAAGATATGGCTTTTACTTTGCTAAAGCTACAAGGGATTAAAAAAATCTGTGCCAGCTTTGTAAGACAAACATAAAAATGGCTAATTAAAGGTGTTTCTCCTCCTTAGTAAAGTGCATAAAGCTCCTACATACTTTGAGAAACAAGCGGCATGAGCAAAGAAGAAGGAATGTCAGACTAACTACATATTAAAGTCGAATGAATGGATGATTATGTGGGTATTAAAAGGTAAACTCTGCTGTAACACAAACTCCTCCCCTCCCGTCTGGGAGTTGAACCTCTGCTTATTGAAAGTGTCCAGACAAGACAACTTCAAAGTAAAACTCCAGACATAAAAAAAGCTTTATCAGCAATACAGCATACTAAGTTGTGTGTGTTTAACCTCAGTCATGGTTTGTGATGTGCCTTTGATGTACGGTGCTGTCTGCAGCTAGTGCTGGTTCAAAGTATGGGTCATTTAAGGACACATGAGTCAAACCATAACAGAAAACTTGACTGAAACGTTGTGCAATGTAGCCTAAACATAGAAATTGATGTTAATATTGATCATTTAATTATCAGTGAAGTGTGAGAAAAGGCTATGACACATAGCATCTGGCTGATGCAAAGAACAGGACAATGTGAAAGGCCAAAGTATGAGGGGTGGAGTCTCTACTCATCAGAGCACGGTGAAATACCACAGATTGTGTTGAATCTTTAAAAGGAATGAGAGGCTATCTATAAACCTGGCGTGTCGTTTTATGAGGTTGTGATAATTTTACACTTTTTTGGGAGGATCTGCTGAGAAGAAGCTAAAGTCAACTTGTTTTACACTATATGGCTTGGTTTTTAAAAATTGCTTTAAAAACATAAATGTTTAATAAACACACCAACAAACTTCTTAGAAATGAGAAAATAAAACAGTAAAAAGGAAAAAAGATCAGATGAGATGTGCCAAGTGTTGGATCATAAGCACAGAGGGTTTGAGCAATCGAAGACGTGGACAATGAAACCATTTAAAAGAAGTAATAAACGGGGGATTTCAAATGAACACTCAGCAGGAGGTGATTTCACTCACCAAGAATCAGGTGTTCCCCCGCGTGCTGTGATTTGTTTTGCACCACTTTGTCGAAGTAGTTCAGTATCAAGTGTAAATACAAAGAAATAGGAAATAAAAAATATGCCTTGTAGATCAAGGTAAAGTTCCATTCATTCTTCAGCAGAAGTCTCGTATTGTAACTAGGCTGCAAACTGTCCCTCAGAGGAGGTTCTGTGAGAAAGAAACATGTAAGACAGATTACGATAATGCCCACATGACTATTGACCACTTTTCTCCAAACTAAACTGCTAAATTTAGCAACACAGAGGAGGACTTTCCTCAGAAAGCATTTTTGTTGACCAGAAAAACGTTCCAAATGCACTGATGTAATGATGTTAAGCCCTTCAAAGAAAAACCGCCAACTCTGACATGTTTGATGATAGCCTTGGTTTGTTGTTGAAAGCAGGCTTAAATTGCCCCCTCCAAAGTCCCTGTTTTTTTACTGTGCAGTACTGTGATGTGTTTACTCTTCTATACTTTAAACAGAACATAAAAGACATGAGCCGTAACATCATTCACAGTGCCCTTTTCTCACACAGAACCCTGACACACATTAAAAACACACACAGACACACACATGTGCACAAACCCAGGGGACTTCCAGACCAACACACCTCCACCCACTCACACTCCATGGCCACAGGCTGTGAGAGACACAAGCATTCCACACAGCACTGCTCACAATAACACAGATAAAGTGAAAATTAACGCTCATGACATACACCACCACATCACATTACCACAGACTTCGATAAAGTTTATGAAGCAACTCTCCTAGAAGTGCATCAATTCTGACAATTTGTTAACTAGCTGCTGACGGGAAGTCACATGGTATTTATTAATTATTAATTCTTTGTGTCATTTTAGAGCCCTGACAGTCATTTTTTAAAGTATTTCAACTTTTTTCCACTTCTTTTTTTAACATGTCTGACAATACCAGTATTAATATAAATGCATTCAAACACTGAAACAATGTGTGCTGAAGGATACTAAGTGAACTAATACTGCCTTTAGTTGTCATTAGGAGAGGGGACCATATGAAATCATAATCCAAGCATTTTCTGAATCCTTCATTCACAAGCTGTGATGGTTCTGATAAAGTTTACAGAAATTAGCATGTGGAATTGTTTTTTATTTACATTTTGCCTCTGTCCTCATAATTTTAAAACAGTTGGTGAGAATTTAATTTCAAGGCAGCAAAATGTAACAGCCACAATATAACCCATTTCCCCTGGTAAAGCAGATGAAACACAAGCATTTTTTCTCATCTTTTTCTGAGGTTAGCTTAAATTTGCTTTGTCATCAGTTCACCTTAGCCTGGTTAAGGTGAACCAACAACAAAGCTTTATGTTTCCACCAATGCATAAATACCCAATGAAAAGGGGTTTACGCTTTAAATCTAAGTTTAAGGGTTAGTTTGCTACTTTAACACCTAAATGTTCAAAGTTCATGCCGTTCAGTGGGTGCAGGATCCACATTCAGAATCAAACTCCTTTTACCTGATTAGGCTTCATTTTTAAATTACAGCTTTGAGTTATGAAAACTAGAACTAACCTGAAAATGTTTGTGTGGTTAGACACGGACAAGTCATTTTGAAAGTATCTCTCAAAATCATTCATTCAAAGAATGGAAACAGGAACCACTGTACACAAATATGCTGACAAAAACATCTGAGATTAATCACTATCCAACATAAATCATGAGACTTGTTTATGAGTTCAGGTTTTGAAGAGATTTTATATTCACATATAAGAAGAGAGAAAAGAGAGAAAACTCAATAGGTTCTAGAAGTCATCTTGTTGTATACATAGTTGTTGTTTTTTTTACCAGGGTTACAAAAAAAATAATCCAACACTCAACAGCAGACACCTAAAAGTCACTTCGTCTGAAATAAAATGCAGACACATTTCGCATTTAGTGACCTAAATATCTCACTCGAAGCTGAGTATCATCTTAAATCATCCTGGTGACAAACCTGATGTGTTTAATTTTGCAATACAAGCAACTACTTTTCTATCAAGAGCTAACAGTCAGTCTATACATCCTCACCTACAACAACACATGTTCCATTAACTCAAGTTATATGGTCACATTACTAGCAGAATGGCAGGTTGTCTCTCTCCCATTATGACCATGTTTGTTTCTTGTAAATTCTATTCAGATGGAGATTCCTAATCAACAGTATAGTGGCTGAGCAGGTTTAACAATAGAGCATGACAGTACATTTTCACTATGACGTGTCTTGAGCTGCATTTTATAAAAAGGCACACTATATTTCTTTTAGTATGTATTTAGGACTTAAAGAAAGAACTCATTGATACACACAAACACACTGGCTGTTGTTTTTTTCCATCGTGAAGACAGACAAACTCAAATACTAGTCATTTTGTGAAAGACCTCCATTCAGGTTAGCCAATTTTTCCACAAATTTGTTAACATACCACAGCTGAAGTATGCTGACGAGTCAGCAGCCTGTTAGAGTTTTATTCATTTGGAAACCTTTGTCTCAATTTTAACAGGTTTCAAAAGAGTCAGAATACATTTCTAGATAACCGGTTGAGATCCAGTTAAAAAATTTCAATCAGTTTTCTTAAAGTTAAAGTGGGATTTTTAACATCAGGCTATAAAGCAGTGTTTTCCTAAGTATTTATCTAATCTCAGTTGTATTCTTATTTGTATGCAGCCTAACAATTTGCATAATTTAAATACGGTTTTTCTGCTGTCCGTCTCAAATAAATGAAAAAAAAATGTTGAGTTCAAAAATCCAACCGTTAATCTTCAATGTTTAACGACGGTTCACATAGTTGTCATTAAAATCATGTCGTACTGACAGCCACGGAAGAGAGAAACACTTGGATTGTTTTGAAAACTTCGTCTCAAAGGACGGTGCACTGCCATTACATTTATATAGAAAAGCAGCGTTTGTACTGAGAAAAATGTCGAGAAACACCTACCTTTTTTACTTTTTTCCTAATAAGTGAGTCACTATCTCATTGCGGGAACAAGGACACAAGAAAACAAAAATATTGAACTGTGAAGCACGTTAGAGAATGGGTGGAGGTGCGCATGCGCATAATCGTACCACTGCAGTGGGAACAGTGACGTCACCCATTGAACTAAGGCAAGCCCGGACACACACCAGCCATACGATCGTTGGACTGGGCGATGAATCGACTGCACCCCCGACCCAGACAACCGGCCGGCCGGACAAACTGATGAGCCGTGGACGGGGAAGGATTGACAACCACGCATCCACGCTGGGTTCGGAATTTTCGGCACGCGCCTCGCAGCTTGTTTTTCAACTGTTATTGTTCGTCAAAATAGGCATCAGCCTCATCACCTGTCAGAGCAATCTGTCACGTCTGTTGTTATCGCTGCAGACTGCGGGACATGGCAATGACTGCCGAGGATGAGCTGACAACTGCAGCAGCCACAGGAAACACGGAGGTTGTTGAGGAGCTTCTGCGGAAAGGAGCACAAGTTAACGGGCACAACCGTTTTGGACGCACCGCTCTACAGGTCAGTGACCAGTCGCAGGCCACAGTTAGGGGGCCAAGCTCACGCTCAAACCTGATTCATGGGCTCAGTTTAAATCATCAACAGCATCAAGTGTCACAGGGGATTGTCAATAAGAGCAGACATTATGTTTTATTCACGGAGGTCACAGAAAAATAAACGCGCCTCACAGCGACGCGCAGTGTGTTAGTGTGTGTTTTTGAATAAACCCAATCTATTTTAAACACGATAAGGCTTTCCCTTAGGAGCTTTAGGTGTTATATTATTCTTATTCAAAATCACAAATCTCACTAAAACGAAACTATACCTTTATGTTGCGTCTGAAAGGAGACATTGGAGTTATTTTCTTGGATTATGTAGCCTACTTTCGATTTGTTTCATTCAAAGTTAGAACAGTAGTCAAAGAAGAATAAAGGCTATCATAAAAGTTGCATTTAATTTTTTTCGTGAAATTGAGACGGCTTCGCGTCATGAACAGGTTATAGTGAAATGTGACAAATACCTGCAAGTTGGTCATGCTTCATTTCCATTACTCAGGATAGTATGACGAATATTGCTGGTTAAAAATCAATCAGCTTCTTCTGAACCTTTTCTCGGGCTCAATCTTAAACTATCTATAGCGATTATGTTTGATAACGTCTTTTTTTATATTGTATATACACGAGGCCCTTGATACTAGCACTGATCCAGCTATTACTGAGGGAAAAATATCTTTCGTTTTGTCAGTCACTGTAATACGACCTAATTTGTACTTAACATGATAGAGAAAAAAACTAAACTGAATCTGCCATTAGTCTTTAAAGGACTGTATCTAATCACTGACATTTAATTTGGCCTTGTAAGGTATGTGAATTCAGAGTTAATGTCATACTTTTTTTGATTCACTCAGTTAAAGTCTAAGTGAAGCCCTTATTGCAGGCCTATGCGAAATTACGCATGAACTACCTGATATGGTATCTTGACATGATGTTAATTATCCATTGCTTCATTTTCAGAGCTACAACAGCCTACACATTAAATGTAATTGTCATGCTTTTTCTAAGTTAAAACGGCTATACTAAAAAAAGTGAGGATGAAATCATATTTTTGCTCATTTGTGCAGGTATGGCTCCGTGGTTTTTAATGCGTGCACTTCAAATTGCATAGAAACCGTTTGTAATTCATAGATGTGTTTTAATGGTCGTAATCAGGTAATATCAGATTGTGACTCACGATCATGTTGTTGTGAAGGTGATGATGATGGGCAGCACGCCGGTGGCTGGGCTCCTCCTGACACACGGAGCCAATCCCAACGTGGCGGACAGCAGCACCGGGCACACCCCGCTGCACGATGCGGCCAGGACGGGCTTCCTGGACACCGTACAGCTGCTGGTGCAATTCAGTGCAAACCCACAAGCAGTTGACAAAGCTAACTGCCGACCTGTAGATTTGGCTATAAAACACGGACATAAAGATGTGGTGGATTTTCTGGATTCTCTTGAAAATACTCAGTGACGCTTTGATGAGCCTGATAAATCCTCTGCTGCTCGTTCTGACTGTGGACTCAGGGCCCAGAGAAACGGGGCCTTTACGGGGCCTGCTGTTTCAATCACACGGACTGTTCAGCTTTTAAATGTTTTTTTATTTATTCTTTTCTTTTATTTGTATGTCTTTATTTTATTATCAACGAATTCGGGTCCTTATTTTGGCGCAAGCTCACCGTTTGGACAAATAACGCGATCAGTTTGTCCTCCCACTGTTTTATGAAAACTCCCCGATAAGCTCACATGGTATCCCTGTGTTTATAGTACAGTATTTTTGCATAATACTGCACTTACGAAATTGGAAATGTGTTTTTTTAATAATGTGATTTCCGTATAATCATTTTGTAAAATCCATCTTTGATAGCCTTAAAATGTTTTGCACACTTGAATAGGATGCACTTTTCCTTCTTCGTCTTTTATTCTGTAGGGGCTTTAAGTCCCATTTCCTGTTTGTAAGAAGTATTCTCAGATCTAATCTCAGAGATAAAATGTAATTTATTCGTTTTTCAGGTGCCGTTTTTTATGGCTGTTCTTTTTAGGCTGAAAGATGAATTACTTATTGGTACCAAAATAAATGTTTAAAAACTGTGTGACTGTGCATTTAAATGTAGTTGGGATTATAATAGTTTGAGTATGCTTTACCTGAAGCCTTTTATCAAACCTATCAGAGAGATAAAGGTTAGGGAAAAATGTGTAAACCAACACTGAATGGGAAGCAACATACAGGACAATTCTGCCCCTCTGGTTGTACAAAGAGTTTACATATTAAACATGCCAATAAGATTGAAGTTGATGGAATTCAACACAATATTTCTGGTGAAAGTTGAGGGGCAATTTCCAGGAAATACATTAATAAATCATGCAAGTATGCATTTTTATTACTGTTTATGCAACAAGAAAGATCTTTTATTTTTAAGGAGAGAGAAAAACAACTCACTAAGCAGGGGGTTTTGACTGCAAAGAAGTTCATCTGGCAGAAGAGTAAAGATTGTTCACATTAAAAGGGTTTCTATAGAATACTTCGCATGTATATCTTAAAGATATACATTATCTTCTAGGGAATAAGTTGAGTTGAGCAGTCTTTTAAAAAAGGAATGCTTTTTTAAGTCCTTAAAACTTGACAAGTCATAAACTCCCATTTCACTCAAAGGTTTGGATTCATGCAAAATATGTCTCAATACGTTTCCTAAGTGACATCAGCCAATATACATGACTATCATTCTTTTGAACACACACTCCGGACTGAAATCAGGGAACATCAAATGCACCTGTCTTTTATTTTCACTTTTAATTTCCTTTAAATTCTTTTCTTAAAGCATTCCAGTCTTTTGAACATGGTGATGCGTGTGTGCCACCTGTCATCTCTCTGAATGTTTTTATTCACCATTATGTTAAATGTTACCTCTTAATCTTGTAAGAAAAAACACAATTTGATCTTAATGCTTTTAACCAAAAACTCAAAAACATGACTTAAGACTTCCATACTTTTATTTGGATATGTATGCTGCATCATGCATTCATGTTTAGACAGGCAACAAGGTAGAAAAAAAACAATTGACCAAATATTTTCAGATACCGAGCAATGTGACTGGGTTCAGCTGAGGCAAACGTGGTGATAAATGGTCCATTACTGCTACAATATACTTCACCCATAGCTTTATTAAAAAAATCCTAATAAATTTGTTAGGATATTAAATCATCATTGGTTAAAAGGATAGTTGCTTGAAGTTAAAAAATTGTTGGTTAGTATGACTTTCCTAAGTGAACTGTTCAGAGGAGGTCAAACAGGCATATTACTGACATTAACTTGGAAGGACTGATAAATATGGTAGATACAAAGTTTAACACTAAATGTGACCAAGGCATTCAGTATCCCTGTGCTGCACTTAAAGAAATTTACTATACACTGCTTAAACAGTTATAAAGATACCAAGGCCACAGATTTGAAACACTGGAACCAGAAATGTGTCTCCCCAAAAATAGCATGTAGTTTAATCTCAGAAGACCTAATCTCTGTTAATTTTGTGAACCATTAAGACTCAAGGAGAGTTACAGAGGACTTCTGCTGGAAAAAAATCTCTTAACAGTGTGAGAGAAAAAAAAATGTGGACCATGACTTAGTGTGAGGACTGAGAGTGGAGTGTGCTTTGGTTAGAAGAAAATAGTACAGTGAAACTCCAGCTGAAGACAGTACGTGCATTACTCATGCGAGGCACTTTCTTGTTGTTCACTGAAGAGGCAGAAGTGAGTCTGCCGTCCGTGTCCGTGCCAAAAGGGTGTTAGATCCTTGTCCATTTCTACGTCCTTGTGTGCGGCACACCTAGTGTTTTGGTAACATAACTGAAGATTGTGCTGTTGACTGAAACAGACAAAAGAAAACAGATGGTATTCAATTGATGCATTACAGATGAATAATTACTACTAAGGTCACGATGGGGCTGTCTACTGCATTTTTGTTTGAGTTTGAGTTTCCAAATGGGGAGTTCATATTTTTGAAAAAAAAAAAAAACCTGCTGTTCTCACTGTATTAAAAAAATGTTTATTTTTAGAATTATCATCATTGTCATGATTGTTAAACCCGATGTGGCTGTCATTAAATATTATGGAATATAAATTCAACCTTTTTAAAAGTGAAAACCTCTTATTAATTTATCAAAAAGATGAAAAGTTTAACCAGTTACTTTTCTGCACCCTTAAACTTTGAGCAGATTTTTTAAAAATATCATGCAAATGCAATTAATGTACTAAGTGAATAACCACTTTCTTTGTCATGTTATGCATTTAATAAAAAACAGGTTCTTTAATTTTTATTTATACTGTAGTATGGCTTCACAAAGTAAATTCACTGAGAAGGATGGAGACAAACTTTTTTTTCTGTTAAGTGTGAAGGGATCTCCAACCAAACCTAAACCCGTCAAGTTAATTTTTCTACACCTATAAAAACTTCACAGACAATGAGTGATAAGATATAGCCCTCAGATGAATGCAACTGCTCACGAGTGGCAGCAGGCCCACACAGTATCAATTACCCCCATAAACAGATAGTGGACAGAGACCACACGCCACACAATGTTAGATTATTCTTTTGAACAATGCTTTCAGACACAACAGTTGGACGGAAAGAGACACGTTAATCTAAGAGACTGGGTGCTTTAAGGGTAAACAAACCATCTTTCATAACTACTCAGTTGACGGAGGAACACTGAGGTGAATCATAATGCTGACAACTTACTTTCAAGGTCTTCATTGTCTGAGCCCAGTCCATCTGACTAATCTGAGGTATGGCAGTGAGCAGGATACTGCTGGCTTTGTTGGCGTTCTCCTTCATCGTCTTTAGTACATTGTCAACACAGACCTGGGAAAGGGGAAGACAAAAACAGCCGCTGCTGATAACATTCACCTCCTCCAAGTGGTGTAACAATCACTTTGTGGTTGCAAAATATGAACATTCTGATATTGTTATTGCTTCTACAGACAGTGTGCATACTGTAAATCTAAAACTGGTGGTTTTATGGCTTGGATTATCAATCTGTATATCTTTGATAATGTCTTAAAATCACTTAAAATGTGGATAGTTTCTATACCTGCATAAATGTAATCAAAAGTTTCTGGTCAACATTTTTTCCAATTTAAATGTAGATTATGCGAAAGAATAAATCATAGATAATTAAAGTTATCTTGACATGACTACACCCCATATCAAAACAAATTGGACATTGCACACCTTTGCTTCAAAATTGCACAAGTCACTAAAAGTGGGATTAACTGGGATTCGCCGTTGAAATTAAAAACATACGTTCATCAAGAAAACAATTGTTTTTTAAGTTTTGCTGCAGCACTGGTTGAGTTTGAAGGCGTGTCAGTTTAGTTCAGAGTGCATGAAGGAGAACTTGGTCTCAATCTTATAGGTAGAGAAATCTGGAGTTTATGGCCTGTACACATCAAACAGGTGATTGTTACACTTTTATAATTCCTCTTGGAGCAACTTTGTTGTGTGGGAGTTTTCAAAGGTAACTTTATCATCAATACTCATACTTTCATTCCTGTCCACTACAGTTTTTAATTTTCAATCCTACCGTAT
Source organism: Halichoeres trimaculatus (assembly GCF_033239565.1). Classification (NCBI taxonomy): domain Eukaryota; kingdom Metazoa; phylum Chordata; class Actinopteri; order Labriformes; family Labridae; genus Halichoeres; species Halichoeres trimaculatus. Next base: position 27,831,742 of record NW_027437180.1, read on the forward strand.
ATACCCAGTCTAATGTCAAGGACTGCACATTGCTGATGGGCGATATAATGGTTAAAGGGAAAGTTTCAGTAACTTCAGATGTGAAGATCAGTAAATTTCAGCCAGCTATGTTTTGAACTCACATGAGTCATTCTGTGGTGTCAACAGTGCACAGAGTCATAAGTGTTCAACCGATCATGTCGAGGATACAAGTAACCACTATATTATTTAGGATCAACGACAGAGCTCAAAGAGTAAAGATACAACAAACAGTTCAATTAATCCAATCTCAATCCAATGACTTTGATTCAAGTTAATCTGGTAAATCTGCCAGAAAGTGTGTAAAATGGTTATAGACCAGATGGGCAAAAACTTGCAAACACTACTCCAGTTCCTTTTTTTTATTATTCGTAACTCCGGTTACCTACATTAACCTCTCCCTGGACTGTTTTTGTTTTCATGTCCCACTCTGTATGGCTCAGTTCATGTTAATGTTTTCTGGTGTTTGCCAGGATGAAGACAGTGAAGCCGATGACTCAGAGTGACTCAACCTCCTCTGGCAGGGCTTCCACCGGAGGCTGGCAGGCAAATTGACTGAGGGAGGGGGGGCAGGAGGTAGTATTAGACTGGGTGGGAGGCGGAAGGATGTGGCGAGTGCTCTGCAACAGGAGGGGGAAGAGGTCAGCTGCAGGAACTCGGAAGTGGAGTTGTGAGCTGCACTGGATCCGTGACAAATATGCCAAAACTCGCCCGCACAGTTCATCTTCTGCTTTATCAACAGTGTCTGTCTGAGGTCACTCGGAAGCCATAAGAAGCCACAGACACTCAAGTCTGCTTACGGAGCACAGATGGTGAAAACTTCTGTTGAGAGAACTAAATTGTGGATGTAAAATAAACAACATCTGGGCTCCTCTTAAAAGTTTCAGGGCTGAGCTAATCTTAACCAAATAGCCTGAACTTTTTTATTATTAAGAAACTATCAGTCTTGACTCATTTCTCCGCAATGGCTGAATATGTGGCTGTTATTTTCTCTTGACCAAAACAATTTGTGACTTCTTTACAAGCCATCAATATGAAAGTGATAAAACACTATCTGGCTCAAATAAAGAAGGACATAATGCACCGTGAGATTAAGTTTCCTGCTAAAGGAAGAGACTGATCACTGCGGTTTTATAAAAAACAAGCTCTGTTATGGACACAGCTCTAAATATCTCCACTTTGCATAGAGTAGAATACAATAGAATGCACTTTATCTATCCCCGAGGGGAAATTCAGAGTCACAGCAGGAGTACAAGAAAGTGTACAAGAAAGTGTACAGTGCAAAAAGTGGCAGAGTAGGAAGTGAAAAAAATATATTAATAATTCTTTTAGAGTCATATAAGGACGGAATGCAATTAACAATCAAAGCTTAAGTGACTGACTACATTTTCTTGAAAAAGGAGTAGTCTGACAAGTCTGAAAAACAACGTCAATGCTTCATTCACCAAATTATCGGTGCTGCTGTGTCACATTTAACCCAGCATGAACGTAGGAGGGTCATGTGATTTAGTAGTCATGGTTTTGTCATGCACTAGGCTTTTACAGCACTGTTAAGTATTGTTACGAATAAAGGTAGGCATAAAACATGTTTGACAATTGGACAATTTTTTATTTTTTTACACAGTTTGTAAATCTAAAATCTTTCTGTTCTTCAGCATCACAAGCAAAAGTCTTGATTTGATTCAGAAGAGAGTATGGTAAACAATCATTAAAAATAGCAGAAGTTTTGCTTCTCTTTTTCCCAAATGCCCACATGAGCCTCAACTGACTTGTTAGCTTCCTACTGATGTCAAAAACAGACCCTAACTCAGAGGGTAGCTCACATTTAGCAATTGCGACTTTATCTAATTTAAAATAAAAAATGATGACATGATAAGATGTCATCATTTTCAGGTCGGTGACTGTTAGGCCACAATCGTAACCTATTGTGAGTGTGCAAAAAAAATGTTGTTCGCATCTATGGCTTTTCAGGCAGTCATCATGGCAAGTATGTGAAAAAGGTTTTTGTGCAAACAATTGGTGCAGCAAAATTTTGCAAGACAGAAAAATTTTCCCCTAAGCAAACCTTGGCCCCCACCTTTAATGGGATTAAGTGGTGAATGTTGTTTGGAATAATCTGCTTTCTTGTTAGAAAGAATGTGGTAAATAAGGAGGGAGAAATCCCGGGAGGAATTTAAAATAAAGAACTGAAAAATCCCTGACATGTTAATACGGGTTATGGTATTACAGTTGTGAAATACAGCAGAAAACAAGAAGAAAAGCTAGGCTCGCACAGAAGGTAGATCATTTATGGGTACGTTTAAGTCATGTTTTCAGCCTGCTGAAATCCAGTTAAGAGCACAAACACAAATGATTTCTAGCGATGAAGTAAATGTAAAAAGAAAAACAAACTCTAACTGATAGTTACTAAAGGATTCTAAGACACCTAAAAGCAAATAGTCAATTTAGCCAAACCTGTTATTGCTTGTTGAACAAACAACCAAACAGGAAGACAAACAACTGATGTCCTTAAAGTGCCCTGACCATGCTTCAGCCTGTGCCCATAGTGACTCACAAGCGGCACAAACAAGGACCGGGAGACATCAAAGCAAGAGAAACGGCTGTGATGAGCTCCAGCCCGCCACTCACCGCCTCCTCATGTTCCTTCCAACAGTCGTAGTCTGTTGCCATGGCGATGCTGGCATAGCACAAGCCGGCCTCCTTGGCGAGGACCACCTCTGGCACGGTTGTCATGTTGATGACGTCAGCACCCCACTGGCGGAACATGAGGCTCTCCGCCCGGGAGGAGAAGCGCGGCCCCTCGATGGACAGCATGGTCCCTCGAACATGACACTTAATCCCCAGGCTACGAGCCACCTCCACCAAAACCTGAGGGAGACAGCAAGACCAGCTAATGAAGAGGGGAGGCGTGCTGACAGCGTTCATTCATTTTGAAAGCGGATTCATCAAACATCAAGTGTGTGTAAGTTTACTCCATGGCTACATCATCAATTTGAGATCTAAGCTTAATGAGGAATCACCAAAAACAGACCACAGATGTGACATTTTTTCCTGTCTAATCAAAAACGTAAAAATCCATTTTGTTTAAATAACTTCTATAATATAACATGTAGAGAAAATGAATACAATATATAGAGAAAAAAAGGACTTTAATAAAAGGAAACCCAATAATATTTACAAATCACCACAACAATTGGATGTGAGAAACATTTCTACGAGGTGTATTCATTTTTTAAAGTTTGACCACAGCTCATCTAGAATGGCTAGGGAGAAAGATTTTTTTACCTATATTGCAGCCAGCCACCAGGGGGAGCAGTTTTTGTGTAGACCTCACTTCGAGCCCAGCAAGATAAAATCAATTTTTTTTACAGTCTATGGTCTGTTTCTGAAACAGATTTCTGAAGCAAATCGGCTAAAGCAAATCGGCCGCCATGTTGGACAGTGATGCGGGCTTTGAGTCTTCACACTAACAGCTATAGAGCGCCCATCAGTCACGTAGGCTGAGCTGTGCCTCTGATTGGGTGAACTCGGGATCTTGATATCCTCTAAACTGCCAAGTTAAACACCCCCCCCCCCCCCCCCCCCCACGGTGTGGGCCAATAGTGAAATTTGCGATTCAGACTGGTGGCGTTTTTTGTACCAGCCAGTAAATGGGTTTATTTCTGATGTAAAAAGGGCTTTTTTGGCTTGGTGTGTACCTGACTTCCAGTACTCCTGAAGCCAGCCTCAAAGCAGACACTTGAGAAACAGCAGATCTTAGCATTTCAGCATTGTCTCATATTTTTAGACCTTAAAGCTGAGCACTTGTCCTCCCACTTTCATTTTTATTGGCTCAGAATTGGCTTTTTATATCTACAGAAAAAGCGTGGTCCTCTTCTATGGAGGCTGCCATCTTACACTGTCGTGTTTCTACTGTGGCACAGAAGGAACAAAGTAGTGACACAGGTGTTTTTATAACAAGTGAGTTGTGTTGTAGTCATACAATTGGGGGATCAGACTTATGCATTACAACACCACCTCTGCCTCTGGGGAGTGGGCAAAGGAGCATTTCAATGGCTTCTTGGTATTTCTAAGTACCCACAATTCAACTTTCACCTTTACATTTTAATTTGTATAAGTTGGTATAAGTTTCCTCAACAAAGCAACGGACAAAAGCTCAGAGAGCACAAAAAGCAGGGTTCATGTACTTGAATGTATGTGCAGAAATTTGAGGACTGACCTCTCTGGTTCTGTTGCAGAAAGGCTCCGCCATGGGGATGTGGCACACTCCTGGAGGGCTGGTGGGCTGCCCGTCAAACAAAGTCTGAGCCCTCTTGGTAGTTCTGTGATAAAAGAGAGAGAAATTTGTGCCTACCACTGTCACAGCATGGCATGTTAACTTCTAAAGTGTTGCTAAACTAGCCAAATATACAGAGAACAAATGTTTGCTTATTGCAAATAAACACTGACAAAATCTTCACACACTTTTAACCTTCACTCTAATGACAGAGACAATAAAACAATTTTAGGAATCACTTTTAACATGAACACCTCATATAAGTATTTAAGCTATTTCAAATATGAATGAGTCTGCCAGAAACAAAAACAGTCTTTGAGGATGCTGCCCAACCCTTTCTCTGATCCTGGCAGAAGAAGAATTAAGTTAATGCTGTAATGGAATGAGCCAGCTGCAGCCGCACCCTGCTGACAATAAATGCCAGCGGTGTGTGACACAAAAAATAGAGTATAGTATGCTGCTATAGGAAGTGAGTTAGAGTCCTGGGCTGATCATATATCAGTCAGGTCATGCCAGAGGTATTGTTGGATAGAATTAATTATTACCTCCACAAAGGAGGTTATGTATTTGGGAGAGTTTGTCCGTCTGTTTGTCGGTGAATAACATAACTTAAAAAGTAACGAGCAGATCTTAAAAAACTTCCAGGAAATGTTCACAATGGGATAAGTAAGAAGTGATTACATTTTGGAGGTGATCCAGATCACTGTCTGGATCCAGGATTTTTTTAAGGATTCTTTATCATTGTGAGATAGGACCGTTTTCACCATATGTGTATATAACTCCATGATAAATAGTTGGATTGCTTTGCAAAACAATACAAGACAAGACCGTGATAATTTCTGGCGGATGTGAAAGTACAATCCAGATCCTGGCAATATTCTGGATACTAAGATCTGGAATATGAAATATTTACTGGGTCATCATAATTTTCAACACCGTCAGGTAACAAGTAAATGTACAAACCTGCAACTAACACCTAACTGTAGCTGACAGTCTGCTGAAAGGGAGTATAACATTAAAGTAGGACCGAAGTGTTGTGTGACTATCACAATATGCTTGGCGGAGGTCTGCGCTCTGAGTGATTTTTTTAGTTCTGATAATGTAAAAAAGGCCAATGCTGCTGATGCTATAACACAACAATACACTGATGTAATGTGCAAAAGAAATAATGTAAGCTGTTGTTTAACATACCACAGTAGGTTTGTTAAAGATGCAAAGCTAACATGGTGAGAGGACAGAACACACCCCATAGCTAGCACACCAGGGGCTTTGAGTTGGGGTGACAGTAAAAAAAAATCTGCTTTAATTTTCAGTTTCAGGGCTGCAGAAGTAGTTCTTTCTAGGGTACATTATGACCACAAACTTTGTAGCACACTTAAACCTGCTCTACAGCAACACACTCATTTTTACAGTAATAACACTTATAATTAGATAATTAGACTACATCAGACAAATTCTACTTTGACTAATAACGCCCAAGACATCCTAGATGAAAGTGTCAATATCTGCCCTCAGGCAAGACACTGAACCCGAAACTGCTCCAGAAGGCAAAGCAACTGGAGTATGCATGAGAGTGAGAGACTTAGTGTAGATCCTGATGGGCAGGTTGGCACTTTGCATGATCATCACAGTACACATAAAGGTGTTTTTTTAATCATGGGGTGTGGTATTAATCACCAAGTACACACAACTAGAAATGAAATGGACAAAAGAAGTGCAGTCTGTGACATTTCTATCAACCACAACACTAGAAATGAAATGGACAAAAGAAGTGCAGTCTGTGACATTTCTATCAACCACATTTCTACAAACAGTAATAATTTATTTGCTATTCTTTGCATTGGCAGTTTAACTAATAAAACTTGGCGAAATCAGTGCTTATACTTTGTCACTGCCCTGCATTGACTATTTAAACTTGGCAAAGCCCACAGCAGCATAGTAACCAAGTGTTTGGTTAGGAGCAGCAGAGGTGACAAAACAAAAATGGCATCAACAGAGTGAGGCCTTTGAAAACATGCTGTCACATGCTGCAGGACAAGTCTGAACAAGTCTGAACAATCGACTTCCTCATTTCTGATAAATAGATCTTGTTTGTGCTTGTTACTTGTAGTTTAACTATTCATCGGATCCTCTAACACGGGCAGAAAAAGCTCCAGGCGGCGTGATGCAGGCATATACAAATGGGCAAAAGAATACACTAAAGGGACTCTGTAAAGGCAGTCTATGGCACATCTCCAACTAAATAACTAACCGCAAGCTAGACTTAAAAAAACAACCTATTTGATGGAGTTTGTTCTATAAGCTAACCGAAAGTAAACAGCTCTCCCACAGGGTCATGCTTCCTGTGAAATATAATATGTTTACACCTTGAGGCCAGACACCTCTGAGAACAGCTGACTAAGAGATTCTCAGGTTCACATACTTGAGTGTTCTCAAGGAAGGATGAGTGTATGTTTCTGATGACGTTGACCTAGAAATATAAGATCTTCTTTAGAGATTTGCAACAAGCCAAGTCAGCAAATAAAAAAAGAACTACATTGTTGAATATTACATGAATATTTTCTAAAGATGCAAATAAGACCAGGAGTCTCTGCCAGATCAAATCTCAACAATATAAGCAGTCTCGTAATTTTCAGTATTAGAACTCAAAGTCTAAATTCTGACAACTGACAACAGAGAAAGAGAAATACAAGACAAACAGGAAGGAGACCTGACTCTAAACAACAGTGGCAAGGTTCAACACCAAATGTCAAGTCCTCTCATTCTTTCACAGAGCAGCCAGCTTAGCGGTAATACGAGTCCCATCAGTGAGAAGTGTGAGAAGATGCTTATATTGATATATAACACACCATGTGTGATGTCTTTTTGGGAAAGGAAGGGTCAAACTATTCAAAAGCAGTATATTGTGACCATAAGCACAAGTTTATGTTAAATGTTTAAAAATGTTTATGTGCAGGCTTTTTTCATAGGAAAACAAAAAACTTTTTTTTTTTATTTAAACGTCTAAACCAGGGTGTTAAAAAAGTTTTTCTATTAAAATAAGTAGTATGGCAACATACTGTAGATTATGATGTGAATGATTTACTTTATGGGTTGTGCTTGTAGAATAAGCCTGATGAACAGGTCTGTTGGTCACACGAGTTTATTTCTTTTGGTGATGAAAAGCCTAGTTGTGTATTTGGATGCAGTCAGCTCTACACAGCAATGCGCCGTTTTCTGCTGTTCATGAGGTTGAATTAGTGGATAGAACAGGGTGAAACATTTTGATTAATACAGTCTCACTGACTTTTCTAAAACACTACCACTGTACTAGTAGATATGGAGGAGAGCAAACTAGTGGTAGTGGGACTGACTTTGGAGTCTGGTTTTGTAAATTGCTTGTACAGACACTAAATTTATATTTTTGCTGCACGTCAAACTCATATATTTATAAAAAAGAGAAAAAATTGTGTGCATTTATCAGCTGAAAAAATTCTTGTTATCATTTTGGAACACAATTTCCTCTTGATATGGTGATACTTTCTTATCGCATGAACAGCTCATTTTGTTGTTAATCTACAAATTCACTCTTGGCTTGCCAAATATAATTTTTGCAAACCTACTTAAAAAACAAACAAAAAAATTATACATTTAAATTTGCTATTCAAAATCTCGACGTTCACATCCCACTCACCTGTCTATAAACTGATCTATAATGACAATGTCTCCAGGCTGAATCTCCTCCCGCAGTGAGCCACAAGCTGTGGTAACCAGCAGATGTGTGCAGCCTTCCTCTCTCAAAGCCCAGATGTTGGCCTGGTAGTTCACATTGGATGGCATTATGGTGTGCTGCCGCCCATGTCTGTATGTGGAGAACATGAAACTCATAATTAGCAGGAGTAAAAGTATGAGGACCTGCTGAAAGTGTGCACTACATATGTAATTTTCTAGATTTTTCCACTAGATGGTGCTAACTGTTTGACTAAAACAAGTTATCTTACCTTGCAAGGAGTACACATTCCACATTTTTTATCTTCCCCAGTATAAGAGCATCTGATGGCTGTTCAAGATGAGCACAGGAGTATATTTAGACTTCAAAATATCATGTGTTATCACAGTATGTATGAACTTAGTTAAAGCTATCATTCTGTGGTTTAAAAAAAAAATAAGAAAAGCTCTTGTTCAAAGATTGAGAAAATAAAACTCACCTTTCCATATGGTGTCTCCACATAACGCTCAGTTCTTCCCTCCAAGATATCAGGATCATCAAGGCCTGAACCGCCAATGATTCCAATCTGAGGAAAAAAAGGTACAGAAATGTATCAATGTGTTTACTATTGGAAAAGGTACTTTTAATAAATGTGGTGTCTAAAACTCCATGTGCACACAAGACAACAGTTGCTCATTCATTACCTAATCATTAAACCTGATGCTGTTATTCCCCCTAAAGCTGTTTGTGCTGTAACATACTAACTGTTTGTTTGATAACGGTCAGTTAACAGGTAAGTATATTTACTCAGGTAAATAGATGTACATTAACATCAGTTCATATTTACTTTCCTGTTTATGATAGGTTACAGTTAACAGTAATGCTGGAAGGCAAGTGAATTTGTTTACTTATACTTTAGGTACAAACTCATTCATTTGACAGCTGTATAAGTTACAACCAATCTTTCAGATACATAAAAAACTAAAGAAATATATCTCTTTTCTTACTTAAATCTATATCCTTACATCCTATCCACAGACATTTTTCCGGGATAGCGTAAGTCAAGCAACACAAACCAAGTTTACACCAGACATGCAACAATCGATCGATGCCAATTTCCTTAATTTTGGGGGATCGGTGACCGGCTCATCCTTACATATAAAACTGATCTTAAATACCTCTGGGAAGGTCTGACAGCCAGCCATTGTTGCTTTTTGCTCTGAGACTTAAAACTCAGGACACATTGTTGGTTATTTAAGTTAAAACATAAAGATTTTATTGCTTCACAGGTATTGTTCAATGATTTTCAGTAAAATAAGATTGGAACATTAAAAAAAAAATTTATGCTGTCAGTTATAAAAAAAAAATAAAAATCAGTATCGGCCCAAATTGGTATGGGCAGGTAAAGCTTTTTAAGACAGGTGATAGGCCAGAAAACTGTGATCAGTGCACCTTTGATTGCCACCATTGATTGCCTGAATCGTTACACTGGATTTCAAGAAACTTAGATCCTGTGCAAAAATAATTTAATCTGCAAAAATGACTTTGGACCATTAGGCAACAGCTGTAGCAAAATTGGTCAATATACAAAATTAGCTGATTAGAGTGCTACACCATTGGTTTGAACAATTGACCCTTTTCACAATATTCTTAATTTATGAGATACTGGATTTTGGGTTTCATTAACGGCAAGCCATAATCATCACATTTCAGAGAAAAAATGAGAATGTGGTTCCTTCTTCATCCAATATCTCACAGCTGTCACATCGTAGAAGAAGCTTTACAGCTGTTGGGATGCACTCCACCTGGCCACGTGCAGAATGAACTATGAGGGTTCAATCTGACAGCAGAGCATCATTACAGCTAGCATAAGTGAGCCATGTGCAAAAGATTGCAGGGTACTGACAGATTCTGCTTGAATGAATTCAAATGCTTTTCCCGCACTTTTAGGTTTGTCGCAGCTTAACTTGTCAGGAAATTACACAAACTAGCTAAAATTTCTCATCGATTGTCCGCTTTTATTGTGCTCGATCGCATAATGTGTCATCTCTAAAACTATCAGAGCGTGGCATAATGAAAGACTTACCTTAATGGGCACCGAAGAAGCCATGCCGACAGCGTTATTGTCTGTAAAATACAAAATTTGACCAAGTTTTTGAGATGCACGTTATATAGCTACAACGTTCACATCCGTAAGCAATATGGGTTAAAAGAAACGCCCACTTCCTGTTTACCTGCCTTCAAAATAAAAGCACGGAATTCACCGTGTGTATGACTTCACAAAGTACTCACGTTTGAACTAGATATGTTATTAAAATACCAGAAATAATAGATAGAATACACGTGGGATAAAAAAAGAGCATTAAAGAGTGATAACTTAATCAGCTGATCCCACATTTGAATGAACTCCAATTAACAATATGAAGAAGACTGACTTTATAAGTGGCAGACATTCCTCCATTATTTTTCAACCAGTACTTACCTATTATTGATCAATTTAAACGGTCTATGGGGTAAATAAGGTAAGACGCTTGGATTAAATTATTTTAAGCATGGATGGAATGGGCCTTCAGCTTTGTGAAAACTGCTGGCATTTTCAGTTAGGATTAAACAAGAGAAGTAAGAAAATACATTTGTTGAACACTATCCCACAACCATCATTAGGCTAAAATAATTTTAATGCACCTATTTAAATAAAATTTTCTCCATTTTTATTTTAAAGAAATCAAGAGAATATGTGTTCATAGATATTACAGATTCCTGTTTGGGAAGCCACAGGGTTTTGTCTTAAGCTGGAGAAAGGGGATGAATGTTAAATACCAAGAAACTTAACTGTTCACAAACCAGGAGAGTTTGAGCATATCCTCTGTGACAATTGGTGAGAGGCAGGGCACACCTGGACAGGCCGCCAGTACATCACAGGGCTGACATGTAGACAGACATGCATTCACAGACACTCTTAAACATATAGACATTTATAGTCCATAATCAAAGAGACAAGTATGTTTCTGGGTTGTGAGAAGCCAGAGCGCCCAGAAAGAACCCATACATGCACAAGAAGGACATGTAAACTCTTAACTGAAAGGCTCCTGCCCAGCCATGATTCAGACCTTGTTGCTATGAGGGAATGGGTAAAACCACTGCACCATCTAGCACTTCCAGCAAACGAACATACTTATTAACCTCTTAGTGCATATGAAAACAATTCAGATAACCTATGACAATAACTACATTAGTATCTTTGTTACAAACAGGGATGGGCACTTTTCACATTTGAAATGCTACAATGCCCAGTACCTGGCAATTGGTATCGGTACTCAACGGTACCAGTTTTAGGTACTTTTGAGTGTGTTTATGTAGAACTAAATATTAATTTGTTTAATGATAAAATCTTAAAATTTTTCAATTTAAAATATCTATTTCTCAATATTGAACTTACATTGCTGTGTTCATGTCCAGCATGGAAAATCACCTACTCTTCCACTCTTTCACAGTCATAAGGATGCGTTTAGGTACCTAAAACATGGTACTATTTGATTTTCTGTGAATCGATACTCGGTACGACAGATGGAATTTGGTCGGTACCTTTAAACGTACATATATCGGTATCCATCCCTAGTTACAAATAAAAACAACACAATTAAAAACATAGGACACAGTTTTGATCAAAATCATTTATTTTAGGTTAAACTCAATACAAAAGAGCCCATTCTGACATCCTTACACCACCTCTGGACAAGTGCTACTCAATGAGTAGCGGGCAGATTTGGTCTTACCATTATGTTTGACTTATGACTACATTAAAAAAAATATCAGTTATAAATCCCTGAGAACACCTGAAAAATAAAATACATCTCTTAAAGAAAGAGAATTTATAAAATCAAAGTTCCCTTAAAAAAGGATTTGGATTTGATGATAGTAGCACTTGGCACAGACATGAGTGTTGTGGGAGAAGTCAACAGTCAGGAAACCAGTCATTAAGGGCCTAAATGGTCTCTTTTACTAATAAATTCAACTCTACAATTCAGTTCAATCCAATTGTATTTTGTCTGTCATAGAAGAAACTGTGCTGTTGCTGCTGCAATGGCATTTATAGAGGGACATGTGTATTCGTCATACCCCGAGGCCTAGGTCTAGTGACCTCAAACATAATATTGTTGTGGTTTGAATACTACTCACAGCCATTAGCAGCCGAGTGGAGCCTTTACTTTTCACCCCTAATTACAAGAATCTGAAAATTCATAGAGCTATGTATGAGAGTCAGGGGCCTGGGTGGCACCACAGTTGGCAAAAGAATCACTGTCACTATCAATAGTAATAACAGCAGGGGAGTGCTTTTCTTTGCGTTCATTACTCCTGTGCCTTTTGCTCTTCTTCTTGTGTTTCTTCTTTTTCTTGTGGTGCCGCTTGCTTCTCTCATGAGAGTTCTCCTCATTGACGAGCTCCACACTCAGACTCCTGCTAGATTTTCCCAACCTCTCTTTGGATTTCTTATGATGCTTCTCTTTGCTCTCTTTCTTTGTGAGAGTGGAATTTTCACCGTCTGAGTTTAAGTTGGAGATGGCATTGGATGATTCCTCCAAATGTCTTGTTTTGTATTTCCTCTTGCCACCAGGCTTGTCGTGGTGAGACCTCTTTTTGGGTAAAGGAGAACGGCTGCTGGAATAAGACCTGGATCGAGAATGCCTCCTGTCCCGTCTTCTGGATTCTTTGCTGCAGCTCCTGGAGCGGGAATGGGTGTGCTGTTCTGAGCGCTTGCTAGAACTGTAATAATAACAGTGCCTCTCTGTGTAATGCATCCCTTTATCCTTTCTCTCTTGGCTGTACTGTCTGTATGTCTGATAGCTGTGCTCGGCGTCCCTCCTTTTATAGTAATTCTCACTCTTATAGTAATAGTCTCTGCTAGTAGAGTAAGAATAACCCCGGTCTCTGGATACAGTGCTGACACTTGGGTGGGTATTGGCAGGACTCCGGCTTGAGTGCCTGTGCCCTCCACTTCTAGACCTCCTCCTCCTCCTCCTATGGTCTCTGTCCTTCGACCGCCGCCTCTCTCTGTCTTTTCTGTATGATTTACTTGATGTCTTGTGTCGACTCGATGTTGAGGAGCCACATCTTTCTTTTGAACCAGTCTGATAAGCTGTTTCTGTATTTTCTGAGAGTCCAGCACCACTGCTCTGTGAAGCCACAGGACTCAGACTGGGGAAGCGGATGTGTTGTGGCAAAAGAGGCACTTTTTTAGTATCTTCATCAGCAGACTCGTCAGAATCAGAGGAGAGCTTCACCAGCTCTGGAGTCCTATCTGCTGTTGCCTTGACAAACCCAACAATGATACAGTCATCACTGTCAGAAGTCAAACCATCCTCAGCGTTTAATTTACCCTGTGTTGTATCTGTGTGTGTGAGGGGACTCATTTGCTCCAAAGAAGCTCTGAACTCCTGTGTCTCCTCCTCACTGCTGTCCGAGTCTGAGTCTATAACTGACACACACTCTGTCCTGTTCTGCTCTGCTGTTGTAGAATAGGAAGGCCCCGGTGTCTCATCATCCCATGCAGACTGGCTCAAAGTAGATGTGGAGTCTGCTTGGGGATCCAGTCCCACAGAGTGTTCCTCGTCCTCTGAGATGGCAATGACAGATGAGTTAGCGCTGCTGTCTTCATCTGAAGACGGTGCTGGGCAGTCATAGACAGCGTGTTGATCATAGGCCTCCATATTAAAGGGAGATTTGGCAAAACTGATAAACTCGTGCAGAAAGTGGTCTGTCCGCCCCTGGAGGAATGGCCTGAGCTCTTCCTGAATAGCTCCATCCTCCATGTCATAACGTGTAATCCGGGACATGATGATATGTTGCACTATGTTGACCAAAGAACCATGGGCTCCGTAAAGCACGATAAGTTCTCTTTTTAGCCAGGGAACAAGTCTGTGCAGACAGGCAGGATTCCTTCTGAAAAATTCAGCAGTGGTGTCTCTAGAGCGGCCACCATCACGAACACCCCGAACCCTCACCCCTTGGCGGTAGAGTTCTCTCCTGAAGTTGATCATTTCTTGCTCTCTGACATTGTTCACTGCCCTGCCTTCACTTGCAGCTCTTCTCTTTGCTGCCAAAGTCATTATCATGCGCCGAACATAACGGTCCTGTGACTGCTGAGGACGAATTGTTGGAGCCTCGAACATAACCCCATTATCTGGAGGAGGCATTGATCGACGGACCTCTGTCAAAGTTGTGCGGTATCTAAACCTTACTCCTCCAAAAGTTCCAAAAGAGCCATTATCCACTGGTTTCAGGTCATACTTCTTAAAGTCTTGCTCTGATTTTATGCTGTGATAGATTGAATGAAAGGGCTGTTTGCACAGCGGACACTCAGCTTTGTTCTTGGACCACTCATGAATACAGCGGAAACAGAACTTGTGCAGGCAAAGGTCGAGGTAAGAAATGTTGTTGAATACATCCAAACAGATGGGACACTTGGAATCAGGTGATGCCTCTGCAGACATTGTGTCAGTGGCTTTCCTCCTGCCGCTCTTCTGGCTCTGCTGCAAGGCAACTTTGATTGCTGACATGATCTAAAATGACAAGAAAAAAATAAAAATTGAAATACCACTGTTATTGGATAAGCAGAGCATAGTATGGTAGCCTTGTAAATAAAAAAGAAAATAGACCTGCTTTGAATTCTACTCTTCACAAGTAAGGAAGTCATGTGCTTCAGATTATTTGTTTTATTCGTTTGTGTACTAGGCTTCTCAAAAATGTGCATTGTAACTTATGTATCTAATACCACATTTTAGATTGTCGTGACTGTAGATCATTCCGTTTCATCACCAAATCACTACCACCAATGTCATCTCTGTAGAAATAATAACAGCAGGCTTCTCTCTGTCAACATTCTGTAACACAATTTCTATGTTGAGGGCTAATTCTATGTGGTATTTATGATTCTTGACATAATAGTAATAGTAATAAAATCTAACATAAATTTCCTCTTCCAATACTTTCACATACAGCAAAACGTACCAACGTTTCACAAAAGCACCCAAGGTTCTTACAGAAGAAACAGCCACTTCTACTTTTACGACCTATCCAACAACCTTGTAGTTTTTATTTTTTTTATTTTTATTTATTTATTTTTTCAAGAAAATCACACGACTTACTTCTGAACAAGCGGTATGTCAACAAGAAATGACAGTGTCTTATAGTAGCAACAAAAAGTCTGACGTCATGACAAGACAGTCCATGACATATTTGGTATCATTGAGTAACGTCGTTTCTCGGTCATTTTTACGCTGACCCTGGGGATGTCTGTCTCTTTATTCACCAGATCTGAAACATTTATCACGACGGAAAACAATAATTTAATACCTAATAATTAGATGACAACGTTCTTTCCAGCTCTTGACAGAAATGTTTTCTTTCAGTAGCTGAGAAGGTTAGGTTTGAGCTGTGCTTTGCGCCCTGTTTGTCTGTGTAACAGCCGATAAACATCTAGTGAAGGCGGAATTGCACAAACTGACACACAGAACCACCCATAATTTACCGCGAATCAACACTGGGAACTCTAACAAGTCTACATACATGACAACTTGGAAAACCACGTTCAGCTAAGTAGCTCAGTCAGCCAAGACGTTAGCAGTTGAGTTACCAAACATTCATGTAGCTAAGCTAACGAGTGAGGATCTCGACAGCTAGCTGGGACGTTTGAGAAAAGTTATTTATAAATACCTCTTACTCCCTCAGACTTTCCTGGGATTAGAAACAGACCGCCTTACTCCATCTAGTTGAAAATCGTACACCAGCACGAAAATGTAATAAAGGGGTAACTGTTTAGAAGAGCAGCTGAAATGGCCTTGTAAGACTCCATAGTATTCCGTGTTTTTTTGAGTGAATTGACGCACAACTTCCGCCCTTCAAAATAAGAGTCTTTTTATTAGGATAACCGCTCAATTAGATGCTGAGAAAAGATTTACCAAACATTCAGAATTATTTTACACTTACAATATTGACCATAGGATATAACAGATTTTTGATGACTAAATGAAGACTTAATACAGGAAAATACATCACATAACACTGCACACTTACAATTAAATAATCGTTCGTGGAACAAGTTTTCTGTCAGTCCTGTGACATTCACATAAAAGTAAGTGAAAAAGGTCTGCCATAGATGTATGTGATATTATCCCCAGTGTAAGTGTTTTGAGTCAAGCTATAGTTCTGACTCACAAGTATCCTAGAATAAAAGAATAAAACTTCATTTTAGAAAACGTGCCTGAATAGTTTTCATTTAGTTAGACATAAGCTTTCCAACTATATATTAATATTGAAATAGTATTCCTTTAAAAATACATTACACTATCCTTTTTTTTACATTCAGTAGTACTACCAATTTCTAGTTTGGAATTTTTCCACCCAAGAAAGCAAAAAAACTTAAGTAAAATGTTTTTAATTCAAGGATGAAAGCATGAAGGAATGGAATATTACGCAACTTTTACAGTTCAAGATTCCCCTCATACACCTTTATATTCATTAAAACTATAATAGTAATAAATCCAAGATATTTCCAATAAAAGTAAAAAAAAGTTCTGGCTGAACAACCCATATTATACATGGCAAAAAAAAACTACATTTTTAATATAAATTGAGTTACTATTTAAAGGGGCTGAGGAGCTTCTAAGTGATCCTAAAAAGTCTCCCTTCTAGATATATGCCTGAATGTAATCCACACTTTAAAATTAGCATATCAGCGCCAATTTTGCTGGTTGCCGGTTATTTTAAAATTCTACTTTTAAGCCTCCCCATCGGGTCCAACAGGACCGGATTGATTTACACCACGTCCAGGTCTAGGTCTCTATGACAACAGCATGCCGGCTGACAAAGTTTAGTAGTGAGAAGAGAGATCTGTGTTTTTCTCTGCTAAAAACAATTACTATTGAAGTGATGATGGACACAGGAGCAAAAGAAAGGTAATCGGTTATATGTTATATTGCAAAATTCAGTAGAATTCAGTTATATGCGTTATCTGTTTGTGATAATGTCCAATCCAACCCATATGCAGCAGTTGTTCTGCAGTGGTCTGTTCAAAGTGTTAACTTGTCACGTTAGCTTATAGATATGTCGGAGCACCGGGCTGCCTATGTTGCTGACAAATTCGCTGGCTGCTATATTCGCTCAATGTCACGTTTCAAACCGTAGCACTACATAACTGTACTGATAAATACCTTACCTCTGCGTGTTGTATCCTGTAAAAAGTTGTTTTGAACCAAGAAAATTTGTTGCGATAATAATAAACACACGCCTCACTAAAAGTAATTTACAACATTGTGCGGACAATCTGGGCCAGAAGGTGGCAGGGGAGTGCAATTAAAACAGATCCTCCTTATAGTATCTTTAATAACTGTTTAATGCCCTGTAAGCAATGCTTGCAGCACGTACACTGAGGGCAAGTAGTCAGCTCCTGTTTGTTGTGTCCCATGCTACCCAGATTGTTTGACGTGGTTATACTGGTAATACTCTTCTTTTTCAAAGATGTAATCTAACTGATGGCTTGAGAATTTGAAACCCATTTTACCACTTCTTATAGAATAAAATGCATTGTTAAAGTCTGTTTTTTATGCTGGCCTGTATAATTTGGTGCAGAACCCATATCACTTTTAAGGTTGAATAAAGATAATATAAATATTCATCACAACCAATCCTATTACCACATTCCAAGAAATGCATTACACAAGTCAAATAACTTTTGAAAGAGCAATAACATCAGACATTACGTTATATATTTATTGGTTTTATTGGCATGTACATAGTTTTTACAACAGAAACTCTGAGATAGTGAAATATTTATTTTTCAGTGATGATCATGAAACTCAGGGAGGTCTGGAATAACTTCACCCGTCTCCAGAATGGTGTCACCCTAAACACAATGCAGGACAAAAAATTACAATTAATCATATCTCAGCAAGCAGCTCTTGAAGAAGACCACCAGAGCATTTCAGGACAGCGGCTGCTTTTTGCATGAAATCAAACTGTTGTGGTGCTTTTACAGATACAAGTGTATAGTATTTAGCAGAACAGCTTTACAGAAATTTGTTTTACATATTCAGATTTATGAATTATCACCTGAATATTATGATAACTTTATATATTCATTTAAGTTGGATTAAACCTTTTAAAAACTTTATAGGTGTAGGCCCCCTGTCCTAGAGACTGTCATGTTCTATCATAGCAAAAAATAGACAACTTTGACAAAAGAGTCATACTTACTGGAAATATCTGCCGTTTCTTCCCCACAACACCATATGGCCTTGCCTGTAAGGGAAAATGACATAGTTTTTTGGTGCATCTGACACAGAGTATCCGTCCCATGCCAAAGTATTAACCCTGAAGCAAATAACTATATCAAACCTGACCATTTAGATATTATTTTCAGTACATCATTTTTTAATGGTTTAAATTTCTATTCACTTACATTCAAATGGTACTTCACATAGTAGTGAACAAACCAAGCAGGTATCAACACACGTTGTAATGCAAAGACTCCCCCTCTGTATACTTTGTAGGTCTGTAAAAGAGAAACACAATTAGAGGAAGCTAAATGTTCATAAATGAGAAATGCAGCATTCACCACAGAGATTATTAAAATCTAATGGCTACACAGATGATGCATTTTTCAACAAGTCATAGACAGGAAAAAGCTACACATTTTACCGTTTGATGTTCACATACTACCATAAGTTTTTCAGGGACACAATCATATTAGGTGGTGCAATTATGTCCAACATAGAATGTGAATTTCCTTCCCTTCTTCCTAATTTGGTTGTCATGAAACTGAGGCTGCTGAAAATAGTTGTTCCATAAATGTAGTCTAAACTTCGCAAAACTCATAATTAATTTACACTATAAAACAAATGAGAAGAGAGAAAAATGAAAAATGACAACCTCTCAGTGAAAGGGAACAAATTTGCACCCCTGTGGGCTATGATGAAGTGATAGCACCAATGCCATAAGACTAGAAAAAAAGCAGTAAAATACAACTTAGCGATGCAGTACTTCATAATTGCAGAAATAACTTGAAATGTGAACAATTGATGGTTTTATTAAGACCAAAGTTCAATTTACATGAAAAATAAAATAAAACAAAAAGTTATAAATCATATGAGTATGAAAAACAAACATTTAACTGATAATGATGGTATTAATATCTACCTAGGATCCCTGAAAGCAATGCAAGGTAAACCCCAGACTGTATGATATAAACACCACATAACACAACAAAATTGACCATCAGTTTCAGTGCTGCTACCAAATAAAATGATTGATCCAAAAAGCACACGTTTTTAATTTTTTGTCCAACTAAGAAATTATTTTAGAAAGCTTTTAAACCTAGGGTTTGGTGCACCTAACCCTCACTTTGTGATATACAGTAAATAAACTTCAAGTATACTGAAATTAACAGGTATAGGTCAGCCACCACATCAAGTTTGATGCTAACAAATTTTTAGCTTCGCTTTGCCGCAGCTCTGGGAACATAGGCTTTAAAATGTGAACAGAAACGCTAGTTGTTTTTTCACTGGTGTTTAACATGTATGAACTGTATAAATCTCAATACAGGTTTTGTTTTGCCAAAGCTACTGGTAGTTAGTCCTTAGCTCTGTATTGGCACTCACGCTAATTCTCCACAGGCTCTTGGGCTCCAGAAAACTCGTCCAGAACCTCTCGATGGGTCCGACTTTTTTGGGTGGAAGCACAGGCTCCCTGGGACTGAGCTCTTGGTCCTTCAACCATTGCCTCCGGAGCTTTACGAGCTGATCAAAGCGGAGCTTCTCGTCCGGTGTGTACCCAGACATTTCTTATTTCTGTGTTCAACCTCAGCAGAGGCCCACAATGACACTATGGAGGACACTTCCCTTTGCAGTCAGGCCAAAAGGCGGAAACACAACACAGGAGGAAGTGTTTAACAAAGTGTACTGCGACCCCGCGCGGACTGGAAGACCAAATTTTAACACAGCATTGATTTCAGTGAAAGTCTCTTTATTTTTTCACAAATGGCAGTCAATGGACACATTAAGTTGTTCTTTATTTTCATTTAGATGTAGGCTATGTGAAAAAAATTTTCTTAGCCTTCTAATACAAGACTGAAGTATGGCCCAGATTCTACAAGTTTTCTCATTAAATTGTTATTGAAAATATTTAGGATGGTGGGGGACCTTCTCATAGAAATCAGTCTTTATAAACAGTGTCGTATTGTTGCCGGTTATGTATCAATCAGCTCTAAAGAAGAAGACTCCTGGTCTACCCAGAGTCTTTGCAAGAAACTTGGAGAGCATGAAGATTCCCTAAATTTACAGTAAAATCTACAGTAAACAGGAAAGTGGCAATGACAGCAGTTCAGGACAGTGATGACTGGGCTGCTTTGCTCAATGTGAAGCACAATACAATTCTCCAAATGACAGAGCTAAATTTTTCACAAATATATCTATTATTATTCTACACCAAGGTTTTGGCTGGTTACTGTTTTTGGTGTCATAATTGATTTTTTTTGTTCAAGTTCTTGATGCAGTTCTTTTTGCCCTTGACTCATCAGTAGCTCTATTGTTGATTGTTTAAAAGCAATGAATAAATATTAAAGAAATTGTCCCAAATTGACAAATAAAAGCCAAATTATCGATTCCCAAAACATGTTGTACATTGACGAATGACGTTATGAACACACTTTACACACTTTTATTCTATCTTTTTCTTCTACTGTGCTTGCCTCAATCTTGATTTCCCCTGCATTGGACTTCCATGAAAACTCCACGTGGGAGATTTAAGCCCAGAAACTTGTAAATGGGAGGCACCAGTCCTGTCCACCACCACACCACAGGGCTGCTGGTAGAGCACTCTTTTTTAGGAATTTTCCTTCCCTTGGACATAGTGGTTCAAAGGCATAGCTCAGTTCAAAGTAAAAGTCAAGTATTTCATCCTGTCTCAAATAAAACGTCCCTGGAATTCAAACCAAAATCCTTCAATTGAAAAGAAGCCGTTCTATCCACCACACCAAAAAGCTGCCTGGCTGTTCTGGCCTTTTTGCTCTTTTAAATTTCACCATTTTTTTATCACAGTCATACAAAAGTGCAGCTTGGAATTCAGCGTGGAGAAATACTATCTCACTTGTGCAGGATCAAATCCAGCATAATTTAATTTATAGACAATAGAATAGAATAGAATAGAATAGAATAGAATAGAATAGAATAGAATAGAATAGAATAGAATAGAAAATACTTTATTTATCCCCGAGGGGAAATACCTAACTACCCTACAAAAGAGCCACATGCCAGTTGTACTTTGTAAGGTTTTATTCAATTATTAGTCTTTACTGATAGTTTAAAATCATGAACCACACTCCAACAGGAGAAAATCTGGAAAACTATATTTTACAGATAAAGGCCCAAGTTTGGATTTGATCTGTCAGTGCATCACCAAGCAGAAGTCCCTTATTTAGGTCACCTGACTTCTTGTATGTTCTGGATAGCAAAATGTTGCAATACATTCCAGTAGAACACCATATCTCTCTATTTTACAGATAGAATAAGCTTGTATTTAAAACTGCCTTCAGCTGGAAATTATCACCAAGCAGGCCATATAACTCAATAAACATTCTGTTTTAAGGCTGTTTTTTCTTATTGACAAAACTGTGACATAAACCTGTTACAAGAAAATTTCCAGATATGACCTTACACAAAGGTATGGTTCGGACTTTAGAAAATATATAGACTGAAGGTTTGTGAAAATTTACGATTCTTGTGGCATATTGTTAATGGTTAAAAAAAAAAAAAAAGGTATCGTATTGTATACTCCTGTACAGTAGGTGGCCCCGTAGACGTTCGTGTTTGAATGTGTCATGATTCCACGAAGAAGAAGACGCTTTATCAACACCCTCCTAGATCTTTATCCTGCAGCGGGTCACATGTATCAGTATGACAGCAATTAGGCTCCATTAATTCATTTGTAGGTGAAAGGCTCGACAAGTCTTTTGTGAGAAGATTTTTGTATAGTCTTTTTCATTACCAGAGACTTCAGGTAAGACATTTGTTAGATCCTTGTTGCTAATTAGCTTACTCTTCGGATAGCCTTAAGGTTAGCCGAACTCAGACAACTTGACTTGACATATTGATGTTGTTAGCTAGGTAACTACTCGTTTACGACATGACATTTTAACGTACTGTACCACTCATACTGCCTTTCACTGTCAGTCACTAACTGTTCAGCAGTAAAATCTTTATGTTTGAAGAATCTAGCCAATAGTTGAACTAGCTTTCTAGGAAACTGGTTCACTGTTGACGTTAAGCTCTGATGTAGCTGACATTACAACGCACTGTCCATAAGTCTAAGACACTTGTATACACAATACATAGGGTTCAGAATTATCTGATATCATGTATTAATATATATTGATCGTGTATACGATAATGCTGCTTTTCATTGCACAATTCTTACATGCTTTGGATTCGGCATCTTATTATTAATGTCCCCTTCGAAAGCTCGAATTATCTTCTCATGAAATTGAAGCAGGGGTGTTTGATGGAGATAGAATCTAGTTTCATATTGATGTGTATAATGAAAAAACACACAACTGAATAGATTAATTTTAATAATGTATAAAAGCCAGTGTGTTTGTCTGGTAATTTAGAGTTTTTAAAGTATCATGGTATCAATTTTAATCTCAAAATGTGAACTTTTACTTGTTGTGTTAAAAATATATAACCTATATTTTTCCCACTTTATATTTCATCCATAGTTGAAATATTTTTAAAAGCCTTCTTTTTACATGTCCAGGACTGTGCCAGACTTTGGATGGAGTCAGTACCCAAGTTTTTTACTGACTTGTGTCATCACAGCAAAGTGCCTCAGGGTTGGGGATTCATGCCATCCTGTACACAAGTGAGAGAAGAATGGTCAAATATTTCTGTAATAGCATAGACATCAGGAGTACATGGGACCATGTTGTCTCTGCTTTTTGGCAGAGGTACCCCAACCCATTCAGGTATTGTGTTATTATTTTTCACTAATTTTCAAATGCCCAAAAGTGCTCTTCATGAGTGTTGAAACTATGTGTTTAGTGTAGTGTTAAGTACAACAAATTGTAAAGATCCTGCTTACACACCTACTTTGTATTTTGCAGATGTGAGTGATAAGAAAAAGACATAACTAAGAGGAAATGGTCGGGTTTTGTCTCTTTCGATCAAAACCATTCTTTGGGATTGCCCTGAGGCAACCTGTGCATGCATGGATCTCATTTGAGAACCCACAACCATGAAGACCCCTGAATCATTATAAAGAATTTGTGATACACATTACTGAAGAATACTAAGTTTAGCTTCTATGAAGTTGTGCTTTTCGTTTGTGTTTTATAATTTGAAATCGTAGTGCTGTGAGGAACTTCTTTCTCAACATCGCACAAACTACATACAACTGTGGTATTTTATACAAATAAACAGCCACAGGTCACCAAATGCATTTCAAAAATAATGTGTGAAAGTGCTGTAGTGTTGAAAGCAGTACCGAAACTATTCACAAAGTGATATGAAACCTGAAAATGAAAGGATCATTTCTGGTTGCATATTTTCAAATCCATCGTAAAAAATGAGTCACATACATATTTTCACACCTTTTCTTTTCTTTAATCAGTCCCACAATTATATTCCAGCCAAACTGAAGGCACATCCTACTAATGGTCCTGTGAAAAGCATTGCACCAGAATATTTGGCCTTTTTTTTCCAAGAAGAGTCCCAAAGTTTAACTTCAGTTGTTCAAGTGATGAGGACAGTTTCATGTACCTCAAGACCAAATTAAAAAAGGGGCAGACTGAGCAGCTGTTGTTGATATTTGCTCTAAATGATTGGCTGTTAAATCTAGCAACAAAGTTAATACATCAAAAACATGAATAACTGTGAATCTAAAAACTTACAATACGTTATATAATAGCTCTTGATATATCTTGTGTATCTTCAGCACTCATGTTCTCTCAGAGGATGTTGTGTACCGGGAGGTGACTGCGGACCACCGGCTTCTCTCCAGACGCCTCCTAATGAAGACCAATCGACTGCCTCGCTGGGCTGAGCATATCTTCCCCTCCGGCATGTCTCGCTCTGTGTACATCATTGAGGACTCCATTGTTGATCCTGTAAACAGGAGCCTGACCACCTACACCTGGAACCTCAACCACACTACTCTCATGGTAAACCGTGTCTAGTTTCTTGAAGAGATGTAGTAATCGTGTGTTTTTGTTAGTGTGGTTCAGTCTTAGTTTCTTAATGTTGCTTTATTTAGAATCCCAGATCATATAATTGTCCAGCCCGTTTTGTTACTGGTTTTGCTGACTCATAACATCTTCATAAAATCTTTTCAATCACAGACACGAAATGTCTTCAACAACAACCTCACAATACATAACCTGCTTTGTGTAAAACAGAGCTCACATGCTGTTGTTGAAGAGCTGGTGAACATCGAGGACAGTTTTGGAGCTTGAAAAAAAATCTGCAATGCCGCCCAAATAAATAAATAATAATCACTTGATAAATAAAATGATGAACAGAGAGAGGGTAGTTACAGAACTGTTAAGATAGAACTTTTTCAATTAATCTGTAGGGGTCAGTATTTTATGTTAGTGATGGGATCTAAATTAGTATTTACTGCCCCCATGTGGTCTTCACATCAGAAACAGTTCTTGTGAAAGTTTCAGGTTTTGTCCTCCCCAAGTACTGCATGTTTTGTTAGCAGAGAGAAAAAGGCTGAGCTCTGTGCCATTACTTCTTGTGCATACACACAAGTTAGCTGCTAACGCTGTTAGCATACAGTTAAAAACTTAAAGCAGAGAAAAAATAAAAAACGGCAAGAACAAAATGCTAAAATGTAAAGGTAAAGTTTTGAACACAAGCCTGAAAATTAAAGGGGAGGGTTATAAATTGAAATTTGTCTTTAAATGATTTGTTGAAGTTGTTTGATAAAAATCAGCCATAAAAGAGGGAGCCTTGTTCGTGGATTGAGCTGACTCTTTGGTCTGTCATGATGCACTTCTTCGAGCTGGCACAACAGGAGGAGGAGTTTTTTCTTGGTTTTACTTGTCTTGACTTGTGCATTATGTAACGCTGTTTGCTACTTTCATACTCCAGGTTCCCTGCATACAACATGAAAACAAAAGGAAGAGTCTTACTACCTTTGTTTTCTTTTTATTTATGTTGTGAAAATAACTGAAGCTAATGAGCCGGTCATATTCACAGATGTAGAAATACAGAGTAACATTAAAGAAGCAGTCCTAGCAGTGTTTTACCCATTGGGCCATTGTCGTTTTTAAATGCTCTTTCATTTCATTTGATTCATATTTATCAAAGATTTGGACCCAAGATTTTGTTTGTAAATAATCATGAACCTAATCCTCAACGTATTGCAAAAATCCAAAATTTTGCAAAGCAAAAGCTAAACTGTGCTGTACCCATGGATATGAGTGTATTTTAACTTAAAGGTCCTGTGAGCTTCCACTGGTTGTGAAAAATCTAAAATTAAGATCAATGTCTTTTGATTACCTGGAAAAGCAAAAGAAACCATGAATGACAAGACAGTCAAATTCTCTATTGTGATCTGTAATCTCTGATATCCCCACAAGACAGGTGTCTGGTAAGTCAGGGTAACAACATGCTGAAGAAACAACCTTTTTTTTTTAAGCAAAATTTTCATGATAAACACATTTTTCTGATAAATGATGGCATCACTTATCAATTGGTGAAAAAAATTCTTTAGCATTCACAGGACAGAAGTGCACACCTTTGCCCACAAGGAGGCGTCAAAGTCAACATAAACTTTCTTAAAATGTTCATGAAAACCCGAGTCCGCTACAGAAGCTGACAGGGACATTTTGCTTTGGTCCAAACTTCAACTGTCCACTGAAGTGTCTTTTCTTGTTTTTTAACAGCCTTATACACACTCAGAGAGGCTACATTAAAGATCCATTTGTTGTACTCTCTGTCTTTGATCTGCATTTCAAATTAAATTCAGCCTCTCCACAGCCTTGACCTTTCTCTTAACCCCGCTGTCACTTTGCTTTCTTTCATGTCAGTCGGTCGAAGAGCGTTGTGTTTTCCAAGACTCTGTGGAGCAGCCAGCCACCACCCTGCTGAAACGGGAAGCATGGATATCCTCAAACGTGTATGGATTCTCTAGACCTATTCAGGTATTTCAACCCTTTTTAGTTAGACATTTTGATCTACGCTTAGTGCTTTTTTTTCCTTCTTTACCTTTTTTTGTAGAAAAGTTAATTACTGCTACAGTTCGAGTAATTGCATTCTCTTATCTTGGTTAAGAACATACACAACATTTTTCTTTTTTTAAGGCCTCTGCTAGATTTGTAGGTCATAGAAAAACAGCAATGGCGTGGGAGTCTGTGTGTGAATGCCAAAATAAAGAAGTTAAGGATTTGAGGAGGGGAGTGAATCTGTGCCAAAAACACGTCAACCTAGAACTGTTATTATTAGATGTGTTGGAAGATGCCAAGATTGCTTTAGTGCCCCTTGAAAAAAAAAGAGAATGACGTTCAGTAAGCTCAGTTTAGCAGTTTTCTTGTTTAAAGCCATTTCCTGTTTTGTCTGTTTTTTTTTTTATTCAAGGAGTTTGGATTGGCTCGTTTCAAGAGCAACCAGGTGAAGGCCATGAAGGGTCTGGAGTATGCACTCTCCAACTTACAGGGTATGTACATGTCACCAGTGAGGAAAGAGAAGGAGAAAAGGGAAACAACCTTTTGTTGTTAGACAAAACTCATGAGAAGAAACACTTTCGTCAGACAAGACTTAGCTGTAGCATCACTTTGTTTATTATTTTTATCATTCCATTTAAACAATCCGTAAAACCACCTCATGGTATACCTTCATGCATCTAAAAAGAAAAGGGACTATTCAGGTTTTACTTTTTTCTTTACTATTTGTATGTGCAAAGTTGACTCAAGTGTTCCCAAACAGATAAAAGCAGTATTTACTCTGGGATTAGTACTTTTTTCAAAGTTAAGCCTTCTCTTTGTGCCAAAAAAAACCTCTTAATGTTTGCTGAAAATGGGCTCACCTAAGAAGACCAAAGTTTGTTATCATCATTAATCTAGCTCTTCATTGAGGTGATGGTTACATTGGGTGTTATTGGACGCTTGTGTACAAAGGCTGTTGTCCTCGAAGCAGCAGCCATGAGCTAGTTTCCCACACGTAGCCTTGCCGCATGTACAGCCTAACAGAATAATCCTTAAAAAGATAAAGAGGTAACTTTTGTATTATTTTCTCAAATTTATGGATGGATTGTTTGGTCCATGCAATGTCAAAAGTAGTTAGAGGCACTACAGCTGTTTGAAAAAAGTCGTAGATGCCTTATTGATATTCAGTTTTAGGAAAGAGGCAATCTGAATTTTTCTCAGAGAAGACCCTCAATTGCATCTCAAAACCTCAAAGTTCAAAAAGACTCTTTATTTCCCTCTAAGTTGAGCTCAAGCCTCGTTATCAGACAAAGAAACCTCTTCAAGTTTGTGTTTTGCCACAAACCCTGTGAAATGCTGATGCAGCTCACCGGTGCCTAAAAAGATGTTTTCCCGTTGTTGTGATTCTGTCCTGCTGCATCTGTGTTCATGCCACTGCAGGGATTGGCATCAGGCTGAGTGTTGTGGTAAGTAAGTTAGCTAAAAGGATCCATCTGCCATCCTGGGCCATGCTCAGGCTTTCTCATGTGATCCCGTAGAGGAGCTTCACACAATAGATGGCAGAGGTAGTAAGGTAGTCTCCCCTATGTGTTGTTGTGAGAGCAGACGGACACCGCATCGAGAAGACAAGGAGACTCGGTCATTGGTCTAGAAGTAGGTAGTGTAGATTTTAGTTTAGATGACCCTATGTTTCTTGTGTATCTATTATTTTTGCACAGAATGTTGAGAATTTGTTCATTTTTTTTCTGACTGGATAGAAGGAATCTGCAGCATCACGTGTGGGATGAATTTTGGTGATACTGATTGCTTACAAAGCACAGGTTGGGGTTCTTCAGATTCTGAAGTGAATTTTTACTTCTTCTTTTCTTTTTAACTTTCTGCCTTCCTAAGTAAGATTTTTGTCAGATGCAGCACTCATCAAATACAGTATTTGCAACATTTAGCTCAGCCGCCTTCCTCTGATCTCTCACTGTGTGCAAATTGTCAGTTAATTACCACTATCATCAACTCCTAGCAAGACCTCAAGTGAAGGCTGATGCAAAACGATGAAATATGTTCACCATGGATTTTAGTGAAGGTTGAGCACTTGTCTCAGATATTTTTATACTTCATTTAGTGCATCCAGAATTTGACAGAATCATAGCTTCTCTGACTCTTATATCAGCCAAGTGGATGAATGCTCAAGATAGTAACAAAATCATGAGGAGAGAAACTACAACAACCTATATTGAGAAAGTTTGTGAGCGCATTGTAGTACATCAGAGTTTAAGAAGGTTATTCTTTGATTTTCTTTGACATGTTGTGATAAAATTTTTATTTTTCTTGACAACAGAAAATTCTGGCTCTTAAATTACATCTTTCCAAAAATGATTACATGTACACGAAGGAAAAGACGTTAAAACAAATTTGACATCTCTCCCAAAAAGTGCAAGATCTTATTGCACAGTTAGCACATTTATGACTCCTGGTCTTAAGTCTTCAACATTAATGTCAGTCTCCAAACATAGAGAGTTTTGTCCCTCAGACATCCTTCAGCCACTGTCTCAAGGACTACTACGTGTCAGTATCTGCTCCTCTGTCTGAAAGCGCTACAATATGAAGGAAGCGCTCCCCTCTGCTCTCTTTCCTTGTCACTCAGGGAAACCTCTCTGTTGCATTGTGATCCATGTTGTTGTTCTCATGTGCGGCGCTCTAACTGTGCAGGTTCACAGTGAGGTCAGACATAAATAGACCCTGCAGCATGCTGCATTATATCCAGTAAGAAGCGGTTCAAACAAGTGTTGAAGACTTTCTCAAAAAAAAAAAAATCTTCTCTTTTTAGGGGTGAGATCACACTGATTACAAACCTTCTTTTCTTTTCTTTAACGCTGCCAGCATTCTCTTCTTGAATGCTCAGAGTTAAATACTTGCTGCAATGAGAATACAATCTCAAGAAAAGCTCTCTTAGATTTGGACTTTTTTTGCAGGTTTTCATTTTATCAGCAATTTAATGCCTCTTGTGTTCGGGGGCACAGCTTCAGAAACAGTTGTTTGTTCTGTTCCATTATCAACATCTGGTATAGTTAGTGACTCCTGAGATGAACAGTCTGTTGTAGGTTACATTGGCAATCCCTGCCTCTGCTTGTAGTGCAGACACTTTACTTCATGCGTTGTGGTACATGTTGTCACACCTGCGTAGTTCCAGTTACATTCAAACTGTCTATTTCCCTCTGACAGTTTTAAATCTTCAGCTAAACCAAAGAACAAGCTTACGTCGAGCCTGTCAAAGTCCTAAAAAACAACAGAAAGTTTAAAAAATATTACATCGATTTACCATAAAGGCATGGGGGTCAGTATGAAGCCTGCAGAAGTGACCTTGTTCAGATGTTTGCATGTTCAGACTCAGCCCTGTCCTCATGCTACAGTGTGCTTCCAATTGGGTGACAGGTGAAGAGGCTCAGTTCTTCAAATGTCCGAATGAAGCCATAGAAATATGAAGTCCAAACAGAACTTAAGGAAAAATTTCTTCATTCATCTTTTCATTTATTTCTGTCTTTCTGTGTCTCTGTGTCCCCCTGTGTGCTCACAGGAGAGGCGCCCCAGCGGCCACTCAGAGACTCAGTGAAGGATGCCTCAGAGAAGGCGAAGGAGGCGGCAAAGAGCCTGGCCTCAGCTGCTGCGGCCCCACAGAAACCCCAGCAGTACGTCTGACAGGACTGTGCATGAACATAAAGAACTGTGCAGGTGACTCGAACTCAACACAATGCCTCTACAATCATTTCAACCATCTCAATCACCTGGACATGACTGAGGTGGTCTGGGATCACACCGATGACTATTCTCTTTTAAGCTGCCTGTTTTCATCAGATGAGTCTCTTTTCTGCTGTGTTCTTAGATCTCTGTCTTAGTTTTCATTTGACTCAGGTCCTCAGTTCATTAAGAAGTATCTTTTGCCTTTATGGAAGCTTCCAGATTTCAACCTGCAGCACCCTTAAAGGCTGGAGCTTTGTCATGTATGAGTGCATACGTTTGTGTTTTGCCATATAAATTTAACTCATATCTCTATTTTCATTAAGTAAGGTATGTATAAAATGAAAATCCATCTTAAAAAGCTCAGCGTTTAGACTTTAATCTATAACTGTGATATTCAGTAATAATGCGGTCACATCAGGACAAATCATTGACATGTGACTGTTAAGGTTTATTTTGAAATGAAGAAACTTTATGCAAGAACTGGTGTTTTTGGTGTCTCCAACAGTTTTGTCATTAAAAGGTAAAAGCCCTCTTTATTTTTTGAGAAAACTGAGCAGACACTGAGATTTGATTTGCTCAGTCAGGGTCTCATCACAATGACTTTGAAGCTGGATTTTTTTAGTTGCAGTTACGCAGTTACACAATATTGGTGGTTACCAGATGGTTTAATATGCACATAGATATTTATTCACAGTCAAAAAGATGAAAAGACAGTGAGCCTGGTTGCATTATGTTTATTTCCTCTAAATCTCCGTCTTTCTTGTTTGACATTTTACAGTTAGGTGACTGTAGTTATATGTATTGCCTGTTTCAACACAGAACCTGTTCAACAACCCCAAATCCAAAAGAGATAGGGCCCTGTGTGAATGGTGATTGAAAACTGATTTTGATGGTTTAAAAATCGTTTAAAAGAATATTTGCTTGAAAATATGAGAAGGATGATATATAGAATGCTGCTGCTACAAAAGTGAACACCTAAAGGAACATCTACCAACTAATGTGGCTAACAAGTAACAGGTCAGTAAAAAAGGTTTGAAGAAGGCGTCCCTAGAAAAGCTGAGTCTCAGAATTTAAGTTGGGAAGAGAGTTCACCACTGTGTGACAGGCTGCATGGGCAAATAGTTCAACAATTTTAGAAAATTATTCTTCAGTGTAAAATTGTGAAGAACTTGGATGTCTTAAGTTAAAAACAGACTTTACTCCAGAGCAGAAATCACTGGATGGAATCAGAACCATTGTGAACAAAGTTTCCTTCAAATCAATCATTGAAGGTTGAAGTTGTAGCATGAAGAGAGAAAAATAACTTCTCAAGCAAGGTCTACAGAAGACCATCTCTGACCACACAACACAATAAACCTTGAAGCAGACAGACTACAGCTACAGAGACCACACTGGGTGACCCTCTGGTCAGCCAACAGGAAACTGAGGCTACAATTCACACCGACTCGCCAAAACTGGACAATAGAAGATTGTAAAAATGTTGCCATGGATCCATCCTGTCTTTTATGAACAGCTCAGGTTGCTGCTGGCGTTGTGTTGCGCACATTGAGCATCAAAACTCGCCAGCCCCCCTGGACATCGTTGCCATGAAGATGACCCTGTCCATCCTTTTATGAGCGCAGTGTACCCGTCCCCCTGATAGATGCGGGATAACGCTCCATGTTACAAAGCTCAGTCACAACATCTCAATCCAGATGTGGTTTACGATGTGGTGGAACGGAGATTTTCATCACAGATGTTCAGCTGATAAATCTGCAGCGACTGTGTGAAGCTCTCATGTCAATATGAAACAAAATCTCTGAGGATTGTTTCCAGCAAATTGTTGAATAATGCCACCAAGAATTAAGGCAGGTCTGATTCTGTTAATGTGCTTTACAAGAAAGGTGTAGCTGATAAAGTGACTGCTGGGTGTATATGTCAGAGAGAACATGCAAAACAATAAAATATATGTTGTGTTTGAACTGTTTTTGATTAAGTATGGGTTTAAATGATTTGCAAACCATCAAATGTAATTCATTTTGACTTTTTTGCCTCCTAACTTCTTTTTGAATTGGGGTTGTGTAATGCGCACAAATGTAGAAAATATAATGATGCTACTGACGACTGCTAGCATGACCTGTGCTCGCATGATAGTAACTTAACAAACCAAAGTGACTTTTAACCAAAAGAAGTCCAATACAGGAAACCTCTCTGTAGAGCTCAGACTGTGATGATGTAGCTGAGGTGCTGCAGTCAGATTATAGATTATATCACATTATTTCAACCTGCCTGCTGATTTGAAATTGTGACAATATTGTGAACATTTCAGTGATTGCATTCCCTTTGTAGAGAGAAGTGTCTGAATTATTTTACTGAGACTTGAATCAGGATGTATTTTGAAAAATTATTCACTGTTAAGCATTTTTATGACATAGTTTATGGAGATCTGTTTTAATCAGGTTGTAGTAGCATGTTGAAATATTTTAAACAAGCAGAATATATAAGACTTTGTATGGTTGAATTTGTTTTGCAACTTGTTGAAAGTATTTTTTTGTGTTTTTTTTCTGTGTGTTTTTAAAATCAGCTTCAATAAAACCTCAAATTTGCACCGTTTTTATGCGTTTCTGCTTTAACTGTTTTTTCGGCTGTAACTGTGACAGAAGCTGAACTCTGACCTTTTCCAGACGACCGCTCAGTTTCACAGCTGCACAAACCAAACAGGAAGCCCTGCAACATCTGAAAATGTGTAACATATTCCTGCTTTGGGCTGTTGAAGGTCTGTGCTGTTTAAATCCATACAGTGTATCATAAGAAGTCAATGACAAAAGCAGATTTATGTATAAAACATTTTAATTATATTACAATGAGAGAATACACAATACCTTCAAGTGTTTGCTCAAATGTAGCCAGCACCAGGTACTCGTGTACACACACTCACACGCACAAAAACAAAAAACATAAAAGGAACTTATATAACATCTTCTGAATGCATATTACACATCCACTAAAAAGGAACATATTCACAGGTCTCTGGCACAGAACTCTCCCTACACAGTATATCAGCCCAAACAATGTGCCCCTACTGTCCTCTCAAACACTTAATCCTGGCCAGCTCACCCTCCTCTGCATCCTTGAGGTTAGAAGGAAAACGATGTGACACCCGTCTTTGACTCAAGAGTGTCAACACACAAAGATGTAATATAAGGAGAAAAAAGAAAAAGAACAAGGCAGGTGGGTGGGGAAAGCGGGAAACCTACAAAACATTAAAGCTATTTGTCTGGAATTACATAAACAACCTAATCATTCGGCATGGAAAGGTAAAAAGTGACTTTATTTGGCAGGATTAATAATTCATGGAAGTCCTTGTGTTGATTTTAAAAAGCACCGTTACTCAGAAGGCAGAGGATGGTGTCTTCTACTTTCATCTTGTGCTCAGCCTTGACCCTTCGTCCTCAGTCGCAGCTTCACTCTCGCCTTCTCTATCAGCATCTCTGCCTGCTGACGTTTCCAAACGCCACACCATGCTTTTGTGCTCTTAAAAAAACCTAACACACTGAAGTAAATCTCTGTGCAACGGCAACATGAAAGCGAATATCACAGTACTCACTCTAAAGTCAAACTCTTCTTAATCTGAGCCCCCGTCTCTCTTATGACTTAAATTATGCTTTGATCTCGGCTCAATGAATTTTTTTTTTTTCAGCTTCCTGACATAAATGTTTACCCTTTTTTAGCAAAGAAGGAGGAGGTGGTAACATCTTAAGCTCCTTTTTGCAGGGATTTTACAAATAAAAGCAACTGAGGCTGATTGAAGAGTCTGGATTAATTGGTACAATCTCTGCTTCTTTTTTTAAGAAAATAACTTTTTCCAAGGCACATCATTAAAAGAACTTCCATAAACACCATCTGTCCGTCCTGCACCAACTGAATGTTTCCATATCCAATTCCTCAATCATTCTGAGTCCGTGTGTGCTATGTACATTTTTCAATGATGCCACTGAAAAATTATAATCTCATATCTGGCCCTCGGCTAATCTCACTTACTGTCACTTCTTTACTGGGAGGTTCTGTGCAAAAGAAGAACTTTATGCCATCACTGTGGTTTAACAAAGTTGTTCATGTGACCAACAAACTGAGAAAGGACATTTTTGCTACAAACAGTCATGTACAAATCGGTTTGACATGAATGTAAACTCTCAATGACAAAAAAGAAGAAAACAGCTTAAAAAAAAAAAAAAAAAGGAAATTTTTGTTAGTTTGTTTTGTCCTCCTGCAGTGTTTGGAGAGAGTGCAGATAGGAGGTCATATTCATCAAAACAAAATATAGAGTTGGTCACCATAAAAATGCACCACAGAGTCAAAAGCAAAGAAAAAACTTAAACCACTTGCTTGTCTTAAAAACCCTGCCCGCCCCTCCCCTCCCTCAGAAAGCACAAGATGGTAATATTGCTGTGTCTCAAAAGGTCCCCTGATTTATGGGTAACACTATTTTTTTAAGGGACGGACCACCGGGAGTACGGAGGATAACACCTTAAGCTGCCATCGATTGGATTATTTCTTTATCTCCCCTCTCCCAGTGACTCCCATTTAACAAACAAAGTCAACACACAAGAAAAGTAAAATGACAACAAAATAAGATTAACACGCTTCAAGCCCAGACGGTTTTCAGCCCTGTTGGTGACCGCTCAGGGCGACTGGAAGCTGCCATGGGAGTTTACCAGTGTGTGTTTTTTTTCTCTTTACAATTTTCCGTGAAAGAGGCGGCACTGGCAGACGGTGGGCGTCAAGACTGCAGGGAGCGCCTGGGTGAGGGTCTACAGCAACAGCGGCTTTTCAGTAGAGACCAAAAGGGGCTTAATTTTCTTTTTTTTTTCAATCCTGATCTTGTGTGAGGTCGTCTCTTCAGGTCCCCCTTTGCTCATGGAAGTGTTTTGGCATGGTTTCAGCCCTGCCGGAGGACAAGCTAGGGGGGGATGAGATTAGCAGGAGGAGAGGAGTGTGACCTGAGTAGGGGGCAGGGAGAGGAGGTGAGGGTGAGGGAGAGGAGGTGAGAGTGGGGGTGAGGAGGGAGGTTAAAGGCTCACCAAGGCACAGAATGACAGCAGGAGAGTCACCCATGGGAGAGGGGCCAGTGTATCAGTTCCCCTGCCCCCACTCTCCCTTCAACAAGCCTGGCCTCATGTCTGTCTGTCTCTTATATTTATATATATTTATATGTTTATACATATATATAGATAGATACTTGCTCTTTTTTGTCTTTTCATTACAAGAGAACATTTAGGAAAATATAATACAAAATTTAATACAAGAAATATAGACTACACCAGCTAGTTTCACTTGAAGTGACTTTTAGCTTTTTTGTACGTTTTCATACTCGTTGTTTTTTTTTTTTTTTTTTGTCAGACCTGCCGTGTTGGACTGGCCCTAGTTTTGTTAAATATTTGGATGCCAAGCTCTAAAGACTGCTGCAAACTGAGGCCCGATGAACTCTTAAAGGTCAGAGAGCGTCAGAAGCGCCTCCTCCGTCAATAGTGACTATTGTGCATAAGTTACAGAAAAGTGAAAACATTTTCTTTTTATTTCACTGGTCTTAAACTGAAGCCCAGAAACTCAAAGTAAACCCAAGACCCCAAAGCTAAAAGTTATCAGCCTTGTGAGAGAAACCTAACGTTAAACTGAATGTGATTCGAAGCTAAGTTAGCGAACATGAACACCTCTACAGAGTGCAATTCATTAGAGCTGGCTGTTTTTTTTTTTAATCTTTAAATATTTTTCCTCACACGGGCAGCTTTGACTTGTTAACCGGAGCACAACCACACAAAGATGCATCATTCAACGCTACTTTAAAAGTCACAGAGCCGTAGAGAAGTCTAAATTCTGGGTGAATGACACTGAGAGCAGAGTGGAGGATCTCTTAGTCCACCCTTTGTAAGCACCCAGTCGTCCTCAAGGTTCACCAGAATGTTTTTGACACCCGCCTCTCGGATTTATTGCTACATCAATTCGCTACTGAGGAGGAAACACAAGATTCTCATCAATCTTTTAGGAATAGAGTTTAAATTCTGAGGCAACTCCTTACGTCTTTATTCGTCATAGTAGTCCATCCACACCATGAATCTTTATAGTGTAGTGGTCAGTAGTGTGGAGTAGTGGTTAGGTGACCCAACCAGGGGGGGCAGGAGGGTTTGGACAGTAACTGTACATCTATATACATGCTCCACTCTCTGATACAGCTCTGTGACTTTTACACACACGCTTTGGCCCAAAACTGGACTTTGTGAAGGAGTAGCTTCAGGCACACAGAAACATACCGCTTTAGGAAATGAGAGGATACCATCACGACTGTTTGTATGATACAAAACTACAGACAGCAGTCAATAGCTTAGCTTAGCACGAGGACAAGGTGAAACTGCTAGACTACTTCTGTACAGTTAGAACGAGCTTTCTGGTGCCTCAATAGCTCCCAAAATATCAAATTTAATGTTGTTAATTTAATGTTTTAAAACTTTTCATCCAAGTCTTAAAGAAAACATCCAACGTACCAATTCAAGTCGATCTGATCTGGGTAAAGCTCATACTTAGACTTTGTCTTCTCTAACGCTCTCTGGCACGGTCTCAGACACACACACTCATCAGCACACATTGTCAAATCCTGTCAAACAAGTCAAAGCTGTCCACTACACCACAGAAGTCCCCTTAAAAAACCACAAATTCTGCTCTGCTCCCTCTGAGCCTGTGGCAACTCTCGGTCTGGGTTGTAAGGAGGGCAGTGGAGGGGCAGGGCATGTGTGGAGAGGCAGGTTCAGGCAGGACACAGTAGGGTGAGGTAGGGTCAGTGGTCGGGGTGTGGGTGTCAGGAAGGCTTGAGTGGCAATTCAGCTCTGTTTGCTTCCTGGAAACCCAGGACAAAGGAAGGAGAAGGAAGAGGTTGAGGATGTACCACCATGTGGGCTGGTCTGATGTAGGTAGTAGGCGGCCTTGGCATTTTAGAAATGGTCAGGGGGCGGTGAACGGGTAAGCACAGGAAAGGACGCTGGTTGGTAGATGGATGGCCGCGCGGTGTCTAACAGTGGTGCGGCTGCAGTCTGTGGGAATGTGTGGCTGTGTAGCTGGTGTCGCTGGAGCTGCTCTGGAGGCTGTAGTGGTCCTCCTCCTCCTCTTCACCGTCGCTGATGCTGTCCACACTGTCTGCCTCGACGGGGGTGAACTCCATGCCTTCAATGTCCACCTCTGCATAGAAAAAGAAAGAACACAGGGGTTACTATCAGTCCTATTTATAAACAGAAGAAGAAGAAGAGAGGGAAACTCTTTATCCCCCCTGACTGTGGGGAATATTTATTAGGGAGCCTGCTGCTTCGTGGGTGGATTAACCCAGGATTCAGGCTGCTATTAACTCAGGGCAAACTGTTGGATCTTTGTGCTCACACGGCTAATCCCCGTCCATTGACAAACAACTGCATGTGTGTTTACCTCGTCCTGGATTAGTAACTGTCCTAACCTGGCATCGCAAGGGGGTCTGTGACACGGCTGTGCAACAGATTGCACCTTTAAGCTTGGGTTGTGCAGGGAAGAATTCAATCATACGACACCTCAAAGGCGTCCTAAATGGCAGCATGCTTACAGGAGGTAAATAGCCTGTTGTTATACAGCAGGAGTGAGGCGTGATAAGTTGTTTGCTCTGTGGATAACAGTCCAAGGGTGGAAAGAGTCTCACTTGGAAGCGATCGTAAAGATTGGTGAAACAGTGTTTTTTCTAAGTGCTTGCCCACTCTCTGACTCTCATCTTAAATACAGTGTAATTGTTTGGGTTTCTAAATATGTGCATTCAGATGTATGTAGAAGTAAAACTGTGCAGTCATGCCCTGCACCAAATCAACTTTTGTATCCAACATTATTTTTGCCATAACCTTTAGATCAAGTAACATAAAGTGCCTCTGCTTCAGTAGCTGGAGTGGAAAGCAAGATTTCCTTATCTACAAAATGAGGTGTTAACCTTTGACCCTGCAAACAGGATGGCTGCTAATCATCGAACAGCTTTTCACCTGTCACACAGTGCGGCTCAGAGTTTATCAGTGAGTGAATGCAAACAGCTCCAAAAAGGTTTGTATTAGCAGAAATAGCATCACGTTGTGATGTGATGAGCATTTGTTTGCAAACAGATAAAGCTTCAGGATGTTTGTGTCGTCCCCTCTTTCTGCTTGATGTCTTGATGGAGATCGTTTTGCATTAAATGTGGAGGAGATCCACATTTCATTTACATTATTGTCATAGTTAAACAAAGCACAAACCACAACAAAGCAAACTACGTTCCTCATGTGACAGTCCAGCTTTATGTTGGAAGTTATGAGGATGTATGCACTGCAAAAACTGAAATCTTATCAAGTGTTTTTGTCTTATTTTCAGTAGAACATTCCTTTTTAGACTCAATATGAGCCAAATTCACATGACCAATCCAGAAAAATGTCTTGTTTAACATTTAAAGGACAAAAATGAGGTCTGAACTCCTCGTAACCAGTAAAAAAAGTCTGCCAATGGAACAAGAGAAAAGTTACTTGTATTAAGACTCTAGTCTTAAGGAAATTTCCTAGCAATTTTTTCTTGTTCCATTGGCAGATTTTTTTGCTGGTTACAAGCAATTCAAACCTCATTTTTGTACTCTGATAACTTGAAACAAGACATTTTTCTGGATTGATAAGTTGAAAGTGGCTCATATTGAGTGTAATAAGACAATTTTTACTTAAAAAAAGACAAAAACACTTGATAAGATTTCATTTTTTTGCAGTGTGAGGCTGAAAGGAGGGAAAATCAAGCAGCACTTTTCAACTCCCTACTGTTAGCACACCTTGCTCAGAGTCGGTGGAGATGGTGGAGCCCATGCTGTCTGTACGAATTCGTTCAACCGATCCAGACACAGATAGCTGCTCCAGGCGGCGTTTGAGGTAGCGGTGCTCTCTCTGCAGCTGCTCCTTCACATTTAAAGCCTTCCTGTCCTGCTCCTCC
This sequence comes from Halichoeres trimaculatus, assembly GCF_033239565.1. Classification (NCBI taxonomy): domain Eukaryota; kingdom Metazoa; phylum Chordata; class Actinopteri; order Labriformes; family Labridae; genus Halichoeres; species Halichoeres trimaculatus. Next base: position 27,870,628 of record NW_027437180.1, read on the forward strand.
AGCTTCTGCACAGACACATTTACAAGACAGGACATGACAGAGACCTATAAGAAAAGTCACACAACTGAACCACTTTTCATACTTTTTTGACATTCTTACTCCATTAAATGACACATTTTTGTTTAACAGGTTTTATATAAACCATAGAAAAAAATAAAAATGAGATAGAAGAACACAACACAAATAAGTCTGAAAACAAAAAAAAGCTACATGTACAACTTATTAACTCATTTCACCCAAAATGATTTTTGAAGGATTTAAAAAATGAATGTTAAAACTGACAGAAAAAGGTTGCCACAACAACAACATGCAATATTCAGTAAGGAATGGGTCATGTGTCTGTCAAATCAAAAAACATCTAAATGTTAGAATTTAAAAATATTTGTTGCACTGTTTTAGATTTGCATGTTTTCGGTGGTGAATCAAAGCCTTTGCCCACGTGTTTCCTCAAGATACAAGAAAAGCACACTGTCGAGAATAAGCTGCATGTGCTCAAGCATGATAAACAGGAAATGAAGGGTTAAAACTCGCATACGTCTGGACTTTTCACAAACCACACTGCTGCTGCTGCTGTGTGTAAATGGGAAAATCAGCACAAAACGGCCTGAATTCCACTTCTACACGACCGTTTGTCCTCAGACGTGGCACAGAATTCCACCAACACTGACGTGTGAATCTGTCAGAGTCTCTCCTTCAGGGATCCTGCTGGTTCATGCTGTTTTTTAAGTCTTAATGTCTGTGCAAACTGAAACAGTAAATGACCCTTAACGAAGAAGTTAAACAAACCGATTATCTCATTTCACATATCTAAGGATCAGCTTCTAAATGCTGTGTATTCCACTTTGTTGACTCATTTGTTGGCTCCTTTTTTTTTCTTTGAGTTGCTGGAGCATTTTTTTTTCAGGCAGGCCCTGAAACGCTCTGATTGAAAGATTAGAAAACAATATAACACTTACAGACGGCAATGAAGAAAGCCAAAACAACTAAGAGGAAAGCTGGAGGTGGAGAAGAAGTTGTTGTTTGACTCATGAAGTTCAAGAATAGGGAACTTTGACCTTTTGGGGGGATCTTTTTTCATGTTTGGGAGCTCAAACTAACAGTATTTATTATTTTTTTCAGCATTTGTCTGAATACGATTAAAATATGTCAATGACAATTTATAACACCAGAGTCCACAGTGATGCAATGAAATTGCTAATGTTACAAAAAATATAAATCAGACCACAGCAGATATTATAGTATATTTCTGTGTTGCCTAATCTGTACCTTGATGTGCATCTTGGCCCTCTTCAGCAGGCTTAGTGTGGTGTGTCTCGTGCTGTCCGGACCTAAAGGCACCAGCTTCTTCAGCTGCTCCAGGTACAGCCGTAGTTTGGCACGTCTGAAAACACACAAACAAAGAAAGCGTGTCAGCAGACATCCAGCAGTGGGAAAGCAAGAAGCTCTTTCACAAACAGACTGACAGGAGCTTATGTGCACACACACACACACACATACACACATACATCCCTGAAGGGCAGAAACTAAACACTGTGACTGTCATGTTCCTTTCCTATACAGGGTAACATGCTAAAGTGGTGAGAAAAGCGGCTGAGAACCACGTGATCAGGGCTGATGTTTCACAGGTTTCTGTTGTAACTTTAACCATAAGAGTCTCACTGATGTCACATGCTGATGCCTGTAGCTGTGAGGACATGCATCCTCATCCTTGTGCAGTCCAAACTCCCTCATTAGCAAACAAAAGATAGAGACATTTTATGTGCCATGAAACAAATCAAAACAAAGCCCATACATTGTTGTAACAATTTGTGTTTGATGGGTTATCTTTGTTGTAACAAAGCTTCTTGGTAATAAGTCACAGGTACTATTAATTAGGTGCAAATCAGGCAGCTGATTGGCAGCACCAAAACAAGAGTCAGAAGCAACAGCAGAATAAGCTGTTTGGCATTAGCAAAGACGATTTGGCTAATTTTTTATGGACATACTCAGCTCTGCTGCTCATCCCTCAAATGCCTGTTCCTTTGTAAATAAAGCACCAAACACATATTCCCTTTCTTTTTGTGCTATGCTTATGTTCCTTATAATAAAATATAGCCACGGAATACTAGGGCTGGGACAATTATGCTATTCTCGTGATTCGATTCTATTGCAATTTTTGGGGTGTCGATTCGATTTAAATTGCAATTTTTCAGATTTTCCGGATTTTTCTGATTTCATCAGATCATGTGAAAAAGATAAATGATGATGATGATAATGTCTACAGACTATATCCACAGCCATATTTTCCCCTAAAATGCACATCACGTGAGTTAGAGAGAAACATTTCACCTTCTGCTGGAGAAAAGTGTTAACTTTCCAATCCAGTTTATAAACAAAGACTGAAATGAAGAACTTGAATTTGAAAAAAAAAAAAAAGGAATTTGACAAAGAATTCCAATTTTGATATTGTCAAACAAAACATCCTGAAATATTGATTTCTAATTTTTTCTCCCAACAAAATACTCTACAAAAATACAGGAAAATGAGTGCTTTGTATTATAGAGCAATGATTTGTGTAAGGACCTTAACTCAACTGGTATGAATCTACAAAAACATGCAGAAACTTGACTCCCTATTACTAATAAATGTGTTCCGTTTCGACTGATTTATTATATCTCTGCACTCACTGCTGGGGCTTTATCTTTGTCCATCTCTGCCACCCATGAGACCAATCGTAAAGCTTGGTTGAGACAGTCAGTAGACGCAAAGTCATTAAGTGCACAAATCATTATTGACCCAAATGACAGCCTGGAGAAGTTTGAACTTAAGGTTGAACACTGTGTCCCTGGAAAACCCGTCATCCCTGCCAAAGCCCTGCAGGCCAACAACCCCGAATCCACGAGTAAACAGCGTCTCACTGGATGCACAATTCTGCTGTTTAATTCAAAGATACTGAAGCCAAAGTAAATCTCTGACTTTGAATGGATATTGTACATTTTGTCAAAGGGCTGCTATTATTCACAACATTTTTCATCAGCAGATTACCACCCCTGTCTGTCCTTGGTCCATTCACATTTGTTCATAAAGGCCTCTCAATCGTCCATTAGTCAAGCTTGTCCATGAACCGTTTCTTTGTTCCCGGCTCGCCTTCCCCCCTTTTTCTCCCATTCCTTTGGCTAACTCTGTCTGAACGGTAAACAAACTCCAACAATGTGAGGTCTCCGTTGGCCATCGCTGCGACCACAATAAACCTAATCAGAGAAATGAAGCTTTCCAGGGTCGACTCACAGGGGGGGACAGCAAGTACACACTCTTTACTCACACACAGTCTGCCCCTGTTTCTCTCAGGAAGGGCGTCGCCTGTGTTTTTCTCATAGTCAGACCCCTCAGCAGCCCGGTCTGTTTCATTGAGATGTCAGCCAGAGACGGCCCTCAGGGCACCCAAACAGTCTCACAGACCAAACTTCCAAACTTCTTCATGACAGTCGTAGCTGAACAGTTTTGATTGTGCTTACAAAATGTAAAATATGTAGTACGTTTTTAAAAACATTTGTGTAGAAGGAGCAAAAGTGCCCTGGAACCACCTCTACCTCTCTACAGGTGCATACAGGCACTCCCAGAAAAAAGGGCGTGTGAAAGTGCTCTCCCTTTTATTTCCTCCTCTCCCAGGGGGCAATTCCACCCCCACCCTCCATCCATGGACACCCCTACACCCCTCTGCTCCACCTTGCCAACACCAACACACCCTCGTCCCACTGGAAAACAAGTGTCTTCTGAGGACAGGGGCGGAGGCCACCTCCAACCTGCTCCAGTCGAGCCACATGAAGCAGTTGGAGAGCAGCCAGGGGAAGCAGGCAGGAAGGAGCTGGGGGTCTGCAGCAGAGGGGGAGAGGAGTGTGTTTTTTTTTCTTCTTTTTTTGGAAAGGGATCGGGGTCCAAGCTAGTGGATGACTTTCTCTTGGGTTGAAAAAAGGGCTTCTTTGAGTGCAGTGTGCTCAGCTGCACTAGGCAGCGCTCCACACGCACCATCCAGAGGGTAATTTGAGCCAATGGGCAACCATCTTGAACCCCCCTTCCTCTTGTAATGAAAAACAAAAACAAGGCGTTCCCCGAATACTCTCCCTGACAACCCCCTCCCTCCTCTTTCCCCCACAAGAGAACTTTTTACAGACTTGCTCATGTCAAGCCCCACCTGTGTGCTCACCACATATTTTACCTGGCATGCAGGGAGGAGAAAAGAGCACCTTCACCATCGCTTTTTACCACATGAAAATAACATGAATGTCTGCACTGTGTGACACTCGAGCCGAGCAGGCATACCAGCTCTTTATTTCTCCCCGACAAGCTGCCACTCAACATGCGCGGTGACCCAGAGGGGTACCATGGCAGTACTTCCCTCAAGTTCTGCCTCAGGAAAAACGATATGGGCCAAAATACAATGTGATTGTGTAAACATATCACTAAATACATAAAAATACTCAAACTTGTGTCAAGATATTTGTTGTTAAAGGAATAGATAGGTTGTCATGTCCTGAAGAGGAGAGAAGAAATTTCTGAAATGTTAATACAAGTGCAACAACCATCTAAGAATCTATTCTGCTGTGCACCACACCAGCCTGAGGGATCTTTAACGTTTCACCATGAGTTAAATGTGTTTTGGAGCTGTGTATGGTAGCCCTGAAGTGCGAAACACACAAAAAAGAGAGAAAGAATTCAACAACAAAAAGTTAACCGTCAAATTACACCATAGATGATCTGTACCTATGCATGCTATCCACGGCTATCAAAAGAATGGTGGGGATATGTTCAAAACAAAATGATGAAAGTCACATAGCATACATGCTAATTAACTGTAATCAGAAAAAAAACGTTTTTTTCCTCACACAATTGTGTGACTTTAATATCATATTGTTATTCTTCATCTCCTTTTGTTTTAAAAGGCCCTTACACATTGTCATATTTATGTGTGTTCTCCTCCTATGACGGCGTATTACGGCCACTAAAGAAATAAAAAATAAATACATTTTTGAGAAAATAACTCAAAATTTTCGAGTTTCTTAAGTCGCAAATTTACGACTTTAGAAACTCAAAAACATTTTATTAAGTGTAAAATTTACAACTTAATAAACTGGACAAGAAAACAACAGGACACGAACGAAAGAGTGAGTCGTTGAACTTTCCTCCTCAGGAGCATTTTATTAAAGGAATGAAAAAAAGTAAGCAGCAGATCTTGCACTTCTGTAGCGGAGACCGGAGCAATCGATTACAGTTTACAGTCCACTCTGACTTCTCAGTAGATCACAGATGAACAAATAGATCGTGCAAAGACACATGAAAACAGCTGACATCTCCCATATCTGTCACAAAACAACCTTCAATTTTTAAACTTTTTTCAACTTAGCTTTTTTCAGCTTATCTACACCTCTCAAGCGTGGCATCCACTGAGCCTGTGCATCAACTAACATCCGGGACTTATCATAAACCAGTAAATTTACGACTTTACAAGGTCGTAAATTTGTGACTTTTTTAACTCGCAAATTTACTAGTTTATTAAGTCGTAAATTTTCCACTTAATGAACTTGCAAATTTTTGAGTTTCCAAAGTTGTAAATTTGCGACTTTAGAAACTCAAACATTTTGAGTTAATTCTTGAGAATTTATTTATTTATTTTATTTCTTTAGTGGCCCTAATATGCCGTCATACTCCTCCTGAAGACTTTACGAAAATATAATTTTTTTTCTCGGCTGTACCAAAATAGTCTCTGATAAACAGACTTTGTTTGAAAAAACTTTTGGGCAGGAAGCCTTCCTTCCGGCCAAAAATAAAGACAGTGCATTTGCCCAATCAGCAACGATTCTAATCACTGGCCGGTGCCAACCTTCTCTGTTCTCTTTTATGTTGTCGGGCTCACTTTTTGTTGTCGCAATGTCATTTCTGAGGACTGAGGTTTGCACTTCAGGGCCACCGTAGGGGTGTGACATTAGTCCCATGTCTCCTCACCAGATCTCTCCTACCTTGGCTGAACAAATACAAGACGTCAACGCCTGTGAGGAAGTGAAATGAGAGATGAGAGATGCTCCCCCTGTATACACTGAATGCAAAAAAACATAAAACCACTTTTAAAGTGGTTTAAATGAATCTCTTTTCTTTACTATTTACTGTTTCTATTTTAAATTAAAAAAAGGCCTGGCCAAGACTTTCTTTCCTTTGTTGTGACGCTCTAGAAGGAATCTCTCCGAAGCAAACAAGTGCAACAGGACCTGAATTAATCTGGCAGTGCTGCACCTCCCAGCAGCACATGTTCCCCTGCCACAAGACACACTCGCTTTTTTACTTTTAGAGCTTATAGCCGATCTGTAGCGGGGTTAAGACCCTCCCTCACTCACGTTTGTTATTTCTAAGCCAAGCCCTTGTCACGCGATGTTTATCAGATTGCCTGCAACAGCCCTGCAAAGTGTGGCACCACATGAGTGTTGTGTTCATGAAGTTGAGCAGACAGTCTGCACCGCTGGCCCCACGTGTTTCTGAATCACATTAAATTTTGTCATTTGTCTGGAGTTCAAAACAGTCTGCAGGTCATGAGGAGTGTCACAGTGTGAGACTTTCGACAAAAAACTCCTGGGATATGTTCAAATGATCCCGACCCTCAAAAAAGCAAACATTTCAAACCGTGCATTTCATGTCACAGAGGCATTTCAGCACGGTGACATTGCTAGAAATGAAACTTGCACGCTACACAAACATTCAGTCTGTAATTCCTTGCAACGGAGGTTCAAATACAAAATCTGCAATTAGAATCTGAAGACATGTCTGCAGGGACATGACCACCTGACGGCTCCCACGTGCAGAGTACCACGGGATGATTTGTGTCTGATCTGCAGCCTTCCTTTCCCCTCCTCCTCCTGTCCCTCCGCACTGGTGCCAAAACAAAGCCAAGACAGAAAGGCAGAGGAGAGAAAAAAAGGAACTTTTGCACAGAAAGCTTCACGCTGCTGAAACTGGAACAAGCTATTAAACTGCTGACTCTTCACTGAGGTTACTGGGTCCACCTCAGGCCTTTCCCACAGATGTGAAGCAGAACAGCTCTTACATGTCTCCAGCCTGTGTATCTGCAGCATCCTAAAGGACACGTATGCACGACATATATGCATGCTGCAGCAAAGAGAAGTTTTCACAGTGTCCGTGTAATGGGCTGCACACACGGTCCTGGTGACAGCTGGGTCCCACGGGCTCTGTGATTGCAGATCTATCGGTACACAAAGAGCTGCAGGGCCTGAGAAGGCGAGCCAGTGCAAACAACGGGCCCTCACCCCTCACTCACTGCACTGTTTAATGAGCTCGCTGCAGCCCAGCGCATTCCTCAACCCGTACGCACAGGACTGAGTGGCTTGTCTGGCAAGGAGCCAAAGCCGCTAAACTGAGGTCAGAGGTCGTCAGAAACACCACTGCAGTGTTTCCTCTGGCTGCAAGAGCTGACTCGGTTTGTTCCCCATCGGGTTTAAAGAAAAGAAAATGTGATAGCATGCCATGGGTGTTTTTGACTCCAGCCCACTAGACATGAGCGTGACCGAGCCACAGTGTGGGCTGCTGGCTTTAAGAAGGCACGATAATGAAATAATTACACCTCAAAACACTGCACTGAATCAAGAAGGAGTGTTTGTCACATGACATGTTCAAAGACGGCTGTTTTCATGGCCTTGAGGGATCCTCCCAGCTCATTAGGACTTAGATCCCGTTAAAAAGGGTTTGGCTTCATTTTTATCAGTAATTATAAAACTTCTCTCTTCATGTTTACAGCTCTGATCCAGCAGCATGACTACAAAATCAGATTTGACCTGCTGATTTATGCTGGGCCATCTACTGACTTGTAATTTGTCTAAAACCAGTTTGAGTTTCCTATTAACAGAAAAAACTGTGGTTTGATAACGTCTTCAAGATATCAGAAGTCACAGTTTCGATATATCTGGTTTTGAAGCTTTTTAACTTCGCCAAGGAAGTTATGTTTTTGGGAGAGTTTGTCATGTTTGTTCATTTGTGAACAACATAACTCAAAAAGTAACCAGCGGATCTTGATGAAATTTTCAGATATATTCAAAATGAGATAAGGAAGAAGTGATTAATTTTTGGAGGTGATCCGGATCACCGTCTGGATCCAGGACTTTTTTAAGGATTCTTTGTCATTGTGAGATAGAGCCGTTGTCACCATATGTGTATATAACTCCACGATAAATGGTTGGATTGCTTTGCAAAACAATACAAGACGAGGTCATGAAGATTTCTTACAGATGTAAAAGTATAATCCAGATCCTGACAATATTCTGGATACTGAGATCCAGAATATGAAATATGTACTGGGTCATTATAATTTTCAACACTGTCAGGTAACAAATTATTGCACAAACCTGTAACTAACACCAAATTGTAGCAGACAGTCTGCTGAAAGGGAGTATAACATTAAAGTAGGACTAAAGTGTTGGTGAGAATCACAATATGCTTGGTGGAGGTCTGCGCTCTCTGAGTGCTTTTCCAGTTTTGCCAAAGTTTTTCTCCTTTTCACCTTTTAGAAGGGAGAAAAAGGATTCTCCCAAAGCTAAAACTCATAGTATCTGTCTCTCTTGTTTACAGCAGACTCGGTCATGTAAAGTGAAAGTGTGGCTGCGTTGCGTGAGTGTGGGTCAGTGTGCTGAGGTGCTGAGTTTGGGGGTTGCCAGTGAAGTGGCTCCACATCTGGCTGGCAGGTTCCCGGGGAGTATGGGGCAGATGGAGGACTTGCTGAAGTGGTGAAGGACCCTTCCCAGGGGCCAGCCGGTGCACACACACACACACACACACACACACACACACACACACACACACACACACACACACACACACACACACACACACACACACACACACACACACACACACACACTGAGGCTTTCAGCAGCCCCTCATCAGTCTCCCTGTCACCCTGCTGCCCTGCCCTTAACATGTTTACATTTAACAGAGATCTGATGCTGTGCCTGTGAAAAACAAGAGGGCAGAAAAACAAGACGAGCTCATGTGAAATTAGCAGAGTGGTTAGCCATGCTGCACATGTTGGCGACACACACACACAGGCAGACAAAAACATGTCTCTTTGATCATGCTGATATGAAAAGTCTTCATAATCTGGATTTGTTTCTGTTATTAAGGATGCCACGCCTGTCCTCTGTGTGTGCTGACAGACAAACACCCCCCCCACCAAACAGGCTGTCCTGACGGCAGGAATATGAAGCTCTCTCACATGACTCTGCTCTCACACGCGAGCTGCGAACAACAGCAGCAGCAAGAGGGAGGCTCCCGGTTCCTCTACTACTGGTAGAATGAGTTGTGCATGCTTTACTGCTGATTAAAACACAGGAAACGGCAGCGCTGTTTTCTCCTTGTAGTAGTGTTTCACTGCGACTTCCACTGGGCCTGCTCAGGAATGACTCGCAATTAGATTTATTTGATTTTTGCTCGTGTACTGAAACAATCCCCTATGCAGGCACGGATCATTACAAAATCCCTTTCTTAGCACAGCCAGCTCTCACACAGAAACAGATGTCGGATAGAAGTTAAAGAGCAGAGCGTGAGAGTAAACAGAGAGCAGGATAAAGTCACGTTTCTGCACGCGTCTCTGAATTGTCTCAGGACTCTGTTAAATGACAGAGTCGGACATTAATTGCCTTCAGCTTTGTGCATTAAAAAGTACATCTGCAAATGTTGGATCGACTAGTAGAGACAAGTTCAGCCAACTCTATAAACACGCTCTCCTGACGAGGGGAGGTTTTATAATGAATCCCTGTCAATGATTAGCAGATAGGAATCTGGTGGTATGAGAGGTGAATCCAGATTCAGGTTTACGACCATAAAATTTGGTGATTTCTGGAAAGGCGTTTTGAGAATCTTTGCCAAAGTAAAACATTTCTTCTTCCCAAGACGATGCAAATTTTGTCTTTTTGTTTTTTCTTAATTCTTTCAGAAACACACTACAGGAGCCAAAAAGAAAAAAAACGAACCACTCTGGATCATGTAAAACAACAAAACTATCACTTTGTGACTCCATGTTTGGCACAGTTTCCAGGCTGCAGACTTTCTCCTTGGCCTGCTCGCTTCTCTGAACCCCCCCTTAACCGACTCTTACTTAACTCTACATTCCAGCGTATGTGTGCATACTCTGCTGACCTGAATTTCAAGCTGCCTGCTCAACACACACACACACACACAGCACAGCCACATCCTACACCGCCTTCCCTTTCGGCAATGTTTGAGAATGTCTCGGCGTCCTTCTATCCCTCCTCCTAGGGGCCTCCTAGACGAAGCTGAAAGAGCTTTGCTCAACTTTCCTGCTTTTAGTGTTTGTAACCAGAATCATCAATTTTTTTTTTTTTTTGCTCGGCCTTGACCACCCCCCACCCCACCACCACCACCAACAACAACCTTAAGCCAGGCACCTTGTTTAAGTGTATCCCACACTGCTGTTTTTACAAGCATCAGCTGCTCGGCACACAGCACAGCAATGTGGTGCAGCCTGCAGCAAAGACACCTGAGAGGGAGCACAAACACAGAGATGTAGGTCTGCCATGATCGTACTCATCAACTGAAGTAGCTTTTGTGTCAGAGCACAAAAAGCCAGCCCTGATCTACACACAATCATCCCAAGATAGCACACACGCAAGCTATTCTGTAACAGCAGCCAGACGTGACCTGAGTGAGTTTCTCAAGGCTCCGTGACCTCAGGGTGCTGAAATTCCACATGTGACCTCTGATCCTGACTTCCAGCTGTGTCTGCTTTTTTATTCTCTGTCCACATACTGACTCTGAAAAGTTACAACCCAATGTGTCCTCAGGCTGTGTCCACTGACTGCAGTGAACGACGTGGACAAAACCAGTCAGTCTGCAGGTGGACAGAGAAGGTCTGGGGTGAAAAGAGCCCTTTATGGTAAAAATGTCACTTTTTTTTTTTTTTTAGGGAAATTTGAACACTTTCTTTTGGATAGTAGAGCATCATAGCATTGTGGCAGTTGCCACTACCCAGAGCTACAGCCCCGGTTAGCGGTGGCTGGCTGCACTACAGCTCAGACACATCATGTGACCTACATTTTAAGCCTTTAAAAATAAAGATTGCTTAGAGGTGCTGAGAGGACTATCTGGAATTGGTAGTGTTTTTCCAGGATAGAGACTCCGTTTCCCATGAGCATTTTCACCTACTGTTGTTAGGGCGTGACTCTTGCCAAGATGTGCATTTTTTTGAAGCAAATGAGTGAAAAGCTGATCAACTTTCAGCTCTACTTTTCTTTGTTTTAGACATTTTTTGTAGGATGTGTGATGAGTTGGTGCATTAGTAAACAGTTTGAAAGGTGACATTGGCAAACTAAGGCCTGAACCACACGTATATGGATATATTCCTACACGCAAATTTTTCTGCACAGTTGGGCCTCTCAACCACACGAACACGGCGATTTCACCCACATAAACGTAGATTTTTAAAAACGGATTAAAAAAAGTGAAGAAATAAAAAAATATCCGGTTGTGTGGATCCGTGTAGCGGTGTTAAACGGAGCTGGTGTTGACGCAATGACGTCAAGTGCCTAACAACAAGTCACTGTGTTTGACTGCGCATGCTCCTAACGTTCTTCTTCTATGGTTTTCACATTTTGCTAACCTGTCACTTATCGGCCAGGCATGGCATTGCAGGCTTCAGAGGCAATCGTTTTCAGTTTGGTCTCTTCGTATGGACAGAGATATTTCTGTGGTTTGGACGGAGATTTTTATTTTAAACGAGGACAAAGATATCCGATCAAAAAAAAATCCACAGACGTGTGGTTCAGGCCTACGTAAACTCAGTTTTTACTATGGTCGGCTATATAACCAGACCACTGCAGAATAACTGCTGCATGTGGGTTTCACTGCACGATATCACAAACAGCTTAATCCATTTCATAGCTCTTGCTCTTTAGCTCGTTTGGCTTTCTTCGGTTCTTCTGTCCTTTTTCTTTTTGCTAGTTCAGCTCCAGTGTCCACCATCTAATAAATGAATCTAAGAAATCTTTTTTTATCAGAGAATAGGGATGGATACCTTTAACATGTGAAACGATACGGTACCGATGCCCAGTACCTAGTAATTGGTATCGGTACTCAACGGTACCAATTTTTGGTACTTTTTTGTGTTTTTGTGGTAAAAAATATCAATTTGTTTCAAAATTAAATATATTTATTTTTTTCAATTTAACATATTTATTCTTCAATATATAACCCTGCAACGCTAAGTTCATGTCAAGCATGGGAAATCACCGACTCTTCATCTCCTTCACAGTCACAAAGATGCATTTAGGTACCTAAACGTGGTACTTTTTGATCTTACGTGAATCGGTACCTGGTACTTTTGGCAGAATTTGGTCAGTACCTATGAAAGTACCAAATTCGGTACCCATCCCTATCAGAGAAAGAGCCAGATCTCTCTCCACAGGGCCTTCAAATGAACCTGTTGATAACTTTTTCATTTTAATACTTAAATCTGAAAAAACATTTGCTTCGTAAATATTCCTTCTTGCATGTGTACGTGTCTGAGGCAGAACTTGTGAGAGCTATATAAATGAACCATAAACTTCTGCTAAACATGATAAGCGTCTATCGTGCCTGCAGTACCTTATAAAGTAATACTTCTTATAACTTTTTTTAATACATTGCACAGCCTAAGCACGTTGAAAACACACGTTGCTGCAAATTTCTTGCTGGTGTGCACGTGTCTTTCTGATCAGCCTATACACAGGAGATCACTCATTACTGTGGGTGATTAGCTGCCCATGCAGGCCTAATGACCTCAGGTCTTCACACACACATGAGGAATGTAACAGACAGTGTGACATTTAAGGAATTGAAGCCACGTGCAGTCATGTGGGCATGTGAACAACACACTTACACTAAAACTTGAGAGACGCTTTTTGATCTCGGTGACATTTACCTCTTCAAAAAAAAAAAAATGCCATCTGAAAGCAGGATGTGGACTTTATATGACCTTTGCTGCACATGTTTACAATAGCTGCGCAGTTTATAACTCTTATTAAAATACAGATCAACAGGATTAACAGGCTCATCAAACCTTGGCTTTCGTTAAGTAGAGAAGAATTAAACCTCAAAAGCAGTGGGACAAGGAGACATGAGTCCTAGCAGGAGGACCAGTAAAGAGTGATAAAGGCCCTCTGTGTGCAGGCAGCTCTGCCTTTCTGCCTCAGGTTTCTGCTGACTCAGACACTTTCAGAGGGCAGAAAAACAGGCCAGGAAAGGAGAGCGGGGAGAAACATAACAGAAAAAAAACAGATGTGGTCTCTGGAGAATGAAAGAGAGAGATGAGGAGTAGAAAGTAAGGGGGTGAAGTATCAGAGGCTATGGACTCAGGGCTCTCCCCCCAGCTGACATGCACGGCCATAACTCATACACCTCAGCCCCGCTTACACACACACACACACACACACACACACACACACACACACACACACACACACACACACACACACACACACACACACACACACACACACACACACACAATCACACAATCACACACACACACACACACACACACACACACACACACAGAGGCTTCACTCCAGGGTGAAGAGGTCCTCAAAGCCAAGTAAGTCATTCATCACAGCTGGGAGTAGAAGACACTGGGAGAGTAAATTTAATTAGAGAGAAGATTAGAGCATGACAGAGTGAGCACAGCCTGCTCCTGTGTCCATCACATGCATGTCAATTTACAGCACGTTTCACACACTCCCTGCACTTATAAGCCTTATGTGATTTACATGGTCAGTGAATAACGTTTGCAGAAATCATTCTGAAAACTACGATAGTGAGAAACGAAAGTGAGAGCACCTGACAGACACGGGCGGTGTTTGTGTCTGCAGAGGTTAAAAATAGATCTGCAAATCCTTTTTCAATTGAGGGAAGCAGCACAAACATACCAGATAGCATCAGGACTCAGATTTCCTGTAAACAGGTGGCAAGAGAGGAAACTACCTCTGTAGTTTCTTGAGAAGGAAACAAAGTTGTCAGAGGCGATATCAAAAGTGGCCAAAGTGAGAAGTGGAAAGGAGGTGATGCCAGAGGAGGCCAACCACACAGCAGCGCTGGGGTTTTCACATGTCAGCCTGATGATGCTGTGCCGATGTAATGACGAGGATAAAAGGTTTGAAAAAAAAAATTAAAGAAGCAGCCGAGTCACGGCTGCACAGAGCTGTGGCGGCTGCGCTCAGGCAGCAGTAGCAGATAAGCGGGTCGAGTCAGGACAGACGAGCAAGTGGGACGCTGCTGGCAAAGACCCAGACGTCTCTCTCTGATAACGGGACACAAATATATGCATGGTGCCATGTGAGCGGCTACCTAGGCAGCAGGAAGCTTCACAGGGGATCCACAGGAAGAGGCCCAAAATGTTTTTTTTTTTTTTTTATTGTCCTTGGTTAAATTTAGATGTTCATTTATCCAATTTTTTAAATCTGATTTAAAAAAGGGATGTTGGATTTCTTGCAGACAATCAGGTGTCCTCATCCCGCAAACTTTCACAAACCACTACTTGACTATTTATGACTTAAATCAATGCCTTCCGGTGAAATCAGACATTAATCAGTCACCTTGTTTACCACGTGAACGTGCAGTACAAGGATGTCTCTGTGCTGCACCAAACACACTAGCATAACCAAACAAAGACAGTGAGTCAGGCCTCAGACAGCAGCACCACCTCCCTGCAGCGGTGTTTCAGGGCGTGAGGGAGGTCAAGCCTTTTTTTTACAAAGCGATACCAAGACTGCTGAAGATTAGACAAGGCTGACACTCTGGTCACACACACTCCTAAAAAAACTGGTTGAACAGGACAGCTGCTGCAGACTTTTGGTTTTCTTATGAGTGAGCAGCAAATAGACAGAGATCATGTGAGGACGGTGACAGTGATGGAGTCATTATGTGAAGAGGTGTGCACACTTGGGGCAACTCTCTTATTTACCCTTCTACGATCATAAATTATAGGATCACCATTAAAAGGGACTGTTAAACGAAAAGAGCGAGGTCTTTGATTCTCTTTTTTTGTCTGACATAATAAATAAAACAAAAAATATGAAACATCTATAACAGAAGGGTCAAAGTCTGCATGCAGTTCTCACATTACACTGCAAAAAACTGAAATCTTATCAGATGTTTTTGTCTTCTTTAAGTGAAAATTATTCTATTATACTTAAAATAAGCCACATTCAATTTGTCAGCCCAGAAATGTCTTTTTTTTAAGTTATTCAAAAACAAAATGAGGCCTGAATTGCTTTTAACAAGTTAAAAAACATCTGCCAATGAAACAAGAAAAAATTGCTTGAAAATTTACTTGAAAAATGTCTCAATACAAGTAACTTTTCTCTTGTTCTGTTGGCAGATTTTTAACTTGTTACAAGCAATTAAGACCTATTTTTTGTCTTTAAATAACTTGAAATAATACATTTTTCTGGACTGCTCAGGTGCATGTGGCTCATACTAAATCTAAAAAGGCATTTTCTACTGAAAATGAGACAAAAAAACTTGATAAGGTTTCAGTTTTTGCAGTGTAGAGGTCCTAAAATGAGCAAAAGTCTTAAATTCTTATTGATTAATTTAATATTTCTGTTCATTCCTTTCACCTTGACAACTGAATAATTTCAGCTCTTACTTAGGGATAGACCAATTATCAGCTGGGCCGATTATCGGGGCCGATATTTGGCATTTTGAGGCATATATGCATCTGCTTTTTTTTTAATCCGACGGCCTCTTATGCAGCCGCTCCACTGTCACTACTCAATCCCCAGCACTGTCCCACCCACAGTACCACCTGATTGGTTACAAGCAGAACCATGGCTCGGGTAACAGCCAATCAGCAGTGCAGCTATTACAGTTATTGCGGTTACATTGAAATTTTTGGAAAACTTTATTTACTGTAGAAAACTTTAGCTATTTATTTTTTTAAGTTTTAATTTAACTTTATAAAAC
Organism: Halichoeres trimaculatus; assembly: GCF_033239565.1. Lineage (NCBI taxonomy): Eukaryota > Metazoa > Chordata > Actinopteri > Labriformes > Labridae > Halichoeres > Halichoeres trimaculatus. Next base: position 27,886,618 of record NW_027437180.1, read on the forward strand.
ATGCTGCTGAGCCTGGGAGCTGTTTGATAAACATATGCTTAAAGGCATTTGAATGCAGTGAAGTGTTGGAGTCTGTATTATTCAAAATTTTGACACCAATATTTTCACTTTGACTGCAAATTAATATCGGCTTCAAATATCAGTTATCGGTCTCCTTGACAAAATATGGAGATTGGCCCTGAAAAATCCATATCGTTCTATCTCTACTCTTAATAAAAGTGTGAACACAACTCTAGCAGACACCACATCAAACACACAGCAACTATAGATACCTGTGCTCAAGCCTGAGGTCACAGTTTCGACTCTTAACACCTGTACATTGGTGTAATGAGCGTGTTATTTCCAGCCACAAGTCCAAACTGGTTGAATCAGGATGTTGCAATGATGACAATAATACCGCGTCACTGCCGAAGCTGTCATTACTTCAGAGAAGGTAGAAATTTAGCTAAAAAAACAGTCGTGAGTAAACAAAAAGTATTGTCAAAGTATCCAAACATAACTCTGTGTTCGTAAACTCTTGGATCATAGTCTAAAAGTGAATGGAAAAGCAAGATAAGTCACATGTTTCATCATCACAGTCATGACATGACTCCGAGTTTCGAGAAAAAACTCTTTTTTTTGGAAATTCGTGGTTGGAGTGACGACAGAGGAAGTGTGTTAGCTGATTATGAAAAAGCTTTCCTGGTAAATCTGTCAGTTTGACTGGACGTCACTTCGGCCACACCTGTCATCGGACATGAGGTAACTTAACTGTCTGAACACCTGCAGTGAAATCAACCCATGTCTCAGGTCAGAGGAGGGATATGTCTCCACTTGTCTCTCCCTGCGCTACACACGGGCATTACTCACTCCCTCCCAGACATGTGACTGGCAACCCCAGCCCCTCACTGTGGATGACAGTGTGTGTGTCATGCACATGCAGCCTTATAAAAAAAAAAAAAAAAAAAAGAAAAACCACACACATACACACACGCAGCCATCCCAGCCTCTGCTCACATGCTGACAGCAACATCAGCTGATTTTTAAAATCCACACTGGTAAGCACTTTTTAAGAAACAGACCTTGAAGCAAAAATAGCACAAAAACAAAACATCCTTTTTTTGTTAGATTTTTCTTTGGATCACTTTATGGATAGTTGTTAGCAAAAAAGAAAAAGAAACCACTATGTTTGTGAGCTTAAGTGAGATGCATGTGAGTTTGTTTGTGTGTGTTTGTGCCATCTGTGGGCTTCTCAGTTTGGACGAATGACAAGCAAGGACCAGATTTTACCCCGCCTGCGCTCACAGCGTCAGTTTGGGCAGGATTATCACATTACTGACAGGATTCCCTCTCCATACAAGGCAGCGAGTCTCAAAGCGTGAAATGGAGACAGATCTAATCAACATGAGGGTGCACTTTGAAATCAGCTCATTATCCATTTTCAGACACGAGAAATTAATTCAATAAGCGTCTTTGAAGATGACCCCCCCGATTTGATCTGATCTGGCAGGGCACGTCAGGCACATTCCTTCGATAAGTTTGTTATGACACGCGTGTAAACCACTGTTAAAGTGTGTGTTCGAGAGCATCAGTTGTCAGCTCACCTGTGTTTCTCCAGCTCGTTGTGCGATGATCTGAAAAGACAAACAGACAAAAGAGAAAAGATAAGTGCCAAGGGGGCAAGACTCAAAAAACACAACACAAAAACATCACATCATGTGACCATTTACAATCCCAAGCTGAAAGCTCAAAAATAAAGATGACAACAAAGAGTTTAGTTTGTAAAAAAAAACATCAAACAGGGGCTTTGATTCTGTCTTGTTTTTTCTTTCTTCCTCCCTGAAGTGGATAAAGTTTGCAATGAAAAAAGTTGCTCAAAACAGCCTTTATTTTTGGCACATTTAAAGGAGTGCGCAGTGGAATTGCTAGCATGAAAATGGATGGAATTAGAGTTTAGTTTTCAAATCTTTCTTCATGTCTGTGTGACATCTGTCTGAAAGTGTTCAGCACAGGGCAAAAGTGACCCTGAGAAAGAGCTGTGACACTGCACGCCACCCACCGCCCCTCCCTCCTTCCCCCAACCCACTCTCACACATACAAACAGCATGCACACACTGCTGCCGCTGTTGTTGTTGTTGCACGCTGGCCGAAAAGTAGCGTGCACACAGGCTAAAAACACACTCAGACGTCTGGAGGCCTAGTAGTCGCTGCAGAAATTCCTCAGCGTGTGGGCTATTACGAGGAGAGCCCCTATCAGGCTGTGCATCGAGGGCACTGTAGTCTGTCTGAAACAGGCCCTCTGTTCATGAGACCGTCATGGATACCACGGCAATAAAAACAAAAACAGCAGCGACAAAGGCCCAGACTGACAACAAGCCTTTTCAGTTTTGTTTTTTCCCCCCACAGTTTGAGAGCTCTTGTGCTGGCGAAGCAGTGGTTCCCACAGCTGGGCCGAGGAGGAGGCTGAGGTAGCAGCACCAACAAGGGTTACACTGGGACTTGGGTGAGGTGGCGTCTGCATAAAATGAACCCACAGTGTCACACCGCTGCCATTTACCCCAATCAAAAGGCAGACATATGAGGAAATGTTGCTATTCAGAGCAGATCATACGAGGGGAAAAACCTGCCAGACAAAGCACAGGGCTCGATCAGGAACTCACACAGCAGCTTGCAGAGGAAGGGAATGCTCACAGACCTGTAATAAGAGCAGGTTAGCACACACACACACACACACACACACCTTTACCTGTTATGTAAAAGAAAAGTGTGGCATGCAAAGGAGTGTGATGGGCTGTCATAAACTTGGCCCTGATGATCAAAGGCCTCCACATTTGCCTTGTATCACTCTTATAATTGACTGCTAGAGCTTATCCTCAAAGCACATCGTGTGTGTGTGTGTTTCACTGCTTTTCCAAAAAGGAATTCAAGGATACAAAAGAAGGGTTTTCTTCTCATTGGTGCTATTTTTAAATTTAACTCCAGGGAGGTGAAGCAGGAAAACTCTCACCAGTTAAATTCCAGGTTTCCCTCTTTTTGGTTTAACAACAGCCCACAGGTTTTAAAGTAAACTTCTCCAAGGTTTCAGAAATAGACTCTCATGTGTGTATTTTTTTTCACACGCCCTTGACTTTGCACCGTGACAGAACATGTTATCCGTTTTAAGCAGTGGATTTGATCATGATTTTGAATATCATAGTGTCAGTTTATTGGTCCAACAAAGCAAAGCATTGAAAATTGTTTCAGCTAACAGCCAGCTTCTGTTGGAGTAAAAATACGGTTTAAGTTCAAACACAAAATGTGTTTTTAGTTCCCTTCCCCCAGCATCCTGTTGATGCTTCTTTGAAAAAAAAAGGAGGGATACTGAATGAGAGCTGTGGGTGAGCATAAAGGGGATTGGGGGTTTTGCCCACAGCGCAGTCACGAAAAAAAGGAGGGAAAAGCAGGTGTGGTGCGAGAAGCCTGGTGGTGGGCTGGCGTTCGTCACTGAGTGTAAGTGTCTGTTTGAACCACCACACCCACCTGCCACATCCCCACACACACCCTGACACACACACACAAACACAAACTTGTAAATAAGTGTGTCTTTCTGAGCAGGTATGAAGAGAATGCGGACAAGACCGTGTTCTATGTGTTTCTTTTCAATAGACTAAACTACACTTAGGAAATAAGAGTTATTACAACATTCAGAGCATGAAACAAGTCGACATGCTGTTCACGTTCTGACGTAACTCTCAGACTTACTACTGAGGAAATAGTGCTTGCCTAGCTTCCCCAAACTAATATTAGCCAACAGGAAATTTTTACTCTTTTCCATCAGAGTTTGACATGCAAGTCCTGTTGGGAATAAGACCAGGATGAAGAAAACACTTTAAATTCTCCTGCAAAGTTTCTACAAGAAAACACTTCTGGTGTCTATCACATGTAGCTTGGGTAGTTCATTATTTGCACACCAGATAATCCTGTAGATAATGTACTGCACTTGCATGCACGTAAAGGCCCCAACTTGGGGTCATGTTGTGTCAGAAAAGAGGGATTCCTGATGAAGGTGAGTCCCACACTGATATAATCAATCCAGCTCATCTGTCAGAGTAACACAGTGGAGATCTCATGGTGTGGAAAATGTAAAAACAAGCTGAGAGAGGAACCATCCAGTTAAGGAACAAAGAGGTCTTAGAAAATGCTGAACGCTTTTGAATAAAAATGTGGGGTTGAAGATGCTACTGGGACATTATATTTGGGATTTTCAGAGATTTGACCTGAGAAAAGATAAACAAATAAATAATCCAGGAAAAGGTCTGGCAGCTTACTAAAACTAAAAAAGTGATGCACTGTTTAATAACAACCCTGCTTGTGGCCTTTAACGGAGCAGCTTAAATGGCATTTAACTAGCCATACTTTCAGACCAAACCGAAACTGAAACTTAAATCGATTATTATGCAACGCACTTATGATCGACTTTATGGTCGTAATTGCAGTCTTGTCAGTCTAAGCTGTAGACTTTGGCATCATAAAAACGGGGTCAAACTCAGGGGAAAGCCTTAATTCGAGTTTAATGAGAAGAGAATGAAAAAAGAATCGACAATAGGGCCAGCAACTGAAAAAACAGCGCATGTGGATTAGTCAGAGGGGACCCCTCAGTGAAATACCTCAATGCAAAATCACATCAAACACACACCACATGAAAATAAGAGACATGAGAGGGTTTCTACAGGTGACAGCAACAGTGAGAGACAGGATGCATAAACGGATGGTTGTGTGCATGTGTGGAGGGAGCGTGTACTTCTCGGCATGATCAGGGTTGGAGGTGTGTGTGAGACAGAGAGACGGAGACAGAGAGGGGCAGCAGCAGCAGAGTTGACAGTGTACGCGTGGCAGTGTTTATTGGAGAGACCAAAACAGAGCGAGAGAGAAAATGAGAGCCCAGCCCAGGCAGCAGAAAGATGGCAGTGTGCATGAAAACAGCTCTCTCCCACTGTATGTGTGCATTTTAAGAGAAACATTTTCAAAAGGCAGTGGTTTTATATATACCTATTGTTCTGAGTTTTTCTGGAGATTGGCGATGCTTTCGTTTTCTTCCTGGAGAAGTCGCTACTGTACGGTAAAACAGACGCATAGCCGTGTTCTGCCTCTAAAGAAGGAGAAAAGCGAGAAAAAAATCAATGAGTTAAAAGAAGATAATTTCAGAGAAATGGCCCAAACAGGAAAAAGCTTTAGACTAACGTGTCATCAAGAGGGAAACATTATGTTATCGTCATCAATGCAGTCGCTTCAAATGCATCGATAATGTCCAACACAGTCTATGATATAGTCAAATTATTCTACTTGACAGTTCACGATTATCTGTCATCACGATACTGGCTCAATGTCACATTTGTTTACTCATTTCCGAAGAGCTTATCAAACACACACTCCACTGTGAGCATACATAACACATGGCCTATATACTTACTACATTCAAACATACTACATATAAACGGTTTTTCAAATAATATCAATTTGTGTGTCGAGTTGCACCCATCGCCTGGTCTGTGTCCCATTGTCTGTAAAGTGACATCATACCTGCACTATGACAGGGCACGTTTACACACAACATCAAATCAGGATAAAATAGTAATGAAAATACTAAATGCCATCCACTCACAAAGTAAACGTTAGCCTACAGATCTCGTTAACTGATCAATGTAGCTTGAAAATACCTCTGTCTCTTCTTTCCAAGTACTCTGCAGCCTCCAGCAAAATTAAAAGAGAATTAAGTTCCATCTTGCTGTTGTCCTGTTATAAAAAATAGAAGTACTCTTTTACATGAATGTACACGTCATGAGACAATGGAATGAAGGTTTAAAAAGTGTTCAGAGCGATGTATGTGTGCCGCTAAATTCACTTCTGAGTCTGGCTGACTCCAAACTACAGTATCAACAGCACGTAACTAAAACTCAGGGAAGTGAGCGAAGGTAGCTTTCCCCAATCAGAAAAGCCCACAGGCGGGCCTTTTACATACATCTCACCCTATAAGCAGGCTTGGATTGAGAAGGTAAGATTTGATTGGCTTATTGGACCAAAAGTCATCAGGTACATGCCCTAGCAACAGCCTGAACTGCCCGCCCCCGTGCAGCTGATTGGTTTGACATGAATACAAACGAACTCTGATTGGCTGGGGGTAATTCTGGGCGTGGGTCAGAGTTGAACTTGGGGTGTTGTTTGGGTTGAGAATTCGATAACTTCTCAAAAGTGTGCTTTTGGATTTGGACCGTGAAGTAAACAACGGCTAACGACCACTTAGCCTTAAAGGCTATTCCATATGTGAAACAGAAACTCCCACAAGATAATGTGACATGGCAGAATTAACCACGTAGTCTGAGTATTTGTTTTTGTTTCCTGGCCTAGTCATCCTGCAAGTCCTGTATTGAGTTACAGAAAACTGAATTGGTTTATGTGGTCTGACGATAAAATTACTTGCAGCGTCTTTTGCAAGGTGTCTGAGACATCACAGTAGATCCTATGTTTCATATCCTTGAGTTATCCACCCACTAAATGTTTGAGGTTTTCTTTTTCAAGGTTTGACGTGACAGACAAACTGCAAGTGGTTAAATTTTTCGTTTATTGGCTATCTTCTAATGATGTCCATGTAATGACAATTTATTTATCTATTTTATAACTCTTTAACCCCTGAATGTCTGAAAAGTCTAACAGTGCACCTGTTTTTTTAATTGCCTCCTTTTATTAGGTTTGATCAAGGCTGTTGCATCCTGCCAGGATAACTTTATAATCTGTTCTGTTTGCAATGCCTATAAAGCTTTTCCCTTTTGCTGTTATATCAAATGTGTATCAATCTTTAGGGGGGAGAAGAGAAATACTGAAAGAATAAGCCAAATTCTTTTAGTACAGATGATGTGCAGGGAGGGGGAATGCGAGACATTCTCAAACTGGAAAAGGCCAAAGTCCAAGTGAAGTCACAAGTCAGTGGTGTAGAAGCCAAAGTCAAAGTGCAGTTGCAAGTCTTTTTCTCTTTTCTTGAATCAACAATAATTTCATCAGATCCATGACTCAGGCCTGACTAAAGTCCTTGTCATGTGACCTGAGTTGACATCAGCTCCTGCTGGGTTTTAATGCTCCGTTTTTAAAAGACAAAACCCTAACAATCAAGCCTATAATATCAGTTTTTCACAGAGAACCCTCAGCTGTGTGCTTTTTGCTGAATTGTGGTTATCTTAGCAAAGTGTCACTTTGCAAGGGTGACAGAAGAGCTATGTGTATGTCAACATGAGTACTGCAGAGCGAAACAGCTGCTCAGTGTGCATGGCAGACCACTGATATTGCTAGCAGCCAGATGTTTGTTTGTGCCTCAGCTTGTTGGAGACTTCTCAAGAAATCTCAAAAGAAGGAAGTGACTTTATGAATAATGAGCAAAAGGCCCCAGAGGACCAGAGCCACAAACATTGCTTTTGTTGTACTTCACTGTCAGTAAGTGTCACATAGGATGCTCATGGGATCCATGTATTATATTACGAGAGTTCAGACAACTTAAATTGCTACGTAAATCAGCCTTTGTGCATGAAAACAAGTTTGCAAGAGTGATGAACAAATGATACAAAATTACAGTGTGTAGAGCTGTGTGTGATAATACCAGGATGACAAGTGAAGTATAGATAGTGCTAAAAAAAATATGAACAGTACAAATATTAAACCTGTTAAAAGGCTTGAACTAACAAATGACAACCATTAAAAAGATTTAACAAAACAATGATTTCTAGTATCAAAAAGTGTTGTGAAGTAATTAAGAAGTGAACTTTATTCCAAAACTGTTGCATTTGAGTTAGCTAGATTTTTATATGTTTACTGAAAAGTAAGTAGCATTATTAATACTGTATTAATGGTTTCGATGTTGGACAAAATTGATTTCATTTAGTCCTCCTAATTAAAGCCATGCAGAAACCACATTTTATTTTGCAATTTATTGATTCATTGCTGCTGTAATGCAAATTGGATTCTGCGCATGGATTCTGTGCTGTGCCAGCTTGCTTTTGTTTGCCGTTTTAAAACCCACTTGAGAGGCAAGCTGCTCGGGAGGGATGATGAATGATCTCTCCTCCCATGCCATTTTAATTAACTACACATCAAAACAGGGGGGATATTTTTACTTTTCTATGTGTCAGTCCCTCTTAATATACTCAACAAGTTGTGTTTGAGGTGGTTTGATAGCTTTTCACAGGAGACTATTGTTTGCTTTCCTGCCTGCATGCACGGTCTGCACGGTGACGTGAGGACACAGTAAACAAGAGACCAAACTAGCCTCACTACATCCTTGTTTCAGACATCGAAGCCAGTGCACAGTCATACTGAGAATATAACTGACACACTGTTTCACAACAACTAAGTTAATGCTGTTTGCGCTGCAGCTTTTGACACTTCTTGGGGTAATTAAAGGGCAAGCTATGCCACTTCTTATCTGGCATCAAACTTGAAAAGTCTGTAGCTTATTTCAGATTAAAGCATAGTTTATGAAGCCACATAATGTGTGTTTTTTTATCTCTCTTTCAGGTTTTGGTGTGTGCATTTGTTTGACCTCATTGAGGGTCAATGCAATCTAGCAAAGCCCGTTGGAAAGTTGACCTTGACCCTACAGGGGTCTTTTATGTAAGCAAGCAGTCATCAGTGCATGCATGTTATTCTCTCAGAGGTTGTGTTGTTTTTTTAGCACCTTTTTCCTTTCCTGTGCTGCTGCAGATGCTGCAAATTAACAGTGACATTTAGCTTAGTTACAGCAGTGGCTTTGGTTAAGAAAGTGTAAAGAAAGGAATTTGTTAAAAATGCTGAAAAGGCAGATCTGAAAAAGGCAGACCCTCTCTCCACTCAGAATTTTAAAAACTTATAAAACATCATGCTGGATATAATACAGTCTGACTGTCTAGATATCAGCCTTTATCTCCTGTATCTCTGCATGTATGTTTGCAGCATGAACCAGTGTTTTTGTTGTTGATGTTTTTATTATTTTTTAACCATCCTTGCGCAACTAAATAAAATAATTCTGTATTTAACTGCTTACATTGTATCCTTTATTTATTCTTATATGTGATGATGTATTCAGAAATAAGTATTGTGGTTTTTCATTCAGTTATTATTCATTCATTCATTTATTTTATTAATATGTCATTTGAAGGGCAATTTGATTTGCAGCAGAATCACATTTAGACATGAAAACATAGAAAACATGTAGGATAATATGAGCAGAATAGACATTGGTGCATAGTAAGTTCCATTACAGGAAAGTAGATTAAGGCATCCTGGTGCGTTTTATGTCATCAGGTCAAAAATGGAAACAGCAGTGATGACCAGATATGTCCTAAAGTGTTCCTTGCACTACAGATATTCAACCACCCTTTTGCATCCTATGAAGGGAAATAGCCTTTGTCCCTCCCGCTGCATGCTTCTATTTATAGACTTATCATCTGCATGCTCTCTGATCATAGTGGCTCAGGCCTTGCATCGCTCATTGCCTCGGGCCTGTCAGCCAAATGGCTACTCTGCCTCCGCTCTTTCTTTCTATTTTCCCATCCCAAGCCCCATACTTGAGAAGCATCTTAGTCCTGCACATCCCATCCCAGTAACCAAAGGCATTGTGAGGCATGGATGAAATCTTTCAACAGCAGTATGGGCTTGGATAATTTGGTCAAAGTATTTTAAGTATGAGTGGGAAATATCTCTTGATTATGATTTTGTGATTTTGGCATCGAGAGTTGGATTCTTCTTTTTTCAATGCAGTTTATGCAGAATTGCTTAGTGCAAAACAAAAACGCTCCCCTGGATTCTCTCCACTTTTATTTATGAGTATTTGTTTTTTTTTCATGAGAGTAATACTATATCCATTTGTGGGGATCTACTTTCTTGGTCTTACATCTAAATACTCTGCACCCAACTGAAACTGCAGGCCTCTTCATTTAGGTTATTTTGTGTTTCATTGTCCTCTCAAAAAACATTTGAATTCCCCTTTCCCTTTGTTACAACTGAGTAATAATATAAGTTAGTATGGTTAAACATATTTACACAAACCAATACAAGGCCTCTCCTGAAACTCTACAAATGCTTTGTTTGTAAGAATTGGAGATCTAAAATGTTCACTTCTCAGTTCACAGCCCTATGCAGCCCTCATAAATTAAAAAATGCATTGCTGACATGAAAAACATGATGTTTTATTTTCCTGCATTGGTCGGTTTCCATTATGAGGCATGACACAGGAAGAAAGTATCAGCAACATATGTTCTCTGCTTCCTTAGCCTCAACAGGCCATCACTGAGCGATAATCCCTGAATGGAAATGATGTTCCAGGGAAATAAATGTGTCTACAAGGAGTCTCAGATGAGACTCTTCTGTCTTTCTTTGTACACATTTATAGACAATACAACCTAATCCTTTAATCATCCCTCAATGGTGAAAATTAGAGAATTACAGCAGAAAACAGGCAACAAAATTAAAATATGAACAATGAAGCTGGAATAATATAATTAGTGTTACTATAAGATAATATGTACAGAGCAATTTAATTTCAGAAGATATACAATCAATATACAAGTATGAAATGTGCACAGGTTAATAACATAACAAGGTAAAAAAAAAAAAAGACTATGTATAGAACAATAACACAGTGACATGGTATTGCACATGCTGATATTACACAGTAATAAAAACAAGTTATTGCACATTTTGGATTATAGAGGGTTTCAACATTAACAGGAGTGAAAAGAAGACTTACAGTATCTCTCGGTGAGACACTGGCATGCATGTGTCTCATAAACTCGTCCTCAGCAATAACAGCCTTAAGACTCAGGCGGTGCTTGGTCTTAAAAAGCAACATTAAATAGTCTGGAGCAAGTTCGGGTGATGTATGTGTGACCTCTCTGTAATTTAGACAATCACTTAGATCCAAATCTACTGATGCTGGCTCTGCTGCTATTCAAGAAAGCTAATGAGAGATGAAAGGACAGAAACTCCAAAAAACAAGGAGTTCTTCATCTTGTTGACTCTGATTGTTTACTGAGCATCTTCCTCCCATGTGTAAGCACCCTCCCTTCCATCTTGTGGGCCAAAGGTCAATCACTGAAGTCTGCTCTCCACCATCTTGGTTCCAAATGTGATCAGGATTAGGCCTGTTAATGCCTCTGTATGTTCTGGTGTTACTGTATAAAGGACAAACAACAGGCCTGGGATCAGATTATCATTAAAGGATTCAGAGCTTCTTTTAAATACAAATCAAGCTGTGCAGGTCTCGTCTGCGTTGAAATAGATGCTAAAGCCCTGAGCAGATAGAGCCAAAGCCTATTACAAGCTAAGATGAGAAACCCTGCATTCATGCTGAAACTGAAGAGAGGTCACATCTTATTAGTATCAACAGGATCTGATTGGTCTCGAGGAAGGTTTCAAGGAACATGCCATGTTCAGGAGACTATCGCTGCCCAATTATAAATGTGCTCCAGCATGTGCTATTTCACTTTTGTAATTCATCATTTCCATTCAGCCTGATGCATTAATCCATGGGTTTTCTTCTTCTAGACAATGACACAAATAGCTTTACTCACTGAAATAACACACCCCATCATCATACAATCCTCCCTACATTTACCAAACATCCTGTGTGTCATTGACGGTGACGTAGCAGAAAAATACCAGAGTGAACTGTCTGGAAATGTTCCTAAAGGGCGAGGTGGGGTGTGTACACAACAGGGGTTAAGTCTATACACCTACTTTACAACCTTACCCAAACACACCATCACATGACCAAATGTTTGCTAATACACCTCACAGCCATCCATGACAAGCGACAAATTGTAGAAATTTGCTACTTATGTTTGTCCTCTTTGGCAAATATTGGATTTAAAGATAAAAATGTGTCTCAGCAGACAAGCACAAAGAGCTGCTGTTCGTTGGCAGACCTCATTGCATCATGATTTCAAGGCAGGGTGCTGTCATGGTATAGCTGACAGTTTGAGTCTCGTCACAAAACTTCTGCAAGCCTCACACTCTTCTCTGCCCTGACGTGAAAGCTTTGAAGTTGCCAGGCTTCAAATCTCTGTTTGTAGGCGTTTCTTAATCAAAATGTGTGCATGAGACAGTCCTCTCGCACACACCTACACACCTGTCTGTGTTCAGCCTCTGACTTTTCTTTAAAACAGCATTATGCACATGATCGTCATAATTTATGGGGAAATGTTGTAACTTCTGTGTCACGTCTGTTTGAGTCGTAGTGCAGCCATGCTTATCTCAGCATATGATGAGCACATGACAGAGATATTCTGAGATCACACTTCGGTGGTTTTTAGGAGCACTCAAGGACAGACAAAATGGGTTGACAGATGAAGAATGTCTCTAAATCAGCTAAACCCTCTAAAATTTAAAGTAAATGTTAACGCAAGCTAAACCTCTGGTGTGTACAGGTTACACAGATGAAGTATGAGCAGCATTTATGAAACCATGTGTAGCAGTATTCTCACCCAGTCTCCAGCCAAGATTTGGAACACTACCACTTGACATTTTTCCTGCATCGTGAGTTTTGCTTCTTCAATTTGCACAAAGCTGACAGGACATATTTAGCACTGTTTGTAATTTACTTGTCATCGTCACAGCAGCGTGTTGTGCATCTGTGCAAATGCATAAAAAACCCTGCGAATGCTTTTTTACCTCCCTGTCCAACCGTGCACCGTCCCATCTGTGCCCCCACCTGCATTCTGTATCTGTTCACTCCTGCATGTGGAGTAGACGGCTGTTCACTCAGCAAGAGGTTGAAAGGTGGGAAACTATTTGATTATCTTACGTCTCCGTCTTGTGGTCTAACCTCTTTTGTTGCACTTGAGATACTCCTGAAGTGTTTTCTGCCTGTGGCGTTGGTCAACTGGCCTCTTTCCAGGTTGTTCAGGTTCCTCACTTCCTCTGCCTTTATGGCATCGGTGCAAGAGTGGGACAATTTCGCCTCAGTCCTCCTGTGCTCCCATGATGATACCATGTTGCAGTGGCATATGTCCTCCACAGGAACAGGAAAGTCAAGGGATACTGAAGCATGACTGCACAGTGCTGATGCATTTAAATGTCAGGAGTGTAGACATAAAGAGAAGTCCTTAAACCAGTCAGCCGTTCTTGGTTTTTTAACTCATCATGTTTTTAAACTTTAATGTTGGATCAATACTGATGAACCACTAAGAAAAGTATTAGCAGGCTGAAACCCAGACACAAACACCACGAGAAAAAACCCACTCAGACCCAAGTTGGTCTAAGAGGGGGCAGGGATGTGTGCATGTGTTTCAATGGGCTCAAATAAAACAACCATATCTGTGACCATGGCAACTGGTGAACTTGAGCTAATTCATACTCTCAAACAGCGGGTCTCTAACAACAAACATCCTCTCTATAAATATGCAAACCAGGCCTATCTGCTCTTGTGGGTGGGCAGCAGAGGAAGATGGTGACAGACCACCCACCAGTGGACGCGATTCTCCTCTGATAAAGGATGAATATTGGAGAAAGAAAGCCCTCGCTATATGAAACGAGAAGCAGAAGAGTAGCTTCAGTCCTGGTTTAGACTGATACCCTGCTGAGAGTCCTCGTCAGGATGTCTGGATTTACAAGTCCCTGGTGTGCCATTGCTTGTAACCTTTGTGACTTGTTTAGTGTGCTTCCTTGCATTCAGTTGCACTGATACTCCACCCGAAATCTGTATTTTGAGGATCACAGCATGAGGGGCTTGAAAGGCACAGTGATATGAATCAAACTGTTTTCAAAGTTCAGAGAAACATTTGTCTGCTGCTCAACAACGTACACTGCACACAAACCAAAACTGAAAAGTATGTCAATTTGAGGTTTGAGAGGAGTTTTGAGTTTTACAGTTGGATTTTTTGCTAACGTAGGTAAGTGAACTGCCTACACCTCTAATGGGCTCAAAATTTGCGCCAGCATTTGTGTTTGCAAGTACATCTACAACACCAGAAAAAGAGTGTTACTACACATCTGTACACAAACCACACTTTAAAAATACAAAAATGTAGGTGATTTAGTAAGTTCAGCCTGTCTAAATGTTAATTTACCTACTTTAAGCTTTCAAATGACTTCAAATGCTCTCCAGTCATCAAAAACGTTTGATAGGCTTTGCATTCGGTGTTTGATGGAACTGTTATATAATGAGCATGCACATTCCACACAAAAATGCCCCTGCCTAGCCAGGGAATCACACCAGAAACCTTCATGTTGTGAGGCATTTGTGTGTAACAATGCCTCAAGATGTACAAAAAAAAGGGAAAAAAAAAAAAGGAAAACTGTCTGATAATGTAACAAAGTTCTAAAACCCAAAATGTAATTTTAAAAAATGTAATAAAACCCCAAATGTAATAACTGGCCATTACAGGAACAGAAAACAGCCTTCACTGACTATGTGACCATGATTTTAAGTCACTTTGTTTAGTGATTACGAGTTAATCTCCAAAAGCTTTGGTTAAAAATATAAAGTATGCACATGCCCTTGCAATAATTAAACGCACTTGTGAGGGAATACCTGCATTACATGCATGCCTGACTTAAGCCTTTCATCAGCTAGCTCACAAGTGGTTAAAAGGCACGGTAAGGACAAATGTCAGAGACAACGCACTACTGTAATTACAGCCTTCCAGTAGGCTCACACACACTCTTGGACATGTGTTTTTGAGACACCCTGCATGTGAGCCTTTGTTTATACTCTTTGTATGCTTGCACGCATACTTGCATTGTGACTCTTCTATATGTGGATGTGTGTGTTTGGGTGTCTGGGTCTGTCTGTGTGCATTATTTTGACCGTCTGGCATTTCAGGCCCACAGCTGCAAGGTTCAGGGTTTGGCTCATATCCGGCGTTGAGCTGGCAGTGGAGGGAGGGGTGTGAAAGGGTCCCAACTGTGAAGAGTCATCCTGGCTCTTTGCTTGCTGTACTCTTCCACTGCTTCGCTCTCCTCCTGTTTAACTTCACTTGTGTTTTAGGGAGGGGTCCTGTGCATTCTTGTGTCATGTAGGGATTGATATCAATGGCATTCCTTTAAAAAATAAGATATCTTTACTCACCAAAGTCTCTGACAGGTGGCGCCCTGGTTGCCCATAGCAGGTAATTACTCCAAGGTGCTTTGTGTGGATACATTTGAACGATGGTGAAAGGGCTAATCCAGACATGCTGGTGTTAGTGTCAACTCCAAGACCACCGCTGCTTTACTTCAGTGTAGGCACTTACTGACTGATTGATTTCACATATCAGCCATTGTGCAGAGCAGCAGGAGGGAAACACATTCTGCCGTTGAGCAATGTCTTCATCAAAAAACAATAGAGCAAACCACAGATATGCCCGGCTGTTTTTTTTAGAGCTTTGAGAAGAGGATGGCAATGGGCCTCTTGGGTGTTTTTTATATAGGCATCAGATGTGCAGCTACAAAGAAGCATTCATGTTAAGAAAGATAAAAGTATGTCAATGCATTTTTATTTTTCTTTATGCAAAGACATTCCTTACAGAGCAGCAACAAGCTTATCAAGATTGGATTGCTGTAATTCCAAGAGCACGTTTCATAAGAGCTGACCCAAACCCTGAGTCCACACGCAATTCCCTTATTCATCACTTTCAGGGGAGGAAAGTGGAGCAAACTGCAGGAGTTTCAGAGCAAGAGGGGAGTGAGAACAGTGAAGTTCTTGCTCAGTATGGGTCGGTGATGGCTGCTGGCCTCAGCAGACAGAGAGAATGGCCCACAAACGCACAGCTGTTTCTAATCGGTAACTCAGCACCGATGGCTGACCTACATTCTGGTGCTTGCACGTCTTTGAACCCGTGGCCCTGCCAGACTCAGGCATGGGGGAAGGTAGAGTGAATGAGGGAGAAAAACAAGAGGGAGGAGAGGCGGGAGTCAAGAGGGGCCAAAGACACAACAAGAGGAAAAGATGACAAAAGAAAGAAGGAAAAAAACAAGTCCTCGCTTCTTTTTTTTGTTTGTTTTTATGTTTAAATGGATTTTGCAGGATTAGGTCTAACACATGTTGCAGTACGTGTATGCATGTCTAATGATATAGTTTGTGGGAGCGAGAGGTCTGTGTGTGCCTGTAAATGTTTCCACAGCCCCAAAGTGCAGCTGTGCACACCTAAAAAAGAAAAAAATAATAATGGGGAAAAAAGAACTCATAAAAAAACCTGCTGACTGTCAATTTTCTGGTCCTCTGGTCGGACTGGTTATGCTTGAAAAAAGGGTCTCTTTTTCAAATTTGCTTGTCCTTGTCAACACCCTGCTGTCTATCAAACTCATGAAGTTCTGCTGTCTGCATCAGAATGAGTGCTCCCTTTCATTAAAGCCTGAGTGCATCTAGCTAGCATTCCTTGCATGCAGAGGAGGGGTACAGCCGAGTGCCAGGGGTCCCCTGGTAATGACTCATAGCAAAGATCCCTATCCACTCCCACTTGCAAACAGGACGCTTCCCTGGGTCCTGCAGAGGGAGAGTAGGGGTGGGTGTGTGTTGTAAGGGTGGAAGAAAAAAAAGAGCAAAAGAAAGGGAGGGGGAGAGTTCTGGTGCAAAAATGCAGCAAAAACAAAAACTTTCAGCCTTAACATTTTCGCACATACACACAACTGTGGAGAGAGGAAGGAACTGGAAGTGGGTCACTGTGTCTATGAGTGCAGAGGAGAAGAAAGAAAATAGAAAGCATCAGACAAGCGCGGGGGAGCAGGGAAACTAGAGTCCGTGGTGGACACACTGGGTGGAAATATGCAGCAACAAACCTGAGAAATTTAGAGGAAAAATAAAACCTGATTACTTGAGAACTGATTCATTTCCACTCAGGCGAAAAAAAACTTTTTTAAATGAGTGATATAAGCAAATGCATTTCACTATCCTTTATCCTATGGTGTTGTGTCACAAAAAGCAAAAACACTGAGCGCTGTGAAAAGATAGGATCAATAACCACTGGAAAGAAATGGGTAATTTTATATCAGTGGGGGGGTCATTGAACATGTGGAGAGAAACGTACTCTGATGGTTGAAACATTCAACAGGTTTCCTCAGCTAGTTTTGCAGATAAGCGCTATCCCCCTAGTTTATGCCTGCTCTGTTATTGTCTTTCCTGGGAGACATCTTCATGTTGTGCAATTTGTACAATGTGTGTCTCCTCACAAGCCGTTTTGGCTCGCTTTATCATGTTTGATACCTGGAGATCGTTGAGGTTGTTTTGATTTGAAGCTATAGGCAACTTCACTTTACCTGACCAACTGTTCTTGTTAATTTCCTATTATTTACAGTTTAATACTTTTCATTTCTAAAGTGCTTTTCTAAACACCCAATGATGCTTTGGAGAGGATAAAAACATCATGTAAAATAGCACACAATTATGAAAATTAAAATTAAAAAATTGTCATTTTGTCCTTCTGTTTCATCCCTTCCCTGTTGCTGCCTTGTTTGGCACTGCAGATGACAGGATTTAAAAATCCTAAAACCAAATTCTGTCATCTGAAGACAGATGTAGAGCTGACAATTGTCCAGAATAGCAGAGTGTACTTGACTGAGCTTCTTTACTTTCCAGTTCCTCATGGCACTTGATGGGGCTGATCCAAGTAATAATGAGAATGAGCCAGAACCTGTGTACTCCACATGGAAAAGGTCTCACCCAGGTTTTAAAGCCAAGACTTTCTGGAAACAGTTTGTACCATCAAACCATTTGCCTGTTTTGCAGTGTTAGCCTGGTTCAGTTCTAACACTTTCCCACACATAATGGCAAGTTGAAAGATGATCGAGACTGGGATTGACGAGAAGGCAAACTACTTCTGCCTCCTGGAGAGAGCCCCCGTCTGGGATTTGAACCTTTGACCAAGCTCAATTTGAGACATTAGCCCAAATTGCTGCACGTCAGTCTTGTCTCACTGTGTCTATGTGTTTAGGTGTATTTATTTTTCACTCAGTTATTACAGTTCAAAAACATGTTACCAGCTGAAGGGGGGGGGGGGGGGGGGGACAAAATATGCAAGCTCAGCAAGGCAAGGCCTAAGCCGAGATTTGAACCATGAACCATTTTTCTGTCAGGCAGTCCTAATCATCACCCAACAGTTCTGCCATCTTGAGCTTAAGTGTTGTAGAATAGAACTTTGTCAAGTACAATGAAATTGAAGTCACAGCAGCATTTAAGAAAACAAAAGTAAGAAAGTGTATAGAAAGTGCAAAAAGGTCCATAAGAAAATAGATGATGACAGCTTGTCCATCAATGGCGTTGGTGTCTGATGTTAGCTCTGTTAGCCATGTCTGTGAATAGCATGATGCTACTCTGCCCTCTGGTATTCTCTCTGTTGCTGGGTAAGCACGGCTAGCTCGTCCATCTTATTGGAGATAGATGTTACGTTCCCAATCGATGTCGTCACTCCGTAGGTCACACCTGAGAACCAGCACGCCGTCTTCACCTCCTTCTCCTCCTTCTCCTCCTTCTCCTCACCTTGTGGGAAGACATCAGGCCTTACACCAGTTAGCATTGACATGCTACAGGCTGCTAACAGCTGAGTTCACATGTAAACAATGCAGCCATGGTTACACGAAGGATCTCCAGGCAAACACAGGAGAAAAAGTAGTAAAAATATCGCTGAAGCCACAAAAAGTTTGGTGTCCATGACCAACAAATGAGCTATACCAAGTAATGATCCACTCCAAGTGCAAAGGTTATGAAAAAGAGACAAAAAAATTGCAAGAAACTGACAAAGAAGAGAGGGCTGCTGCAAAAGGCAGCCATAGCCAACAGGGCGGCGCCTAGCAAACAGGACTATATAGGACCATATGACTATATATTGTGGGCTATATAATGGTAATTCTAAAGTTAGACAAACCTGAGGAAAAAAAGCATTTAAGATACCTCTAAGATTTGACCACAGATCCAGCTGTGATGCATCTCCACCCCGCTACACTTATCTGCCACAGACTATTCACTTGATATTGTTTATTTGCTTCTTGTATATCAATGTTATTCAAGAACATGTTCCAGGGAACTTTGAGCAGCAGCTAAACCACTGTGTTATCACAAAGGTGTGCTGGGACATGAAGTCAGAACTAGATTGCTGTAGCTATAAATCATTTATGCTGACCACCCAACTAACATGCCACAGTACATTTCATATTATTCCCCAGAAATAGAGAAGCAATACATGTTAACCTTAATTTGTAAAGTTAGGCCTTAGGAACAATATCAAACATAAATATTACTGTCAGGTCAGACCAATGACGGCCCTTTCTCTATTTGGGCCTACAGTAGTCAGTCCTGTTTTTCCCCCAACCATGGGCCACATGAGTGACAGAAAAGTGCACTTAGACCTCAGAAGATGTTTTAAAAGTCATATTATCAGTCAGTCCACTTTTTGCTGTACCATATTAACAACAGTACAACAACATGCTGCATATCAAAGAGTGCATGTTTTCATCTTTGTGAATGTTTCCACGGCTTGATTCATTTAGTCGTCTTTGAACCAGATTCAGTGAACTCAAATAAGACATGCAGATGGGGAAACAGACACAGCAGACAGAAACAGCTTTTCTGCTTATGCCAGAGTTTCCTCTGCCCCTCTGCTGACTGGCTTGCAGTCGCGCTACTCAGCTTTGATGAACTTATTGTCCTTCTAATGCTTTATGGTTCCTCTCCAGGCTGTGTTGGTCCTTTGGGTTCCTCTTGTTTGAGAGAAAAAAAGAACTTGTGTCAGCAGCAATCTAAAGGCCCTTCAAGGTCAACTTTGGATGGATTAAAACTAATAACAGCATACCAACAGAAATACTGGGGATGAGTTAAACTTTTAAGTTTCTTTCTCTACTTTTATTCAGTTTCTTAAATTCTGAAGTCTTATTTAAATCAGTTGTTGTCATTAGTTGTTGAAGTTTGTCTCAGATAACTATGCCCAATACATCTGACGTTAGTTTTGGAAGATGACAGAGCAATGAGTGAACCCATTTGTTCTTTTCATCTGCTTTTACTTTGAATTATTCTGTTTTTCTGGTGCTCATCAGAGCAAATCACTGCTGTTTATTTCACTGCTGCCTAAACATTTCAGTATAAATTTACAAATGCAGAATGCAGTCAGTGACACTTTTTCAACTTGTTTTTTTTTTTTTTGTTTCAAAGTCACAAACAAAAATGCTCTCTTTATGTTGCTGCACTTGTTTCTTCAACTAAAACATATAAGTTGTTTAGTCCTCATTACTACTAGTTTGTTTTTTCTAGCACCAGTCAGGAATTCGAGTAGTACCAAGAATGGACATGCACTTAAAAGGTAGAGTCTGAAGGAATTTTCATTACTTTTTAGAAAACTCAAATTCAAACGGGGCTCCTCCTCCTTGGCTCAGTGCCAGCTGTAGCGCACACCCACAGCCTCCGACTGTGACCCTGTGAACGCACACACTAGCCTAGCAACCATTTTTAGAAATGTGTTTTTACATGGGAGAGACCTGAGAGCTGTACACCTGACTTTGCATGTTAGCTCAAGCTAATCATGGGTATTTGACACATACCTTGTTAGCAGAGAGCGAACTTGCCTCACTCTTTGTCCTGTGCTGCTCTTGTAGGGTGCGAAAGCAAGTCAAAGTTGAGCAAAGTTTTACCCTTATTAATTGAGTTAGTCCACCATCGTAGCCACTTGGGATAGCTTCTTCCACTCGCTAATCAACACACAAAGTCACTTGCTGTGATTGACTGACATAACCATGCTTACTCTCTGCATAGAAATGTCCCGATACAACCAAATTATCAACATACAGGCTGAGGAGAGGGTTTGAGGCAGATACAGACACTGGCACACAAGTATAGAGGCCCAGAAGTGACGATTGAGCAGGATGATTCCTGTAAAGTTGATATTTTAGTTTTTAGGAAAGTCCTACAGACTCTACCTTTAATGAGGCAGTAGAGTGTAAATGCTTTCTAACGTGGGTAAACAAAAACATCAAAAAGGAAGTTTCTGTATCAAAACATTCTTCATTTGGTTTGTGTTCTTCAGCTGTAATATTCTGATGTGAAGCTATGGATGTCAAGCAGCAGTGTGTGGTAACCCGATGCAAGCCTTCTCATATGATGTTTTGTTTGTTTCACTCAACAGCAAGATAATCATGTTTGATAGCATGCGCTGTGTGTGTGTGTGTGTGTGTGTGTGTGTGTGTGTGTGTGTGTGTGTGTGTGTGTGTGTGTGTGTGTGTGTGTGTGTGTGTGCGTGTGTGTGAAGGTCTCTACTACCCTCATTAAGTTTACTTCGGATGACTTGCCTGGACTTGTCATGAACCTCTGTTTGGCCTGTAGTTCCAGACAGCATGTTTGTGTGTGTTTCTATGTGTGTATGTGAGTGTGCTGGTGTCTGTGTGGAGGGAGGAGGCAGGGCCTGTCAGATTAGTCCACAGTCAAACAGAGGAGCAGGAGAGCAGGGGTGCAAAACAGCCTGTCAGTCACGTGCGCACCCTCTCCCTCTCTCTGAGTAAGCCTCAGTGTTGGTGAGTGACATATTTTTATGCTTCTCTCACGTGGAAACAAAACTTTCATTGATATCGTAATTTGATAAAGACAAAACAACGCATGGGGAAATGTTGGAACGGGACATTTTTAATTTGCGTCTAGGAGAGTTTTCTGCTAAATTTTGTGTCCTAACAGCAGAATTTTATTTCCAGCTGATAATTTAGCAGCGTCAGGGTGTGCTCTCTTCCCCCAAAAGATAGTGACTCACAGTGATACAGCTGCTGTTTCTCTATAGAACCACGAACCACGCACTGATTGGGCACACATCAGCAAAAAGAGAAAGAAAAAAAAAAGGTTCCCACGGAGAATCTCATGATGTCTAATCACATGAGATAAGGATGCATAATAAATTCTAAAAAGCAGATTTGTTCATCCACAGCAAGGCCTGCTGTGTCAGTTTTTTGACTAATAGAGCGTTGTACCATGTTTTTTTTTCACGTGTTTGCATGTGGTTTGTGTTGGGCTGTACCACATAAAGTCAAATGTTTGCAACCAGATTAGCCCTGTGATCCCTTGACAAACATTCGAGAAATAGTTTTGTGTTTCCGTGTAGTTGCGTTTGGCAGCTGTAGTATATTAGCCGAGGGACAGCCGATTTACAATGCTGATGATAACACTCTGTCATCAGACTTCAAACAAAGAGGCCACAGACGCTGATCCAGTGACTGCCTTTGCCTCAGCCAGTGACAGCTGCTGGAGGATCTTCGAGGGGGGCAAATGAAGGCCTTGTGTTGGATGTTTGGTGTCACCGGCAGGTATCTGATTGATGGGGCAAGTGATGACAAGATGTCTAAATACTAGTTATATTCAACACAACCAAATAAAAACTCCCACATGCATGAATAATTTCCCTGTTTACTTTAACATGCACCTACAGTAAGCATGTAACTTTTTTCCAATGGTAAGATCTAGAGCAACTACATATTAGTTATTTATGCCACTTAGTTATGAATTGACCAATTTCCAAACATCAAATCCAAATACTTCTTACTTTTATCAAGAGTTACTGTTTAAATTGGTTGCTTATCTTGAAGGGAAACACAAAAAAAAACACAAGGTGTTGTGTCAGGGGTGATTTGAGTCTGTGACTAGTTCAAAGTATGTAATGTTGCTTATGCTGATGCTATCGCCAAGTCATTCAAACTACTTCTTTTGTTGATTCACTGAGAAATCTGTACGAAAACTGCAAGTGTCTCAAATATCAATGACTGTAAAAATGACATAGCTTTGAGTCCTGGCTATCCAGGTGCCCAGTGGTTGGTCTCCAGTCTTTGATCACTCGCCAACACGTACTTCTCAGTTAAAGCATAACAGCCCAAAAACATACTAATTATTGATGCAACAGAGCTATTAAACACCACATGTGACCTTTTATGAGAGGTAATGAAGATGAACAATCAACATAAGACTCTGACCATCCCATTTCCCTTCCTTACTCTGTGAGTTTTTAGGGGTCAGCTGTATTAAAACATCTATAAACCTCTGTTTTTCAGACAGAAAGAAATATAAATGATTGTAAAATATGCATTATTGTCACACAGAATACTGTGGCTCCCAATAAAAATGCCTCAACTGATGTGTTCAGGAAGGAAAAACAAATCCAGTTAACTTTCAATACTTTCTCTCTCATCAAAGTGTCAAGGGAACTTGTTTGTGCTTTGTCTGAAGATGCCTGGTGGGGCATGTTAGTGAAAGGAGAACCGTTGGTTTGCGTGTATTTGAATCCACTGTAAATAAGCACCAAAGAAGAAACAACATAAAAAGAAAAGAGGTCAACTATTTCAAGAATTCAGATGTACAGTTTTTGACATGCACATAACTATGACATCCACACAGTGACTGTAATCTACAATGCACATGAGTAACAGGAAAAAGTTGATTTCCCTCATTGTATTTGAAAATAGCTGATAACAATGCAAAGTGAATGAACTTTTTCTCTCCTCCTCAGGGACCCATCCTGCTCTGTGCTGTCATTTACTGTGGCATTTTTAAATGCCACATGTCCACAAGGCACAGGATGTGACTTGACAATGCGGTAAGTGCAGGGAGGTACATGTTGTTTTTGCAGTACCAGACCACTTTGCATTTTCAAGCATTAGCAAGCTAGGAGCTTTGGTGGTTTATCAGTGGACTCACTGTTTCTGTTTCTTATCATGAGAAAAAGGAAGTCTGAAGCATCTCGTGTAGTGGTTTTTTTATTGGCTTTCCAGAGTGGCATCATTGCGAAGTTTATCAACAGTCATTTAAATCCACAGGTTTCGAAATGAAACAGAAACCACAGTTTGAAGTCACAGGAACCACTCCTGCATGTCTTAGAAAGGCTCTATTTTTGACAACTATGTCAAGATCAACAGAATGTACTCTTGAGTTGGGGCCTAAGCTGCTTCTCATCTCTCACTAAACAACCCGTTTTCTTACCCCAAGCAGTAACACATTGTCTATTGTGTGTTTTGTTGAAGATGTAAGTGTAAACTCCATATATGACAGTGGATGTTTCCATACAAGCACTTATAGTATGTGGTTGTGTAAGTGAGGATGAGGATGGATTAAAAATGATGTTTGCTATATAGCATATTCCAAAGCATTTCACAATTATAACATCAAATTATTTAAGTATAGTAGAAGTGATATAGGCATGATCAATACTAAGTGTAAATATAAGATTTGATTTAACGGTATTTCCCTTGTGCATAATTAGCAAAATTAAGTCTATTAGATGAGATGAAAAGTGGTTACTAAAAAAAACTAATGTGTTTGGACCAACACTGAGGAACAAACCAAAAGTTAATTAAGGTGTTAACAGTCACTTCAAAATGATAAACCGAAAGTGTTTCTGGAGAAAGAAACCTAGTGGTAGTCTGGTTGTCCAACCTCAAGTCAAAGTAGATTAATCTTTATAGTGTCATGGCAATGTGGATGTGTTGCTGCTCCCATTCTGCATCATAAAAAAAAGTTGATGACTCTAAAGTGAGATTAGCAGAGGCAGAGACGTGCTGTAAGGCCACATCTCACATACTGACAGCCTGCTGGCAATTTGAGGAACCAAGAAATTCCTCCCCCTCTGGTAACGACATAAAGTAATTAGTATGAGAAATTGCGGCATAAATCACATGTCAACCTCGACTATTGAAAGAATACAAAACAGAGTCTAAGTTTCACTCTGAGTTCCCCCCCTGGTGATATCACAGAAACACAGTGCTTCAGTCCAACTTGCTTTTGTAACATTAATTATATATAGTCTGACAGCCCGGTGACTTTGAATGAATTACTTTCAATGAAACTTTTACAGAATTCTAAACTTTAGTATCATGTATTTCGTCTTTGTGTGAATTTCCAAGAATGGGTGCGTACATGAATGCTTATACACTGCTACAGAGGAAGTGTGTTTTGTCACATTGTGGCAACCAAGGTGACCAAAGATCAGGTGAACATTACAGCAAATCAGAATACATTGTATTTGAATGTTAAGAAGTTTGGAAATATATTTTATCCAACATTTGTGTTGGATAAAATATACAAAACAAGTTTTTCCTAGTAGCAAAATAAGAACTCAGGCCTAAAGTTGATTTTGCTCTGTGCTAACATCTTCTCCCTTTTAAAAACTGTCATATCAACAAGAAACAAAAAAAAGGAATCCATTAATTTCAAAATAGAATGGCATTTATAAACTTTTATGAAATATTGATAATTTTATTATTATTATTATCTTTGTCACATTTGTTTTGCCCCTTTTTAATTTAGGCTACAACCAGTTAAAATGCTGATTAGTATTTTTAACATGACATTAAATTTTTACCCAACAGCAACATTGTATGAAGTCATAATGCGACATAACAACTAACACCAACACCTCCTATTAGTTCTTCTTTAAAACCAGGTATTTATTATAAATTTCCATTTAAATTAACAAAGACCACAAGTGAGCAAGGCCTCAAGCTTTAATTTCAGAGTTAGGGTTCTCACCACATGGAAGCTGTTGAGAAATATAGGTGGGGCACTGAGTCTACCAACGTTTCTTTACTTCCTTGTAGTGCAGTGAACCCATGCACAGAAGGATGAGCTCATAAAGGAATCTAGATTAAAATGCTGTTTCTGGAGTTCAGCTTGTACATAATGACGTTTCTTTTTGCCAAGCGCTCTGATCTGCAGTATTTCTGTGCTGCATGTCTTTTATGTGGCCCAGAGCATTAGGTAAAAGAAAGAAAAAAATTCAAAGAAATGCAAAAACTTGTACTTTGCTGCCCTCTCCTGTTGAAGACGAATATCACAAAAAACTTGATTTGTGCGTCTACCTGTAGCTAACAAATAAAAAATTTTCAGCTCTTCTGGACTTGAGCTCTTAAGCTCTTCTCTATCATAACACTTGATGTATGTATGTATTTAAGAGGAAGAGGAAGAAAAGAGGAAAGGAGAAAGGCTGATAGTGTTTGGAAATGAAAAATAGTGTAACCCTTGACACATCAAGAAGGACCTTGAGCTGGTGGCACGAGGCTTCACTACCTGCTGAGGGAGTTATTGCATGTTATAACAACGGCAACATGTGTTCCCCTCTTTGCAGATGCTGGAGTGGCCTGTGACATCATCCACTCCACTGTAAGCAGGCGGCAGACACAGCACACTCAATGCCCTCCTTCTCATCTCTGGGGACTTCAATCATGCCTCTCTTCTCCACTCTAACCACATTAATCCAGTATGCTATGGTAAAACACTGGACTTACTGTATGCCAACACCAAAAAGGCATACACTCATCCCCTATTCCTACCCAGGGAAGATCTAACCACAACCTTGTACATCTCCAAACTGTGTACAAACCTCTAATCCACAGACACTCTGTGTTCACTTGCACTGTGAGGACATAATCTGAGGAATCCGGAGTAGGCCCTAAAAGACTGTTTAGATCAAATATATGGGATGGTTTCAGGAATTTTGATAGGGAGGATACTGATTGCCTTAGTGACTGCATAACAGCTTATATTTACTTTCTGGATAGCATCGTCCCCACTGAGACTGCACAGTGTTTCCCAAACAATCAACCCTGGACTAGTCCTAACATTAAAACTCTGCAATTCTATAATTCTACAATTTCATTTAGCAGACACCTTTCACCCAAAGAGACATACAACACAGGCAAGAATTTAGACTGGAAGTAAAACTTTAGTCAGTGCGGCAAAGTGCTTCAAGTTATTTGGTCGCAAATGCTGCCCTCAAGTGCCAGAAGCAGTGCAATATTTTTTTCTATCTAAAATAATGTGGCCACAGTAAAAAAATCAACGTCAAAAATGTCATTCAGCCTTTGACAACATTAAGTAATCAGTGCTAAATATTCACTCAGAGCTGGGTCTGAGGTCTTCTGATTCATTTTCCCCTGAGGACAAAGATTAACAGCAAGGTGACGTGCTGTTTTGGGCTGGTTAAAGACCAGACACGTTGGTGCATTCTGGATCATCTACAGTGGTTTAGATGTACACACAGGGAGGCCTGCTAGAAGAGAGTTGCACCAGTCCATGTGTGAAATCACAAGGGCCTGTCCCAGAGGCTGTATGGCACATTGTGTCAGGTAGGGTCTGATCCTCTTGATGTTGTACAGGGCATATCAACAAGACCTAGTAATTGAAGCCAAATGAACCTTCAAGGTCAGCTGGTCACCAATCATGACACACAGATTCCTGGCAGTTTGTAGGCACAAGTTGATTGGATTCAAGCGGGACACTGGTCTGTGGTTGAGCTGAGGGACACTCTAGAAGGACAATGAGAGTAATTTTGGACAGATTTACCTGAAGGTGGCACTTCTGTTTGGTGTCACCGGCAGGTATCTGATTGATGGGGCAAGTGATGACAAGATGTCTTGAGTCCTTGGAGTAATGGAGTGAGTGCAACCTAAACTGCTGGGCTAAACCGGTGCCCCGTGGTTTGTCTCCAGTCTTTGATCACTTGCCAACATGTCTTTCTCAGTTAAAGCATAACAGTCCAAAAACATTCTAAATATTGATGTAACAGAGCGATCAAACACCACATGTGACCTTTCATGAGAGGTCATGAAGATGAACAATCAACATAAGACTCTGACCATCCCATTTACTTTCCCAACTCTGTGAGTTTTTAGGGGTCAGCTGTATTAAAACATCTGTAAACTTCCGTCTTCCAGACAGAAAGAAATATAAATGATTGTGAAATACGCATTATTGTCACACAGAATACTGTGGCTTCCAATAAAAATGCCTCAAACTGATGTTTTCAGGATGGAAAATCAAGCACTTCTTCATCCAAGGGGAAATATCAGCCACACACGCGGATGTCCGAGCTGAGGGAGTTGTGTCCTCGGGGTATTTAAGAAGAGTAGGGGACCAAGCACTGACCCCTGTGGTACCCCTGTCAGTAATTCAGATGTTTCAGACACTTCTCCTCACCATGACACTCTGAAAGATCAACTTTGAGGCAGGACTTCAACCACAATAGGATAGATCCTGAGATGCAGAGTTCAGAGAGTGTAATGAGGTAGCATAAAACTCTGCTGATAAGAATTACTTTAAAAATTGCCATCTATATTTTCAGGATTTGCATTTTTGTCTAAGTTCGTATCTTATTAGAGCATGTTAAATACACTACGGTACAATGACCAAAAAATACATCACACGCTAAACTGTGATTAATGAAGCCACGGTGTGTGAACAGAGCCCAGTCGAGGCTGCCCATGTGCGGCTGTTGCTGGGAGCTCCGGCCAATCAAAGCTGCAGCACTCCCATACAAACACTTAGTGGGCTGTGGCAGCATGACATCATGCTCAGCTCCGACCCCCTCTGCGAAAACAAAGAGTCAAACATCTTTTCTATGACATTACAGAAAGAGAGGGCGTCAGAAAAGCCATCTTCACTGTGATAATATGCGTTCTCATCCATAAAACACATCGGGTGTCTGAACCTGGTTCCCCTTTCTGTCAGTGAGTGCAGCGGAGTCTGGGAGGGGCGTCTGTCCGTCCATCCGTCCATCCGTCGGGGCAATGGCGGATGAGGTGGCCACCGTATCTATGGAGTGGGACAGCGGTGATGGGGGCTTAGCAGAATAACATCCTACACCTGCATTCGTCTTTTCTCTGTTTAGCTTGGTGTTCAGCTCTCGCCATGGATCCAGAGAAAACGCTGACGTTCTGCCTCGGGCTGAAGGCTGAGGAGGTAACACACTGACTGCACATCCTTCCTTTGATACAAACGCTGCTTCCAACAGCTGGGCTTCACTTATTCTGCGGAGCAACATGCTTCCCTCGGCCTGTGTAGTTGTTGACAAACAAAGACCACAACTAGCTCTGCACTCATCTGTCATTTCATTCTTTCACCCTGAATCGACATATATTTTTGACACATTTGCAGAGGTTATGGGGGCACTTTTGCAGCACTGCAGCAAATGTTTTGTGACCTGTTAAGTCAGTCATGTGTGGTTTCAGTTTGCTTTTAGTCAGTGAATAGCCTGTTTGTGGTTTTGAAGTTGATGCAAAAAAGGACAATAAGTTAAAGAGGTGTGGGCCTTTAAATGGTTACAATATTCTGCTTCAATTTTACAATTATATTTTTTTAAAATAACACTTTTTTAATGTAGAGGGCTGCTAAGGAGTCACCATTCCCCAAATACATGGTTTTAGATATCCTTGAGTTTAGTAGTAGAAATGTGACTTGTTGACTGTTTCTTGTGAAAGGAACATAGATTTTATGTTCATCCTAGTTTTAAGCTCAGAGACAGCTTGTGTTTCAGCAACAAGGATTTAACTCTAATTTATGCTGGCATGATTACAAGAACTTTGGCTGCCAGACATTTAAAGCATAATAAATCTGAGCTTGTCCAACAGAAGAACAGCATACTGCAGATTCAGGACGCTGCCTATTCAGTACTTAAGGTTATGTTTCCTCATTTCAACTCTGTTGTAGTCTGATTTTGTGTTTGTGTGTGTGTGTACCACTCTTTCTTTTTGAAGGGCTCCAGTTTTGAACATTTTTTTTACTTCCTTGTCTTCAATCTAGTAGTGAAAATAAATCTTTAACACCCATATGATTTGGTGTATGGAATTGTTGTGGAGCTATAGCATATCTTGTGTGTTGTTTACATCCTGCAGCCTTTCACTTTCAGCTTCTCTGGGATTTTCCATCAACTGAGTATTTTGGGTGGTTTTCAGGTTGCAAATAAAGACAGTTAGGCTCACATGAACAGGGTTTCACATCATCTAGCCGAGTGTTACAGAAGGTGTACGTGGCCCTGCTGTTGAGAACTGTAAGTCCCGAGGGCAGGAAGTCATTTGTGGTAAGTTGGTGGTCTCTGGGGAAGTCTGAATGATCTCTTCACAGTCAAGTGCGAGCGCTCTGTACTGTGTGCTGGGTTTACCACAGGAACTCAGCCTCCCCTCTATCCCTGCTCAACTCTGCGTTTCATGATGATGTATAACCGAACCAAACAACCACCTGAGGTTTTACTTGACCTGTCGGTATGTGGCATGGTTTTCAGGTCAGTTACTTGTTTTATTGCAAAATATTCATTGGTTAACACTGATCCAAAACCGTACTTGATATCTTATTTATCTTATTTTATTTTCAATGTATTTTATATAGAATATCCAAGATGAAATCCTGAATCATATAGCAACCAGAAACATTTCTGCAAAGATGCCTCTAATGAACCAAGATAGCATCAGAAAATGGAGCTTGAATATCACACAAATATCAAATATCAAATAATGTCTCATTCAAATCATATTATAGCTGGTTTTGTGAGCTTTGAATTAAGTTTTCCAAAGAAATGTATTAATAGTTCCTCAAAGTTTGACATAAATTTGGTCATTCTACACTGCAAAAACTCATATCTAAGTGTCTATTTCTTATTTGTGGAAAAAAAAGATAAACAAGAGGGGAAAATGACTGTTAAGAGTAACAATATAAGAGAAAGGGAGACAAAAATGCTTAATTAATTTCCTGTATCAAAACATTATTTGTATTTCAAGAAACTTTTTTAACCTCCCTTTTTGTAAGAAACTGTTACGTATATTGATTTTATTTGTTTTATTTAAAAATATATGCACATCATACTAAGGAAATGATTGAATTTTACACTGGAAAAAACACTTTATCAATAAGTGGAAATAACTATTAAATGCTATTGCTTTTAAAGCCTCAGGGTATGTTTGGAGTGAGCTGTTAGTTTGAATTTTACAGACTTCTTACCTTGTAAATTGACAGAAACTGTAATCCTGAACCTGTTCATGTCTGCACTTGCATGAAGACCTCACACAACAGTCTGGGGCCAGCCTTGTTCCCCATGCTGACTACATAATCAGAAGCCAGTTGTTAACAAAGGAGGTCTCATTTACATGACTGCAAAGCTGTGAGCCCCCAGAGCACCCACATTGTTTCTGACAGTGGGCCCACATCCAGCAGCTGACACACACAGGATTTTTTTTACTCACAGTGTGCCTGCATGACATTTACAGAAGTGCGAGTGACACCCTGACTTTTTAAATCTGCTCTGAGATAGGAAAGAACTTGAGTTGGGTAAATGCACAAATTGTTAAATTAGCTGATACTATTCAGACTCAACTCATTGCATGGCCATTCACTAATTTTCCTGTATGCTGGCACTTATGTGTCACATATTTATGACTGCTTAGAATGATTTTTGAGACTTATTCATTTAATTTTATATAACTGGTTAATCTGGTGTATACTTTTAGAGGAAAGGATTTGCATGTTGTGCTTCTCAGTTGTTAAATGTCTACTTCTGTGTTTAATGTGCATCATTGAAATTTAACCTAAGGAGTATTTGATTATTATCTGACAGGTTAAATGAGTGGACTTGCCTGACAGTAACAGCTGACTTTCTTTAACTACCACAGTTTTCAAGATCTACTTTTTGGCTTTCATGCAAACATAAGAAAGAAATAAGAAGAGCAGGAAGAAAGAGGATTCAGGAATTGGTGCCTCTGTCTAATATCATGACCCGCAGGGGAGAAGTCTGTCTTGTTGAATAGCCATTACCCTTCTCGTCTCCTTCAGAAGCCAGGAGTGTCAGGCATCCAGGGTCTTCAGAGACCTTACAGAACCTCTTTGGACATGCTAGATTGACATAGACAGAGGAACTAATTTTAGTGAACTACTTCTTCTTGTCAGTTTGGACATATAGCACCAAGTTGTTTCCTTTTCTTCTGCTTTCTCTCGTTCCTGCTCCATCTCAGTCTTTGGATCTTTTTATCTTTCAACAGATGACCATGTCGCTGCAGGGGCTGGACGGGACTGAGGCTGCCACGGTAGGTAACTTGACCTTCAATTACAACTCAACATTTCATGACACTCGATAATAGAAAGTATTGTCCACATGAAGAAAAGCCTCCAAGCATTACCACAGCAGTTGCTATGGCAATCCATAATTACTTGCTAGCAGATCCTGGTCTCCTGTGTGGTAACTATGTACATAACAGCTCTTCCTGTGAAGTATTGCACTCGTCTATTCCTTGCATGAGCTTATTTGGACTCTTCTCCCCAAGCATTGAAATTTGACATCTTTTCACTAAGTACACAACTTTCATTATGAAAAGTCATGGTTAAGTTCTTCACTCCTTTGTTCTTTTTTGCACTGTTCTGCTAATCATTAAGATGCTGCTGCAGAATTTACAGAGGTCCTTTCGTTTCTTCTTTTAGGTGTCTGTTTCTCAGAAGGACGCTGACATGCACACAGTTAACAAGGTTAGAGGGTTTGCTTACATCAAGCCTGTTGCTTGCAAAAACACACTCATTGAACAAAATAACCTTTATGTGTATTATGTGTTCCACATATTCTATGTTTATTTTTCACTTTTACACAGAAGAGAGATCAAGTGAGTGACTAAGTGGTGGACACAGTAGATCTTAAAGATAATGCATCTAGTTTATATGATAAAAACTACAACTTGTAAGAGTGAATGTAAGACTTACAGTATCTCAGTATTCATTTGTATGTCACTGTTTACATTTAGGTCAATGTGGTTTTAGGCTGGAATGACAGAGTTAAAGATCCCATATTATGCTCCTTTTCTGCAGTTTAATATGGATCATTGATGTCTTCATGAAATAGTAGTAACATGTTTGGTCCAAAAAGCCAATAAATCAAGCACAGCAGCATTGTTTCCAGGCTATCATAGCCCCTCTGTTAAGAAAAGTCTGATTTAGTGGGCGTGGCCTTCATATGTAAATAAGCCACCGCTGATACCGCCCCGCTCTTTTGCGTCACTGAGAGCGGCGCCATGTAACCATGACTACCAAGCTCCGAGTGCAAAATGTTTAGAAAACAGCTAAGCTCATTTACCATAACATTACAGACTAAAACAACAGGCTAACCGCAGTTAAAGTTAGCATCCTGAAGCTAACACAGAGGCAGGGGGGGACACTGAGGAAAAGCTCTTACATCTGCTTCACAGCACACAGCATTTAAAATACTCACATTTCCAGGGTCCGAGGTTTGTTGGCGGATGGTTGGTGATGCGCCAGGATTCAGGACCAGTCTATTCGCTAGCCCTCTGTTGTACTGACCAAAGTTGGAAAAGCGGTCGGCCATGACTAGCACACACATGCACAGTTTTACTGAGTGGAGCTGGCACATTTCCTTGATAAATGAACTTTAGCACTTAGTCTTGTCTTCTTCCGAGATGGGAAGCTTGTGCATCGAACTATGTGGCTGTTAACAGCCAAAAACAGAGCAGTGATGGCTCTTCAACTTTGGCATTCTCCTGGAGGGGAGTGGGCAGGGAGGGGGTTCAGGTGTATCTGCTCTGGTGGACCACTCAGGTCAGACTTGCTCCTGATTGGTCAAAAAAGGGAATCGCTGACGTCGGCAAATCCCCCAAATCCAAACAGCTCATTTTAGGTCAGGATTCTACATCCACAAGCACTACTAAGTACAGGTTTTGTCTTTAAATATCACATTTTGTGGGCTAGGAGGGAAGCCAAAGACCCACAAATTTCACTAAAAGACTTAATAAAGTGATTTTTGCATAATATGGGACCTTTAAATGCATCATAACCTAAAATGTTCCCCAGCAGCCTGTTTCTCATGATACATAGTCCTCTCTCCCCCCTGTTTTCTGTCTGCCTCTTTAGAACTGGAACAGTAATGAAGTAATAAAAAGGTACAAAAAGAAGAAAAAAAACATCCAGAATATACATACATGCTTTAGTACTGGAAAAAAAAGTAAAGAAGTAAAGTGGATTTTTAAGTCAACACTGTTTTGATAAAGTCGACTCTAGACATCAAGACCAAACTTGTGCTGTGAAACTAGACCCTTTTAACCTTTGTCAGTATTTCTTTGCAGTATATAAATGCAATGCTGTGTTTTGTCCACTAGGTGGTGAAGCATCATGCAGGTCGGCCTGTTGTCAGTCCCAAATACTGCCCTGGGGTAAACAACAATCCTGGTTATCTGTGCGAGACTGGACACTGCTGTGGGGAGACGGGCTGCTGTACCTACTATTATGAACTCTGGTGTGAGTCCACTGTCTTACATTGTCTCATGTGAAAGGTTTAAAGTCTGACGACTCTACTACAGTGCAAAAACTGATATCGAAGCAAGTCAATATTTTATTTCTTGTAAAAAATAATAGTCTTATTAGACTTTATAAGTCTTATTGCACGATATTAAAAGACAAATATGATGCCTGAATTACTTCTCAACTGTAAAAAGTTTTTGCAGATGGACTAAGTAAATTATTCTTTTTTCAAGAATCTTTACAAAAAAAATGTTTCTTACTTTTTTTTGTACTCACAGCAAGCAATTCAGCTGTTGTTATTGCCTTTTAGCATTAAAATCATGTCTTTGTTGTCAGATGCATTGTGTCTAACTAAAAATAAGACAATTACATCCTTAGACTCCAGTTTTTCCTGTGTTTTACTGGAATATGCCAACAATCTGGTGCACAGGAGAAGATTCTGTGAAAGTATTTCACTTCAGAGATCAAATTTTGGAAGGTGATTTAGTCAATAAGTTACTAAGACATATTAATGCAAGTCTATCATTGCAGTTTCCAAAAACTCCTGTACTGGAACATTAATCAGATGAATTTTTTACAATATTACCTCACTATATTCTTTTATGGTTTAAATGGTTGTAGTAAAATATCACCTGGTTTAGCATCACAAACAGAGCGTCTATTTAATTAAAGCCATGATTAAAGATTAAAATGTATTCTGAAAAGTAGCAGACAACTTTTTTAGGGAGCATGCTACGTTTTTTTGTGGTCTGGTATTTTACATGTTGAACTTGAAAGTCAGCAGTTTTTGCAGCTCTGTAGTCTGAGCATAACAGAGTTGTAGTTCAAACAACACTGCAATTTTTTTATTGTTATGGTTTTCCTATCGAAGAACCTCAAGGGTCATTGTGGGTTAATTTCCTGTTTTCTGCAGGGTTCTGGCTGCTGTGGACAGTTCTGATCCTCTTCAGCTGTTTCTGTGCTTACCGCCACCGTCGGGCCAAGCTGAGGATCCAGCAGCAGCAGAGACAGAGGGAGATCAATCTGATCGCCTACAATGGAGCCTGCAACTACCCTTCCTCAATGCTGGACCTCAGTATGTCTTTTCATGTTTTCACCATTTATACTTAATGTGACGGCTAGATGCAGCACAACTCTGAAACTTAAACCATGATACATACATCTCAGCAGTGTAAGAGACAGTGAAGTTATGTTGGATACCTATGACACCTGAAATAACTATCCGAAACTAATCAATCAAACCTTTTTTTTTCTCTCAGGTTTTCTGGCTTCCTTTAAGTTGCCCTCCTATGAAGAGGTGGCAGCTCAGCCCACCACCCCTCCTCCGCCTTACAGCTCCGTCTTTGCCTTGCAGGGAGGCTCCATGGGGGGTCCTAGCTCCTCTTACCTCCACCATCACCACCATCGTCACCCCTGTCCCCCCTACTTGGGCCCCGGCCCTGGTCCCAGTGCCCTGACTTCCTCCCAAAGCTCTGACAACTACACCAGCTGCTCCTGTGAGTCGTGCTCCCTCACCTCCCCATCCAGCACCTCCTTCTCTGTCCAGGTGACAGATGAGACGTATGACAGCAGCCACATCTCTACACCCAGTGAAGCAGGGGTTGACTACAGCGTCATTCCAAGAATTGGGGCCAATTTTGCACCAACTCCTTCCCCGCCACCTCCACCTGATGTGATCCCTGCAGTCACTCCAGATGTTGTACCTGTGCAGAGACGGTCCTCCAATGGCAACGAAGGAGTCTCATCTTTAGCTCCCCCTCTTTCTCTTTCTTTACACTCTCGCCCTTCACACCCCACTCGTCTCCCACTCTCCCCTCTTATCCTGTTATCTTCCCTTCCTCCTGATCAAGTCCATCCTCTTGTCTTCTCAGACCCACTTGGAGCTGTCACTGTTCATAAAGTTAAAGAGGAGGCCTCCCCTTGTGGCCCGACACCCAGCTCCATTGTGTCTCTCCCTTCACAGGCTGCCCTGTCCTCAAATGTGGCTCCCTTTAATCAGTCTAACAGTAAAGAGGTGCAGAAGCTGGAGGAGGAGGAGGAGGAGGAGGAAGAAGATGATGATGAGGAGGATCATTTCCGCCATCGACGGCTCACAGGGGACTCGGGCATTGAGGTATGTCGCTGCCACGTGAAGAGAGAAGTGGAGGAAGAAGGTTTTGGTAAAGGAGGGAAAGAGGCTGTGAAGGAAGTGGAGAGAGCAGACATGCTGCATGACAGCGTTGACTGTTCTCTTCAAAGGAAGGCTGCTGTTCAGTCACCCATGCTCGACAGCTCCTCATCCTCTCATGTGACCAAGAAGACATGCGAGGCTTTCATCACTGTGGAGACATCGTAAACCTACGACACCTGAGATGTAGAAGTGGAAAAAAGTAAGATGTTAATGCTTCTGGGCATCCTCATAGATCAAGACTAGTAAGTGAAAAGTTGAATCACTGAAGAAAGTCTTGTGGGTTTTGAGCAGAGACAGGATGAGTGTTGTACTCTCTCAATCTCTGCTCCATTTCAAATGAGAAACTCAAAGAGAGGCTGACGTCTGAAAGACCTTGCAGAGTTGATTTATTTGAGAGGAAGGCACGGGATTTTCTGATGCTATTTTCTCTTTCTCTGTCTCTGTTTTTCCCTTATGCTTACCAAATCAATTTCTAGATCAGCTGTTCTCCGAACTCCCAGATATGCCATGCATTCACTTTTCAACCCTCTTAAAGGGAAATTCCCTGAAAAATGGTATGTTAGTTTCCAAACCTTGAGGTCAGGGAGAGATAAATCAGAGATGCGATGTGTTTCATTACAATATAAAAATAAAGATATAGACATTTTATTGAAAAAA
The DNA here is from genome assembly GCF_033239565.1 of Halichoeres trimaculatus. Classification (NCBI taxonomy): domain Eukaryota; kingdom Metazoa; phylum Chordata; class Actinopteri; order Labriformes; family Labridae; genus Halichoeres; species Halichoeres trimaculatus. The sequence goes on from NW_027437180.1 coordinate 27,923,406, forward strand.
ATCTATATATTCTGTTCAAAACAGCAAAAAGGTTGAGAACCATTTTCCTCATGTAACTTCAGCCATCCTCAACTGTTTGACCGGCATCAATAAAAGAGTAAGACTTAATTTACTGACATCTTCTAGGCTTGAAAAGAAAAGAGGATACATTCTTGGAGTAGTAAATGAGATTGACTTCATGAACTTTCATTTTCAGTGGAGCAGCTCTAGCATTAATGTCTGAGTCACATATGTGACTTCAATTTATCACTACCTTTAGAAAAAGTCAACAACTGTTGAACATTTAGTTTAATGACTCAAAACTTACCTGTGACTTTTTTCTTGTGTGTGGTAAGGTTTTGCTTTCACCAGCTGTATCACTCTGTTAATCAGTGGAAATGATCCGAAAAGGCATTAGCTGATTACCACAGTGTCTGTTTTATACATTGTGTCTTATGTTGCTCCATAAAGAAGAGTAGGGGCTTATTGATATAAAAAAAAAAGTGTTGGTGGCAAAGCTTTACAATGGTTTATTGTTTCAGACTGTTACATGATTATATTGTTCATTCAATGACTGTTTGACTTTGGATTTAACATGTTTGAACATGTTCCTGGTCGTTCATTGCCGTGTTTGTAAGGCAATGTAAATCTGATTCCTCCATGGACGGACTGTTGAGTTTTTACAAGGCAGATTCTTTAATCTCATCGTCGATAATGAATGTAAACGGTTATGCATTGCAACAAACAAATATATATACTCATATTGTTAGCAGAGAACTTTTATAGCATGTTGCTTAACCGAAAACCTCCAGAGTAGTGTCCGAAAATGCAGCAAAGGAATACAGTCTGCCATGTTTGAGATTTAAGCAGACACTTTCAATTTAAGTGCCCATTGTGATGTCTGTCTGAGTGTAGTAATGCTTGTGAAATATCATAGCTGTACAAAACGATGGGTTAGAGTCACACTAAGAATAATGCCTCTTTTATTACTGCTGTGGCTAACAGACTGTTGTCTTTAGATGTGTCCTGATTGTGTGTAAAACAGTTTGTCCCCTGATGTCTTGTTGTTTGGTGTCTGTAATTAGGAAGTAGCCTCTGCCTCAGAGGTGGGGGATTGTGAGGTTGATACCCTCGATTGTTGCTTTGTACATCCTTTGATTAGATCAAGGTAGTTGATCCTGGTCTAAGCACTAGGAGTAGCACATAATGTACTCTTTAATCCTGTGTACAAACTGTGCTGGAGCTTCAAACAGAAAAAGAAATGGTCTCAAATCTCTTTTCTGTACATTTGTCTTGCCGTAGATATTATTACAAGACAAATGTTGCAGCAGAGGCAACTTTCTTATATCCTTTGCTCTGTGTTAAACCGACTGTTGTCAGATGCATGAAAGGGAAAGCTTTCAAATCATTTATAGTTTTACGAGCACAAAGCTGGTCTCATGTTTGCTCAAAATCACTTTATTTGCCTGAGAACTGGTGTGTCTGAGTGCAGCTTTTATCAGGAAGGTGAGCCTGTGTGTGGTGCAGTTTTGCTTCATCATGAAGGTTATCTGAGACACTGTTTTTAAAGCTCACAGGTGTGTGACAGATGGGATTGGTTGGGAGCATAGACTGCATCCTTTGGCCAGAACAGAACAAAAATACTCGGGAGCTGCTTCCTTCTCGTTGGTTTAAACTAATTTGGGCTGGTCAAAGCGTATGGTGCCTAGATGTAGATTTCCTTTATATCGTTGAATGCTGCTATATATGAGAGTGTGTTTGTGTGTGTGTTCTGTAAATTGTGTATATTTGTACATTAAATGGTTTAACATTTTCTAGCAGTGCTTAGCAGTCTGTTTCTGAAATATAAACAGCAAATAGTTCATGTGATCTTTGCAAAAATAGTATTTAGCAATAGTATTCACACTCTTTCCTTACTCTGGTTGATGCTGGTTGATAGGAAATTAGTTGTTGTTAAAAAAAAAGACATTTACCTCTTTATATGGGCTGAGGCCTTTGATTGTACAAAGCAGCAATTTAAAAGCCTTTTGGCTTTGTTTCTCCTAAGTGCAAACTCAGATTAATTGGTTTTAACATGTAGCCCCTGTCTGTGCCTCTCATCGGATACTGTTACTTAAAGACTAAGCCTCTAAGTTTTCTGGTAACAGTTACCAGGCTATCCTCAATCCCCCTTATCTTTTTTTTTTGGGGGGGGAAAGTGTAAGCATATCTCCAAAAAAAGCTGATGACATGTTCTTCACTGTGTTTCCAATCCTAAAGACAGCAGCAAAAAGAGGAATTTCATTATTATAATTCTTGATTTTTCTTGTATAATAAAATACATATGTTGTAGCATAATTTTTTTCCCTTTTCCTGAGAAAATTACTCATTGTTTTTGTTGCTTTAAATGGTATTTCAGGATTTGTTTGAAAATCTGTACACACAATTTTAATTCTTGTCCTGCATATACTTGCTCTCTTTTCAGTATAACATTGTCCATTTCAAGACACGCTTCTGTGTTAGCATGTTATGGCAATGTGGCACAAACAGGGACTAGTTAAATCCCAACTCTAATTTTACCTAGAAGCCAAACTGATCTGAGTTCATTGTATATAGACTTAGTTCATCTTTAATTTGCCTTGTCAGCAGCTAGTATGTACAGACAAAATGCCCAAACGCTACCCTCATTGTTACTGAAGGCCAATGCCTGATATAAGACTGTTACCTCGCTGAGTTTTGACTGTAAAAAGGACTGTTTACTTCTGCTTATCAAGATAGTCGTTATTCTATATTTCTACTGACTTGATTTTGTAATGCCAAGAATTTAAAAGTTTAACTCAAAGAGCCCACTTCACTACGACTTAACTTGTTTGCCAGGAATAAAACGAAACACAAAATCCTGTCAATTCAGGATTACTAAAGACTGTTTGTCTCCCAGGAAACAAAGTGTTCTCCTTTTCCTCCTGCAGCTACGAGACAGCAGGGTTTATACAAGTATCTGTTTGTGATTCTTTGTGGAATAGTTGGATTAATATTGCTACAAACTGTGGTGTTCTTTTAGGGTATACTTGTGTATTTTTACCTGCAGCTCTTACTGTGTTGTAAGCAAGTGTAGAGAGTTACCGTCAGATGTATTGTTGTGACGTCAAATCATTGTTGCTTCTTATCAGGCCAAAGTTGATCGTTGTTATTAACACGATATTTGTCAATATGAATATTCAGACCTTTTTATGTGTATACAGAAGTCACTTTTGTACTTTGGTGTATAGCAAAAGGAATTATGATGTAAAATCCAAACAAAGCTATGCTCTTACATATGAACATTCATTGGTTGCTCAATACTGGTGCTTTTTTCCCTCTGATAAGTAGCTTTGGTTTTTTAGATTGCATATAATTTTTTTTCATTGATGCTCATTTGTATTATATGTTGGACCCAGATATCTGCGCTACTTTATTTGACAGAAACAGTGGATTTTGTGTCAAAATAAAAAAAAAGTGCAACTAGAAACATGTCTCTGCCTTTCTTCACATCTTTCGCAATTGTCTTTGTAGTTTTCTGCATGAGGGACAAATGATATTCTGCTTTGAAATACAACAATTTAGGCTGGAAAAAGCCACCCACACATGAGTGGATGTCCCTGTGACTCACACTGAATCATCAGGCACCTTGAAAGCTTTGACTTTTGTCAAAACTATGATCATTTGTAGTGGACAGCACTGTGTATCATGTATGAAAAACACAACAGACAGCAGACCTATTCAATAATTGCTGAATAAGTGCCAAAATATTTCTTTTAGAGATCAAACTAGCCAAAAAGACTACTTAGAGGATAATGACCAGCTAGTGAACAAACAGTGCAAAATGTGGGGAAAAAAATCCATAACATTACCATGAATCAAAAATATCGGCAGAAATAATTGGAGATGCTGAATTAGCATTTCCACATCAAAATATAGGTCTAATGTAAGCCTATTTTGTCCAACAAAACAAAACAATACTTATTCAGGATTTAGGAACACACAAAAATAAAGACATAAGTGTACGCAGGTAGACGTAATATTATAGGCCTACATAAAAAAACAAGCGCACTTTTGACTTAAACCAAGGAAACATATTTACAGCTCCATCTCGTGGCGAGGATTGATAAGACAATAAAAAACAGACATCAACGTGGAGGTTTCTCAACCGCTTGAAAATGTCTGTACCACTAAAAAAATAAATAAATAGCTGGCCATTATGAAGAACAAAGAAAAAAATATTGGGGGAAAGAAATTGATATGATACAAAATTAAACAATTTAAATGGAATTCTCGTTCTACAATATATACACTAAAAACATATTCATAATTTGTAGAATTTAAAGTGAACAAGTATAGGTGCAGGAGTCATAACATTTACAGATTTCCCCTGCAATAACATGAAGATAGCGCCTGATCATGTGATACCATTTATCTTCGGAGCTGCATTTGATTTCGGCAATAAGTTCAGGCAAAATTAAAAAATGGGAAACATATCCAATTTCATAACGAAATACAATCAACTAACGTCATAAACACGACGAAATGTAGCTAGCTACTATTTATATGGAGGGTTATTGATATTAATCAATACTGGGTAATGCAAAAACCTGCGACCTATTTCCTATATTTGGGGAAGGATATGGCCGGATAAAAGCTTTACATTGCAGCGAATGTTTTTTTTTTTCCTGCTCTGTGATTGGTCAGATCAGGCCAGCACCCACCCCCTCTACGGACCACTCCCCGTCCGCGTTTTCCTCACGTGACCGCGCTTTGCTCGCTCCTGCAAAGTTAAAAACAGACTTTGTTTATCTTGAAGCCTGTTTGTTTGAAATGCTCTTTGACTAGTTAACCTGTTTTTCTTTCCCCTTTCCTTCACTCCTAAACTGTACTCTACTCAGCCCTTAATGCTGAGAGGAGTTTTCCAACCTTAGCATTTCGCATACTCGCTGTAGCACATTTGCTCTCTTTGTAATTTATCTGGGTCTTATTGTTTTGCATTTTCTTCAGCTGATAACGAGCAGCACGAATAAGAGACTCTGGATTTAAGATTTGCCTTCTCGTTCGCCTCTCTTCAAAACATAGTGTTCTAGATATCCCTCTAGACGGGTTTCCTGACATTTTTGAAGGAATTTGTTACAGCTCGACAGGAGGAGAGAGCACTGTGAAGATTTTTAAACCGAGCATTTGCTAAGCGCCATGGCGACCGAAGTGGATACGTGGTCCTCCGCTCCCGAAGCCGACGGTGAGTGATAAACCCAGTTGTGTTTCATGGTGCATTCATTCGTGCAAACCTCATGGAGCGACCGCGGGGCCTGATGGCATGCTCTCCCGGATCCATTGTCCCTGCATGGGATGGGCTGCAGCGAGCTCTGGACACGCTCCACCATGTGCTCCGTTAAAGCCTCACTCACACACTCACACACAGAAATGTCGAGGTCTGGTTCAACAATAAATGTAAACACGGCTGCAGCTTTGCTTCTCGCACTGCAGTACCAACCAAATCTCTTACATTTTGATGTTTTGTTGGATTACATTCGGTTTGTTTGACTTCGTTTACATTTAACCCTTTTACGTGTCTGATTGGAGGACACATTGCTCACTTCCGCTTTGTGAAGTCGTTGTTTGCACACATTGGAACAGCTGCGGAATGTATCCTTATTATCAGAGGAGATCTTTATAGGCCACATATTGTGGTTGTTAAACCTAAACACGAATTAGATGAGCTGCTGTACCTTTCTTTCTTTGATAGGCAGGATATTGTTGCAGTGGTTCCTCATCACTTTCTTCGATATCAGCACGTTTTTTCCACCCACCACGTCCTTCATTTACCTTTCAATGTTTGCCTATATTATTTTTAGGACGTATTTTGACCTGGATGCACCGCAGATGATGTCACTAGTCCTTTTCTGCGTTAAATAATACATTCTAAATGGCGAAATGCCTGAAGGGCTCAATTTAAACCGTGTTGTATACACATTTAGGTTGCAGTCTTGTTTGAACTTGTACTTTTCGACTGCCTTGGGTATTTAAATCGACCATGCATGCGTGCTTTACGCATACAGTGTACATGCAGCGTTTGTTATCATTGCGCAGAGCCTCTGTTTGATACTTCTGCTCATGGCACATCGAGTTCCGTGCTTTTCTCGCTCAGACAAGCGATGACGTCGACATGTATAGCCTAATATAAGAGCCAATAGGAGCGCCTTACATAATCTGTACACTACCCGTGTATTTAAGGTTACATAAGTAGTATAAATGCATTGTAAACGCTTTAACCAGTTGTAGCTTTGACATGTTTTGTGTTGTTAATACAGACGCGAATCTGTGCACGCAGACACCACGTGGTGTATGACACTGCCGTGGTGGTGTCTCGGTGCACAGATGGGCTTTTCTGCATGAACTCTGCAGGCTGTCTTTCTTAAGAGAGGTTGGCCACGCTTGATTGGGCAGTAGTCTGTTGATGAAGTGGTCACACACATTGAAAGAGTCTTTTGTTTTGTGGGGGAAAAACAACTCCTCTATATGATGCGGGTCAGTCTGGGCAGGGCATTGAACTCTCATACAGCAATACAGGGAAAAATGAAAAGTTTACTGAGTGAAATCTTATCAATAATCCACCTGTGTGATAAGTGAAGTCCTGTATTATTTACATGGTGTTAGTGTAAAGCCTATAGATAAAACATATTATTTATTACTGCTGTGCTCACAAAATGATAGATTGGTGACAGCCAACTTTGAGTCCAAATGTCTTTGTTGTTTTGAGTATTTTGAAGTGTTGCATGCACCTGTCAAAATAGCGATTTGCAGCGATGATAAAAGGAATAAAACAGTCCTTTAACAATCTGATTGTAAATTGCTGTCATTCTAAAGCTTCAAGTGTTTCTAAACAGTGAGAGCAAAATAGCATTTGTGCCAGCAAAAATTTGTAAGCTTTAAAATATTATTTATGGATATTTTGTTCCATTATTATTTCCAAGTATTTTTATTCCTTTGACACTTTAAAAGTAATTCACACATTGGTTCATAGTTCTGTCACATTATGCGGCCCAGTCATATGATGTCTATTGTAGAATATGTATAAACCCTATATCTTCGATAGGGATGGGTACTAAGTTTGGTACTCTACAGCTATTGACCGGGAGTGGAAGAGGTGGTGATTTTCCCTGTTGGACATGAACACAGCCTGCAAGTTTATATACTGTGAAATAGATATATTAAATTGAGAGTATTTTCATAATTAAACATATCCGTATTTAATGTCACATAAACACACAGAAAAGTACCAAAAATTGGTACCGTGGAGTACCTATATAGTTTGTGAGGTACCCATGCCTGGTACCTGACAATCAGTAGTTTCAAATGTGAAAGGTACCCATCTCTAATCTTGGACTATATCTTTGAGATCCTTAATTTCTGCCTCACGCTTCTAAGTTAAAATAGACCTTAGGAATTAGGGTAGTACTACAAACGGGCTTATGTCTGAGCGTATTTAAAGCAGTGTTTCACCTCTGATAACCTGTTAGTGTGTGGGCGAGTTTGTGGATTAACACAGATCTTGTCTTTGCTGTGATGAATGTCCTGCCAATGCAGATTTTAAGCCTAGTCAGCAAGCAAATTTTCAGTCATCTTTGGATAAGTACATGTAAGAACATGAAAGAAAAATCCCCACTGCTTTTAATGTCCAGTCAGATCTCTGTGTGGCCTGTAGAGCACACATTTTGAGACATTAATGCTTTTTTTACCCTCTTAAATCCTGCACACATTCATGATCACATGTTTGCATATGTGGGTGGTTTAGATCAAAGTGAAAACTTAATGCAAACAATTAGGATGTTTTTCAGTTGGAAAAAAACCTTCCTGAAGTATCTGAGTTCTGATCAGTTTTCTTTATCTGCTGAAACTGTAGAACTGTTGTCAGATAAGCAAAGTCAGCTCACTCTAAATCAAGTTGTTTATCTCTGTCTGCATTCATAAAAAGTGATTTGGGCAATAATCTCAGATGTGGTGACCTTATTATATGATTTGTCAAATGTGTGTGGCCAGCTTCTGTACTTACTGTACCTTTAATGTGATGCATCTTAAACTTGTTTTGAAGTCAAATACTGCCTCCTTTCATTTACTGAAATGACAGTTTAACCTCCAGGACATCCACACCCTTTTGTCCTTTGATAGATTATCACCACAAGGCCACATGCAGCAGGACAGTTTTTTACTTTTTGTGCCCTGTAGTGTTGTACAGATGCTTGTTTGGCCATACAGGACGCCAAATGTTCTCTGTTATGTTTTAATATTGACAGATGGAGGTTGAGTGTTGTGGATAGATTTTTAATTAACTGACCCTTTTAACTAAGATTTGTTTGAGGAATAAGTGAAAGAAGAAAAAGTATGAAAGCTAAGAAAGTGTCTCTGTATGCGTGCGCGATCCTTTTCAGTTATCACACAGGCAGATCTGTTTGTCTGCACTAACTCTGTCATTCATTTGTCACTGAGGGTTCATTAAGTGAACTTTTTGTTTGTCATCTTCAACTTGATACAAAATTAAGTTTGTCCTCAGCATAAAACAAACTTAACATGTAAACCAGTGCACTGTTTTATCAATATGACTGTTGTTTCTTAAGGTCCTGTCTTTGCGTTTTAATGTTTTGACTTTTTCATAGGAAATTGTTTTTTTTATTAGTCAAACCAAAGAGGCGAAAATACTAATTATTTATTGTGTAAATGACTTAAAAAACATGATTTTGATCAAACCATTATCCCAAAACCAGCTCGTATATGTCGTAAATGAAGGTTGAAGACCAGCACAGAGAATTTGTAAACAGCGCTGTAATTCTCTGCATGTCAAAATAAAAAGATAAAATAAGTCGCTATATTTGATTTTCAAAAGTCCCCTCCTACTCTCAGGATGTTTTGCGCGTGCTGTTGTAAACTCAAGGTCTGTCCCTTGGGAGATACATGAGATCCGTGCTCCACTGACCTCCCTCACGTTCACAAACACTGCTACTGTACAGACACCTAAAACTGAATGCCTCAGCAGTGCGTCTCTCTGACTGGGGAAAGCTCCCACACAGCATGTAGGGCAGAGGTCTGCGCTGGCTTGCATATCACTGTGTGTTGTGGGAAAAAAAAAACAATTCCCAGCTGGTGGCCCATTTAAAAAAAAAGTTTGCTTTAAATTATTGTTTGATCATTTTAATGGGACTCTAAAATGAGACACTTTCTGTGTAGTTAAACCTTGAAACCAAAGTTGCAGTAAAGCTCTGCATTATAGACGCACTCGATCTCTGCTTTTTCTTCTGCTTGTTTTGCAACTCTTGACTTGGCAAACAGCAGTAACTTTTTCTGCCTTCCCATATTTCTGCTGCACTCCAATTGGCCAGTGTTTTATTTGGCCAGTTACCATTGGTTAGTTCCTTATTTACTGCGCTGGCAGCCCCTGTGACCTACATGAGGTAAGGAGGAGGAACAGCAAGAAGAGGAGATGACACATGGGTGGCTGTTTACAGTTTTTGAAGGCCAAGGGTGTGGCGCTGCACTGAGTACTACAGGTTGAATTAGGGAGGTGTCCAGCTTTGCTAGAGGTGTTTCCTTTTCATTACTTTTTCATCTTCCTGAGCAAACTAAAGACATAGTAACAGCTGATGTTTCAGATTCTGCTTTTTAAATGGTGCTACTTCTTGTATCAAATTGCAACTTTTTACCCTGCACTAGAATTTTGCTGTGCAACTTGGGCTACATTCAGACTGCTGCATGCTAGTTTGACCAGTTGCTTGGACATATTCCCTCTCCCTCTGGGACTTTTGTCCACGTGTCCTGTAATCTATAGGCCCAGAAGTCCTCAAATTGCCATTTGGGGAGCGTGCATAAGGACTCAGAGTATTCATTACACCCTCAGACATTCTTCCTCCTCCTCCTCATGCTTTCTCTCTTTCTCTCTCTCTATGTCTCTCCTTTTTCCTGTAGCCCTGTCATGTGACCAGTCATAGACCCAACCAAGCCATATGTAGTCAGGTCCACTCTAGCCACTGCTCGCGAGAAGACTGAGAAATAAAAACTGGTGTCAGCATTTCTGCACCATGCTTCTCCATGCTCCCTCCCACCTGCCTGTAGCTCTCTATTTCCACTTGTTGTTGTCTCTAGAAGAAGCAAACCAGGCAGTGCTGTTCTCCTTCTGAACAGTGTTTTCTTTACATGCACAGGAGTAGCATAATAGTATTATAGGACCAAATTGTAAAACGTTGGTTTACACTTTGACCCATCTCATGGCTGCTGATAGAGCCGGTGAGTGATCCAACAATGCATGTGAAGAAGTGGACTGTTGCCTTTTTTAAGTTTTGAGTTGTGCAAAGCATGGCTGTGGCTTGTAGAACATGCAGGCTCATTTGACTTTGAGTATCTGTTATGTTAAAGCTGCCGAATGCACCTGTTATTGATCTGAGTCCATGAATCCCACGCTTTTACTGTAGTCGCAGTCTTTAAGATTCATACTAAATCTTTCATGTGCAGCAGTAACATGCCAAACATTTCTCTGTATTTCCATAAATAATGAGTTACACTGAAATGTTCTTCCAAGTTCAAATGGGATCAAATATGCCTATCATTATCTAAAATTTTATGATTATGATATATATTTTTTTAAGATTTGAATCTCTTATAGGGGTTTTAAAACTTCATAGTCTGTTATTTTTTCATTGCATCATTTTTATATTTTGTTTCTTGAAGAGGTCAGCCCTGAAAAGTGGAGGAGATTCATGCCACATTTTGTATGAATTGTATATGCAGTTAAATAATTTATAATGTTTTCAGTTTGTGTCATATTCAAAGAGAAATGAGAGATCTCCTATGAAAAAAGCAATGCATACACATCTCTCTATGTATATCCCCATCGAGCAACCACAGTCCATTGACCAGCATGGCCACATTTCTCTGGCTGTATTCCTGGGACTCAAGATCTGAGTAATTCAAAAGGCACTGACTGTGCCCTCACGAGAACCTCCTCAAACTCAAAGTAACCAGTTTGCTTGAAATGGTTAAGACTAGAAATCAGTTAAAAAAGTCCAATTGTACATCAAAAGTTTCACTGTCACTTTTCAGACACAGACCATCTGCAACAGCATTGAATACTTTAAATGAGGTGTCGTCGATGTGCGTCAACCCTGTGTAACTCAAAAAGCTTTCCATAAGTTTTTTACCCATCTTTAATGTCAGAATTGTCTATAGTATACACTTTATTTGCATTATAGCAACAGTACCTGTCTTAATCTATTCCAATTTTCTGCCCACAGGGGTGTTTTCTTTCGAGGAGAACCTGGCAGAGGCCAACCGCACCTACAGTGGTGATGAGGATCTGAACGAAGCAGAAGTGAATGGAAACTGGACGCCTCAGGAGAAAGCGCTCCATGAGGCACGACTCAAAGCCAAAGCAAAGCGACGCATGCGCAAGTCCTCATCCCGCAACTCCACTAGCGAGTCGTTCTCGGAGTCCGGGGATGTGACAGGAAACGACCCAAACAGTCCTAAGGGCAAAGTCAACACCAATGACCGCAAGTCCAGAACAGGCAAAGGCAGAGGCCTGCCAAAAAAAGGTGCGTAAGTGCCAAAGTGGTGCAAGAATAATTCTGAGGTATTGTTTAGGAGCTGCCATGCCAAGAGGGGGATATTAGTAGAGGAGCTGCTTGTAATAAAAAAGAAAAATAAACAGTGGTAGAAATGCTGTCCAGCAGGATAAAAGTAATGAAAATTTGCATCGTATGTGGTCAAATGTACTGTTTAATCATACATGTCTGTTTTCTCCGTCATCTGTCTGCAGGTGGAGCTGGTGGTAAAGGAGTTTGGGGGGCTGCTGGGATGGTTTATGAAGATGAGGAGCCTGATGTACGAGACCCCAACTATGATGAATCTGCTCAGGTGAGCCTGTCTGAATTCATGTCTGATTGCAGAGGGTAGGAAAGACAAGCTTGGGCGAAATGAGAAATGTTATGCATCGTCACACTGATGTTTGATTTAAAAACTTCACAACATTGAAAGTATGGGGAACATTAAATATAAAGAAATGTTGGACAAAGTTTAACATAAAATGTTCTGAGTATCAGCAATGTGTGCTTCCAATCTGACCTGTTTTCACTACAAATGAAATGGTCTGTCCAGCAGAGGTTGGTTGACTTCAGTCAGAACTGCTGTGTGGAGCAGCTTTTTGTTCCAAAGAGGCCCACTGATCAGAGCTGTGGACTCCTTTTATTACTCGTTTCAAACAAACATGCTGATGTCGTTGCTGTAACAGTAAAAATAAAAAGAGGCTCTGACTTGTGAAAAGATAATCATGGTCACCTCTCAGACAAAAGGCACACACATACACACACTCACATCTTTGATCACTTGAACAAAGAACAGTGAAATTTGAAATGGCATGAAATCAAAGACCAGTTTGACATTTATTCTGGATTATGAATGCATTTTGAAATCCCGGACTTCTATATCAAAGTCCACATGATTCTAGCTGCAGCTCATTTAAACACGCCTACTCACATGAATTTTTTTTTCTAGCCCAGATGGCTGTGTCCCATCACAATCAACAGTATCTTTAATCTTTAACCCGCTTATCAAACAAATGCTCTAAGCAAGTTTGTTCGCTTTCCGTTGTGGCTGTGTTGACTGAGTGGCAGAGTGGGAACGGAGCTTCTGTCAGTAAGATGTCGATAGTGGTTGAGATGGGCCGGTTATGCTTCGTCCTTGATTGTTGTGGAAAGATGTCAGTATGTTAACAGGGAACTGGGTCAGAGTGGGACAGAAGAAACTCATTAGGCAAGTGCTGACCTTTGAATCATGATACTGATAAAAGATTTCCAAATAGTTCAGGTCATCATGTCCCCAGGGAAGGTGACAAAATGTACAAATAAATTTAGTTGTCTTTTAACTCCCAGTATTAACTCTAACCTGCTTACAAATGCCTCTGATACCTTGTCACAAATGTTTGGCTTTAGTATAATTCCCCTCTATGTTAATCACACAGAGTAAAAAGACTTTTAATGTTGAACACTGGTTCATTCTTTTTTTCTTGGCAATAGAAAGTTGTTTTGGTTCTCTTCCATCACCCTTTAACTTTAACAATCACTTCATACTGCCACGCAAAAAACAGGAAAGTGAATCAGCTTGTTTGACTGCTGGCTTTTTGCCACTGTTATATTCATATTTGTTTTCCTGTTAAAGAACTTGGGCTTTCAAAGGGTGTCAAGAGCACAATCAGTATTTCTAAGCATTACATTTTTTACATGCTGCAAATTTGCTGTGAGCAAGTTTTATTTTTTAAAACAGCGAAAATAGTTGTTCTTCATATTTTTATAGTTTGCAGTTCCATAGTCTTTTCAACCCGTGCGTTTGGTTTCCCTGACTTTTGTTCTCTGTGTCAAACAGAACACTTACCTGGAAGTTAGTGGGACCGGTTTATGACCCACATTCTTGAGAAGTAAAGCAGAGAAAGAAAAAAGAGAAGTGAAAGAGACACTGAAAACACAGGCTATTTGAAAAAACAGGATATTTGTCAAACAGTGATCACACTTCACAGAGCCACATCACAACTTTTATGACCTGGATCCTGTACAAGATATGTTGTTGTTGTTGTTTCTTATTTAAATCATTGTCATATTTTTAGACACATTTTAGTCTTGTGTCTGATTTTTTACATTTCATGAACAATCAAAGTTGGGTTAGGTTGTTTTTGCAATGCGTCTGATTTTGTTGACTTTTCTTAAGGTGATGTTTGTTTTCTCAGGGAGACACAGTCTATGCAAAAGTTGTTCCTGAGGTCGATGAAAAGGAACTGGAAAAGATGGTTAACCCCATCGTACAAGAGTACTTTGAACACGGAGACACAAAAGAGGTCCAGGTAAACAGAGCGTTCAGTGTCGTTCAGTTTGTAAATTGATCGTTGTAGAACTCAAGTTAACAGATTACTCTAGTATACTGACACCTGTCGAGTATGCACTGATTGATACTGGTCAGTGTTTTAACCTTCCCCCTGTTTCTCTCTCTATGGTCAGACATTGCTAAGGGAGCTGAACCTGGGTCCACACAAGTACGAATTCTCCTCCCTGGCTGTGTCCCTGTCCCTGGAAGGAAAGGCCAGCCACAGAGAGCTGACCTCACGCCTGCTGTCGGACCTGACGGGTAAGGTGCTGTCGCAGAACGATATGGCCCGAGCATTCGACAAGATCCTGAAAGAGCTGCCAGACCTCATACTGGATACACCAGACGCGCCGCAGGTACACACGAGGTGGCAGGCCTAGCCTCAGATTTACTGACCAGACTTTGAGTGGTCCTTTTAAAAACATTTCTCACTGTTTGTAATAACAAAAGAAGGACTTTCTAGTAAAATTTTGTTTTTTTCATGTGACTTCACATTTTACATTTATTCACATATGGTCAAGTGCTGGCTGAAAGCAAAACAGAGCTATTACCATTTTCAGTCTGCCATATTTTTAATTTCCTGTTTGAACTGGGAATTTGACGTTTTTTAGGTTGATGTGTTTGTATTGTACTGTTATCCTGTATTTTTTTCTTGCCATTTATTGCTGGTAAATGCAGATGTTATGATCTTGTTACTTAAAGGCCCAACTAGGGGCAAAAGTTGGCAATTAGCTATAAACTCTGTGCAGCACATCAGATGCATGCTCTGTTGTGAACTATGCTAAACTGCATCGTCCCTATCAAATAAATTCAAATTCAATAATTTAAATATTAAAAGTTTATATTAAAGATTTTTTTTTCTTAGATGTTGGGCCAGTTTATAGCCAGAGCCATAGCAGACCACATCCTACCAATGTCTTTCCTGGACTGTTACAAGGGTAAAGTGGACTGTGAGCACGCCAGGTGAGCCAATATGATTGATTTCTTTTTTGTATATTAACTTTTTAATTTTGGAAATACAGTGGAAACACAGCAGTAAAGCTGCTGCAGTAAATACATCTTTTAAGAAAAACTCATCTTTCATGTTAGAGTTAAAATAGGCAATGAGCTTTTTGCTGAGTCTTGTTGATGTTTAAGAAAAAAGGCAAACTTAGTGTAAGGTTTTTTTTGTTGCTGTGATTCATGTTGAATTTGTCATTTCATCTCTGTGTATTGCACCACCATCAAACTGTAGTCGAACCATCTCCTTTCTGAGCCTCTGTAGCAAATGAAGGATCAAGAAATCTTTCCTTTAAGGCTTCTTGAAGAAGAATCTGTAATTTTAATATAAGAGACAAAATGATTGCTTGAACCAATGCTGCAAAAAAAAACTGCACTCTATCATCTTTGCTCATTTTTTTTGCTAAACAATCATATTGTGGTTGGTTGTTTTTCTTTTAGAGTGGCCTTGGACCGAGCTGCAGTGCTGCTGACCATGAAGAGGGAAATGATGCGTCTAGATAACGTGTGGGGCGTTGGTGGAGGCCAGAGACCTGTCAAACATCTCATCAAAGAGGTGAGCTCAGGCCACCTGCTTTGAATACTGATGGCACCTGCTCATTTCCATGTTTCAGACATGTAATCCCTTACACCCTGGGTCACACTCTTGTTTAGCCCTGCATCTTTATTGACATTATATTAGTGAACAGAAGGCAGGAATGCATGCTGGGTAGAGGGCCACAGAGCCGGCTCTCTGCTGTGTTGCTGTGTCAGCAGAACACTTTTCTCTCCCTGAGATGAGCAAAAACGAGGGCACAGGAGGGGCCGACACACACCGATACACACCCAAATCTTCAACTCGTGTACAAACACACACTCTGTTCCACCGTTCATTACACACCACATGCCCCATCCTCTGTGTTTGTTTGTAATATTTGAACCATGATCTAAATTTCTTTGTGCTGATGTGGGTGTGGATGGTGTGGGAGTATTAAGAGTACATCTTGCAAATTGTGCGTTACGCAACATTAGGAAGGGCTTTGTGAATGTTTAGAAAAGAGCGATTGTGGTCAGTGAGTGTGTGAGTTTCAGGAGCTCTCAGACCTGTAGGCTCTCCTGTCCAGTTTTGAATTCCTGCCCGCTCTTGTGCTGCCTCGGGACAAACACACTGAGTTTCTTTTATGCTTTGTTATTGTCCTGTACTCATTTGCAGCTTCACCCCCTCCCACCTGTCCACATTTCAAGTCCCTCTCGTTACATATTTTTTCAATCCAGTGCTCAGCAACCACACATCTTTTTAAGATTGATGAATTAGACCCAGATTTGACCTGACATTTTTTTGCTTTACATCAAAAGTTTAACACTTGTTACATCAGTCCTGCTCCTCATCTTTTCATAGGACATGACTTACTGTTCTATAAATACATTTTAAAGCACATTGTCACTTAACCAAGCATTGCAGACAAATGAGACTAAAGAATTCAAGGAACAACTCCAAAACAACAGTTTTTTTTCTCCCCAGAGGTCAGACATTGCAAGTTTTTATTTCCCTAGGAACTTGGGTTATTGCTAGAGTAAATCCCCCAGTCTACAGTGGATTGATGAAATACTTGGACAGGTACTTACAGGTGCTGTCAGGCCTTCTGTTCAGCTCTTCTCCTTTGTCTCAGTTGAGGATACAATGTGTTTGTAAGATGGAAGAATAACTTCGAACGATCCAAGCTGTTTTGGAATGAATCAAGGTTTTTTCTTGTTTCTTTATAATACAGAAGCATTTTTTATGTCTTTACACAGTTAGAACACAGGAAGGCCGTTTGTTTATGAGTTCTGTGTCCGTGTTTCAGATGAACCTCCTGCTGAAAGAGTACCTGGTATCAGGTGATGTGCTGGAGGCAGAACACTGTCTGAGGGATCTGGAGGTTCCACACTTCCACCACGAACTGGTCTACGAGGTATTAGAGACATGATGCAGATTATTACAGCAGTCTTTGAATTGTTTGAATTTATAAAAAAAAAAAAAAAGTAAACAGTATTGCAGGCAAAATAGAAAGACAATCTTAAAAAAACATAAATTTTAGATGAATAGGTATCATCATAATTTTATGGAAATTTCTCCATATTCTGCCCACGCTATGACAATAAAACACAAGATTGTGTCAGCACAGTGATTTTTTTTTCTCTTCTTGGTGCTCAGTTGAGTGAACAGCAGAGAAAACTGGTAACAAAAAAACACCAAAATATCGATCTCAGTGACTGTAATTTCTTAAATCTGCCACAAACAACATGTTCTGCAAATCTTATCTGCACTTAACGCATAAACGTCAGATTCCTGAGTCTAAATTTACCCCAAAGTTGAGCAGCGCATACCCATTAGGCTTTATTAGGGTTCATGACAAATAGTGAGCAGTTATTGTTTACTATATTCTTGGTTTTGTCTTGTCTTATCAGTTTATGGCTATAGCTATAAAAAATGTAACAGGTTTGTATACAGTAACAACCTTTTAGTGTTTAATGGCAAGGGGTAAATATTGCCACCAAGTGGTAAAAATATGTATGTACACATTTCTAAAAACTACTTGTAATCATAGCTCACTGATTCTGCTAATGTCCTGTAATTAGATGATTGCAGCTGGTTCTCCTTCTCCCTCATTAAGTGTTTGATTATTGTTTTTCAGGCTATAGTGATGGTGCTGGAGTCAAAGGGAGACTCTGCCAGTCACATGATGGTAAAGCTGCTGCAGTCCTTCTGGAAAACAGGCCTCATCACTGTGGATCAGATGAATAGGGTCCGTGCCTTTATTTAGTGCACTGGTTTTTATCTGGAGTCTCTTGAAGACGTGATCGTAACATCACCACTTAGTCATAGTCTCACAGGCCATTGTGTGTTCTGTGTTCATTGCAGGGTTTCCAGCGTGTCTATGATGAGCTCCCAGAACTTAACCTTGACGTACCACATGCTCACTCCATCATGGAGACTTTTGTGGACCTCTGCTACCAGGAGGCTGTCATCACCAAGCAGCTGATGGATGCCTGTCCCTCTAGGTTAGCTCTCCATTAACTAATTACTACCATGTCAATATTACATTTTGAGGGTAATATTTTGGTATAGACAAGTGCCCAAAATAAGTGGAACAAATAAAGATTTTTGTCTGCCTCTCAGTACTTTGACATCTACCACTTCATCTCTGGCTTTCTGCCTTAAATTTACTTTTTGGGTTTTAATGGAGACAGTGGTAATTTTCTGTAACACATGGAAAGTGCAGTTCTCATAAATTTTTACATAAACTTTTCACAGTGTGATTTTGGCACTATTTTCAGTCATGAATTGAGATGCACTTTAGGGCAACGTCAAGCATTAGCCATTTCCTAAAGTATTAACCTTTGATGATGTTTGATGCACATCATAACTAACCTCAGGTTTTGTGCTTTTTTGTGCTTCTTCCACTAGAGGGCGGAAGCGGTTTGTCAGCGAAGGAGATGGAGGAGTTATCAAGAGCTAATCCACAAGAGCAAAGGGAGGAGGAGGGGTTATCTTCAGATCACGCACCGTGTTTCTGCTCTGGCATGTCCTTCCCCCCTTGAACCGGACATGCTGGCAGCTTCAAGTTTCCCTGTTCTTCTCCAAATGGTGTCATTACACAAACCAGCGTTGACGTTTGGTGAAAGTAGACTGACGAGTGGCTTGGGCGTTCAGTTCTCTTCATCTTGTTCATCAATGTTTTTGAGTTTGTACGTTTTTTGTAAGGATATTCTTTGTTCTGGGGTATGGTGTGCCCCTCTTGCCAGTCTTTATTCCAGTTTTTGGAGAAAAAATTGAAGCCAGAGATGGAATTACAGGCTGAGGATTGTGAGTGATGAAAATCGGGGTCATTTTCTTTTTGCTTAGCTTCACCTGTTGTTACGTTTATTTTCATGTACCGCATTATAAAAGAATAAAGCACTTAAAAGAAAGAGCTAACTGTACAGTCAGTGGGCCTGTAGAAACTCAGCTCAAGATAACATGTTTTTTTTTCTGCCACCAATGATGTGAAATTGTATCAAGGACAACATGCTTTGTAGCTTCAAGGTTCAAGTGGTTTATTGATCCTTTCTGAACAATGTTTTTTTCTTTCTTTCTTTGGTTCTAGGTCTCTGAGGCCAAATGCTCACTTTGTGAAGCACAGCAGTCAAAGCAAAGTGTTGTTTGGAACTGGTTTGGGTGTTTCTTTGGTACAGTGCGTTGAGAGCAATACACTTTTTGAAACCTAGAGAAAAACTGGGGTTAATATGTTGAAAAGTAATTAAACACTTAAATTTGGGCACTCTGTTTATGATTAATACAGCTCACAAAGAGAGCATTTTTGTGTGTACAGGCTTTAAACAATAATTAAAGCTGAGTATTTCTTCAACATTGTCTCTAAACCTGTTAAACGGCCAACACAGTTTTTCTTTGAAGACAAGTCGGGCATACTCAGACTTTCCTGCCACAGTTTGTAAGAGTTTTACATGTTGACCAAAGTTAAATATGTTGCTACAAGAAATATATTTCATTCATTAAAAAAGCAAAATCACAATGTTTCTGTTATGTTTTTGTTTTTTGTTCAAGACACATGGCAGGTTATGTGGAATTGCATAACTTCAGTTGTTACTCAGCCACTGTCCACATTTTTTAACAATTGCTACTGGTAGCTTTTCCTCCATCTTTCTTTGACTTTAAATCAGGGCAGGTGTTATTATGTTGAGACTTGCTCCAGTCCCTGTGCAGCTGTTTGAGGCCAAAGCTATTTTTTTTTCCTCGTTTACAGGCTCTTACTCTGGACCCAGCTACAGTACACTTCAGGTACCCTGCCCTGTGAGAACATAGCACAGCTATGTGAAGTCTAATGCCAAGTGTAAATAACTGGTCGAGGGAAATTATGTTAAATGGTTCATATTTAGAAACAGATGTTATTTGTGGGAAACATTCATGCATGCAGCCATCTTCTCCAAATAGAGGCTCTAATGTTGATGTTTTGTATTCCTACAGTAATCTTTGTAAAATTTACACATTTTTGGATTAGCTAATTGTTCATAACACACTCTCATAAAATCATATATATATTTCAATAAAATGACATATTTCCCTCAAACAATGATTTGATTTGTTTCTTCTAATAAATTTCTATTTCATGCTGTAAAATTTTTAATCTGTGATTGAATTTATAATAATCGGAAGCAGATTATAAAATATAGGCTTGGGGTAGTATTGACATGATAGCTGATCATTTATGTTTGCAGGCACCCAGAAGTTCATGTCACCAATGTATGAATTGGTGCCAAACTAGGTCTCCCCTATCATAAAGCCTGAATCTAACCCTGCTGCTAATAGAAATATTGGTTGTGTCCAAAACTATCATTCCCTTCCCCTATATAGTGATTTAAATGTGGTGCACTCTGTAGTGAGTAGTGAGTAGTGAGTAGTGAGTGATTTCGGATACAGCCATTGTGTGAGAACATGTACCAGTGGAAACGGTTTATATTTTGAAATTTGATAGCGGCAAATTGGTCATTTTAATTCTAATTATATATATTTTAAGTTGCATTTCTTTTATTTGGGAGTCAGATCCCCCATCTGAAGAGTGGTGGTGACGTCACATCTTTACGTTGAGGAGCGTACTACACGTCAGTTGAACCAGTAATCAGGAAGTGGCTAGTAAGCTAGCAACGGATAATGAGCAGCTGAGACTCTGATATTTTGACAGGTAAGTTATCATTTACGATGCTATCTTTACATCACAACCAGGTGCTGAACCCGCACTTGATGAGTACCCGGCCTCTCAAAATCACGTTTTACTTTGTGAGAATTGGCCTGTTGTACCTAAACTATCATTAGCATTACAACACCACTAGCGAGTAACGTGCAGCCTGCAAGCAACCTTGCATTGCCGGGGCATAGTGGGGACTCACTAAGTGAATATGCACCAGAAACAACAGGTGTTTCTGTTCGCTACTCTGTCACACACACTTGTTGTAGCGTTTGAGGTTAATCTGTAAAATAATTGGGGTGATAATTTTGCTGTTTCTGCCATCATGTATGAGTAAGCGTTGACGTGTACTTAGCCTGGCTGCTATTTTTATTTAGCATGACGTTAACTTCTCGTACGTTACATTAGACTCTGAACTGCTGTCAAGCAGATGGCATGTTCTTAGATGTGTGGCCGAACGTTGTATTGCAAATACCCCATTAAGAACAGTCATTTTCAAAGCTTTGTTCATTGAATGAACCCCCCTCAGTACTGGGTTTATGTGGACAGTGGTTACTTCATCTTAGCCATGTCCACTCTATTGTACTCATCAGAAATGTGAAGTTCAGACTTTGAATCAATTTCCTGGTGTAGTGGGCGGCCTCAGATCTTGTTTTAGTGTTAAAGCTACTCCACCTGAGTGGGCTTAGACTTTTAAGAGACACGGTTCCCAGGTTTTTAAAAGGCTCATCCAGTTGAATGAAACATTTCCAATATCAGTCAGCTTTAAATATGCTAACTTATAAAATGAAATTAGAGGGACATAAGTGGTTCATACAGTTCAAAAACTGCAAAGCCTGAAACTATACCAAATACACCCTTTTTTTCATCCTTTTCCTTCATGTGATCTTAATGTTTTTAATTTAACTCATTCAAATCATAAAATTAATTTTTTTTGGTTTTCACTTATGTCTTACAGCTTCAGAGGGGCAGGATGGGCAGGCAGAGAAAGAGGGTGGTGACTAGTGAAGCCGCTCCCCCTCTAAGGAAAGATGAGAAGCCCTCTGTGTTTCATCGCAAAGAAAAGAAAAAGAAAGTTGACATTGGAAAAATCTTCATCAACATCTCCATTGGCCTCTGCATATTTAGTTTGATTTGGTTCTTTTATGCTCTGTACATGCGGTCTAGCCTGGCCAAACGGGTGGTGACACTGCATCCGTCACCCTCTGTCCTGGATGCCAACAGCAGCAGTGCCAAGGTTTCGCCTGAGAGGTTCTGGGGCTCGTATAGGCCTCAGGCTTATTTTGGAATGAAAACCAGGAGTCGTAGTTCCATCGTAACAGGTATGCTGACATTTCCATAGTTCAGCTGAGTAACGTTATGGCAGGGGAATGAAAAGAGAACTCAAATTTGAAAAAGACTTGATCAAACAGTGTCAGGTTGGTTCAATATGGGAACCCTAAATCAAAGCAAATAGATTACTTTAGTATTATTTTAGTATAACTTTAGTATACAAGCACTGGTTGTGAATGCTAATGGTTCAATTGACCCTATCTATCGCTGCTTTTTGCAGAATTGTAGCTAAGATCCGTAATATTTTAAAGGTACTAGGTCTAAATCTGAGGAAAGGTTAAAACAAATCTTAATAGCATGCCAACATTTTCAACATTTCTGTAATTGGAAGTTTTGAGCCATGTAAACAGTAAGTGTAATTTGAAGTTTTATCTCTGTGTATGTGATCATGATTTTGCTTTAATTGATTGCAAGAGATGGAGCAACAGACACTCAGTTGTATAGATATGTGTATATATTTATTTTTTTCTTTTTTTCCCAATTTGGGAGCTACAAAACAATAAATCATGTTATAGCCCACAAAAAAGTGAGCATAGTGTTCCTAAAAGATAATTGTGTTTATATTAACAAACTCGAACTCAAATCTTAAACCACTTTGTATTAGGAAAGGATCTTTTTTTCACTAGCTAATCCTTCGCTTTGACAAAATATTTGCTTTTCTGCTCTAACCAAGTCTTCAGTGTTTAATTGCACTTCATCAGTGGACAGGTTGGGAAAAAAGCCCAGGCACCTGTCAAATTCAAGTAAATTTTGGCCCCAATTCCTAGCACTGTTTACCCTGACAGCCAATTTGGATGACCAATATTGTTAATTAGCTGAAAGCACAAACTGCATCACATTTTCCAATATTGAGTTAAAACAGATAATTAAGCATTGCTGTGCTCAAAATCCCAGCTGGTTGGTGACATGGTGCATAGATCCACTTTCATTTTATGTTGAATCACTGGGTATTTTTCTAATCTTTAGTGCTGCACAACCATAATGTTCTTTCTCTATGATTTCACTTCCCCAGGCATGATGTGGATGCGTCAGTTTTCTGACATAGATGTAAACCTGAGGCACACTTGCGAACAAGGAGATCGTTTGCAAGGCTATGGCTGGCTGATGCATGATGGGATCACATTTGGGGTCCAGGAAATCCGTGACAACGATTTCACACTCACCACAGAGTTTGTTAAGAGGATGGGAGGAGAGCACGGAGGAGACTGGACCTGGAGGATAACTGCTAAACAGCATGTGAATACTGCACAGTTGTCCCTTCAATTATCCAAATATACTAACTTAGTGTGGTAAAGATTTCAATAAATTTAAGTTTGGGCTTATTAATAATATGTATTTAATATTTTTCTTTTCTTTCTATCCTGCAGAGCTCAGCCCCTCAAGCACCAGTCATTTCCCTCATGTTTTACGCAGCAGCAGACACACAGGGGTCACTGGAGGCTCATGTTGAGGAAAGAAATCGCCTCGCATCCATCACTGGTGTCTCAGAGGAGCTTGGCAATTTCAAGATTACCTTTCGAAAGCCAGTTACTGGGGAGTTATCCAGCGCTAAATATGCCAGGTACTGGTGTGAACGGTCAAGTCTGCAGCAGTGAAAAGAGAGCGATCAGGGAAAACACGATAGAAATACTGCCAGTGCTCAGTAATCACACCTTCAAAAAAGTGAGATGTCATCATCATATTGTAACTATGAAGAGTGGCTTTTTAAAATGCACATGTAAGATGTCCATACACTAAGTTGCATGAGGATGTTTATGGTGTGACGAAGCACTCAATCTTTACAGACTGAGCCTTTGAATGTTGAAATCTGTTGCAACTTTCTTGCATCCCAACAGCGGACATGTGAACTCTGGATGATACTCAGTGATCATGTCACGTCATATTGTAGTGTGACCAACCAAACACTACAGTACTGGGATTAAGAGAAAATCTCACCTCTAGATGGCAGCAAAAGAAGAATTTTCATCCTTTGTTTCTCTGATTTGCTATTCAGAGAACAATAGAATTACAAGGAATGATGCGTCATTAATTCAAACTTTTCTGGGGGCGTTTTGCTCTTGATTATGGAAGAAAATTAAAAAGATCTAGCTTTATTTTTTGAAACTCAATTTAGAAACCAAACCATTCATTTTTAGAACTGATATTTCTTTTAAAGATGGCACTAAGCTGTTGTTTTGATTAGTGACTGTGTTCCCCTACGTCCTTGCTGTTTTGTATTTCTGTATTGAGTGGATCAGGATTTTCACAGGGAGCACCAATATTTTGCACAGTCATGAGGGCCAGAGACCAGTATAGCAAAATAAAAAGGTACATTACGCATTGATATAAATAATAAGAATTGCTCAAACTATGGTTTATTATAGCAACCTAGATGATGAAGTGTTAGTGGGAGCTTAGAGACTGATTTCACTGTGACCGGTCACCTAACCTCTGAGTCATCAGTACAGTATGAGACTACAAAGCTTGCATCAGGCCTTCAGGCTATGACACAATGTGCTTCGGCTTCACAAGCATAGCTAGTGCAGTTGAGATCACTCTTGTGTTAGTCGATGACTAGAACTTCTTTAACTTTTTGTGCCACTGCTTTGATTTCATAGACTGTAAAACAGAAATCTGTCAAATATAAAGTTCCTTCTCTTTTCAGCTACAACCATCTTCAGACTGTTTCCCCTGGCTTGGAGAAGCTGACCGACATTGTGAAGCACAGTCTGAACCGCAGGTTTGTGTACAGCCCTCCTTCTGGTGAGAAGAGGCATTACATAGCTGTCGACACCTACAAGCCCCCGCATCACCAAAACCAACAGAAACCTGCAGACACCAGGAAGGAGAGTGACTTTGTGGTCCACCAAGTGACTGTCCAGACACCATTCCAGATTGAAGTCCTGTTTGAGTCTGGTAGCTTCCATAACCGCCCCAACCAACTTGTGGGCTCCGTTATGACTCAGGAACTGGAGAGGAGGAAAGCGGAGTTTGATACAAAGTTTGAAAAGACTTTTGGGCTTGAGAACAAAGGCTATAGTTGGTCACAGATTAAGTTTGCCAAAGCAGCACTCAGCAACATGCTTGGTGGGATGGGCTACTTTTATGGCCAGTCAGTAGTTCAGTCAGTCTACAATGAATACCCGCTCCTCTACCCTGAAGGGGCTTTGTTCACTGCCGTACCATCACGCTCATTCTTCCCTAGAGGCTTCCTTTGGGATGAAGGCTTCCACCAGCTGCTGCTCAGCAAGTGGGATCCCCAGGTAACCAGGGAAGCCATTGCTCACTGGATAAACCTGATGAATATGGAGGGCTGGATCCCCCGGGAGCAGATACTGGGAGACGAGGCTCGCAGTAAAGTCCCGGCTGAGTTTGTAGTTCAGCGGAATGAAAACGCCAACCCACCAACTCTTTTCTTGGCCCTCCAGGAGCTTATTGAACAGCTCACTTCAAATCCAGATAATGCAGCATCTCGAGAAACCCTGCCTTTCCTCCGAAGACTCTTCCCCAGATTGAAAACCTGGTTTGAGTGGTACAACACGACACAGGCAGGGCCTCTACCAAACTCTTATCGCTGGCGTGGACGGGACAAGGACACAAATCTGTTCCTAAATCCAAAAACTTTGACCTCTGGACTGGACGACTACCCCCGGGCCTCACACCCATCTACAGAAGAACGCCACGTGGATTTACATTGCTGGATGACCCTGTCCTCAGGCATCATGGCCAGTATAGCCAAGCTTCTGGGCGAGCCCCACGACGACTATGAACTCACCCACCAAGTGCTCAGTGACAACAATCTGCTGAATGACCTCCACTGGTCAGAACAACTTCGTGCTTTCAGTGACTATGGAAACCACACCCAGGCCGTGTTCTTGCAGCAGGAGAAGGTGTATGTTCCACCTGGACAACCTCGTCATCAGTTCCCTGTGGCACGCCTTGTGCGCTCAGTCCGCAGGGCTCCCAAAGAACAGTTTGTTAAGGCATTGGGTTACGTTAGCTTGTTCCCTTTCTTACTACACATTCTTACACCAGACTCACCCAAGCTGGAACACATCTTTCGTGACATGAGAGACTCCAACAAGCTGTGGACACCCTACGGCCTGCGATCGCTTTCTAAGTCTGATCCGATGTATATGGAGCGAAACACTGAACATGATGCCCCGTACTGGAGGGGTCCAATATGGATTAACATCAACTATTTAGCTGTCAGGGCCCTACACCACTACGGCAACATAGAAGGACCATACAAAGAGAAGGCAGCTGCTCTTTACGAGGAACTCAGGACTAACATTATCAATAATGTTTATAGACAGTATATGGAAACGGGCTATATCTGGGAACAGTACAATGACAGCACTGGCAGGGGCCAGGGAAGCCACCCCTTCACCGGCTGGTCTGCCCTGGCAGTATTAATGATGGCTGAACAGTACTGATAATGTAGAATCATCTCATTTGTTCTTTGATATTTGCCTTTATTTGATCTGAAAACAACATGATCAGGTGTTAGGATGGCTGTATGCATTTTCTGGTTGAGGAAATTCAGAAACTCTGAGTCTTAGTCTCGGACCTCTTACTTCATATCTGATTTTTAAAAGTCAATTTTAGTGGACACTAAATTAACGGCCCATCAACTTAATTTATAGTCTAAAAACCCATAAGAGCATTGAGACGTGCAGGGCTAGATAGCTCGCAACACTTGCAGATTCATAAGACTCCTGGTTTAAAATGATGCAAAGAGGCTCTGCAGGATGTGGCTGAGCTGTCTAAACCTAATAAAAGTATGTATCATGAGCTGAGGTCTATTTTGTAAATACTGATGTAGTAACAGATTCAGGATGTTCCACATGGCTGCAGTCATCTTCGTTCTTAAAAATGTCTCAATGGCTCGCAGATGGCTCCCCTGTATTAAACTCTCCCTAAGTTAGATAAAATGGAAGTTTGTCTGAGCAGGACAGAAACAGACATATCTACCAGAAGTGTTGGACATCCTTGCAGATTCAATTGGTTCGTAAACTAGAAAAATGCAATTTAGTGTCACATTTCCACATGAAACCTTCAATTGAATTAAAATGTGATTTAAAACAACATGCTGTATGAGGTGCCAAGCACCGTATGGTGCTTCACACAGATTTTTACTATGAAAAAACATAGGGGACAGAGGATAAGACTTCTGTTTGCAAAAAGTCTTGAAGTATTTGTGAAGTCTTAAATAAAGAATTCCATTTTTTTTTGCATCAAGTAACTAAAAGAACCATTACAGCATATTGTGCCATGTCTTTGTAATCATGTGTCCTCGATTCAATTTTTTTCTTTTTTGGATGACATTTTTGATGTATAATTTATTTTTCAACATAGCCATGAAAAAAGTGTTACAGAAAGTCTTGCTTACCATACTATAGATTCACCCTCCTAAAAGCAGCCCCATTTTGTATCTTTAGCCTGTGGCTTTACTGGCAGGGAATACCTCATGGACAATGGCATTTGTCTTGTTTTGTTACAAACAATAAACGGTTTAATGATTTTTTCATCTTTTATTTTGTCCTACTGTACTTATTTGATGCGTCACCTCTATTTACGTACACAAAATGTTTCATCACATCCTTTTTGTAATAATTGAAGCTTCTTTGTTGTGACCCACCCTAACATACCATTGGTCCTGTGACTTGCAAGTTAAGGCTGATAAGAGAATCTGTCTTTTCTACCACAAAGAAACAAAGCACATCCCTCCACAATCTCACACACATGCGTAATCTGACTTTGATAAACAAGTGATTTATTTTTGTTTTTTTGAGTAATGAAATATTGAAAAGCTTTGGCTACATTACAGCATTTTGCTCAATCCTCAGTTCATCTCACTTCCCCAAAAGGAGCAATGACTAAACTATGTTTAATCAAAAACTCATCAATTAATTTTCTAAATGCTGAATTCTTTGGACTGGCACATAATTATTAATAATTCTGCACAAAGAAGATTAAAATATATGCTGATTTTACATCTCAGGTATCCCTATTAAGCTTGGAACTAAGCTCCTGTTGTCTGCAGGTATAATTCCAGCATGACCCCTGTTTCTTGTGTGGTCTTAATAATAGGACAGTGCCTAGACTACGTACTATTGAAATGCACTATAACATGAATGGATGCTAAACTGTAGAATGGAGAGCAAAAATTGTTACCTGCCTCAGCTTTCAGTCAACGCACCTCACATGTTCAGTACAGATGTTAGCAACCCTCTGTCAGTCAAAACTAACTGGAGCTCTATCACAGTGTGACCTTAAGTACAGAAGCCTTGTCCTCTTTCTTTTGTGAGATGGCACATTTGAAGGCCTCTGGCTGACGTCAAGATACTATTTTGCATGGTTTCCATGGAGCGCAGTTGCTGTGAGGGCTTGGTGCTTAATTAGCTAAAACCAGAAGCCTTGGAAGCTACACTGATAGCAAAGTCTTCACTTCTTGACATATACTGACATACATTCACACAGAGGTGCATACTGTAGCAATGTGCTTATTAGTACTTTGACACCAAATATAAAACGTGAGTATTGAGTGAAATGATACAGGCTCTCAGTCTGTGTGCCACTCCGCTGGGTTCCAACCTCTACACTTTTATGAATCCTTTGAATGTGCTACATGTGCAGTTGTATAGTTGAAGGCTTGGCATGGTGCATTAAGGTTTCGTGGCTAAAAATAATGCAGCTATCAGTAAGCAGAACCAGCAGACCGGCTGTGAAGCCACAGGCTGGTAGTTTCACCACATTTATTTGAAGAAACAGAATGTTCCTCAGATTTATACTCAATGAAAAAAAACTGATTCTGACAATTAAAGTGGAAATATGAGCTACTAATGGTGTGCATCTTTTAAGAGGTTTCAGCTCTACCTTTCACTTTTTTATTTCAATACTGCTGGCTGAATCTTTGTGGGTTTAGATCCCCAACATGTATCCGTGTGAAAAGATAGCCTTCAGGCTCTGTCGTAGGAGACACAAGCTTATCATTTGACCTTCTGACCTGCTAACGCAAATACCAGTGTCTGGGGACTGGGACACAGATGAGCCATATCCTCTGCCTTTCACTGTATTTCTTTGAGGGAAATGGATTCCACATCCCCTCAATGCAACTACAGTTGAAAATGCATTTATTTCTTTGAAGAGTGCGGACAATCTGTGTGACTAAAGCACTCACTGCGCAATCCATCCCCCTCACCCAAGACCCTTTTTTCACAGTGAGATGGGATAATAGCCAAACAGCATCAGAGCTAACTAATGTGACTGCATAATAAACAGATGAGTCAGGGACTATTCATTTGCATATCATCCCAGCCTTATCAGAGCTTCTATATAGGGGATATTTTATGATTGCCTGCTGCCAATGAATTGGCTGGTGAGTGCACGGAACATGGAGTGAATTCAGTGTCCAAATGGCTGCCCCTCAGTGTTGAAAGAGAATATTTTTTTGTTATGGAAATCATTATACATCTGCAGAGTAATTATAAAGTTGTCTAATAGTTGCTGGAAATACCCCCCTTGTAGCCATGACTGCTGAACTGAATGTAATTACTGGGAACTTATGCTAGAGGGAGCTAATTAATAAGGCATTTGTGAGTGGAAAAGAGGCTTTTTGAATACAGCTTAGCTATCATTTTACTTACAATGGAGAGCTACTTAGAATTAAAGCAGTATAAGTGGATAATTATGCTAATGGCCCAATTTGGATTTAAGATATGGTGGCAGGCTGTATTTCTTGACGATCATTCCTCCTGCATTACAGTCGCTCTCACACAGGTTTTCTGTGCGTATGTGGGCTCTCTATGTTCATATCACCTCACAGGGGATGTCAGATGTTTTGTCAGGGGCCACATGGTAATATGTGAATGTGTGTGTACTCCTCTGACCTAACTTTTTTTTGCCTCACAGACAAAAACAAGGCTTTTTGGGGATTGACTCAGAATTAGTGCTTCATGTGACGTATGCAATATCATGTTGTGTCTTCCTCAGGCATCATGGTTGTGGACTCTTTAATGTGTCAATTTTCAGTTGCACTCTGCATGCTAATGTTTTCCGAGGACTTGACATCACTGCCCTCTCAGGACAGTGTATCAGTGTTTGTTCTCCCTGATATCAAAACAGCAAGCCTTCCTCTCCCTATTTAAATCACTCGCCCTCAGCGTTATCTTCCACTCTGTTCTAATTGCTGTTTATACTTCACGTCTTTCTATAAAACACCCTGCAGGATCCAGTATCTCTGGCTCTCTGTACCCTGCCTTTGCCCCCCAGAAGCTTGCTGCTGAGCACCAAACTTGCCTCAGCCAACATAGGTCTATGTATGTTATGTAAGGCCCACTATAAATAGGTTCACCCGGGATCTTTTGTCTTTACCTGATTCGCTCGTAGCTCAACAGTTTTTATTTCTGGAGAGAGCTGTGGAAGCTAGTGCAATGTAGAGCTGGCCGTTTCCATAGTTACTTTTGTTAGCTGTGAGCTCTTAACATTCTTCATCTGTTTCCTCACATGTCTGCTGTTAGCTATTTGTTTGAATCCCTTTGCATTGCATGTCCCTGTAATGACTGTGCGTGTGTGAGCTTCAATATAACCATGACAGAAACAGTTATTTCTGATTATTAACATTCATATCGTTTCATACACGCTGCTGTGTCAATGGACCAGAGAAAGTGCAACAAATAGAAATCAGTGTGGGTGCAGATGAGTCAGAGACTAAAATATGTAGACGTATTAACTTCTGTTGGTCAACAGTACATGCAATTAGTCCCATGTTGTATGATAATGATTTTGTGTAGTGGATGTTATTGAATGTCAGTCTAAACAGCACTCATTATATCTGGTAAAT
Source organism: Halichoeres trimaculatus (assembly GCF_033239565.1). Taxonomy (NCBI): domain Eukaryota; kingdom Metazoa; phylum Chordata; class Actinopteri; order Labriformes; family Labridae; genus Halichoeres; species Halichoeres trimaculatus. The sequence goes on from NW_027437180.1 coordinate 27,954,141, forward strand.
AAATAACAATTATTTGCATTTTGGCAAATTTCTGCTGCAGTTCTGTGAGAGTGCAGGCATTTTTAGGTTGAATGAAACATTTTTAAACCATTTGTGGAGTCATTAAGAGAAATATGAAACTGCTCTTTTCTGTTTCATGGATTCCTAGCTGTTAGGTAACAGCAGGTACAGTAGCTGGATCAGGCCCAAGATTTGGACTGCGAGAATGCTGCGAGCATGGATCCAGCACAGAAGAGGGCAAGTTGGGAGCCATGCAAGCGCAGTGTGTGTGGAGGAGTCTGGGGGCATGGTTAAAGAAACACAGGGGCATTCCGCGATCACGATTGGAGAGCCGAGTATAATTCTCACCCATCCCTGTTGTAGAACCAAAGAGTACAGGCGGCTGGGGACCAAAGTGGGCGAGTGCGAAAGTATTTTTGGATCGCACGGGAAACCTGCCACACCAACAGCAGCAGCATCGGGGCCTGGTACCGGGCTTCCCTAACCCACTCCCACTCTCAGAGGAAGAGCAGGAGAGAGATGTTCCTTCAAAAGAAGAACCACGCTTCCGCTGCTTTCATTTTTCTTAGTTGTGCTATTTTCCTTTCATTTGCCTGGTGTTTGAATGCTGATGTAGTATATATAACTATGCAGAGAGACATGACAGAGGGAGAGAGGCAGAGAGAGAGAGAGTGAGAATAACGAATTTGGCAGCTGAAGCGAGTATCCTGTATTTATAGAAAGTCGTGTTTCCGGCAGAGGTTTCTGTGGTTTTAGAACTCCCAATCCATTTTGCGGTGTCTTACAGGCCCTATTGTATCCAGGTTTAAATTGAAGATGTTCCCTCATCTAGTGCCTGGGGGGGAGATTTCACTGTGAGACATGTCAGAATGTGATTTGGGGGAGGCAGATGGATTTCTCCGGCTCTTGTGCAACCCTGGCTTTCGTGGGATTGCTCAAAAATCTGCTTTGCATCCTTGAACTTTAAAGAGGTATTAGTTACAAGTACAACACAGCACTTAAGGCTACAAGCACTTAAGGCTTATTGTAAATGGGGTTTCTGTATGACATATGTGCATAATTCTGCTGTGCGGATGCAGGAAAAAGCTGAATCTTATTCATTTATTTATTTATTTCTATTTCTCAGCTTTATGTAGACCTACAGTATTTCCTGTATAACTTCTCCACATCATGGTAGCTTTTAAGTGAGCTTGTATTTCAAACAGCAATGGCAGCCTCTGCATCTCAGTGGATTTCCTGGTATGGATCAGCTTCTTCTATTATTTACTCTCAAACAGTGTGGGCTGCATAGTTGGTTGACAGAATGCCAAGCATTGAGACTTTGAGGAGCTACTGTGCATGAAGTGAGACATATTTCATTTTGAAATAAAAAATTAAAATCGATCATCCTTTTTTTCTTTTCTTTTGCTTTCAATGAGTTTGTGGCACTAAAATCAGCAAACACAATTTTATGGTCTTATAAGGTAAAATAATTATTAAGGTCTGAGGAAAAAGCACTGAGGCTGTACTGTGGTCTAATTTTAGATCCCTTTTGGAAATCCATAGCTGAACACAAACTAACCACTGATTTTCAATAATAGTTTTGAGCCCTCCACTTATCTTGTATGCTCTCCTCAATAAGAGCATGATAACATCTATTAGAGCTGCAACAGGAACAATGATGTTTTAGGTATTGTTGTTGAATGGCTTCTTGTGGCTTGAAGTTTCAGACTGATTTTGTGCTCATGGAGAATAGTGAAGCTAAATTCTTAAACTAACATGGACAAAACAAAGAAAGCATAGGGCTTGATCCGGTGAAATGCCTCCGTCAATAGTTTGACTGCTGCACTGTCCAGCAAATCAACAAAAGGCTGCAGCTTCAGAAAGACATATCCAGCTTTCTCTATGTGACAGGGCTGTTAACTCAGCACTGTGCCTTTCACTATTATGTCACTAATGAACACTGAGGCCAACTATTAAAGTCAAAACAAGAAAAAAAAAATAGTAACAGACATGACTGTTCAGCCCATCCTGCATCTTGCATGCAGCCATCTCAGAGGGCAGTTACTCCTCACTGCCTCTTCAACTCTAGCAGGCTCCCACCTGCAAGCTCAACTCCCACAGCCTGTCCGGGAGAGAACTGAAAATAACACAGCAAGGAGGGGCACATCTGCTGCATGAAGAGCACTTTTTAACCTTTTCTTGGGCACACAGATTTACTTCATTAATGAAAGTTAGAATTGGTAGTTCACTCAACATGAACAACATAGATGTAAAGTAATCAACATGTTATTTCAAAACTCTCCAGTGTCTTGTCAAAACAAATTACATCTAGGACATAGTAGGCCTGTTGTATTTAAGATTTAGACACATTTTCAATTGGATTTAGCTTTCATTTAACACAAAATGAGATGCGTTAATGCTGTACAGATGCATTGGTTCAGAATAATATATTCCAACAACAAAGGGATGGATTGGATTTGTGGGGATTGGGATGAATCTGCATGGTGCAGATATCCACAGTGCCCAGAGAGAGGATGACTCAAATCGACTTATTCTGACTCCTGAGGTCAAAACATCAGATCCAAATATCAATCTATCCACCTCTTTGGCTGGAGATTAAATATAACCTTACATTTGGGATACACCTTCAGATTCTTGGAATTCATTGTTTCTTATTAGCAAATATTAGCATGCTAACACTCAAAAAAAGATGGCGAGTATACTCATAACATCATACCTGCTTATCATAAGCGTGTTAGTATCAACACTGCGAGTATGTTTGCATGTTGTTTGCATTTAGATCAAAGCAGTGCCTTACAGGGCTGCAAGCATGGCTGGAGACTGCTTTGTTATAATTGAATATACAGTTACATCTACAAATTTGGATGTAGAAAATTGTAGTTATACCATAAGTGCATGGTTATTATTTGGAAGAACAAAAGAAAGATATACAAACAAAATTATAAAAGTCAAATGTTTTGGTACTTTTCCTTTTTAGGTCAGAACTACATTACTGCAGTTTCTCACGGAACTTCATGAAATGACCAATTCCGTAGACGTGCCAAGATATCCTTTCATTAATGTAATGTTTCATCTTCTTTCCATAGCCAGTGCTTTGAACCCTTTTGAAGTCAATATTCTAGTTAAAAGATGAAGCCAGCCTTATGCTGCTTTATATTTTTTCAGCACTCAAACCTTTCTCAAAGAAAAGAGAGCATTTTGCCTGACAGTGTTCCAATGCCAGCGAATAAGACAAAGGTTTTCATTTAACTTCCGCAGGTATGGAGTTACCCCTGCGCTATAATGTCAGTAAGTGCTAACATTACATAAATCCATTACTTAGTCCTTGTGCTGTGGCATTTTCTGGAGGAGAGAGGTTAGCCACACTGCAGTTATCATAACAGCATCCCGTGATCTGAACTCTGTGTGATCAGATTGGTTTTAATAGACTCTGGATTACTTGGAGGCAGTTCCTCAAAGCTAAACAACTCTGTGCCTAGAATTAGAGTGCACATCTGAGGTGAAAACCATTTGTTCGGGAGAATGTCACCGCTGCAATGAAAGAGCTTATATGCTATTATCATACGCTGCCTTAAAAAGATGACAGGGCAGAGATCCTTTGATACATTTTCCAGCGCTCAGTATTCAAGGAGATAGCATCACATTTGAGTAGTCTAGCATAAGCAGACTGTCTATTATGTCTAATGGTCTCTTTGCATTTGTGTCGCAGTAGACACAATATATTATGTTCCATATTGCCCACATGCTTTTTTATCCTCAGTTAATCTTGTCCATAACAAATCACACTCTGATACTATTCAAACAGTCTGAGCTCACAGGAGCTCTTTCTTGCAGTTAAAAAGAGTTACAGGCAAGACACTGTCTGTAGTGGTGTGAAGCTTGTGAATTTCTGTTTCAGCCTTGTTCCATTTTACTTACAAGGCTGAAGTTTTAACACTCTTTCTTATACACAGTCATGGGCACTGGTGACCTTGTCACTTTTTGCTGTCAAAGAAAGCTTCACAAAGCATCCAGAAATTGTCAGGGTTTGACATTTTTAGGGGTCAAATTTCTCTGAGATTTTTGTTTCTTTTTTTTTTTTCCATTACATTAATCCCTTAGCTTGAGCTGGTTGAAGCTCAAGCTGATTCCAAAGGCTTTGAAATATTTCTTTTTTTGTATATCCATCATTTGAACTGCAAGTTATACCTAAGTGAGTTAAAAACAACTATAGTGCAAAGTTTGCTTTAGATAGCTAATGAAATAGCTTGGGAGGTAGGGTACATGTAGTAAAGTGGAATACTGGAGGAAACATTTGGAATGAACTGAAGCTTATTATGAGGAATTGTGCAGTTCCTCATTTTTTCCTGTCTCTTAAATATATAGTTTGAATATGTAAGACTGATATAGTGAAATACTCCTTGCTGTCTGCTATAGAAGAAGAAAGAAGAAAAAAAAGGTGGAGATTTAAGTAAAGTATATGTGCTTCATAATTCCACTAACCAGTAGTTAAAGTACTTGTTATTTTTACCACCCCGAGCACGGTGTACAGGCTTTTTTATTGTACATCAATACAAAAGCATTGATTTCTACAAAGTGTCCATGGCTTCATCTTTTGGGAATAAGACAGACTGTTAGAGTTTAAAGACCCTAAATAGGATTGTGTGGGGAGAATGTACTGTTATTTGTCACTAAGGAAGAATACTGTAATTCTTCTCTTGGGCTGTTTTAATACAAAAGGAAAACACAGTTCACATACCCACAGACACCATTTAGTGTAGAAAGAGATGTAAATTGTGTGTGTGTGTGTGTGTGTGTGTGTGTGTGTGTGTGTGTGTGTGTGTGTGTGTGTGTGTGTGTGTGTGTGTGTGTGTGTGTGTGTGTGTAAGTCTTTGTGTATGTGTGTGCATCCCTGGTTCATGGGTGATTAAAGGCTGAATGCAGCACCGTCGCTATCCATGGTCCTGAACCTCCAGCCGGTGCCAGAGGTCTGCTGCAGGCTGCATCGTCCTATAAAAGAGTATCGACTTTTTGTAATAGGAAGTGTGACCACGGAGGGCACCCAGCAACAGATGCGAAACAGAAAAAAAAATGCTTTGGGGGGTTGAAATGTCATGTGAACAGTTGGGTTCAACCACTGAACACCTCAGGGGTGTTATCGACTCCCTTCAATGCTTTTAAAGGCCAAGGGTTCGCTTAGACTGGGCTTTGCTGTTTTTCGCCCTGATGGTGAGAGCAAGCACAGTATCCAGGGAGTGAATCTGTGAGTATAAATCTGAGCAGTGGACTGAAAGGAAGAGCCGCTAAGATTAACTACTAATAACATGTAGGCCATGCAGTCTGGACTCAAAGTGTGTTGGGCTGGACTGCACGTTGCACCATGTAATGAGGATAACTAGTCCCAGCTTGTATTTTACATGAGTGTTGCAGAAACAGGCTTGATATCATTTGTAGTTTTCAGAGTTTTGCCTCTAATCGTTCTTTGATATGTTGCTTTCTGCTTTGGGGCTCTTATAGTCTCACTTCAGTACATTTTATACATTAACATTAGCTTATGTAACAGTTTGATATTACATGTCCTTGAAACGCACACATCCGCAGTGTCTGCTGTCAGGTCTACAAAGAACAGCTATCTCTTAGGCAATAAATAAACCCATGAAAAGTGCACTGGTGGTGCCGTTACATCTATTGTGTGCCTCTTGAGCTTGATTTCTGACTTGATTTGAAGATTAAAAACAGCAACAACAAAAAATATGCCTTACATGAACAAAGATTGCCTAATTATCATTATATGCCACATGTTCTTTTGTTGATACCACAGCAGACACTCTCTTGATATCCTGTTTTTAGGGACTCTACATATTACTTATCGTCAACTAGGTATGTCCTTTTAAAAACATGGCTGCTTTATTCTTATGGCTTTGACCTATTATATCATACAAGAATATTGTTTTGTTTTGGACAAAATAAAGGATGATTCTCCTTTCCTTATGATGTGCATCTGTGAATACCAATAATATAAGCTCAGCTACAAGTATAGGCATTCAAAAATGAGATTAGAAAATTGTTAAAATGACTTTAAGTTTCAGTTTGAAGTCACCTTTTCTCCATACAGGCTAGGCTTTCAAAGAGACTACCTGGCACATTACAGCTTATTTATGCTGCCGAATGCCCTCCTACTTCCAAAACCTGGACCATCCCTCCTGTCTGTCAAACAGAGCAGCCATGTCTCATCTCAAGCCATGAGGTCAGTTTACCTCAGAACACCGGTGGTATCTAAGACAACCTCAGTGTTCACCGGAGCCCCACACTATGTAAACACGCTTTGTTTTGTTACATTTCAATTTTTCGTTAATTGAAGGAAAATAAAATACACATTACCTTCAAACACTGGTCGCCACTTGTTGCAACGTCAGACTCCATCCTTCCAGTGGGGAGGAGGTAGAGTTAGGAGGGGGGACTCCGTCACATCCTCTGTCCATATATGGGCATGAAGTTTACACGCAGCGGGGAATCCTCTCACTGGAGCTGATGAATGGGGAGGAGGGCCGAGGGAGCTGCCAAAGTGTATAAAAGGCGCGAGAGGGGAAGTCGCTGATGTGAAATCCACAGCAAGCAAACACCTACCGAGGAGCAGAGCCGAGAAGGAATACCTTTAACTGCTTTTTGTTTTACACCTTTTGACACAGAGCACTTTGGATCATTTGTTGAAAACCATCAGAGGGGGTGGAAAGAAAACAGGCGTCTGAATAATTTATTTGATATTTTCCCCCTTTTGTCGTTTTCCCTGGAAAGGACGGACTTCTAAGAGCATCACTATGTTGAACAATATGGATTTGAATGCGAAAGATTCTTTTTACCCTCAGTTTGACAATTGCAACAGTTCTTCTTTGGGAATGGAAAGCAGTACGCGAAAGGATAACCAGGAGGTGTATGTCGATGCAGAGCGTGGGGTACCTGCCCAGTTTGGCCACGGTGAGTTCGCGTCTTTGCCCTGTCGTTGAAATGTGCATGCATTTGATTTTAAACCTGTTAAATCCAAGTCCCAGAGAGCGAGAGAGAAAACTCTTTTCCTGCAGTCGTATAAATGCTTCAAATTAAGGCAGCCCTGTGCCAAAATACGCACGAATGTTTATGTAACGCAGATTTTCTTCCTCCTTTGATTTGGGTTTCAAATATAGCTATAAAACATCGGCGATGACAAAGTTTTCTTTCTGTCTAATTCAACAGAAGGAGCCCCTGCAACCCTCAAAACCGAAGCTTCCAACTCGGAATTTGCTTTTAACCCCTGCGAGTGCCCAAAAGACACCTACACCCCCTCCTCGCTCGCCTACTCCGGCAGTTTTTATGTGGAGGCATCTCAGGGAGCGCCGTGCAGCACCGAAACACTCCTCAATATGATCACCGAGATCGTGGGCATCTCCACGATGCCACTTTCAGAAGTGCAACAAAGCGGCAACAGTCGGGGAACTTACCCGTCACCTGCGCCGATGGAGAGCAGCAATGGCAATTTTGGGGATGTGAAAAGGCAACCCTACACCTGCTCCGGACCCACTCCCCCCGTTTACTCTCCAGACCAAACGTGCCCAAGGTATCCTGACGATCAGGCCGGCAGCCAGGCCCAGGATCCGTCCACCTCCCAGCTCAGCTTCGGCTCCTCCCGAGCTTCAAACCAGAAGAAGGATGAACCAAAGTCCGAGGCCGCTTCTTTCCCTGTCGTGGTGAAAAATGAGTTTGAAAGCAGCTGCTACGAATGGGGCACATTTACCAATAAGTCAGACTGTTTGGAGACCAGTTTCCAGTCTGAAACCTTCCCGATGTCAAGCGATTTCCCCCCTGATCAGCAGATGGATGTGAAGGAACTTTTAGACACGTTTCCCCCGATTTGTCCCAACCCAGAGATGGAGTTTAAAGTGGAGGGGGGAATCAAACAGGAGCCGTGTTTTTCTGACACCTGCTCCCAGAGCTACTCCAGCCCCCTGTACAATAATTACCTCCCCCCACCTCCTCCAATGGGCCTCTCTTCCAACCTGAAACCCTTCCCAGAGCCCCCACAACCCACTAACCAGTGTGACCCTTTATACACATCACCAGCTCTACCCAGCACTATAGACTCCATCCTCTACTCTTCCTTATTGCCAGATTCTTTCGCCCAAAGTTACACCCCCCGTCCGCCCAAACCCCCACGGGCCAGGAGGAGCCCCGCGGCCTCCCACGGCCCCGCCAAAGAGAAACCCTTCTCCTGCCCCATGGAGAGCTGCGACCGGCGCTTTTCTCGCTCGGACGAGCTCAACAGGCACATCCGCATCCACACGGGCCACAAGCCTTTCCAATGCCGCATCTGTTTGCGCAGTTTCAGCCGTAGCGACCACCTCACCACCCACACCAGGACTCACACCGGGGAGAAGCCGTTTTCGTGCGATGTGTGCGGCAAACGGTTCGCCCGCAGCGACGAGCGGAAAAGGCATGGACGCGTACACCTGAAACAGAAAGAGAAAATGGAATTAAAGCCACAGGTGAGCACAGGCGCGTGGCCCTTCACTCTCCCCGAGGGAATCTGAAGACGAGGCTTTGTGTCCGCATACAATATGTTAGGATCTTTCCGTCTTGGAAGATGAGCCAGCTGACCACGAGTTGATGTCTGAGTTGGCCACGGCCTGACAAGAGGTTTTGCAGTTTTAGAGGAGTAGAGATGGAGAGAAAGGGTCTGCCTCGGCCATATTGTCTGCTGCAGATGCTTCTGACTTTAAGTTGTAAAAGTGGATGAGCAGATTAGCAGTGACTTGTTGCTGTTCCTGTCAGGAGAGCCAGACCTCTCTGCTGCGGCATTGCATGACTGCTGTTCAGCACCTCTTCTACTGGACAGCTCCAGCCTCTGAGCCTGGGAGGATTGCACTTACAGATTATTAATATCTCCATTTAAGATTCTTATTTTCTGCTTTTTAGCATTCTTAGAGCAATGGTTTGGACTATGTTTCTTAAAATGCATGTTTATGTCAGTGTTTTTTTTTCCTTTAACTGGAATATCAACCACTGTCAAGGTCCTCTTTCACTCCACATGAGGACATGAATGTAGGCTGACATATTTTTGTCTACAAAGATGTTCATTTTTGATTAAATTGTTTGTTTGATTTCTTATCATTTGGTTGTTAATGTTTTTGTTTTTTTCATTGGTCTTTGTGTTGTGTGACAACTGTTTGAATTATTACAATTGTGAAAGATATATCATAAATGGGAAATAAATATATTTGTATAACTGTACTTCTTTGTATTTTTATAGCTATAACTGTATATTTTACATTTACCACTTCTGAGCGTCCTATATCGAGGTGAAATGTATTCTTAATCATTAATAATGTCTTGGTTTTTCGAGGGCTACTGTTTATTAACATAATATTTTCAATGTTACAATTTGATATCAGAGACATTTTCGCACTTCATCCCATTGTTGGTATGATAAGAGTTATTTCATTGAACTGCTGTTCTAGATCTTAAAGGGACCAATATGTAAACTAGTTGTGGTACGGATTTTCAAGATTTTATAGTCTGTACTGAAATATGTTTAGTCAAGCTAGAAATGGCTAGCAAACCATATAAACATTGCTTTTGAGTAATCAGGTAGCACACATTGCTGCGAGTTTCTTGTGGACTTTCTGTGGACCTGGGTGATGAAAAGGTTTTGACTTCCGGTATCTTTTTTTTTGGAGATACTGTATGGTAAAATGTTATCTTTGGAAAAACAATAAAGAAAAAAAAGAAAAGGGAAAAAAAAACAAAAAAACAAATGATGTTGAGAGATTGGTGAGATTGTCACCAACAGGGTACTGCAAAAAAGTAATTTAACTCGCCTTAAGTTATATTAACTGTTGAAGTAAAGATTTTGTACATACACAATTTCTACAATACTTTAAATAAATATTGATGTTGTTATTTTTATGAAAAGTTTACGAACAAAATAAACATTTTCTTGAAGCAGCATGTTTCTTGTCTATGTTTGAAATGTTCAATCTCAGTCATACATGTTCAGGCCTTGTTACAGAGCGTGCAAATGACTGTATCCCACCCAAAATGTACATTACAACAGTCCACCTGTGGCACCATACTGTAGCCCTAATATAAGACATCACAGATCTTTCCTGTGACTCACACACTTGAGTTGATACATTAAAGTGAAAGTCCTATTAGTCAGTGCTTCCATTGTGAACCCCCCTCCACTTTAAAGAATTTCTTGTGTTATAAATACTGAGAGAAGCAGCATGGGTGTCATGCTAATCTCTACAGGAAGCCTGTTTAACAGAACATTTTCCTGCCATGCTAGTGACATGATCTGATGCTCTCAGTTCATTCAATCCTTTGTTCATTCATTCATCTGTTTTCCAAAAGAAGGATGTTAATTTTTTCCCCCAGCTGCTTAACGCCTTTATATCCACTTATGAGGCGTTTTAATGCTCTCAAGGATAGGTGGTTCTGGAGTCTCCTCTTATCAAAACTGCCTGTGCGTTCTTGGAAATGCAGTTGATGAAATCGCTCCAGAAACATATCTACTTGAATTTGAAAAAAAAAAAGATGAAGAAATAACTGTGGTGCCAGCTAGTCATTTCTGATTTTGAGAGCATGTTTTAAAAGCCCAAAAATTACTATACACACGGACCCAGTTGCTTCTACATTTACATGTGAAGTGCCGTAATCGCCAGCACTTTTAGAACTTATTTTTAAGGTCAAAAAATGACATGCAAGCGACAGATTTAGGGAGCTTAGCGAGTGTCAAAAAAGAAAAAAACTTAAAGGAGAAATCTGTTGTTTTTGTGGTTAAAGAGGGACTGAAAGATGCCCTGTGCAACTTCCCTCTGATGCAAAGATCTTACAATCTGTCACTGCCAACTATGCAGACATGTATTAGCAGGGACTCCGCACATGTATGTCCCCATGACGCAGTTGACTGGCAGAACACTACTTTGCTTGCCCACGGCAGTGCGTAAGTGCCTGCGTTGCCTGTAGCTGACAAACATACTGCAGCAGTGTGAAAATGTGAGCTGCCACATGGAGCACTGTGAATAGTATGTACCCATCCTCCCCTGTCCATCACTCTTCATCACTTACAACAGCACACAGCTCAACCAGCATCCACCAGCACTCCCCTGTTCATGTTGTTTTAGTGGCAAACATTGTCCAGTGATGGATAGTTGAGGCTTTGAATTGCTGTGATGTGCAGTCACAGTGACCATTATCCACACACTTGAAGACTGAAGAGTTATTGAACTCTGGCCAGTGATGGAATTTCTGCGTTTGTGCATTTGGAAGCTCAAATTCACATTTGCATACTGTAAATGGCCCTTGATATATCTACAGCATGTGCGCACAATTTTAGCCGTGTTGTCTTTATAGAATACATTCATAGTGTCGTAAACCTTCATACCTCATTCTTTGTTGCAGACTAAAGGCATAAATCAGTTCTTTTCCACTCCCTGACATTTGTTTTTTTTTCCTCCTGTAGATATGCGTAATTGCTGAAGCCATTAAGTAATTGTGCAGGGAGGGCACATGACCGCCACTGAGAACCATGCTTTCTCAGAATGTAGACCTCTGCTGTGAATGGTAGCACATCAAGTCCATTAAGTCCTTGCCAGGAGATTTCAAATGCAAATATGTTAACATTAGGACTGTTACATTGGGGTGGTTTATCTGAGGCCATGTTTCCGTGTGACTAACATATTCCATATGTAAAAACCATGAACAGATGTGATTTCTCTTCTTTATTGTCTCATCCAATTAATCGCTTGATGTAGGATTGCTCCTGGGTAAGTCAATAGCACTATTTATCTGCTCTCCCAAATGAATACTTTGGCTCAGGATTAAATAAAAAAAAACCTTGAAATTGACAGTGAAGGATTAGGTGGCCCCAAATTCTGAGGATAAGTGTCACTGCAGAATGATATGTACTTGCATGTAGTGAGCACAAGCTTTCTTTTTGCTGACTGACACACAAAAGTTTGATTTTTTTAATCCCTGCATAATCTGTACTTCTTTTGCATCATATACGTCAGACACATACTGACCTTCTGCTGATGTATAATATACAGGCTGCGAAGTGGAGCATTGCACCCTCCTTAAAGTCCAACTCATCCACATTATGCCACTACTTCAAGATTTGAAGTCTACCTTAAGAGGGACAAGTGCAGCCCCAGTAGTCTCTGAAGAGCGCAGTATCCCTTTTATCCATGCTTGAACTCCAAACAGTCCCACCTCTACAACAATAATCCAATAATGACTTTCAGAATGTATAAAAAGGAATTTATTTGCTTATATGGAGGATTGGAGGCAGTCTCTACTGTTCAGGCTTCAGGTATCAGGTCACCTCAAGTACCTATTAATAATCACAGTCCTACTTGAGACGGTCCATATGGCTACACGGTCTCATTTGCCGCTGGATTGATCTATTGTGGGGTAATCACCACATAATTTTATGCGCACCTTTAAAATGTGCACCCGGGCACGTCATGGTCCTTGGGGTGGGCTCAGTAATCAAGGTGCATAATCGCATGGCGGTAATAGCAATCAGGCTTAGCAGATTAATTCCTCGGATCATACAGCAGCCTGTCGGTCCTGTATCTGATCATGAAGAAGGGTGTAGGTGGTCTGGAGAGTGCAGGTGATTAAAAAGAAGAGAACCATTGCAGCCAGAAGGAGCTCGTTATGCAAACATTTTAAAGTGCCTAATTCTTTCCATTGTTCTGCTGCCCAAATTCTTCATTTGTGTTTCTGATAAGGATTAGGAGGGGAACTTTTTCTGCTCATAAACTACAGTTCAACTCAGGGGGTCAAGGAGTCCAGTCTACCACGTTAGTCCTGGGCAGCACAACATTGCCATAGAAACTACTCCTTATGCCTCGCAGCGTGGTTTGCACCCGGAGTGAATGGAAAGCACTGAACATATATACAGTGAGCTGAATGACCCTAAAGTCATTCAGTTACAGAGGCAGATTTATAGTCGCCCTTGGAACGTTCCAGGTTTGAGCCCTGACAATGCTGCAGCAGAACACGAGTTTACTCCTACTACACATTACATGACACATTCAATGGAAGTAACCACTCAGTCAATACGAACACCTTTATGGCCGGTAATCATTGCCTTCAACCTATTGCTCTGACGATGCAGAATTTTCATTATTTTTGCTTTAGGAGAGAATAAAGACATTATCCCCGGTAGTACATAACATAACATAACATAACATAACATATAACATAACATATAACATAACATATAACATAACATAACATAACATAACATAACATAACATAACATAACATAACATAACATAACATAACAGAAGAGAACAGGACAGAACAGGACAGAACAGGACATAGCAAAACCTCTTGACAACTCTAAGCTCCAATAAGCAATTTTGTTCATTTTTACTTTTGAATTCAAAAACAGGTAACTTAATTTGACAAAACATTGACTGTCTATCAATATAGATGACAGGCCTCTAACTGCCCACCTCACAGGAAGTTAAGCCAACATGTCGCCTCGATGGGTGCTGACATATTACACTGATGACATATTTTAGAGCCAATGCATGTGCAGGCATTAAAATTACCCATAAACAAGACAGAGTTTTCAGGCTGGTACAGTCCAGAGCAGAAAGTCTGAAGTTATTTTAGGCACCAAGAAGAACAGAATCATGTGCCCATTTTTATTAGACACTCAATGTTATGGTCAGTGCATTTGTCAACAGAGTCTGCAATCAAGACATCAACTCATATACAACTGGGAACTAGTTCTTCATTTATAAAAAATGTGAGATCAGCAAGGTGCATGAATGGTTCTGCTTTTTGGTTCCTAACAAATAAACTGAATTTTTAAAGACTAAACTTTTGCAGTCCACAGAAGTCCTGACACAATATGTAATTTGTGACACACTATGTTGTCAGAGTCATGAGACGAGGAGTCTGGCAAAGATATTTCACACAAGAAAGGAAGCAAATCCAGAATGACCTGGCATGTACTTCATCACTGCCTGAATTTAAGGGAATGTTCTGGATTCATCATGCTACAGTATCTTTTCACTTTAGAAATGAAGAGTACAGTGAATGATAAGAAAGTGGATGAAAGTCTTTCTCTAAGATTTTTTGAGAAAGAGTTTAGCTTCTTGTCTTATACTGAGTCGCAGCATCTGAGCATTCAAAAAGCTAGGAGTGCAAAAAAAGAAAAACGTTATGCAATATATGAGGATTTTTTGTTTGACAATATCAAAATTGGGATTCTTTGTCAAAAAAAGTTGTTTTCTTTAAAAAAAAATCCTTCATTTCAGTCTTTGTTTATAAACTGGGATGGAAAAAAGTTACCACTTTTCTCTAGCCCATCGTTTCTCTCTGACTCACATGATGTGCATTTTATGGGAAAATATGGCTCCTGATATAGTCTGTGGACATTATCATCACCACTTAACTTTTTCACATGGTCTGGTGTTAAAACAGCAAACTAAAAATCTCAAAAATTGTAAAATATCAAAGAATTGCAATTTAAATCAAATTGGCACCCCAAAAATTGTAAAGAATTGAATTGCGAGAAAAGCCTATTGTCCTAGCCAGAGAAAAAGTATTTCATACAAACATATAAACAACATATAACAAATAAAATTTGCCAGATAAATGAACACATCACAAAAAATATTAAGATATGAAATATTAATAACATAATAATATAAATATAATGACATCAAGCTTGTCCGAAACATAATTCTTTGGCATTTGATGTTGAGTTTTAGAAGCATGTTACACCTGTTTCTATGCATAAGGTGACAAACTGCACCGCAGATGGTTAGCAGAGTGAAATTAAAGTGTTTTGACTTTAATCTGTTGAAGACAGTGATGTGTCCATACTTTTTTCAAAATGTGACAAACTTACAGAGGTAAATACCTTGTAGTGTAGCTAACCAAAAAGCTTGACTACTCTTCATTATCATTCAGTCCTGAAAAGTAGAAGACAGGCAGGAGTTTTTTAACTGGTTATTGAGTGACCAAAGGTTCATGTATTTTCTTTAAGAGATGTTAAAATCCAAGATCAAGCTGGATAATGGAGCTACGTTCCTCGAGGCACTGGTAACATGGCTCCCCTGTAACTGCTCCTGCTGTTGTATACTTCATACAAATTTTTAAGATGATTTAGTGAAGAGGTCACAAAAGCTACTTCAGATAGAAAAAAAAAAAACGACTGAGGTCAGAATTGAAGGATAAAATGCCATTACCACTTCTCAAATAATGCAACCTGCCCATGACCCCAAATGAGTATACAGAGAATTTGTATCATGAGTAGTCATCAAGAGAAAACAACAAGAAAGAAAGCTTGGAGTGCTGTATGCAAGGATCAAACATCACATACACAGTCAGTTTGAACTTCTAATAGGGTGAGGGGAGCAAAATCTGAACAATATCTAACATCTTGTATGTAAATGAATCTGTCACAGTAAAAAGACGAGATGTCAGACTTTTTTTTTAGGAAAATCTTGCAGCAATAAAAGGGACAGTACATAAAAAAAAATCTCCTAATTCTTCACCTTATACAAACCAAACTGAATAACACTTTCTGTCCTCTCCTCATACTGAGTGGAAGTGTTTCCACAGCCAACAGCAGGACACCAGATTTGACCTGAGAACAAACAGACCTCTGAGCCCTGCTCTGGCTCAGGGGGACATACTGCTCAGAAAGTTGAGCATGCTAACACTTGAGACAGATTTGTTCATCACTTTCAACCAACAGACTCAGAGTAACTACTGACCCAATGAGGAAACTTACATAACCAGCCTTGACAGTGCCTGGTTGTGGTCCAGGACAGTTTGGACGCCTGTGATCACAGCTGCTAATGACAATAGAATGAACTGTTAATCATTAACCCCATCAGCTGTCAGCAGGATACTACAACTTCCTCTTAACAGTGACTGATCAGTCAAAACAGTTGGGATCTACAGTAAGACAGAAGACAAAGAAATGCCAGTGTTTTTTGTTTTTTTTTAGCAACTTGTAGCCTGAAAAAAGCTTAAAATACATTTTTAGAAAGGAAAATAGTCGGCAGAAATACTTTAAGGTATGTAGTGGGAATAAGTATGGTTGTTCCTCTAACTCTTGCTAACATGGAGTATGGGGTATTGGTAGGTCCAATGCACTAATCTGAGCAAAATAAGGCCCGAGAGAAAGCAGCCAGCTAACAAGCAGGATAATGTTTAGTGAACAGGTGGTTATGTCAGTTGCATGTTAACAAAAAATAAGGTAAATTATCCTGTTTTGATAACAACCAGTGTTTTTTTTCCGATGTTTTTTTTTCTTGAATCTATTTTCCATTTCACTGTTATTAGACTGATGTGCAATCTGACTAACACTCAAGACTAGGAATGTGGATTTTTGTTTAGGGGGAAAGTTGTAAAATGACTGGAAATTAGGGATGTAACAATCTAAAATCCCATGACATGATAACACCTGATGATAATAAAGTCCACAATGTGATATTTACTTTTTTATTGAGATATTAGGAAAAACAAAAACATTTTTGTGGTAAGGCAGGTCACTGCAATCTGGCAGTGTCTGTTTGTAGCTTTTTGTTTGTACATCACCTTTTCTCCTCTCTTATTTGTTGATATAAAGGGTAACTTAATGCTACCACAAAACAAACTTTGAAGCTGCTGGAAAATCCACAATTTTGAAATCCACAGATGGCAAATTCCTTTTTTTTTTTTTTCAGTATTGGGTCTGAAGCATCAAGCAAAACACGAAGAATGGAACGATGGTATTTGTAGTTCCCACTTCTGTCCACTTTGCTCCTCTGTGGCTGAAATGAAACTACACTTTTTACCCAGAAATCAGTTGTCCTTGTAATAGAGTGACACTGAGGATACCATTGCATCCCTACTAGAAATAGTTACCAGGTGCATACACAATGTATCATGAACTCAGTGAGCAGGTAACTAGATTCTGGATTGACAGTAATGACTCTGAAGAAAGTTTGTGCCTGTGTAAAAAAAAAAAAAAAATGTCGATCATGCGATTACTCATTGCAAAAGGCTCGAAACTAACTGTCACATTAGAATACAGCAGTATCGCAAATAAAAGCTATATGATAAATGTGTAAAACACCACCATCAATACACAACTTTAACTCTTCTTTCCTTTAAAATAAATCTTGAGAGAATCACCAGGTGTCCAGTAGAGCCATGAGTGATTACTTTAGTGCTTTGACATTTGCTACAGCAGTAATGAGGCGAGTCTGTGACAGCTGTGTCACTTGCAGCAGCCTATATCTTCAGCTGAATGCTGGGAAGGAGGCATAGTGTGGCCAAACACTGGCACTCTCTCTAGATAATGATGGCTCACCCATAGAGAGGCAAAGAGAATGTGTCGAAGTCTGAAGGAAAGTGTGCGCATGTGTGTTTCGCTCAGAGAAAGAAGTGAGTGAAGGAGGAAGTGTATTAGGACGTGTGTGTGTGTGTGTGTGTGTGTGTGTGTGTGTGTGTGTGTGTGTGTGTGTGTGTGTGTGTGTGTGTGTGTGTGTGTGTGTGTGTGTCTGTCATTGCCAAGATGGAATCAGAGCCTGGGAGAGGAGGCAGAGCTGGGACATAAAGACTAGTAGTATAAAAACGAGTGGGCTGAACATGCTCGACTCATACAGTGCACCCCTTGCCGTCAAGCAGGGCGACGATTTGCATGTGCACACCAGCAGCCTTGAAACGCCAACTACAGTATGTATTCTGCATCTAAATTAACCAGCCAAATCAAGCATGGCTCTTTGAAGCTCCATGAAATGTATGCAAAATGTAGCTACTTCAGCCTTAGCAGCCCGCTCTTTCTCTCTTTCCCTCTTACTGTCTGCTCGCAACAGTTGTTTTAATGCGCGCTAAAATTCTGATAGTTGTGAATTGGAGCCATTAGTGAAGAATAACAGAGAACACAGAGCCCCATTATTTTCTGGACAGGAACAGAAGTGACCTGAATCACACGGAGAGAATCAGACAGTGGCTGTTTGTAAGGTTTTAAGATCATAAGTGCGTTTCTGCTGTTTTGAAACGAGGAGAGCTATTTCATTCTATTCTTTGTTTTTGGGCTTTTGTGTTAGTTTTCAGTGCACTCTGCTGCTGTATTATATTCTATACTCTCCTAATTTTAACACTGCTTTTAATCTCCCCTGTTCCCTTACACTGTATCCCATTAGTTTTACTCTGGATCTTTTTCTATTTTAATGTTATGTGCTGATGAATCAGATTGTATTCCACTGTTTTACTTTGCTCTGTTTTTTTTTACCTGACAATATTACATTTCTTTGATTCTACTATTTTCATGATTCAATATTTTCCCTTCATTTTTTTCATCCTTTCTGTTGAATCTGATCCAATCTGTCCTACTTTCTTCTGCTCTATTTGAACCTACTGTACTGTGGTCTGGTCAATTCAATCCATTCTGTATTTGTTCCCCTGCTGCATTAAATACTCTAATTTAATCGACCAAAAAACAAAAATGGTAATGAATTCTCAAAAAAAGGGCTGAAAAATTAATCAAATTGAAACTGACATTGCAATGTAATAGAGTGCAGTTTACAAATCACAAAGGCTGCAATAAAAAAAAGAAAATTAAAAAAATCATCTTGTTCTTCCTTCAAACCAGCAAAATTCAAAATGCTGTTTTTTTTCAGCAAAAAAAAAAAAAATCATATCTACAAGGCTTGAAGTAAAATCAAGTAAGTAAAAGAAAGATGTTTTTCAAATCAATTCATGCATCAATTAATCTCATTTCATAGTAACATGTAGGCCTAGCCTACAGGAAAGAATTGTTTATATATTGACAGTATACTTTGTTGTGTCGGTAATACTATAAAATGATTTTTTTCTTGTGTTTAGTGAATAATACAGAAGACCCCCCCCCCCAAAAAAATAAAAAAATAATAATAATAATAAAAATAAAAATAAAATAAAAAATATATAAATATAAACAAATAAAATAAATAAGTTATTATTATTATTATTATTATTATTATTATTATTATTATTATTATTATTATTATTATTATTATTAATAATAATAATAATAATAATAATAATAATAATAATAATAATAATAATAATAATAATAATAATAATAATAACAAATTGCATGCTAAATTGAAATGGCAATATTGGTCCAAAAATTGCAATTGGATTATTTTCCAAAATCATTCAGCCCTTCTCAAAAGCCAAAGAAATATTAGAGGCAACCTGGTCACATGACACATTTTACCTCTGCCTGTTGGCACTGTGGCAAAAACTTAGAGCTGACACAGATGTGAGATCCCCCTGAGAAGCCACTGGTCTCCAACTGTCATCCATGTGGAGCAAGATCCTGCCCTGCAGACCAGGCAGAGGCAGCAGATCAACATAAACTAGTTCCCACTATGAGCTGTAGTGATGACAGACAAGATTTAAAATGTTAAGACATTTCCTTTTCACTATGTTCATGTCAGCTGCAAAGCTCTGAGCAGAAGGTGAGCTAAATCACAACACAAATGTCAAAAATAAGTATTCCAGCAGGGGTCCTGTTCACCTTGGCTAACATAACCTTCAGTGGAAACTGTCACTTGGAAGCAAATTATAACAAATAAGGAGGCTATAATGTTTTAAGTTGATAGGGAATCAAAATGCTCAGTTTAATGTTCACACTGCTAAAAGGCTGAGAAGACTCCATTACCATAGAAGTGTTACCCGGTAACAGTTATATGGTAGTAAGTGTGATGATGTATAGTGAACAGGTGGGATTCCCCCAGAGTAAGTGAGACCTGATTCAAACGGGTTTCTCTTTTCTTCTTTTCTATTCTGTAGTATCATGACCAATTCTAGATAACTAAATGTTATTTATACTAATCAGATTTGACAAGGGAACCCCCCCCCTTCTACATTATGAACCATAAATGTGGTAGTAGAGGTGCTCTTGAGAAGAGGTCAATTTGTTGCCATTTTTTCTCCTCTTGCTACAACTGCAAATAAATTCTTCTACATCAGTCAGTTATTTTGGCAGCCGTACTATCTTTGCAGATTTAGATTTTACTACAGTGTTTTGACTGGCATAAAATTGTATCCAGCAAAAAAAAAATAATAATAATGCTCTAATACAAGGTCACCAAGCTGCATAATGTGTGGAAGGTCTCTTACATTAAAAAAATGCTCATAATTTTTTTGAAAACAGGGCTGTTTGAACCAATTCTCTACTTTGCTTGACTGACTTCAGTAAAGGATCAGTTTGAATGCCTCTCCCATCACAGCTTGCTTGTACTTTCTGCTAAACCCCGCTTCTTGTTAGCATGATAGCAAAAGCTGTAGCGTCACAGAATCTCCACCCCTGGCACAATGGCCACTCTGCCCTCCCATTGGTTTTGGGCTGCTGATGGACTGTCACTTCCACAGAGGGGAGTGCAAGGAGAGTGACGTCTCTCCTTGTCTGAGTGTATAGGAGCCATGCTGGGGTCACCCAGGGGTGCACTGAGTACAGTATGTATGTTTCCCAAGCTAAGAAGCTGCCGTCGTATATCACACAGAAGCCGTCTCTGATCTTAATCCTGTCGGGTGTTGGAAATCTGAGGAGACAGGTTTTGTCCCTCTCCTGTGAATCTTGGTGCTTTAAATGGGGGCTTTCATATGTATGAGTCAGATCAGCAGTACACATTTAAACATCAAATCTCTCACTGCAGGCCCCAACAGTCTCTTGTCTCGTGTTGTAAGCAATCACCATGTGAATTAACACTGTGATTTAGGTTGTAGTTTTTCTAATTGCTTATGTAGAATTTAAAGAGACTGTAATGGGAGGTTACATTTTTAAAATAACTTCTTTTATTTGTTTCATTTATTTATAAAGGGGCCTTTTACAGCATTTCAAAGAAAGATAACTGTTTGCCCCATTAAAATACATTTACTCTCCACTTCAGGAATTACAGCATTTTTTAAATTTAATTTAATTTTTTTTATTTGTTTTATGCATTTTATCAACCCCTGAGTTTTCGGAAAGTCAATGTTTCCAGTCATCAAGGCATGTTTCCTTTCCATTTTCTTGTTAACAGCTTCCTCAAATCTATTTCTATGATGTCATATATAGTTTCCGCATTAAAACATGCATTACATGAACAAACACAATCAGGATTATCATCTTTTTGTCGCATGTTAATTATGAATTTAATAAAATTAAATTTGAAGTACTACCACTTATGGATAAATACGTTTTTCTTACGCTTCTATTGATCCATCCTGTCCCTTTTTAAGTTGGGTTTTTGGGCAGAAAACCTCATCTTGGTGTCTAAAGTACCACTCACTGAGAATCCTTGCAGTGGAAAATGTCAACAGGAGATGATTTGACAGCATACCGTAGCTCACTTTGGCTGGCAAGGGTTACAGGCATTAAAAATGCTACATAAAACGGATTAGCCTCCCATGTCTTTTGTCGCTCACAGAGAGGTGTCACTACTTTCATAACCTGCTAGAACAAGGATCTTTATTTTCTAGGTAAAAGATGTGCTTTTGTGTTAATTTCTTATCCTTCGTTATACCTCTATGTTTATTGTAATGCACCAAACACATCAGCATAATTTCCTTGCATGTGTCACCTGACTGACAATAAACACTCAATTTGATTTACGAACATGTACAAAGAAAAGTGCTACATTCAGCTTTCATAAAAAAAGCATGAATGCATCCTCGCATTTAATTGCTCCTCAATACTTTTCCTGTATCAAAGACAAGCAGAGGTAATAACACCTCATTCAGCGTTGAAAAATTAGCAGCCTAAACGCTGAGTGAGGACACATAAGAAGAGGGAAAAAAAGGAGTCTGTGCTGTGTTGTTGTTAGTCATCTGTGATCCTGTCACTCAATGCTGTGGCGGCATAGGGTCTGCTTCCTGTTAACAAGATATGTTTACAGCATCAGCATTGGGCTCCCACCGTCTGTGTGTCTGTGCATTTACACTGCATGTCACTTCTCAGGATGGATGCATCCTGGTGTCCGTTACTTATTAACTGATCAGGAACTGCCATCTTTGGGGAGACAGATCGTGTAATGGTCCCCCCTGCTCGTCCACAGTGTCCTAAGAGGCTGAGGCAGGCCTTCCTTTGTCATGGAGCCAAAATGGTGCCTGGTGGCAGGATGCTGGGTCTAACCATTAACTAGATTCTTGTCACTTGCGGCTTGCTTCTAAGGTGACAAATCACAAAGTCTCTCAGAACTTAAACTGGAGAAATATTAACCCTCTCTCAGCTGGGGCTCTTCCTCCAGCGTCCTGTAGATAAATGAAGAGATGCTGATCCTTCCATCACCATCAGCTCGTCCTTCCTCCTACTCATCTTCTCTCTGTGTTTGTGTCTCTGCTGGCACCACTGACAGTGGCGTCTTGTGAAGGAGGCAGAGATTGATATGATGAGAGGTAGACGTGCTGTTTCCTGCCTCTGGACGAGAGAACAAGATAATTTATGGACTCATCACTTTGTAGATTGTTAAACAGGGTTTTTTTTTCCTTCTGAAGTGAATAACCCTCAAAGAAATTATCATTATGAACAAATGGAGAAGTATGATTGAAGTTGAACAATCACTTAAACAGTCGCAGTGCCGGTACAATCAAGGGCTTTAATTTATGTAGCAGAATCTCTTCAATTGTGATCTCCTACTGCACCTGAATGTTTCACTGCCATTTTTAATGTGACCACGTTTCTGTTCTTATGGCCCATTCACTCTGCCCCCAAATGCTGCGGGTCTCCCTGTGTTTAACACCTCTGAATTTTGTCTCCATGAGGAGTTAAAAGGGTGACAGGTTTAGCTGTTGCCTCCATCATTAAATCCTGTACTCCCTTCATAAAGTCAGCCAGACCTCCACGGTGTCTCAGTCCCGTGCTGTAATGGCTGCTCGTGGTCCAAATGGACTGAAGAGCTTTCATGTGTCCTGAACAGTCTACTCCTCTCATTACAGCTCGTAGTGGTCTCACATCAAACAGCCTCATTATTTTTTTATCCAAAGAGGAAGCGCAAGTGTGTGATGAGTTTGGAGCTACAAAGTGAAAAAGTGACTACCAAGTTCAAATAAAATCTGCACTTTGTGGATCTGCTATGCAAGCAAAATGCAACAGAGATTAAAGAGTTTCTCCAGATTGGTGACATGGGGCGTCAAGTCAGTGATATTACTCCTATTTATGTATAATTTGTTGCAAATCAAAAATGCTTTAACTCATAAGCAGACTTGAATCTGCTGTTTGCATGCTGAGCCTTCAGATTAATATCAGCACCTCAAATTACAAAAGACCTCTCACAGTCTGGTCACTGGAATGATGTAAATGTTTTGATATCTTAGAAACTATCATATTAGCCCTCAGCTGAGTTCTGCCTATTTATAGTTTTGAGCATTTTTACATCATTTGCATAAAAAGCCACCATTAGCAGCCTAATTTAATATTGGCTGACAACAGTTTGACAAGGCAGGATCAAAGGTTAAGCTAACACACAATGCCCGTTAACTCTATTAACATGGAAATGAATGCAACAACTCAACAGCCTGTTGTCATACCTACAGTGAACAGCCTAAATAAGTTGCAGGGGGAAAAAAAATCACAAGGGCCGTACTTGATAAGACATACTCGTGTTACTATGGCAACATCCATGGCTCAAGCTAAGAATGCAGAGATGTGGATAATCAGTGTCATTACATGTGGTTTGTTTTGCTGTAAGACCTGTGTTTTACTACATCAGGACACTAATGTGGATGTAGTCAGCAGGATCAGCCTTCATTCAGAAATCAGTGCTACTATGGAAATATATGAGCTTAGTTGAGAGCAACACAAAGGCCCCTGTCTGTCATCATGTCTGTATTTCAGACATGCAGCCCACTGGTACATGCACTGATATCACCTGAGCACTGCGCTGATTTAAAACAAATGCTGGTGCATGTTACACAGATGAGAAATCAATGTTTGTTTATTTTCTCTTTTAAAATGTGCAGACATCAAATTGGTTACAATTAATGCATACTTTATTTAGAATTGTGCAACTCCACACATTTGTGATTAAAGACAAGACTACAATTGAATTTTAATTTGACTTTTAAATAGCCAGTTAGACTGTTAATCATGAATTTCTGTTATATATTTTAGTTTAGAGTAAATGCTAACCCCACCTACAACCACCTTCCTAAAAGAGCATTAAAATATATTTATGTTGTGAAGAAAATTTAGACACTGACTCCTTAGTTGTTCTGGTTGTAGTCACAACATTTCTGCAGAATAGCAAATTTCTCCTGCACCAACTCCAAGTTATAGCAGCACTGTTTCCAAAAAAGACGTAAATAAATCTTCAAGTGGTTTGCAAATCTTTTATAGTGCCCTGATATTTGGCCTCTTTGCACACATGCTGTTTTTTATAGCTGCTGGACTGGGTTATAAAAAAAAAAAAGCCCACAACACTTACAGTTGAGTTGCATTGTGGTTCAGTTACTGGGATAATGATTTTCAAGCAGTTAGTCAGGAGTTTCGCCACTTTCTATTCCTCTAATGAGCATAATTGACACCGAAGGTGCTGTATTGATATTGGCTGAGCTCCCACAGGCGTGTACGCAGTTTTATTGTGGCAGGATGAGTGTAAACAGACAGCAACATCTTTTTGGACTTCTTCATTTGAAGAAGCCAGGGTGGCAGGCTGTTGTTTTGCACTGTGTGGAAGTGATATGTATCCTCTATAATACAGAATATTAAATGGCAGTCAAAATAGTGAACATGTTGTACTGCTAAAGCATACACATTCATGAAGTGCTTAAAAACAAGAATAATACAGACAAATCATACGCTGAGACATGATGTCTGCCCTGTTAACACTTACAAACAACTGAATTTGATTTAATCTTACCCTCATGGATAAAAAAAGGTATTAAATGTCTGTCAGTCACTGGTTTTAGATTTATGCTTGTGAATTACTGGTGCCCCCTGCTGCTCATGCCCTTTACTGCCTCCTTCTCTTTCTACAGACTCAATGCTTTCATTTTACTGATGTGTTTAACCGCAGGTTATTGAGCCTAACATGACCTATTGAACTGAATTAATCCATAGGTCAGATGAACATGATGCTCTCTGTTGAGAATATGATAATGGCTGCACTGCACTCGATCAGTGGCTAAAAAAATAGCGATAATTATCCTTTATGATGGACTCAGAATGTTATCAGCACACCTATTTCAATAAGTTTCCTCGACTATTGATTTAACATTTAATGTAGAAAACACGTCATAACAAAAGAGTTAATGTTTCTCCAGTGCTGCGCATGTAGCAGCCATCCCCGATGTCCTCTCCTTTTTACTTTATTTTGTGAATCCACAAAGCCAAAAATAAAAATAAACTCTGGGCTAAAGATTTTCATTGTACAAAATTGTCAGACATGTGTTGTGGTTGCTAAGCAAACAGTGACTAATAATATCTACATGGAAGAGGTTTGCATTAGTGCAGCAAGCCAAAGCACAGCATGTCTCAGTCTCTACCAATCTAAAGACAATGAAGGTTCACCACACTGTAATTACCACACAATGAGTTTGTCACTCACTTCTCATAAATATGAATAAGGAGGGATGGATAAAGGTGTTCGGTCTAAATTTGCCACGATTTTTGACGTGAGAGTGAGAAAACGGCCCAGCATCATATTCATCCTATCAAAATGTCCCGAAGCAGAGAGTTTTTAAGCTTTTGTGTGTCAGTCTTTCCCTGTCATGACTGGATGAGTGCGGCATGTAGAGGGCGTAGAGGGGTAGAGATTGATGTAACAGGTTTGGGTTTTCACTTTTTTTGTACTGATGAAAGGGGTACCATTTTTTAGAAAACAGACTGAAGGTGTCAGCTGTTACTGTGAAATG